>NC_064425.1:40690843-41338843 GCF_023375975.1 Astyanax mexicanus
GCCCAAACAGCAGCGACGCCTCCAGCTTCTCTCTCAGCAGCAGGTAGTGCCTCGTCTTCTCAACCTAAACCCACACAACACACAAATACACACATTTAAACAACACACATTTAAATTGCACACTTCAAGGTATACATATAAAGGAGTATAAATATGATAAGGAAATAAATAACAGGTAATACTGGGACATACACTGATCCGTTTTTCTACACCCATTTTCCATTTTATTCATTGATCATATCGGACACTTTGTAGTTCTATAATAATTACAAACTGTAGTTCTGTATCCGTTTCTCTGTTTACTTTATTATTATCTTCCTTTTACCCTGTTCTACAATACTCAGAACCCACAGGATAGAAAACCCCCACAGATCAGCTATTATTATTTGGGTTGTGGGTCATTGTTCTCAGCTTTCTCTGCAGAAGCTGCTTCTGTGTCTCTCAGCTCCTTAACAAACATGTGTGAACATTGTATTTATAAGGTGGAGCTAAAAGTGTGATTTGTATTTACTGCAGTGGAGTAAAAGTAAAATACACTCCTCACCTGTAGAGGGAGCACAGTCGCCAACATAAGCCAATTCTTACATAGTACTCTTACATAGTCACCTCAATTTTACCAAAGGATACAAATAAAAAAATACATATTATAGCTGACTGAATACATTAGTGCTGTCATGTCTCAGAGAATCAGCACCTCCTGCAGTAGACTGAGCTTCTCCAGCTCCCACTGGTGGTCCAGAATGAGGCTGTCACTGCGTGGCCTCCAGCCAGCCAGGTTCTCCTCCCCGCGGACGTACGCTACTGAGGTGTCCAGCACCCGACGACGCCTCCTCTGCATACCTGCACAGCAAAAACAGCAAATAAAAACTCCACTCAAATTTAGTCAATATTTTCTATTTAGAAACTAATCTTTTGCCTTTTGATTTACAGTTTAGATGCAAATCAACTGGTTAAATACGTATTTAATAATAGTAAAACCTCATAGTAGGATATGGAACACGTTTAGATATTCACACTTTACTAAACAAAGGAAATAACCTTAATAAATCCCTGTTTTATATTCATTCAAATAAACCGTTATACATGAGTTTCATCAGCATAACACAGAAATCTGAGGCCATGAAGAAAAAGTATTTTCTAAGAAGAAATAAAAAGATTACAGAAAATCAGGAGACCAAGAACAAAGCCTTGGGGAACACCCTGAATAACAGGAGCAGTAGATAGTAGTGGATATTAGAATAATCTTGAACAAAAATTAATCAAATTAAAATTAGTAAAATTAATAAAAATTTAAAAAGCTGATATCTTACCTGGACTCCCAGCATCTGCTAGGTGACACAGGCTGATCTCATAAACTCCAGTCACACGATTACTGCAAAACAGAAACACAGATTTTCAGTCAGAATTGCAAGGTTGTTGGGTACTGAATGATTATTTGGTATAATTTGTTGCAAACACAGTGTTTGCAATGGGACGTTCAGCTTCAATAATATACTGTTCATATTTATACGTTTCAAAACTTAAACAGAAACTAAAAAATCTGTAAATTTTGTTCTACTTTGTAAACATCAGTAACTCACTGAAAAATGATTATAAAATAATGTTTAAAATGACAAAAATTAAAAAATAAATAAATAATGTTATATAAAAGCAACGGATTTACGAACAAAAATCTACGAAAATTGAACAAAAATCTATAAAAAAATTAAAGTACACAGTATTTAGTGCTGCATTGTTTTCAGACACATTGTTGAGAGTCCGGCCACACCTCTCGGAGGGTCTGAGGACTCCGGTGCTGAAGAGGTTCCGGATGGAGCGGGACGCAGGAAGTTTGGCGTCTCTGGAGTAAAACACCATGCAGAAGTCCTTGGTGATGACCGTGGGCTGAGAGCAGTTCTCCATCTGCAGAAAAAAAATAAATAAGAGGTTTTAAAAAAAAAAAAGAATCGTAAAAAAATCACCCAAACATTTTCACTTTTCACAAAAACAACCACTGGATACATTTCAAACCCAGAACAGAACAAACACTGCAGATCCTGCAGATTGTGATTGTGCAAATCTGAAATTCTTTTTAAATTTTATTTAAATATTCTTTAAAAACAATCTGTCTTAAGAAGAAAAAAGTGTGATTGAGATTAATCACTGTTAATCACTATTTAAATACTGCTGCAAATTATCTGATTTTTTTTTTTTTTTTTTTATAAAATGACAACACTAATTGTAAGGCATTCATAAATGATTATTATGTGTCCCTTTTGGGATAAATCAGTTATTCGTTTATTGTTTTTTAATTTGGACATTTTTTATATTAAAACACTAAAATGTGCTTTGTTTAGACAAAAAATTGTAAAAAATTTAAATACTAAAGATAATAACTAAATATTTATTCATGGTAACTCAATAGAAAAACTACTTTTATTTAAAAAAAAAAAAACAGTTTATACTATTTTATTTTATTGTTCAGAATGGTCAGAAACATTGTTGTGCTTGGTGGTCAGATGGTTGTGTTCACCTCTAGATAAGCTGAGAGGGTGATGTAGATCTTCTCTCCGTAAGGTGTGACCCGGTTCAGCAGGAGGGAATTGTGCATGGAGCTGTCCCACGCTGCCTCAAACCGGTAAAACCTCCTGCAAACCGTCCCAAAAACAGAAAAAAAGAGTTAATAATACATAAAAAATATCACTAATATGATAATTTAACTTTGTTAAAATGTTACTGTTAGATCAGCAAACTACATTTAAAATTACACTGATGAACATACAAACACATAAAAACACAAAGAAAAAGGAAAGAATACCTATGATCAATTCCCAACGACACACTGAGAGGAAGAGAGTGAGAGGGATTAGAGCGTTAGAGGATTATAAAGATCAGATTTTGGTGCATTAATCTGCCTTTACCAGTTAGAGAAAAGAAATAGAACTTCATAACTTCATAAGTCTGTTTAATAATAAATTATTATATTAAAATCAAACAGATAAATTATTATCATCACATCAAATCAGGTTCCTGTCACAGAGCTGCTCTACAAACAGACTCAGGAGATCCTTTGTTCCAAGAGCCATCAGACTCTTTAACTCCTCCCAGTGGAGCCGGAGGAGAGAGGAGGACGGATGAGGACATATTACTGTACATCCTGTACATGTGCACTTCTGGACACTACTTACACTTAAATACAATACTTAAATACAAAACCACAGGTTTATATTCAGTATTGTCACATCTACAGATACCTGCTTTCTTTTCTTCCTTATTTATTCTGCATTACTGCACCACTGTTAAATTACTTTTATATAACCTCCTATAACCTTTAAAATATTATAATGAATTTGTACCTGTCGTCGTATGAGGGTCTGTAGGAACCAGCAGACAGGATGTTGAGGGAGAGGATGTTGGGGTCGATGATGGTCTCATCAGCCTCAGGTGTGTTACGGATTCGTCCTGCAGGCGAGAGGAGAAAATGCTGAGTTATCTTAAACTCTGCAGTGCGCAGATCAGGCCTGGAGAGTCAAAATACTGCCTGGAAATTGCTGTGAACTCCTAAAATCCTCATTAAAGATTTAGTGTATTTAAGGTGGCATTTAAGGTGGAACAGTGGAATATAAAATGTTAACTTGTTCACTTAAAATGAGTAACATTTAATAAATGTAATATTAGCTAAGGTTAGCTTAGCTTCTCTAATTCTACTTATTTGTAATTGTTTTACTGCAATACTGTACTAACTTATATTAATACATTTCGTTGTGTTCAGAACTGTGAAGAATTTACATATCAGACATCACTTGGACAGTTTAGACTCTCTCCCCCTTGATCTGGAACAGTCTACCACATGCCACTTCATCTAAAACAAGGTAATGATCAAAATCATTCAAAATAGAATAATCCTCTTTATGACACACTCTACTTCTTTTTATAATTCATCTTCTTGATCTCCCTTGTCATGTTTTCCTTTTCTTTATTTTATTCAGTTTTTTTCCCATTTTATCTGGCAAATTGTTCCACCCATTCATCTGCTAGTCAATTATGTATCCCCCATCATTAATGATGCCACAACACAAGTAGGGTGAAGACCACCACATGCCTCCTCCGACACATGTGAAGTCAGACTGTTTTCCCAATGCTGCTGGTGCAGCATTACCGATGCCTTGTGCTGATCCACATCACCCTAGGAGTGATGAGGGGGAAAAGCGCCATCTATTGCACCCACCAAGAGAGACAAAGATCAACTGTGCTCTCTCGGGGCTCCGACATCTGATGGAAAGCTGCATGACCCGGATTTAAACCAGCAAACATCTCCCAAACATAGTGACAGCGCTTTAGATCGCTGGTCCACCCAGCACCTCTGTGTTGTACAACCTAGTTTGCTTGCTTCACTTGTATATCATGCAAAAAACAAGAAATCTTTTTATAAAGAAATACAATTATGTGAACTGAGCCACTCACCAATGACCAGCTCCTTAACCTCCTTCCACTCAATATCACGGCCCGATTCATGAGCTATAGTCACTGTGATTCTCCTTTGGATGCCCTGTAGAAATATTTACACAGTGTGAGGAACACTTTCAAGAACCAACAAGCTAAAAGACTTCACTTTTCACTGAACTCTTAAAGCGAATTATGGAGTAACTAAAGTGAAATAATTCATTAATGTGCATTCTTTTTTTTTTTATTAAGAATACAGTATGTCGGATACTGACCTGGTGTAAGAGGAAGGTCCCGTGGCAGGGCATTCCTCCTCTGTGATCCACCACAGCTGGGATATAGCTGGGAAAAAGGTAGAATCGGATTAATTGAAGCAATGTGAACAGCAAAACTGGATTAATCATCAGTATAGAGTTCTTCAGATACTTACTCTCCATTAGCCTCCAGCTCACAGATCTCAAAGAAGGCCATCAGGTCGTATTTGCAGTGGCACGGTCCGGCTGAGGAGCGGGTCATGGCACCCAGTTTGGTGGCTGGCACTGTGGAAGACAAGGATGTCTTAAATAATAATAGGCAGCATTAAAAAAAATATAAAAAATACTAATTAATGTCAAATCAAAAGCTTGCGCAATACAGTGACATACATACAGTATGAATATATAAAATACAGAGATTAATAAAATAAAATAGAAGAAAAAAAAGATTATAAAGATTTTTCCACAACCGAAAATCTGACACAATTCAAGCCAATCAATCAGTTTGTTAGATTACATAGATTATTTTGTATATATTTGTATATATTCTGAGGAGGTACTGATGAGAGCCAGTTTCACCATTACATTTTTGATGGTCTTTATGACTGCACTTAACGTTTTTCAGATTGACTGACCTTCATTTCTTAAAGTATTTTTTCATACTTAGTTGAGTAGTTATTATAATAAGGATTAGAACATTACTCAAATATTCACTATTCACTGTATACCTGTAACTCTACCTCTTCACTACTTTACAACTGATGCTCTCAAACCCTTTATTAAGAGACAAGAAATTCAAGTAATTAACTCTTGATGAGTTCAGCACAGCTGTTAACTGAAAGCCTGAATTCCAGGTGATTTGAGTCCATGTGTTTTTACATAGTTTGGACAAAGATTTAAAAATAATGAATTACCACTGAATTTAAGGTGTGCCCTGGTACTGTATACAAAAATAATTATCGGCTATAATTATGAACATAAAGAGAATACATCATCATGCATCATTTATTCCAGCCAAGTAAGGGTTACCTGGTTTGGATAAGGGCATCACTCGGGGGAACTGTCTTCTGGATGGGCGTAGGGGACTGAAAACACAGCGAGTTATAGAAATGTCAGCATATATGACATAAATACAGTCAACCATACATATCAACAGAAATGTAGTTCTTGTAGAGAAAGCAGAATAGTGTAGATTTAGTGATTTAGATTTAGCGATCACCAAGCCCAGATTGCTGCTAAGCTGTTGCTAGGCTGATGTAGTCAATCAGGTAAACCCGTTTAGCTAGGCGGTTTCTGTGGTACCTATATATTTACAATTGCTACTGTATTTGTAGAAGTTGCTATGGTGTTGCTAGGTGGTGGGTATGGAGTATGGACAGAGTATAATGCCTACTTAATGGTTGCTTTGGAATCACAAGGAGTTGCTAAGGTGTTGATAGATGGGCTCTATAACGCAGCTTGGTGGTTGTTGAGGTATTGCCACACAGTTGCTGTGCTATTCCAAATGGTTTTTGTGGCATTGTTAGTTGGTAATATTGTATTGTTTAAAGGTTGTAAGGTGGTTCCTGGTGTATCAGTGTTGCTGGTTGGTTGCTATTCTGTTGCTAGGTGGTTGCTCTGGGTTTACCAACTAATAAAGTGGTATAATTGCAGCAACACAGAACTGTCATAATCTGGATATTGAGTATCAATACATAATTATTATTAATAATAAGAGTTAATGTGTAAAATTATTAAAACAAATTCCAGGGTGAATTCTCACCTGATGAGATCTTTACAGAGAGGAGGGAAGGGCTGCTTCTGGTAGTGTCCAAACACTTCAAACACTATCGGCTGACTCTTGATGTACTCCACGAAAGACTTTGTGACCTCCACTGTAATCTAGAATTTAACAAAAATGTAAACCACATTAACAGTTTGGCTTTATTGGAGTTTGGAGTGAAATATACTGACTGTATATCTTCCCATCTTCCTGTTCAATCCCTGTAATGAAGCCATAAGGGTCCACTATACCAAAATTGCCAAATTACAATTTTGCCATCTGTAAATTCTTTGTGTTTTTTGCAAAGGTGAGGCTCACTGGTTTCATATCAGCCAGTTACCTTGAAAGTTACCAAAATAAAATCCCCTCCAATTATTATTAAAAACTGGCTACAAAGAAAAGTTGCAAGTTTTACAATAGAAAGCCATGAAAGTTTACACATGTGGATATGGTTGTATTTTGTATTAATTAATTAATTAATGTTAGAAATGTGTATACATTTTGATTCATGTGTAACATCAAACTTATTGTCAGTCGCTTAACAGCTTGTCTTTTTCCCAGGATCTCCCTAATATTATTAAAATTATTTTTCAAACGTTATTATGACATGAAAAATAGCAAAAATAAAACCTGTGCAATAAGTGTGTACATTATTTTTTTATATTGCATTAAAAGAAATTTGATGTAGCACAACAAAATATCTATTAATTTAATAAAGAACATGCATACATACATAAATAAGACCAAATATACCAATAATACATTAGTATCTAGTCACAGGTACAGCCTAAATCTGTCACTTTGAAGTACCCCACTCATACCCAGCATATACACAACATATTACAGCACTATACTGCACCAACTCACTGAAACAGAAACAGAAGCTGATTTCATGCTTACGTTCTGAACGTGGTAGAAGCCGAGAGGAGGTCCTCTGCCTGTGTTTTTCAGGGGCTCGGTGGAGAAAGCCTCATCGTGCCTGTGAATGAAGCTGAAATAACACAAAACATCCAAAGCATTAAAACTCTGTATACGATCCACAACCACACACTGACATGAAGCTTGAAGGACAAGCTGGATCTGCATGCACCAAAAAAAAATACATACAGATTTCCAAGTCTGAACTGACTTAAATTGCAAAATTTTCAGAGTGTAACATATAAAAAGTTTTGCATTGTAAAGTGGCATTAAAAAGTATTGCCCCCCTACAGATTTCTTATGTTTTTGCCTTTTTATCATACTGATATTTTTCTAATTATCGAATAAACTTTAATATATGACAAAGATAACCTGAGTAAATATAAAATCACTTTTTAAATGAAAATTGCATTTATTAAAGGAAAAAACTATCCTAACCAATCTAGCCCTGTGTGAAAAAAGGGTTTGCCCCTAAAGCTAATAACTTGGTTGTGTATCACTCTTGGCAGCAGCAACTGCAATCAAGCTTTACCAATAACTGGCAACGAGTCTTTCACATCTCTGTGGAGGAATTTTGTTCCACTCTTCTTTACAGAATTGTTTTAGAATTGCAATGCTCCCAAACTAGGATGGTGAGCCATGTGAGATCATAGTACGCCTCTTTTCCACATGCCACTCATGCAGCATCACAGCGCACTTGGAGGAAAGCAACAGATCCCCATCTCTGATACAAGAGCTAACAGACGCCTGTGCTGGCCAGCATCACAATGGGAGTGATGTGGGAAGAGAGCGACATCTACCCACCAAAAGAGAACATCCACAACTGTACTCTGCTAGAATGTTCTGTCTTTAAAGGGTTTTAAAGAAGTGATTTGTACGTTTTGCACTAAATGAACTCCCAGTAATGAGAAACGCAGTAATGAGTAACAGTAATCAGACTGTATACTCACTTGAACTGGCAGAAGATATCTGCGTATTCAGCGGAGATGCTGGAGGCCTGCAGGACGGTCACTCTGAAGGTGAAAGTGCTGCCGATTTTCAGGTGCTGGAAGGCTTTCTCCTGCAGGATATCTCCTGTAACCTCCAGAGACTTCAGCGGGCTAGCAGGAGCATCTGGACTGTCTGCAGGACAACGCAGCACCACATCATTAAACACACACTTATTAAAAAGCACTTTATGAAGAAACAGAAACTATAACAGAAATCATATTATATAAAATCTAGGGCTGTCAAAGATAAGCGTAAATGCATGCAATTAATTTGGAATTACACCCCCAAGTTTGACCCCAACTTTTGCCATAATCTTCCATTTCGGACTTGATCTGATTCCTAACAAACCCTGGATCGGTTCTTTTGTGGTGAGAATGTGATCTGGTCATGATCTAACCTAGGCATCGAATCTTCTTTTTTTAATTGAGCTAAACTGCTTATAAGGTGCAGTTTAATCTGATATATTACAAACCCTGTCTCTGCTGCTCCATGCTGTTTACACACGCAGTATTGTGCAGCATTCACTGCTCACAGCTGTGGCACAGGTTTATTGGTACTTTTAGGTTTGTGCCTGTGTGAAACCAAACCAAACAGAGGGGGAAAACACTCCAATTAAAGAACCCATCAACTGGGACAGGTTCTGTTTCAGTTTGTTCCGAAATCAAGGGTAATAAAGAGAGTTTATCCTGCTTTCTTCTACCACCAGCCCAACACATTAATATCGACTGTTGTTTACCTGTGCAGGTGTTGTTGTTGACCTCGTCAGCTGATAGGCTGAGGTCAGAGCTTTGCCCCTCCCCCTCGACGATCCGCAGCTCCTCCTGAGACGTGTTGGAGTGGGACATGCCCCCAGTGCATGATTCTGTCTGAAACTGAACACAGCAAAAATAAAAGATAAAAGATACAATTCTACTAAACTAAATGTTGTTTTAACCCTTTAAAGCCAAGTGTCATTCAACATCACGGTGATACTTTAATAATTAGCTTTTTTTTTTAAATGGTAAAAAAAAAACATGAAACAAACAAGAATTAATTTAATAAAAAAGAAAATAAAATTAAAAACATGTTTTTTGCTCCGTACAGATTTCTACATTTGAAGATGGAACTGAAAGTACTACTAACTATAAGTGGTCAAGCAGGTCTGTGTGGTTTTTAATGCGTTAAAAAAACTGCAGTGAATAATGAGTTCATAAATATATAAAATCCAAC
The DNA here is from genome assembly GCF_023375975.1 of Astyanax mexicanus. Classification (NCBI taxonomy): domain Eukaryota; kingdom Metazoa; phylum Chordata; class Actinopteri; order Characiformes; family Acestrorhamphidae; genus Astyanax; species Astyanax mexicanus. Next base: position 40,700,399 of record NC_064425.1, read on the forward strand.
GTGATACAAATGTCATAGTAGCAAAGCTTTATTTAATTTATTTTTTAAATAACTGGTCAGAATGTCAAAAAAATCACAAATCACATTTTCTATTAATAATCTAATGGTTTATATATAAACCAGAAACAGACCTTCTCGAATTGCTGGTCCTCGAAAGAGATCTTAGCAGTTCCAGACTGCCGAACTCCTGAGCCGTAATCTGGAGCTTCTTCATCGGCTATAAAGACAAAAAAAGTTGAAAGCATATTTCAGAAGCTTTCAGATTATATTTGAGTAAAAAAAAAGATTGGTAATATTTGTCACTTATATAACTTCACATAGGATTAATCTCATTTAACACATGATACCACTGAGAACCAAATATAAAAAAACACAAATACAAAAAAAATATCCGCAAACAAAAATCACAATAAACACAATAAAAGTTACAAATGTGAACCAGCTCCATATTATCAACTATGGGTTTAGAGTGGAATTTCTTATAAGCAGCTGTAGGTGAAGCGTAAGTGTACCATTAGTTTTGTTCTAAAATGGGGCAAAGTCCATATGCATGTCTGTGGATTTAGAATTAGATTCCATATAACAGCTTTAGCTTCTCCATATATTGTAGCTGCAAACGAGACATCCCCACGTTAATGCCTCCCAACACAATGTGTATGCATCCCAACACTTTTGTCCACATGATATACATGGTGTAAAATGCTCATACCGGAGATGGCCTGCACTGCCACCCGCAGGAAACCCTTCACCTCCCCCTTCTCGCTCACTATCGCCACCCGGTGGACCAGCGGGACGGGGTACAGCAGGTTGCTCAGGTAAACAAACGCCCTGCAGAGAGGATGGAGGAACCAGAGGAGCACATGGGAGAGGGAAGATCCATTTCAGAGGTTTGGGAAAAGGGATAAAAGGTATGAAGGGGAGTGATAAGGTATGTAAAAGGGATGAAAAGGGATGTCAGAAGAATGATGAGGTATGGTGGGGGTGATAAAGTACGTCAGAGGGATGACAAGGTACGTCAGAGGGATGATAAGGTAAGATGAGGGATGATAAGATAAGATGAGGAATATATACGGATATAGAAGGATGATAAAAGAGGTCAAAGCAATGACAAAAAAGGGTCAGAAGGGATGATAAGGTATGTTAGAGGGATGATAAGGTATGATGGGAGATGATAAGGTAGGTCAGAGGGATGAAAAGGTATGTCAGAGACATGATAAGGTATGATGAGAGATATTTAGAGATGTCAGAGGGATGATAAGATATGTTGGAGGGATGATAAGGTACATCATAGGGATGAAAAAGTGTAAAGGGGTTGATAAGGTACATCATAGGGAAAATAAAGTATAAAGGGGGGTGATAAGGTATGCCAGAGGTATGATAAAGTATAAAGGGGGTTGATAAAGTACATCAGAGTGATGATAAGGTATGTCAGAGGGATGATAAAGTATAAAGGGGGTTGATAAGGTACGTCAGAGTGATGATAAAGTATAAAGGGGGTTGATAAAGTACATCAGAGTGATGATAAGGTATGTCAGAGGGATGATAAAGTATAAAGGGGGTTGATAAGGTACGTCAGAGTGATGATAAAGTATAAAGGGGGTTGATAAAGTACATCAGAGTGATGATAAGGTATGTCAGAGGGATGATAAAGTATAAATGGGTTGATAAGGTACGTCAAAGGGATAATAAAGTATAAAGGGGTTGATAAGGTACGTCAGAGGGATAATAAGGTAGGTAAGAAAGATAATTAAGGATGTCAGAGGGATAATAAGGTATGTCAGAGGGATGATAAAGTATAAAGGGGTTGATAAGGTACATCAGAGGGATAATAAAGTATAAAGGGGGGTGATAAGGTATGCCAGAGGGATAATAAGGTAGGTAAGAAAGATAATTAAGGATGTCAGAGGGATAATAAGGTATGTCAGAGGGATGATAAAGTATAAAGGGGTTAATAAGGGATATCAGACGGATAATAAAGTATAAAGAGGGATGATAAGGTACGTCAGAAGGATAATAAAGTATAAAGGGGATGATAAGGTATGCCAGAGGGATAATAAGGTAGGTAAGAAAGATAATTAAGGATGTCAGAGGGATAATAAGGTATGTCAGAGGGATGATAAAGTATAAAGAGGGATGATAAGGTACGTCAGAAGGATAATAAAGTATAAAGGGGATGATAAGGGATATCAGACGGATAATAAAGTATAGAGAGGGGTGATAAGGTATGTCAGAGGGATGATAAGGTACATCAGAAGGATGATAAGGTATGTCAGAGGGATGATAAAGTATAAAGGGGATGATAAGGTATGCCAGAGGGATAATAAGGTATGTCAGATGAATGATAAGGTAGGTAAAAGAGATAATTAGGGATGTCAGAGGGATGATAAGGTATAAAGGGGGTTGATAAGGTATGGACAGTGGTGGGGAGAGAGGAGAAATCAGTCAGTATATAAAGTGGAGCACAGGACGATTAAAGAAAAGGTCAGTGGTAAAGGTCAGCGCAGCCACACCGCCACTGGACAACACAATACCGACACACACACACACAAAAAAAGCAACCAAACAACAAGCTGCTCCAGCAAAAGCCAACAGAAAGTGTCTGAATACTTCTGCTGCTCATCTCTCAGACCCTGGGGGACACTGCCGAACAGAAACAGCTACAGGAGAGGAGGGGGGGGCGGGGTAAATTGGTGTCGGTGGGATCAGGATTTTCTGTAAGGGTTTACCATGCAGGAGACTGAAGAACTACAGCAAGAACCTGAACTCCGATTATACCAACTAAAATGATTATACCAACCAAATCAAGGCTGAGTTTGATCTATAGCTCTAACATCTGCATAACCAAATTCAAAATAGACAAGTATATGCACAATCATATCAGAATATAATGACCACCTCCTCATCATATAGGAGCAGTTTGTAGTTCTATACTAATTCCAGACTGTAGTCCTGTATCTGTTTCTCTGTATATTTTAATATTATTCTATTTTTACTCTGTTCTTCAATACTCAAGACCCCACAGGAGAGAAAACCACCACAGAGCAGCTATTATTATTTGGGTAAAGGGGTCATAGTGGTGGCGTGTTACCAAAAATGAAAATAAAGTTTTTCGGACTCATTTTATGTAAAGGAAAAAAAACACTGCCTGTCAAAAGTTTGGAGACACCTAGATTGAAAGTTCTTGCATTGAACAACTGTAAAACTGAAGAAAAAATGTACCAAAGACGTATTCTGAAATGAAGCCAAAAGTTGAACATTTCAACGGCAAGCAATTGTAATGGAAACACTGGATTAAAAACTAGCATCTCTACAAGGTAAAATTGCATCACATAGGCCCTAAATATAAAATATTTCATTCTATATTTACTATTACTAGAAGTGGTTTAAACCACCTATGGACCAAAAAAGCTTAAAACTATAGTTTAATCTTAATCTATCTTATGCACCTTGGATAAACTGGAATAAGTGCCTTCTTTATGCTTGTAGACATGAACAGTGCAGCATTTTGGCAGCAAGTTTGTTTTTTTTGGGGTTTTTTTTTCTATTAAAGCGACAGTCTGTAGGTTTTTGGTGAGAGTGGGTGAGAGTGTGTAATTGCACTAAGCATGTGGAAGAGCACTTTTAAATTGTACATTGTGTTGCGGCCTCTTTTCAGAGTGGATGAATCTGTAGCTCGGTGTTTCTCAATCTAGCATTGTCGGGCGGAATTTACGTTCCACTAGCGCTGTGTCTAACTCACACTTAGACAAAACTATATTAAGTCTAAGCTTACTGTAAAGAAATGAAAGCCCTTTACTCACCCAAATAAACTGTTTTCAGGAGAGAAATCTGGTGACACCCTTGCTCACTTCTATATAGGTATTCTTAAAAGTGTTTTACGAATGAAAATAGACCAGAAAAAAGACATCTTATAATACGGTGAGCCTTATAGTCCAAAAATACCATAAAAAAGTTGCCAGATGAACATATGAACGTAATATGGCAAGAAAACTCCTGGAAAAGCCAACTAGACCACTCTGTTTTTAGAATGAATTTATTTGGTTTTGTTTCACTACTGCTTTTAATTTAATAAGAAAACTGCAGCTTTAACAAAAAAACTTTTAAAAGCAGTATGAAAGTGAACTTTTGACGGGCAGTGTAATGATAACGATCCTCCTCACACCCTGAGCGTGACTGGGCTGTAAAGGTCAGTGCGCAGCGGCACGGCGGGACGAGTCGGAGAGCGGCAGGAGGGGTGCCAGAGGGGAGGAGCTGGAGACAAGATTGGTGAGGCGCAAAATTATAGCATGCTCAGATACAGAAATGATAGTGATCAAAACAATCCCCCAATTTAGCTCAAACCGGAACCAGATGCAAAACCGGAAATCAAGAAACGCAAATGACATTTACATACTCAAACTGAAAAAAACTCAAACTTAACACACGTCACAGGTCTCTGGGTGGTGCATGTGTGCCGGGGAGTGAAAGTGTGGAAGCCAATCCAAAAGAAAAAAAAAATAAATAATGTGGGGACAGATTTTACTGTAGCTCTGGCATGCCTGGCCGGGACCGCCGCAGTCGAAACCAGCTCTTTCATCTTGAGGATCAACCAATCGGTTCAAAGTATACACAAACTTCATGGAAAGATTTGACCATATACTTATATATCCTTGCCCTGTTTTTAAAGCTAAAAGATAGCCAAAACAGAAGCTGCCATCTTGTTTGTGTTAGCACAGTAAAAGAAAACCGAAGCCAAAGTAGGCTAAGAAGAAATGGAATGCAAGGCCCAAAGCCCACCATTATAACTAAGTGGTAAGCCCCTCCCCCTGCCTCTATACAAAGAGCACGCACAGCGACTGAACGCTAATCTGCAAACCAATCTGTACACCAACATACTGCTTACTGTCTTCTTAAAATACATTTAAATTCCTGAGTGTTCACAATATTATATGGCTAGTATTAGCTGTCAAACCCCTCATTGCCACATCCCCTTAAAATCACAAAATAACACTAAACTTCTACAAAACACATTAATTCTCAAAAAATATGTGAACAAAACTTGCATATCCTCTTGAGACCCCGTGTCCTCCTATGAGGACATTATATTTCCGCATTTCTGCATCATGATTCTACATTTTTTAAAATGTTAACCCTTTGTCCTTATATGGAGACACTGCCTTTACCATCTGGTGGTCGCCTGACAACATTACAACATATAGTTGATTCAAAATAAGATGGTGGGAATCCCATTCACAGGTTTCTACAGCCAGTTCAGACAGAAACATGGGCCAGGTAAACATTCTCATCCAATTTTATGTTTGAAACCAGTTTATTTACTTACTATAGATAGATACAATTTTGTTTTTGGACTAATTGGGTTCGTCTGATCATCTTTAAATGTTAAAATAAACTATTGTGTCCTTATAAGGACAAAGTTGTTTGCAACAACGACATTCTGTACAAAGACATAGTTTAGTTTTTAAACTGGTTCGGTTCTACTGATCCCACATAGAAATAATAAATAAAAAATGCACACCAGAAAAATTTTCGGATCTCAGGAGGATATTAAATTAAACTTTCTGCTCTGTTCACTTACATGGGAATGGACAGATTTAAAAGTTCCCTTTTTAACCGCTGTCACCCAGTTCACTCTTATATACAGTCTATGTCAGTCTATGCGGCCCGTTTCCTTTTTTGGAGCGGCCCGCAAAGTATTTTAGAAATAGAATGAAAGTTGGCCCGCTGTTAAGCAGGTTTTTATAATGTGAGATTCAAAGTTTGAACGCTAGGTGTCAGAAACGGGCCAAAGAGTCTAAAAGCGGAGAGAGTGCGCATTTCTAGCGCAGAAAAAATGGGACAAAGAGTCTAAAAGTGGAGAGGGTGCGCATTTCTAGTGCAGAAAAACGGGCCAAAGAGTCTAAAAGTGGAGAGGGTGCGCATTTCTAGCGCAGAAAAACGGGCCAAAGAGTCTAAAAGTGGAGAGGGTGCGCATTTCTAGCGCAGAAAAACGGGCCAAAGAGTCTAAAAGTGGAGAGGGTGCGCATTTCTAGTGCAGAAAAACGGGCCAAAGAGTCTAAAAGTGGAGAGGGTGCGCATTTCTAGCGCAGAAAAACGGGCCAAAGAGTCTAAAAGTGGAGAGGGTGTGCATTTCTAGTGCAGAAAAACGGGCCAAAGAGTCTAAAAGTGGAGAGGGTGCACATTTCTAGCGCAGAAAAACGGGCCAAAGAGTCTAAAAGTTGCCGTAATTAAGGAGTTTAATATTAAGAGACATCATGAAATGAAACATTAATTTGAAAAATCTTAGTTTACACAACACTGTCTAAGATAAAGATAGTTAGTCAAGTAAAATGGTGTGTAAAGGAAATAATCAGGAAAATGTATTATTTAATATGGTGTATTTCATTATTTGTTTTATTACAGAGTCTGTGGCCCGTGACTTCAAATATATTTCTCCTTCTGGCCCCCAACAAAAAAAGTTTGGACACCCCTGGTCTATGTGTTTGAACCTTCTGTACCTTCTTCAGACTTTGGACCCAACCCAAACCCAAGCTGATCAACATCTTTGTTCAAGCTGATCATACTAGTGGACCCCTGTGGCCAGGGCCATCATAGTGGTGAACCAGTCTGTGTATTATGTGTATTTAAATAAGACAATGAGACAAGAGTTTCTCTTAAAGACACAGATGCTATTCCATGGGCAGCTGCATCACTAGACCTATCCCTGATTAAAAATGTGTGGGATGCTATACATGTTCAATACCCTTACCGCACAATCTGTGAATCTGGAACTGTGTGAGAATATTGGAGCTGCATGAGATCAATTATCACAAGACTCCATTAGGAACCTCTACAACTCCATTCTAAGACGTCTGGCATGTTGCATTATCATTTATTGTTCCTGTTAACTTTTTTCTTTCTTTAGGATAGCACTGCAATCCCACACTGTATTGGGAATTACTTTTTTTATAATGAGTGTACATTAGCTAGCTGGATCAGATTGTGTTCCTCAAAAAATATACAATTAATATACAGTATTAAAAATCCATAATTCATCTCGAACAGCCACTCCATCTCTGTTTCCACTCACAGCCTCAGTGTGAAAGAGCTGGTTTCCTCTGGCAGCAGTGAAACTCCTGAAGCCTCACCAACCTTCCCACTAAACTGAACAGGGGCCAGCGGTCGTAAAAGGGGTCCTGGCCTTCGCCGGCTCTGGGACACGGAGACCCCTCCCGCGGGTCCGAGCCCCCGTCCTCCGCAAAGCTCTCAGCATCCAGGTCCTCCAGCTCCTCCTCCAACTCCTCCTCCACCTTCCCATAATGCCGCTCGTCTGCGAGCTCGGTAATGTCAGACTCGGGGTCGGAGAGGGTGGGGGAGGGGGTGGGGTCACTCATGCGCTCGCTCATGCACGTGTTCAGTATGGGGGTGCTGGAGCAGCCGGAGACACGGGAACTGGGTTAGTACAACTCAATCACACACACACACAGACGTCCAATCACACACCCACACCTTCCACCAATCATCATTCAGATGGATGTGAATTAATGTATTTTTTAAATAACACTAAAATCTAAAATAACTAATTAACAATATATCATATAGCGCTTTCCCCAAGATACACTACTATAGTGGTGTATGAAAGTTTGTTAATCCTTTTCTATATTTATTCATTAACATGACCTAAAACGTCATCAGATTTTTTAAGTCCTAAAAGTAAATAAACAGAAGCCAGTTAAACAAAAGAGACAAATGAATTATTCTGACTTATTTAATAAGGAAATGATTTTTAGAGAGTAGTGACTTCTTCTTGCAACCCTGCCATGCACAGCATTGTTTTTCTCCTAATAGTGGCCTCATGAACATTAATATTAGCCTTTGTTAGAGAGGCCTTCGGTTGCTTAGAAGTTACTCAGGGGTCCTTTGAGATCTTACTACTTATTACACACCTTGCTCTTGGAGTGATCTTTGTTGGTCGACCACTCCCGGACAGGGTAACAATGGTCTCAAATTTCCTCAATTTAAACACTATAATCTTTCTGACTATGGATTGATGGAGTCCAAACATTTTAGAGATGGTTTTGTACCTTTTCCAGCCTAATAAAACCTTGAATGAGAAAGTTCAGAGGCGTGCAGTTGATATAGTTGGTACCCTTTCTACAACTCCACAGCCCGCCCCCATAGTGAAAATCATGAATCTGATTGGTTAGACTGTCCTTTGACTTTGCTAATAGACTCATTACTACACCCTTCAAAAAACACAAGGAGAAGCAGAAAAATGGCAGAAGCCATTTTAAAAAGCAGTTTTGATTGGTTAGTACCGCTGTCAGTCACATAAGAGTCCTGTAGCAACTACCATATATATTTCCTGATTAAAAATTATGTCATTATTTTACATGCACTTATTGTCACTCCTTCTCTGAAGGGTTAGAAGGGCCTCACTGAACACGAGTAAAAAAGTGTATCCAAACTTTTGATTGGTGCTATTTGGTAAATTTACTAAATTTACTTATTGTAAATGTAAGTAACACTGCACAGTTTATTTGCATTTTCCATACTGTCCCAGTTTTCTTTATGTTTTCTGATTGGGGTTGTATTTTTATATTATTGCTACCATATTTAATCCTACTAAACTAAATAAACCTTTCGATTATTAATATTTTTTTATAGTTTAAATATAAAATGATGAAGATGATGATGATAATATTCAGACACTTTCACTCTCAAGCATACACACACACACACACACACACACACACACTCTCAAACACACTCAGTTTCAGACCTTCTCTCTGCATCTGCTGTTGTAGGGCTTTAGTAGAGTTATAAACAGGTAGTAACAGCAGACCAGTTTTGCCTTTACAGTGAGTGTTTATTAATATTTTCCACCAATCAGCCATAACTTTACAACCACCTGCTTAACACTGTGCTATCTGGCACCAAAACTAACCATACAGCAGATCCTTCAAGTTGTGAGGTGGAAGCATGAAGTGCTGTAAGATTTTGTGGGAAAACTAAACTGCACTGACTTTAGACTTGATAATAAAACACAGTGGATCAACACCAGCAGATGACAGACATGTCTCTTTAAACCATCACTGATCATCAGTAAATGTTACATTTAATTTGTAAATCAAGGGATCAGATTCTGGAGGAAGAGTGGATAGACACAGAGTCCAAACTGCTTGATGTCTAGTGTGAAGTTTCCACCAATCAGTGATGGTTTGGAGAGACATGTCTGTCATCTGCTGGTGTTGATCCACTGTGTTTTATTATCCAGTCTAAAGTCAGTGCAGTTTTGTTTTCCCACAAAATCTTACAGCACTTCATGCTTCCCTCTGCTACTGACAACTTTGGTGGAGATGCAGATTTCATGTTCCAGCAGGACTTGGCACACTGCCCACACTGCCAAAAGTACCAATTGGTTTTATAAAATTTTCAAATTTTCTGAGCCATAATCATCATCAATAAAATAAATAAACTCTTAAAATAGATCACTCTGTGTGTTTAATACATCTATATAATATATGAGTTTCACATTTTTCAATAATATTCCAATTATTTGAGATGTACTTGTGTATACACCACCCAGTTACAGAGGCCACTGTAGATAAAGATAATCAGTGTTTTATTACCTAACCTGTCAGTGGTACTAACGTTATGGCTGATTGGTTTATGTCACTAAAGCTTGGTGTGGAGTTAAAGGGTGTGAGTAAAGGCAGAAGCTCAGCTGCTGCATCTCAAAGCAGTGAGGTGCATGCCACACACACACACACACACACACACACACACACACTTGTCTGGACGAGTACTGACCTCCCAACAAGTCGGAACCAGGGGAACCGGTCGTAGAACGGGTCACCGCCGGTCAGAGCGTGGTCACAGTCCTCCATGGCAGAGCTGGGAACTTCAGCTGCCCGATCGTACATCTCTCTCATCAGGTCCAGTCTCTGTCTGCAGAACCAAACACAATCATTCATTACTCTGTAGGTAGAAGTATAGATACTTGGGTTTAAAATACTTCTGTAGAAGTTGAAGAAGTATCAACTTAAGCTTTTTACTCTTTAAGTAAAAGTGTAAAAGTACTGGAATTAAAACTACTTAAAGTACAAAGGTAATAAAAGGGAAAAACTAGAGAAAACTAAGAACAAAAACTTAGGCCAAACCACAGAGTCCTATAATGCACTGATAATGTAATTTGGGATGCACTAGGCTGTTCCCTGTTTCAGCTCTATATATATGCTGATTATAAATGAATGTATTTTAGTAGAATGTACATATATTAAAGAAGCTTAGTTGGACTGGAGTTTGTCTGGAGTTCTCTTGAGTCTCTGCACGGATCATCCATCTGCTATGTTCTTGCTGGGTTGGGGGGGGGGGGTGGGGTGGGTTGAGGACGTGTGCAGGTGTGATGGATCACAGTATAAACCAATAGGGAGTCGAAATGGTATACGTTTATACTTCTCTACATCCAATCACAATCAGATTCACTCTATCTGGATGGAGAGATTTATCTGGATAGGGGTTTTATTGAACGATGAGAAGCCGGAATGAAAACGAGATGAAATGAAATTGGAGTAATGAGGATGTTTTTAAAATGTAAGGAGTAGAAAGTTCAGATAACTTAATAAAAATAATTAGTCCAGTAAAGTATAGATAATTAACATTTATACTTAAGTAAGGTAAGGAAGTATTTGCACTGTACAATAATAAGCTTTTAACACATCTTAGCATATCTGGACTAGTACATTATATACTGTTACAGAATTAGAGGGTTATTAAGGTCTTGTTTCTTGTTCAGGAAAACCTGACACAACTCGACCTTTGCTAGTAAAACATGGTATCACATATTACTAGTTGTGATATAAGAAGAGTAGACTCATTTTTGCACTACATACATTCATATGGGTAATGAATGGCAATAAACATATAAATACATTTTGTATAAATTACATTTTTAACTTTTAATTCCTCTATTACATAAAAACGTGTGTTAAAATGAACCTTTCACCATACCTCAGCTTCTCTAAGGTCCAGTAGTGTGTGGCTCCATTTTTCTGGTCCTGGACCTCCACAGCTACAATGGTGCGAGGGAAGGGGCGTTTCTCTCTGTCTTTGGCTATGCTGGGGGGCAGGAGATCCGGAGGGAGGGGAGAGTAGAGCGTGTCCGTCAGCAACACAAACTGGAACTGAACCTGGAGGGAGAAACAACAATATATTATCAATTATTATTATCATAATATCATAATAATCATTGGAAGAGGTGAGATACACAGTGCATATGATACAATATTACCACAATATATATTGAAGTCAGCCACCCCTTCTTTTTGAGCTGCTGCTGATGCAGCATTACCGAGCAGCCAGCGCGCTCAGAGGAAAGCGCAGCTGCTCAGTTCCGAAACATCAGCTCACAGACGCCTTGTGCTGAGGACATCACCAATTAGTGGTGTGGGGAGAGAGCGCCATCTACCCTCCCTCTGGGCGCCGGCAGATTGATGGCAAAGCTGCCTGAGCGGGGGTTCGAACCTGCGAACTCCCGCTCATAGCGGCAGCCCTTTAGACCGCTGAAACAAAGTAGAAACACCAGAGCTGCTCACCTTCTTCTTGAGCTCCACACTGATGGCATTGGCCTCTTTGAGGAAGATGGCATTTCCCCACAGCAGGTCTCTCAGGGAGGTGAACTGGTAGAAGCGCCATTTACGGAAAGCCCAGAGCGCCAGCTCAGTCTCACGGTTCGTCCACGCCACTGAACATCACAAAGGTGGATATACAAGGTTTAAATTCTTACAGGCAATAAAAGCATTTTAGAAATATCTGAGGAAAATATTCTAAATTAACTGTTAATTGACTAAACATTTTTTTTATTAATTTTACCCTCATCATGGTTTTTAGTAACATATTGTTATTACTACTGCTACACACAGTACTTATGATTATATCAGTGTACCTGAACATATAAATAGATAGTGGATAAAACAAACATTTTCAGAAACCTTTCTTAGCCTTTAAAAGTAGCTTTTTGCCTCTGCAGCGCCCTCTCAGGTTTAACTGTGCTATAGGCATCGAAGATGTGTCTGTGTACTTTGGTCAATCAATAATACCGCCCCCTCCTGATGTCCAACCATCTGCACCTCAGATCTCGCTATCAAAGGCACACTGCTGCAGCTCAGCCAATCAGCTCCCCCTCCTGCCCTGCCCCTAAACCCATACATCACCCAGTGCCCCTCCCAAACTACCTCTCCCATTTTTTACCTTTTTTCAAATTTGAGCTAGAGGTGGAGTCAGCAAAAATCAGGGAGTTTAGTGCCTCTTTAAGGTATATATATATAAATAAATATGATAATATTGATGTGTATTATTATTCCCCACCTTCTTCCTCTGGCTCCTCCTCCTCCTCTGTGGTTTCTGGGTAATATCGGGAATCGACCTGCCTCTGGAGAGCCTCCAGCTTGCTCTCATAATCCTGAAAATAAAATATTAGGTCACTATTTCTCATTTTCCTTTTTATTGATTTTATAAATTCTATAAAACAATGTGTTGATTTAGTCCTGTTACCAGTCTCTGCTGTTCCAGAAGGTTGCTGGCTTCTTCTCTCTCTCTGCGGTACTGATCCTCCAGCTCCTGCAGTCTGCAAAAAAGATATACACCACATACAGTTATTTGTAATGAAGGTAATATTGGCAATATTGAGATTTCACTGATTCCTAATAAAATCTTTATACATATTTAAAAGCGAAGAACTATAATTGGTTCATATTTCTCAAAACACAGTTTTAAAAAAATGAACATTGTTGTTTTATTCTATAAACTACGGACAAAAATACTGTGTACAAAAATATTGTCATTTAGAGCATTTGTTTGCAGAAAATGAGAAATGTCAGAAATAAAGATGCAGAGCTTCTAGGCCTTAAATAATGAACAAAAAACAAGTTCATATTCATAGAGTTTTAAGAGTTAAAAAATCAGTATTTGGTGGAATAACCCTGGTTTTAAATCACAGTTCTCTTCCACCAGTCTTACACACTGCTTTTGAATAACTTTATGCCCCTCCTGGTGCCCCTCCTATTTATATGCTAGTCAAATGTTCGGACTCACCTTCTCATTTCATGTTTTTTTTTTTTTTCATTTCTTTTTTTTAACATATTTTCTACATGGTAGATAAATATTAAAGACATGAAAACTATTAGGGGCCACATATGGAATTATGTAATAAACAGTAAAAAAGTGTTCGTCCAACTGTTAAACATGGTGGTGGGAGTATCTCCTCTATCAAGTCTACAAAGAAGAGTCAAATATCCACCCAGAATTCTGACTGAAGCCTGGTAATAGATACCAAAATCTGCTCATTGATCATTCAACCAAATATAAGTGTGCTATATGCATATGCTTGACCCTGTAGGTAGAATTAAGACTTTGTCCTGGCTTCAGAAAAAAACCTAGTACCAGTAAAAACAGTTCCCGTACCTCTGCTCCATCTCTTGCTTCATGTCGATGCCCTGTTTCTCCAGCAGCTCTCTCTGGGCGAAGGCCCAGTCCACGGGTTCCACGGGCGTCTCAGCACAGGGCGTCCGCTCCCGTTCCTGCCTGGCCTGCTCTGGATCGTTAAAGCGGAACACGTGGCTCTTCCCCATGATGATACGGTTGCCTGAGAGCGACACAAGGAAACATGATACAGGATTATTGATTATTGATTAGGTGTGCTTCACATGTAGCTATAACCTGACCTCACCTTTCTCTTTCTCTTTCAACTTCAATCTAATTTAAGAACTAAATGAGTTAGAATCATTCTGACAAGCAAACAGCTATAATTTGGCAGGGCCTGGTGATGCATGTTTAGCAGTTTTATTTAGAGATATAACATAGCTTAGCTTACTGTTGTGTTTAGAATGTAGATTATCTTTTATTTATGCTGAAGTTTATGCTCTCTCTCTCTCTCTTTTCAAGCTGTTAAGTGTGGAATATGGAGCTAAACAAGCATTTATTTTCTCCATTAAAACTCTCATTAAACTCAGAACATTACAATATTCTAGTTTAAAAAACATCAAAGCTATCCTAATATTATAACACATTAAAACTTCCCTGGTATATTAAAATACAGTAAAAAAAAGGATCTAGTCTGCCAGGTGTAAATATCACAATACATCATTGTTACTGTCCCCTTCCTAAAAAATACAGTTAAGTAAGAGCATTTAAAAAAAGAATTAATCATGATTTTATCAATGATTTAGTCACACAATAATGTTGTAATGAATACTAGGGTTGGAACCGATATTAGAAATCAGATTTTTTTTTTTTTGTCACATTTAAATACCCATTACTAGAGCTGGGCGATTAATCGTTTTTATCGATTAATTTGTATTTACAGTTATGGACGATGTGTTTTTATGAAAATCATTTTAATTTTCACCACCGACGCTCCCCTGAGCTTAGCCCCGCCCCTCTCTCCCGCAGCCCCCGCCCCATAAAGTTATTTTGAGACGTGACTGCCTATTTAAAAAGCAACAGAAGTTGTTCATTTGTTGGACTTTCATTTGTATCATTTCTAACATATTTAGAGTGTTTTTTACTCACTTTTTTCTCTCTCACAATGTTAATCCTTTACAGCTTCAAAAACATGTATTATGCAAATTAGGCGATGACGTCATTTAGCGACTTTTAGGAGATTTTAGAAGGGGGAAAAAATCGATTTAAATCGAAAATCAGATTTTTTTTTTTTTAATTGAAGTTTGTTTGTTTTTGGGCCATATCGCCCAGCTCTACCCATTACTAATAGCCATCAATCACAGAATTCTATTGTGATTAATTTGATTATATTTTTAATCGATTGAAACCTCTAGAACTGAACACCAGCGCTGTAAACACACCTGATCTGAGAACAGTGGGCTCCGTCACTCTCTTGCCGTTCACATACGTCTCTGCATCCTTGCACGGCTCCAGCACCACCACTCCCTCTCCAGATGCACCGGTGCTGCTGGTGAAGAGGCAGTGCTCCTCCTCGATGAAGTGACCGCTCAGGACAATGTCCTGCCTACAGCTGGCATCTTCACGCCCCACTCTGAACAAAGAGAGAGAGAGGAAGATACACAGTCAAGACTGGAACTGGAAAAGCTGCATTTAGGAGACTCATGACAACAATACAAAAGACAAGATAAATACTTCTAGAAGCTTCTACACAATACCAGTCATTAACCCCTTAAAGTGTATCTTATTTGAGACATCTGCAATATTGTTCTGATAATTAAAATTACATAAAAAACAAAAGTACATTGGGCTAAGTACTGCCACTATGATCAAAAGATCGGTCTGAATCCCGGTTATGCAGCTTGCCATCAGCTGCCGGAGCCCGAGAGAGCACAATTATCCTTGCTCTCTCTGGGTAGGTATATGGTGCTCTATCCTCTTATTACTCCTAGGGTGATGTCAAGATTAATTAACAAAAATTGCAATGATTAACAACGTTTTAACTACAGAAAATTATGAATTAGTTGAATCATTCTTTCATAAGTACTACTAAATATATAAGATATACACTTTATTGTATAGTGTTAAACATAAAAGACAACTCAGAGTGCAAGGGGTTTAACAATGTTGCGTTTTTGTTTTAGTTAGTTTTAAATAAGCTGTGAGCAATACATTCGTAAATCCTGAAAATAAGATAATATTAATAATAATAAATTTAGCAACACTTTGCATATGGGAACTCCAGGTTTAAATAATTTTAACATTTTTTTTTTAAGATTATTTGATGGTTCATGCCTTAAATATGAATTTAAAAAAATCTAATTTGTCTTTAGCACTGTTGAAGAAAACCTAACTTCCTCAGAACAGGAGCCTTATGGTTCATGTAAAATGGTGAAAACATTAGTTAATGTAACATCTTTAACTCTTTAACTCACTTGGTGATTCCATCCTTGATGTAATACAGTAAACACTCGGACATCAGAGGATCTTCATTCAGGTTGACCAGATGAGGCGTCTGAAAAGTGAAATATTCACAGTAAATTCAGAGTAATTCCACAGTTATCTGTTCAATTCTAATATATAAACAGCAATCTTCATGTATGATTTACCTTTTTAGGGGAGAACACTCCAACTGTGCCTCCATCTTCCCTCATGGCCACTCCCATTTCAGCCAGTAGAGCCTCCCTGTGGAGAACGGTGTACAGGGTTAAATTTCATATGTAACATGCAGAGAAAATGTACGGCGATTCCTGAATACTGGACGCTGCTCTGACCTCTCCATGCGAATGGCCTCTGTACGCCGCAGTTTCTCCTCCCAGGTCTCGTTCAGCTCCGCGATGATCTTCTCCGTTTCCTGATGACAGGAAATTACATCACCAATGGATTATTTGAGTCCATTGGTTTGATATTTAGTCTTCTTATCATGTATTATAGATCTTATTCTTGTATCTATCCACCCATCCATCCATCCATCCATCCATCTATCCATCCAACCATCCATTCATCCACCGACCAGTCTATTATCCATCTTTCCATGCATCCATCCACTTGTCCCTCTATATTTCGGCCTATCCATCTATTGGCCTTTGTATCTATTAATCCATCCATCCTTCTGACCATTTATACACACACACATTAATCTATTTGCCTTTTTGTCTATCCATTCTTCTATCCATTGATTCATACATCCAATTATTAGCCCATTAATCCACCAGCATAACCATTCTTCCATGGATCCATCCATTGGGCTATCTATCCATCTTTCCCTCCATAAACCTATTATTCCATCCATCCATGAACTTATCTTTCCATCCATCCATCCATCCGTACACTAAACTGTCTTTCTGTAAATCTATCCATCAATCCATCCACCCACCCACCCACTCAGCAATTACATCCATCAATCCATTCATTAGCCCATCTATCTATCCATCCATCTATCCATCCATCCATCCATCTCTCCATCCTCCATCCATCCATCCGTCCATCCATCCATCCATCCATCCATCCTTCCATCGTACCTTCAGCCTCTCGATGGCCTCCTCGCTGCCGGGGCTGAACATGATGCGGTCGTGCAGGCTGCTGATGGAGCCGGCCCGGCTGGACAGGGCGGAGAGGGCGGAGAGGGACGGGGACGGGCTCATCCCCGTCATGGCGTTGGTCACTGTGGAGAGATGATCCCTTTGACTGACTGCCTGGACACTAGTGACATTAGTCTTGTAATTGGACAGATCTGTCCGGAGCGTTTTGGAACAGAAAGAGAACGGGAGCAGAAGGTGGAGAATTGTGGGAGGAAGTGAACGTTAAAGAGAAACGGTAAAAGAAAGAGGGAGCACGGGAGGAAGAGTAGAGATAGCAGCGTAAGATATAAAGCTTCATCATCTCAGCTGGAAGCAGAACCAAGCAGATCAATCAGCATCAATTTGAGGGCGCTCGACTAGACAGTGAGCAAGAGTTAGTTTCCTGTATCTGAGTCAGGTTACAAAACTGTAATTTCATAAAAGATACACTTCTCTACGAGTGATGCACCGATTCAATATTATGACTGAATATGATTTCTGATATTAACAAAATTAAGAGTGTATACTGGACAATTAGGCCAAATAGGCCATGGGGCTGTATACACTGACTGAACTTGGTGCTTTATGCTTAATAATTCAGGATCAGAGTAACATATGGCTGTTAGCATTGTGGCTAACCTGTTGTTCTAGGTTTCATAATGCAGGTTCAGACATACTACACTACACATACTACTACTACAGCAACCCTAACTAACCAATCAAACCATAAAGATTTCTTCAACTATCAGCAAGTAATCAGTATCAGTAGCAATGCGGCTAACCCACTCCATCACTGCTGAGGTCAGCTACTGTGTCTGTAATCATTAAAACCTCAAACCGTCTGAAACCGGCTGTTTGTATTGCAGATAACCAGCAATTCTAGGCTTTATATTGCAGGTTCTGAGTAATTCACAGACATGATACACATATTATAACAAACAGGAAGACTTGACATATTAGATTGGATTGCTTGAGCTGTCATCAAATATCAGCTAGTAATACAGCTCGGAAAAACTAACGAGCTAACAAGTCGGCCCCTATTATCAGTTAGTACCGCCTACTGTGCACTTTGCTTTCACTCTCCACCAATCGTGTTAAGTAAATTCAAAATATGTAAACTCCTGCCTTAGATGAACACCTAAACTTTATTCTCGCAAAAAAAATAGCACATTTCCATAGCACAACTACTATTTTTTCTCGATTTTAACATTGTGCACTTCCTAGAATGCCTACGTGTAAGTGCACAAGGGTGCTGCCATGTTATCCTAAAGTAATCAGATTATAGCTGCCATAGGCACAGTGCAGAAACATCTTTTGCATAGGCAAAGATGGACCAGAGCCATTCGGAAATGTGCATTATTACAAACATTATTAGCCAAATATATTATGTTATCAGATGTTATTTTTGAAAATAAAGTTTAGGTATATATTTTTAACAGATGATATAAGGTATTTTAAGCGAAAAGAAACAAGGCTGGACAAAAAAAAATAATTATAAAAAAAAAATGTAATCTTTCAAAGACAAAAGAGTCCTGGATCTTAATCTACACACATTTCTCTCCTGAAAACCATTTATTTGGTTGACTAAAGTGCTTCCGTTTATTTACAGTAAGCTCAGATTTCGAATACCACGCTAGCATTGCAGATAACCTGCTCCAAGCCGTTTAAGGCTGGCTGTTACCATAGCAGCTAACCTGCAATTCAAGGCTTCATAATGAAACAGGTTCAGATATAATACACATATTTTAAGAAACAGCAGGGTTTGCTACCTAACCATTGGTTCCCTCTACCTGTCATCAACTATTAGAATGTAATCCAATGAAAAACAGTTAGCATTATGGCTAATCTGCTATTCAAGGCTTTATAAATCGGGATCAGCGCTTCCTATACACATGCTACACATATCATATCAAACTATTAGAAAGTAATCCAGCTTGGAAAAACAGTTAAAATACATGAATTTATAGACATGAGATCCCAAAGCAGTCGTCCAGTTCATGTGTAGCTAGAAATAAATAGCACTTCAGTATATCTATACATGTGTTCATTTGATATGTTTTGTATATACCTCCCACATGGCAAGATATACAGTATTTCAATTGAGAAATTGTACTGAATTGGTATCGGCCGAAACGCATCGGCCAAAAAAAAAGATCAAGTATCATTTATTAATATCAAAATTGTAAAAGAATCAGAGAATCGGTGCATCCCTACTTTTTACTGCCTCAAATTCATTTTAGCATCGTAACCATGCCTGGGCCATTAGCATGGAGATGTGCTGTCCATTAGACTGCTGGAGCAAGAAGGCAAGGGGTCAAGCCAGGACTTAGTAAGCCTCACGTTCACTTTCCCATATTATAATGGATCCAAAGCATCTGCAATCAGCAGAATCAGTCTGAAGCACCACAGCCAGTAATAAATAGCACTGAATTTGTTCACATTGGGAATGTGCTGGACTGTGGTGGTCCAGAGGAATCTGCTTCAGCTTTAATAAAGCTGCAAAGCACTGGGGTGCCGAGAAATACACACATTTCAGAGCAGGTATCCCAGGCCCAGTAGCTTGATACGCTGAGAAAAAAGATAGAGAGAAAGGAGGAGAAAAGACACATCTCATCACCGGAACTCAGAGTAACTGACATCTTCGCAGGTATTAACCATCTAACGCTTTTATTGAAGAAAAAAGAAATGAAATACTTCAATTTTGTACTTTTTTTTTTTCGTTTGTTTGTTTGGAGCTATAATAAAAATTATTATTTTTATTTATTTTCTATTATAAAGACTCAAGTCTTTAAAATGTAAATATACAGCTCTTGAAACAATTAAGAGACCACTTCAATTTATATGATTTTGCTATTTATAGGTATATGTTTGAGTAAAATAAACTACGGACAACATTTCTCCCAAATTCCAAATTAAAATATTGTAAATTAGAGCATTTATTTGCAGAAAATGAGAAATGGCTGAAATAACAAAAAGATGCAGAGCTTCCAATTTCAAATAATGCAAATAAAACAAGTTCATATTCATAAAGTTTTAAGAGTTCAGAAATCAATATTTGGTGGAATAACCCTGGTTTTTAATCACAGTTTTCATGCATCTTGGCATCATGTTCTCCTCCACCAGTCGTACACACTGCTTTTGGATAACTTTACGCTGCTTTTATTCCTGGTGCAAAAATTCAAGCAGTTCAGCTGGTTTTGATGGCTTGTGATCATCCATCTGCCTCTTAAATATATTCTAGAGGTTTTGAATTTGGTCAATTATAGAAACTCATCATTTTTAAGTGGGCTCTTATTTTTCTTCCAGAGCTGTATGTACACTATAATAAATTATACAGTATGTTGGAACTGGAAATGCTACTATTGAAAGACACACTGCCCACTACTGGAGTTTATTAGCCTAATATTATGGGCTTGACATCTGAATGTTGGAGAACTACTCATGTAAGGGGTCAGAGACGGGGGTCACTTACTTTCAATTATATCTCCAAGACCCTGAGCGTAGAGGAGGTCCTTCAGTCTGGCCACCTCCTCCTTCAGCTCACGCACCAGCCGGTTGTTGGGATCTTCGTTGATGACGGCGTTGCAGCGGATCTGTTTGGCTCGGTCTGCGTACCTACAGAGGAAAACATTTTCTTGCATCTTATTATTTTATGTGAGGATAAAGTGTGTACTACTAAACACTTACTCTGATATTATATGACTTGTTTATATGATTTTTTATAAGGCAACATTAGGTTTCATAACAATACTCTAGAAAGTCATTTATCTTAGCAGATAAGAAAAAAAATGTTTTTAATGTAGTAGTTTTAAAGCTTTACCTGAGGGTGCTGAGGGTCTCATCATAGTTGATATCTGCAGGGCTCAGAGCTGCTACCATGGCTGTACGAGAGTTACCACCTAATCAAATACAGAAATATATAGGTCAAACGTGACAGACTGGTTTTGATTGGCAGGTAAACTGAAACCACTGGGCCATTACATTACTCAATAAAAAATATTGTTATAAAATAGAAATTACGTAAGTAATTTTGGGTTGATTCAGTGTTTAGGTTAAGATTAGTATAAGAATAAGATGTAGGGTTAGTTTCTATTAAGAACCTTTTTTTCACACGGGCCAAACCGAGGACAGAGAAAAGGCTTTCAGGAGTAGTCAGAGACAGGCAGGGTCATGTTCAAGATGGCAAATGCAAATGGTAAATGCAAAACGGGGTAGTCTAAATACAAAAATATGTCGGCAACAGTAAACAAAAAGGGCAAGGCAAGAGAGTGGTCAAAAAACGGATTTAGTAACAAGGAAGAATGATCAAAAGAAAAACTTAGTAGAAAGCTAGCACCCAGCGAGGGAACAAAGGAAACAGTGGGGTATTTATACAAGGCGGTCCAGTTGTGAGCAATCAGAAGCTTGGTGAGTGTGAACACCATAGTGTTACATGATCAGCAGAGTCAGGGGAGTCCAGTGAGTGAGCATGCTGGGAAATTGAGTCTTTGCTCTAAAGTTCAGTGACAGCATCAGGACTGACACATTTACATTCAGATGAGAGTTCAGTTGCATTTATTAGCTATTAGGTCATTGTTAAGTGAGCATACAGTATATGAGGCAGTCTCTAATGGACCATCCAAATAGAGTGATACCAGTGTTTCATACCCAGATTTTCCCTAAGCAGCCAGGTGAGCACAGAGTCTCTGTAGGGAATGAAGCTCTCCGCCTTCTTCTTCTTTTTGTTCTGTTCATCACAGACAGATACACAGAGTTATCTTTTTTAAAACTTTAGCTACAGACAAATTAATTGCAGATTAATTAATGTGATTTTGATCTTACCTTATTTGGTAGGGAGTCCTACAAATAAGTAAAAAAAAATCAATAAATAAAGAAACAATTGATTAAAAACATTGATTAAAATTGATATGATATGTAAAAGCAGACAATCTGTGCTGGAGTCAGATAATCCCAGTTTCTCACCACTTCAGCTAAAGCAGAAATGACTTTTCCCAGGGTTGTCAGAGATTTGTTAATATTGGCTCCTTCCTACAGAAAGAAAAATCAAAAGTTGCATCATTTCACAATCATACCAGTGCATTCCCTGCTGAGAAACAGCCCAACCAGTTCTAGCTGACACGATCGGCCCTGAAAATTAAAAGTAAAAATGAACTGTCCTATTTTTTTAAACATTATAGCTGTAGCATTTATGGGTGTATACTGAGCATTATCCATAAATGTATATTTTCTGGTACATTTTTATGTGTGAGTTAAGATGCAATTTAAGCAACACTAGTAAGGAACAAGGGTGTCCCCATGTTCCCTTCTAATGGGGAAATGTAAACAAAACTGTAATTCTTAAAAAAAAAACATTTTCTTTCAAAGTCAGACAAGCACTGGATGTTAATTTACACATATTTCTCTCCTGAAAACTGTTTATTTGGGTGAGTAAAGCGCTTCCGTTTATTTACAGTAAGTTAGCCGCAGTTAGCAGCAGCGCTAGTCGTGGTTAGCAGCGCTTAGCGCTAGTAAGTGCCATCCGATAGTGCTACACTGAGGAACCCTGAGTGTTCTGGTAAACTAGAGCAATATTAGATAGCGGTTTGTCCCATGTAGCTTGTTTTAACACAGTAAACATGCAGACTACAGTCCAATATACTCATCTCTGAAAGGTGAAAGAGCTAACACTGCGGTTAGCGGCTAATGCTAATACTGCTCCAGCCTCGGTGCTGAAGAAACTTCACTGAAAACTCACCTAACACTGTACTTCAGTATAGTGGCTTTACTGCTCCTTAATACCTGACTTGTAGAATTCATACATACGCTCCACCGGATTATAAGGCACACTGATGATTTTTGGGAAAATGTGGGAAAATTTGGGGAAAAGTGCACCTTATAGTGCGAAAAATACAGTAATTGGTTTATATTTTCATTGTCACCAGCTGTTTGGATTATCTGGACTATATATATATATATATATATATACAGTGAGTCCAAGAAGTATTTGATCCCTTGCTGATTTTCTTCGTTGGCCCACTAATAAAGACATGATCATTCTATACTTTTAATGGTAGATGTATTCTTACATGGAGAGACAGAATATTAAAAAGAAAATCCAGAAAATAAATCTAAGGAATATATATTAATTGATTTGTATTTCATGGAGTGAAATAAGTATTTGATCCCTTAGTATTCATTAGCAGTTCTGGCTTTTACAGACCAGTTAGACACTCCCAATCAACTTGTTACCTGACCTGAAGCCACCTGTTCTCACTAATCACTTGTGTGAAAAACACCTGTCCACAGAATCAGACAGATCACACAGATTTCAAGTCTCCAACATGGGTAAAACCAAAGAGCTATCACAGGACCTCAGAGTCAGAATTGTTGACCTTCACAAAGCTGGAATGGGCTACAAAAAGATTAGTAAGGTGTTGGATGTGAAAGTAACAAGTATTGGTGCAATTATCAGAAAGTTTAAAGAGTATAACATGACAATCAACAGACCTCGGCCCGGTGCTCCAAAGAAGATTTCGCCTCGTGGGGTGGCAATGATGCTGAGAACGGTCAGAAATCGTCCTGCAACCACTCGGCAGGAGTTAGCAAATGACCTGAAGGCAGCTGGGACCACAGTTTGCAAGGAAACAATTGGCAACACTTTGCGCAACAATGGATTCACATCCTGCAGTGCCCGAAAGGTACCCCTGCTGAAGAGAGCACATGTGGAGGCGCGCCTCAAGTATGCCAATGATCATTTGAAAGATGAACCAAGTTATTGGGAGAAGGTTTTGTGGTCAGACGAGACCAAAATTGAACTTTTTGGCCTCAACTCCACCCGCCATGTGTGGAGGAAGAAAAATGCTGCCTATGACCCCAAGAACACTGTGCCCACCGTCAAGCATGGAGGTGGAAGCATAATGTTTTGGGGGTGTTTCTCTGCCAAGGGTACAGGGCTACTTCACCACATCACTGGGAAGATGGATGGAGCCGCACAATGTACCGCACAATCCTGAGGGACAACCTCCTCCCCTCTGCCAGGGATCTGAAAATGGGCCGTGGTTGGGTCTTCCAACATGATAATGACCCTAAACATACAGCAAAGGCAACAAAGGATTGGCTCAAGAAAAATCACATTAAGGTCATGGAGTGGCCCAGCCAGTCGCCAGACCTCAATCCGATCGAAAATCTATGGAGGGAGCTGAAGGTCAGAGTTGCCAAGCGACAGCCCACCAACCTTCATGATTTAGAGAGGATCTGCAAAGAAGAGTGGGCCAAAATTACCCCTGGTGTGTGTGCTAAACTTGTGGTTAACTACAACAAACGTCTCACCGCTGTGCTTGCAAACAAAGGCTTTGCCACTAAGTATTGAGTGTGTTTGGCAAGAGGGATCAAATACTTATTTTCCTCATTGAAATACAAATTAATTAAAATATATTCTTTAAAATTATATTCTGGATTTTTGTCTTGATATTCTGTCTCTCCATGTTAGAATATATCTACCATTAAAAGTGCAGAAAGATAGTGTCTTTATTAGTGGGCAAACAAAGAAAATCAGCAAGGGATCAAATACTTTTTGGACTCACTGTATATATATATATATATATTTTATAGATTTATGACTAGATGATTATTGATAAGCACAATTGGTACAGTAGGTCACAGTATTCTGTAAGGGTTTTAGCCTTAAACCACCAATCCCACAGTGGGCACAGAGACCCACGTAAACACAACAGCGACTGGAAATGGAGGAGCTACTGATCGTGATGTCGTGAGCAAGAAAGCCAAAAAACTCACCAGTTCTCCCGTTTTTTTTATTTCAGTCTGCATTCACGAGTTTTATCACTGAGTAGAAGTGTGAAATAATTTTCACTAGCTACCTGATAAAACTGGTGTGGATCTGGAGTTGACAGCAGGGTTCCTGCACTAGTAACAACTCTGGGTTCTTCAGACAGACATGCTGACAGGAGGATTGTGAGTCTCACCTTCAGTCGGGTTCCTTTGGCTCCAGTTGAATCAGCTCTTTCGCTGCCAGCCAAGTCCACCAGGCTGATCTTGCTGACCTGCATCAGAGTGGAGAACGCTGTATCTCTGCCAAACCATTTACTCTAATGCACAGCAGACTGCAGAGAGGATCTGAGCCCACACATTCTCTACAGCAGGTAGTGATATTTACTGTATATAACACAAACATTATTAAGATATGCTCTGTAATTATTTTGCTGTTAATTACGGGTTTGTGTTCACATGATGGCTGCTTCATGTTTCTTGTGTCCGTCTGAAGCTCTGGTTGTGCCCATGCAGCTAATCAGTGTGTTTCATAAGGTTTGAAATTAATAAATGGGTCGTTACAAGGAAAATGAAGGTTCTCTTAGCCGCTCTTGTGGTCTGTAGGGGGAAAACATGCTTGCAAGTTCACGAGAGTAGTGCTGGTTATGGAAATTCCATACCAAAAAGGTACCGACCGAAATGTATTAGAACTACCAAGGTCAAAAATGTGGTGTCTATTCTTAACACTTTGCATTAACACGCATAAATATGCCAAACGCGGAGAATGTGCACAACGAGGTGCCCTGACACACACAAACTCTCTCACTCGCTCTGTCTCTCCCTCTTTCCTGGGCTCTCCCCCTCTCGCGCTGTCTCCCGCTCTCTCACACTATCTCTCCCTCTCTCTTGCTCACTCGAACTCACTCACGCTGTCTCTCACTCTTTCCAGTGCTCTCCCCCTCTCTAGCGCTGTCTCTCACTCACTCGCACTGTCGCTCACGCTGTCTCTCCCTCTTCCCAGTGCTCTCCCCCTCTCTAGCGCTGTCTCTCGCTCTCTCACGCTGTCTCTCCCTCTCTCTCGATCACTCGGGCTGTCTCTACCTCTCTCTCTTGCTCACTCGCACTCACTCACGCTGTCTCTCACTCTTTCCAGTGCTCTCCCCCTCTCTAGCGCTGTCTCTCACTCTCTCACGCTCTCTCATGCTGTCTCTCCCTCACTCGCACTGTCGCTCACGCTGTCTCTCCCTCTTCCCAGTGCTCTCCCACTCTCTAGCACTGTCTCTCGCTCTCTCACGCTGTCTCTCCCTCTCTCTCCTTTACTCACACAGTCTCTCACTCATTGGCTCTGTCTTTCGCTTATTCACGCTGCCTCTCGTGCGGTCTTTCCCTTTCTCGCTCTGTCTCTCCCTCTCTCGTTCACTCACTCTGTCTCTCCCTCTCTCGCTCTGTATCTCACTCACTCACTCTGTCTCTCCCACTCTCGCTCTGTATCTCGTTCACTCACTCTGTCTCTCCCTCACTCTTGTCTTTTGCTCACTCACGCGCTCTTCCTCACTCGCTATGTTTCTCCCTCACTTGCTTTGCGCTGTCTCTCGCTCTCTCATACTCTCTCGTGCTGTCTCTCTCTCGTTTACTCGGGCTGTTTCTCACTCACTCGCATTGTCTCTCCCTCTCTCGCTTACTTGCTCTCTCTCCCTCTCTGTCTCTCACTCACCTCCTCTTTCTCTCCCTCTTTGTATCTCACTCTCTCGCTCTGTATCTCACTTACTTACTTTCTCTCTCTCCCTCCTAAACTCCATTCACACTCCTTCATTTTGGATTTACTCGCAGGCTCCCTCTAGCGGTTTGCAGTCATTCTGATATAAGAATTAGGAAGTGGGTAAGCTCTTCATAAACTGGCCCTGCTACTTGTGCCTGTATGATGTGTCCTTGCTGCTGTGGAGAGTGGAAGCCTGTAGTGGAACCTCCAAGAACATGCGCAGCACACAGTGAAAAAATGTGAAAGAATTTGTTCAGAATGCAGAAGCTTGTCTACATGAACGCAAGGTCAGACAGCAAGTACAAATCTAGTCTAAGATTTCTCCAGTAGGATGTACCTTCTCCAAGGTGTTGTCTGTGTCACTGTCGTGTCGTTTCTGTGTGAAGATGATGTTGAACACAGCGTGGGAACGACTGCTGGTCTCGTTCATGTTGGTGGCCGCCACAGTCCTGAAAAAACAGATGATGATTTAGTGCAGTCTTTTATAACCCTGGTCCTGAAGAACCCCCTGACTAACACATTACTGTACTCAGCTCTGTTAATTTTTGACTAACATCTTTTATCCAGCAATTTTAACCTCCATAAATTGATATTATAATTAAATAAAAATTGGTAACCAAATTTATGTAACATGCTATATTTTTTTTTTGTTGACTTCTTAAAAAGTCTTTTATTTTCTAAATGTTTACAATCACAATACATTTTTTGCAACTGAGGAGAAAATTAAAAATAGAGAGCTTATTGGTGTTTAAATGACTTTAAATTATTTCTTAGTACATTTTCTTGTAATCTAAAACATAAAGTTTGTTAACATGTATTATCTTCATGTTAATTGAATGTTTACTCAGTTTTTCCCATTACATTAGAAAAAGTCTTTAAATATGAAGTAAACAAAATGATATCAGTTTTTGAATGGGGTCAAATTGACCCCCAAAGATAATAGGAGGATTAAAACAGCCACCATCCACTCAGGACAGGAGGTTCTCCAGGACCAGGGTTGGTGACCAATGGTTAAGAGGTTAGTTTGGTCACACTGTACACAATGTTTGCACAGTTGTTTTTTTTTGTAGTATTTTGGTCACTTATTAAGACTCTCCCCATCACTACTGTAGTTTAAGCTCCCAGTCACCAGTAAAGACCCACAGTCCTGCTGCTGTCCACTTGCCTGGCTTTGTTTCCAGAGTCCATCAGGTCCTGGATGTCGTTGTAGGACGTGACGGCCAGTTTGGACAGATCCTCCACGTACGGCCCCATGAGTGGATGCTCTCGCACCCGCAGGTTTCCTTTGTTTTTGGGATTCAGCAGATCTCGCACACGCTCACAGTAGATCTCCATGTAGCTGACCTGAACAAACCCATTATACAAAGTCAGTCAATCCATAAATACAACATATACAAATAATTCATAAACTAATATCTGTTATTTACGTAGAAACTGTGGTACTGCTCTCACCTCCACGGAGTACGACATGTTGTTGTCATTATTGTCATTGATCTTGGTGAACAGGTCTTCACAGAGCTGCCAGAAATACAAAACAGAACTATTTAAATATACTAATGCATCTCAAATTCAGCATTAGAATTAGAATATCAGTGAAAGTTACTTTATTTCAGTATTTCGGTTTAAATTGGAAAACTTTTATATTATATAGATGTATTACACAGAGTGATCTATTTTAAGCATATATTTATTTTATTGTTGATCATTTTAATCTTAGAAAGTCCAATTGGTACTTTTTTGCAGTGTGGACAGTGTGCCTAGTCCTGCTGGAAAATAAAAGCTGTATCTCTATAAAAGTTATAAAAGTAGCAGAGGGAAGCATGAAGTGCTGTAAGATTTTCTGGGAAAACAAAAATGCACTTACTTTGGAAAAGTAAGTTAATGTGTTTTGTTTGCCTTTAATTATTTCTGCTTTGGGAAAGCCTCTATTATGGAAAGCAGCACAAAAAAAACCCTAAAGTAGACTTTACCAGAGGAATGATGCCCTGCTGGTCCTTTTCCTGTTTGCCCATCATGGTGTAGGACTTTCCCGCTCCAGTCTGTCCATAGGCGAAGATGCAGACATTATATCCTTCAAACGCATGCAGCAGCATCTCCTCCCCGATATCCTTATACACCTGCTTCTGGCAGGCAAAGTTAATATCCTCCGGCTGAGAGGAGAAAAAAACAACAAACAGAGAAATCTGACGTCAGATCACTTCACAGATCATCTTCTGATTCAATTAAATCATTTATACTACAATAAAGATAAAACATATAGATTCTACATTCTAAAAACGATCTTTTACATAATTTTTTATAATATAACAGTCTTTATTGAATCAGTTCTGAATGCTATTTATACCTATTACATAAAATATTCACTATTAATAATGCTTAATGTATATTTTAGGCACAGTTTAAACATTGAACAAAATATGAATTAAATAACTCATAGCCCTTACAGTAGTGACTGTCTCCATCATCTTCAAAATAATTAGAAGAATAGAATATAATAAATAAAGTTTTTTTTTCAGTCTATTCTTTTAATCTATTAACGGTTAAACAATCAATTCCATTTCATCTATTTTCTGTATAATATAGAACATAATTTCAGCATTTGTTTGTGCGGTCCAATGTTCTGGTTAACTCTATAACCTCTGATATAAAACTGCAAAAGGTATACACAAATTGCACACTTTATTGACAGTTTCCACCTCCTTCCATTTAAGGTGGAAAATGAAAAATAAAATTAAATAAAAGCTAATTTCAGCTCCCTATCACAGATGAATTAAGGAATGGGCAATACTATTTAATTACTGCACCACTTATCCCATTTTTAAAACATACCTTAATGTCCTAAAATTAACTAAATTCCACTGGGTGATGTATGGGTTTAGGGGCAGGACAGGAGGGAGAGAGCTGATTGGCTGAGCTGGCATTGTGCCTGTGATAGCTGTAAGACGCAGATGGTTGGACGTCAGCAGTTCGGTATTATGATTGAATGAACTGCATATTGTGATGTGTCTGCGTACCAAAGTGCAGAAACACATCGTCCTCGCCTATAGCACAGCAACCTGAGAGGGCGCTGCAAAGGTGGAAATTACCACAATAAAAGCATTTTTTAAAGCTTAGGAAATGTTTATACTTTTTTAAGCAGGATTGGTATGTTCCATTCCTTCAAAGGAACACTTTCCAGCTATTGATAAGAAAATATGGTTTAAGGTTTATTGTCTCTTTAAAGAGAAATGGGATTGGGCCCTGGTGTCTGTATCTTAATGTGAACACTCCTATTACTGCAGATAACCAGAAGAACCTGCTGAGCTCAGACTCACCGAGGTGTGGGACCAGTAGGAGTAGTCAAAGTTGAAGCTCTTGTTCTCTTTAGGTTGTTTCGGGTTTAAAATTGCTGAAAAATAAGAAAATAAATATTCAGACTGAATCATAGACATTAAAATTACACAGAAAAAAATGTGATATTAAAGCGTATACAACAAGAAACTATTCTACTGCATTCCCCAAAACACATTTACTCTACACACTTTATACAACACGATAAATACATAAACTTTTTTACTTATAATAATAATTTTTCACCAAATCACCCAATTTTCTAATATTGAATTTTTCTTTGTCATGTATATTATATACTCAGTTATACAGTTTATATACAGACAGTTTATATTCCTGCTTTTTAAATAGCTTTT
This sequence comes from Astyanax mexicanus, assembly GCF_023375975.1. Lineage (NCBI taxonomy): Eukaryota > Metazoa > Chordata > Actinopteri > Characiformes > Acestrorhamphidae > Astyanax > Astyanax mexicanus. The sequence goes on from NC_064425.1 coordinate 40,730,587, forward strand.
TAAATAGCAGAAACCTGGGCAGGTGTTACTTACCTAAAACTATAATTATAACAGAATGTACACTGCAACATATGATATCTTAACAAATGTGATGAATGCTACATCACACATAGTCTAAATATATACTACTGCTCACAAATGAAGCATAGAAATAATAGAATACCTTCAGCAGATATTTCTGCTTAGTTTAAGAAATAATGCAAAACTTCACAGGAATAAGAGCCTTTCAGGAGATACAATTTAAATTTGTTATAACGTCTTCTTATAACAATAAAGGGAAACTCAGATGAAGGTACTGACTGTTTATTTACAGAATTCTCTTACAGATCAGAAACAGCAGACATCCTGTCTTCACTGGGATTTTCTCTACTGAACCCTGCCTTGTTGTACTTTTAGGTAATTTGAATTATACATTGCCACCTAGTGGTGTAAGCAACAATTGCATAACCTTTCTAGATATACCACAAATTAATTTAAAATTACTTTAAAATAAGTTTAATAATCCTAAAAAAAAGTACTTAGTATTTGATAATAAATAAAAATATCAGATATTTAGACTACAATTCAATCAATTTTACCTTATGCGTGATGATTAACATGTCCGTATTTGTTTAGAATTCTATCCAAACTACTACACTATAATCTATGACACCATTTTTTCTAAACTGATATATAAACTTATATGATCATATGAATATAGGTCTTTATATCTTTGTATGTTACTGTTGGTTTGGTTTCACAAGGTTACATCACATAGATTTGTTTTTTTCTGGTCGTTTTCACACAGTCCCTAAAATGCCGCTCGGGCCTCTAAAAAGTCAAGAAATGCATAAGCATGGCAGTACTGTGCCTCGCTCTTGGTTAAATATATGAAATTTATGAAAGTTAAGTTCATATGAAAGTTAAGTTTAGTTACCATATTTTTCGCACTATAAGGCACTTAAAATCCTGTCATTTTCCCAAAAATCATCAGTGTGCCTTATAATCCAGTGTGACTTATGTATGAATTCTACCTGTCAGGTATTAATGAGCAGTAAAGTCACTCCACTGAAGTAATGTTACATCATTATCAAGGAGAGTTTTTTAATTGAATTTCTCCAGCACTGAGGCTGGATGCAGCAGCATTAGCATTAGCCGTTAACCACAGTGCTAGCTTTTTCACTGTTCAGAGGTGACTATATTGGACTGACTTCTGCATGTTTATCATGTTGACACAAGCTATGTAGGATGAACTGCTAGCTTATAGCGTCCTGGCTTACTGGAACACTCAGGGTTCTATAGTGTAGCTCTATCGGGCGGTGTTTACGTGGCTATCGCTGCTGCTAGCTGCGGCTAGCTGTGGCTAGCGCTGCTGCTAGCACTGCTGATTACTGTGCTGTTAAAAATATTGGAAATCTAAGCTTACTGTAAATAAACAGAAGCGCTTTTCTCACACAAATAAACAGTTTTCAGGAAATAAATCTGTGTAGATTAACATCAGTGTTTGTTTGACTTTGAAAAAAATTAGACGCTCATTGATACTGCGCCTTATAATAACACCATATAGTTCCGAAAAATACAGTAAATAAAACTAAATTCAGTACAAATTGTCAAATATAATGGAAATTTTAAACCCTTTAAAGAAGCAACTGAGTTAAAAAATGTTAAGAATGTCAAGTGTTCAGTTTTTTAAGACTAGCAACATAAAAAATGGCTGTTTTTCATTGAAAGACACGTGTTGTTTGCCTGATTCAGGCCCATCTTATAAACACAACATTAAAATCTTCTCTAATCTGAGATTACTGCAGTGTGGACAGTACTGTGCTGCAGACACAGTGCGGTGTGTGTGTGTGTGTGGTCCGGAGGATTGTGGGAATGAGGTCATTAACCCGCACTGCCTCCGCTATCGGGCACAAAGCCCTGCAGTGTGCTGGACATCACATCGCATCACATCCTGCCTCAGCTGACACTGTTTACCCCCCCGACACACAAAGCCACACTGAGCAGCTCGCTGCCCCGCCTCCGCACAATCATCAAAACCGTGAATCTCTGATTCAGAACAGGAGCATTGTTTCAGTGCTGCAGAATCACACAAATGAAAACAGAGCCTGTACGAGATTTCAGAAATCAAAGCATTTCCAGATAAACAAACATGGGCATCTTAGACCAAATCCTGAAGTGGTTTAAGGGACCTAATTTTTTAACAGTGGCTTGCACATGTATTCATTTTGTCAACTTACAACCACAAACTTAAATTTAATTTTTTTTTTGTATTTTATTTTAGCACATAATTGTAAAGTGGAACGAAAATTTTAAAAGTGTGACGTGCAAAAGGATTCAGCCCCCTTTACTCTGAAACCCCTAAAAAAAATCTAGTGAAACCAGTTGCCTTCAGAAGTCACATAATTATTTAACAGAGTCCAGCTGTGTGTAATTTAGTCTCAGTATAAATACATAAATCTGTTCTGTGAAGGCCTCGGTAGTTTGTTAGAGAACACTGTAGTGACCAAACTGCATCATAAAGACCAATGAACTCATCAGACAGGTCAGAGATAGGGTTGTGGATAAGTTTTAAAGTTTTAAGCAGGATTAGGTTACAAAAACAGAGCCCACACTTTAAGCCCTGTTCAATCCATCATCAGAAAATGGGAAAAAGTATTCTACAACTGTAAACCTATTAAAACATGACCATGGTCCACCTAAACTGACAAGCAGCCAAGAGGCCTATGGTCACTCTGGAGGAACTGCAGAAATCCACAACTTAGATGGAGGAATCTTTCCACAGCACAACTGTAAGCTGTGCACTTTACAAATCTGGCCTTTATGGAAAAATAGAAAGAGGTATGCTCACTCCAACCTGACTGAGCTTGAGCTGTTTTGTAAAGAAGAATGGGGCAAAATCTCAGTCTCTAGATGCTCAAAGCTGGTAGAGACAAACCACAAGAGACTTGTAGCTGTAATTGCAGTGAAAGATGGATCTACTAAGTATTGGCATAGGGGGGCTGAATACTTTTCCTTTTCAGATTTTTGTTTGAATAAAATTGAATGAAACCAGTGTATAATTTTCGCTCCACAATAATATGCTACTTTGTTTGGTCTATCACTTAAAATCTTAATAAAATACATTTAATTTATGATCGTAAGGTGACAGAATGTGAAACATTTTATGAATATGAATACTGTATCTGTTTTAAATGCATCTCAGACCACCTTTATAGATGTCATTAGCAGTGTGTTAATTATATTAAACAAAAGTAACATTTGTTATTGACACAAAACTCACTGTATCAGACTGTGTATTAGATTGAGTATCAGACTAAGTGAGGCTGTGTTTTATATGGCGCTAAAAGCCCTGAAAGTTAAACTGGTACAGAATACTCACTGGTGGTGTTTCCTGACATCTGGATAATGCACTTGCTCTCTTTTCCGATTTCTCTGGAATTGAAGGGGCGGACCCTCACCGCCACCTTCACTGAGGCTCCAGCCATGCTGATGGAGTTGTGGAGCTGGAGGCTGAAGGGTCAGATCAGTAAGTCTGATTACACACGGAAAAGAACATTGGACAAAAATCAGCACAGAGCTTTCAAAACCAAACGCATGCAGCACCATCACTCCAACACAGGTATACAGTTCCAGATGCTGCCTTCTATGATGTATTCCCGGAAGTACACACACCACTGTTGGATGTGGTTGGTCCTTCTTGGTAGTATGCGAACATTACCCTGGATACCGTGGCTCTTAATACATCACAAAGACTTGCTGTCTTGGTCACAGATGCGCCAGCAAAACGTACACCAACAATTTGTCCTCTTTTGAACCATGATGTTGTGTGCATTGGAATATTTTGAGCAGAACTGTGCTCTTACCCTGCTAATTGAACCTACACATACTGCTCTTATTGGTGCAATGTGTAATTAATGAATATTGGCCACCAGGCTGGTCCAATTTAGCCATGAAACCTCCCACACTAAAATGACAGGTGTTTCAGTTTCATTGTCCAACCTCTGTATGTATATCACAGTATTTTTCAAGATTCCGACGGATTTCTTTTATTTTATTTATTTTTTGCATGACTGGCGTACATACAATATAAAATACTAAGGATTTAAATTAAGGCTTTGATTACTATTGGGTTTCCTTTGTTCCACAAAATTACACAATATATGAAGAAATTAGACAGCTGAAAAAGAGATATGCCAACAACTTTAACACTGTTTCCTTTACAAACTAAATATTAAAATACTTTCATAAACACTTTAAATGGTCCTAAAATACTCAATGTTTTAGCATTTGAAAGAGAAAATTCTCAAAACTCTACTGCACAAGTAGGACACAATTTTAATATCAATTTACAATATGTTATTACTGAAGCCATTAGAGGCATTACAGTACTAAAATCAGCCACAATTCCCTTCTTTCCCCAGGTAACAAACACATTAAGTTCAGTGTACATTAAAATCATCCTTCAAGCTCCAGTATTAATATATTTTAAAGGGCTTTAGGTACTGCTTTTTTCTGTAGCTACCTCGTTTCCAGAGTTTTAGGGAGTTGATTTCTTGTGCTGAATAAATCATTCTGACCTCAGGACTGATTATAGGCTCGTGCGGGGGAATTATTTCTGAGTGAATAATTGCTGTTTGTTGTTTTATTTTATTTAGATAAAAACACTCATACAGTGAGGAACAGCAGCAGGAGCTCCTCTTATAAGGTTCTGTTCTCGGTTCTCTCCAGACATGACAGAGCGAGACGCTGCCGATGAGCTGCAGTTACTCCCCCTGCCCACTCGTTTTTCATGTTAAACTGAGAAAATAACCAATTCAGGATTAATCAAGTCATAGCCGGAGAACTAGGTTTAGCTTTCTATCTCTCTGCTTTATGTAATCTGGCTGGATTGGCCCACTGGGTAATATTAATATGACTAGCCTTAGCTAGCTAGCTAGCACAGCAACATGTATCTTAAACTGAAATGGCAATCTCTACTGATTTTATGAATCCATTCACATTAAAGTACGAGATCTTTAGGGAAACTATAGAAGGTTTGACCTTTATAAGATTTCTTTCTTTTTAAAGAAGTGCATTTGGGAACGCAGCAGTGAGGCGGCATTGCTAGTACCTAGCGGTACACCGCTACTTCTGTTCCCCACAGCCTCGTTTTGGTAGATGATGGTGATGTAGGTAAATTAAGTGTATTATCATCACCTTGCCCCTAGCCAGTGTTCAATTAACCTCACACAGAAGATAACACCTCATCATGTATACACTTCATTATGTAGAACATGTAAGGACAATACTTTTCTGCTCCTCTGCACCATGATACTTTTTTTTTTTTTTTAACGATGACCCTCATATGGAGACACTGCCCGTACCATATAGTGAGAATTTTAACCTGGCCAATGTTTCTTTCTGAACTGGCTGTGGAAACTTTTGACTGGGATTCCTGTCACTTTCTTTTGTATCTAATGTCTCTTACTGAACAAGAACAGTCACCATGAACAGTCCAACACAACTGCAACTCTAGCCCAACCACCATTCACTCAAATGCCAATTTTCATTACAATTGTCCACCATGTCACTATCCACCGTGTCTTGCAACATGCACTAACAGGGTGAAGGCATACATGCAAGCAGAAATAACAAATAATTAAGCTGGAATATATGATTTCCATATTGTCTGAAGTCTTATAAATATGATACATTTTTAAAGTAATATTTCTTTTTTACTTTTAAGAGTCAAAAGGAACAGCATTTTACCAATGACTTAGAACTGGTTTAACAATCTTTTATAGTGAATCCGCAAAAAATATATACTACTTCTTATGTCCCAGGTTATCAATAAAATTAGCACTGTTGGCAATAAAACCTAACACTGCCTGTACCAGAATTTTTACCTGGCCCATATTTCTTTCTGGACTGGCTGTAGAAAATTTTGACTGGGATACCTGCCATCTTCTTTTCAATCAATTCAGTGTACTGTAGGCATCATTACACTCAACTGATTGAAAAGATGGCAGAAATCCCAGTCAAAAGTTTCTACAGCCAGTCCAGACATATATATCGGCCAGGTAATAATTCTCATTAAATTTTAGCTTTGCAATTTTGACAAATTTAAGCAAAAGTAGTACATGTGACTTTCAGGTGTGTTTTGTTGACCGGGTGTGTCCTGTTACAATAATTATTCAATAACAATAAACAGTGCTAAATGTCTACACTCAGTTTTAGATTTGAGTTTTATCTGCTGACATTTATAGTTAAAGGATTAACCACCATGAAAACCAGAGCGTTATGAGTCTAAGGGTAAAAAACAAGCAACTGTAAAGCTGAGAGAAGATGGAAAATCAATCAGAACCATTGCTCAAATATTTTTCATACCCAGAACAACCGTTTGGAATGTCCTGAAGAAGAAAGTCGTCACTGGTGTACTAAATAACAGATATGGAACAGGTAGACCAAGGAAAACCACAGCAGTTGATGACAGAAACAGTTTGAGACCTAACTAAGTCAGATTGACGCAGTTATTAAAGGAAAGGATTTGCTAATAAATATTAAGTCTTGTTCACTTTAATCTATTTTAAGTTTATCTGCTCCAATATTTTTTGCTCTTAAGAAAAACTGGGTGGGTTCAGACAGAAGGTGCTATCTTCTGAACTGTGTATCAGATCCAAAAAATGTAAATACCTAGAAATAAAAGCTGAAATGTTGATCTTTTGTCTCAGATTCATCTTTTAATGACAAACCCACGTTTTTTTTATTCTACAGCCGAAATAAAGGAATTAGTCTCACTGTTCCAATACTTTTGGAGGGGACTGTACTGTATGTATACAAAAATAGGCTACAGAAAAATGTCTGCTTGGGCACGCTAAAAATGACGCCCATGTGCGTCAGCTTCCTACCAAAAAAACAACACCTCAGCAACCATCGTCATCCTCCTTTCTGCTCAACAGGGCACAGAGCCATCGATTATCTGATCTACAGGCAGGCTTCGGGTCGGCGTAGGGAAATAAAGGCCATTCAGCAGGCTGTTCTGCTGTTGTTTTGTAAGAACCTGCAGCTTTATCTGATTACCTGACCCAAACAGATCTGATTTAGCACAAATTAGACTATATCAGATAGTAAATGACATGTATAATTAAAAATATAATAATATTTACTGATATTACAGCATTTTCTCTAGTATTACAGCTGGGTAAGGATATCAGCCTCCACCATTTTGTGTCCAGAGTGCCTCCACCCCAGCTCTGAATCAAGACACACACACACTCACACAAACACTCACACACACTCTCAACACACACAGAGCATTTTAAAAAACTGAAAATAGCACTGATCTGATCTGTTTAGATTAGAAATATGATTACATATAAAGATGTTTATAAGACTTGACTGATCTGGAATTGTTTAGATGGATCATATTTTCCACAGTACATATAATGCAGATTAATAATATGATTTAATATTACAGCTTATGTATATGTTTATAAATATATATATATAGAAAGATATATTAATTTCATATGTAGCTTCTATTGTCTGTCATTGCTTAGGTCAATACAACAATATGCAATTAGTAATAATAGCAGCATAGCTAGCAATTGTGCAGCAGCATATATGAAGGCAAAAGACATGAACATATACATATCTATAATATATAAAATGGTAAATATACCAAGATACGCATTACTACACATACATATACACCTACATATACATACATCTTTATACATACAAGATATATACAGATGATAGATGGATACGTACACATATGTATATGTACAAAGATGTGTGTACACAATACATGTATAACACACATATACAATATATATTTAATATATATTTTATAGCATTTTATCACATTCTGTGCATTTTAATCATCTGATCAGGATGTCAACATATCTGTGCAGGCCTGTCAGACCCAGCCGCAGCAGGAAATGAAAAGGTGCCCTTCTTCAGACATTAAAAAATATGTAACACACACATAAATATAAATATATACATATACACACACACACTCTCAGCTGTAAAGACCTTTAGACTGCTGGACTTACCCCCGATCACCCTGATGGCAGAGTCCCGGCGATGATACGCTGGATGTTATTCCATGGTATTCTCTCGCGCAGTGTGTGTGTGTGTGTGTTGCGCGGCCTCTCCCTGCTTCAGTCTAGGAGGGTGGGCTGGGAGGAGGATGAGGAGGGAGGAGGGGGGAGGCAGGATGGGTCTGCAGGGCCTGGAATACGGTGGTGCGTCAGGGCATGGGTGGGAGGGGTGATGCTTCCATGGATAAAGAGAGAGAGAGAGAGAGAGAGAGAGAGAGAGAGTGCTTTTCTTCCCACCACAAAATGGCTGTGGTGCTGAAGCTGAGGATGCTGAGCAGTGGTGAGCCGGTGATGACATCATCAGCGTCAGAGCTGGAGATACAGGCCGGAAATGGGCAGAGCTAGAGAGAGAGAGAGAGAGAGAGAGAGAGAGAGAGAAGGAGGGGGAGGGAGGATGCTGAGCAATAATGATGCTGAAGAGAGCAAGAGAGTGGTATAGCGGGAGGGAGGGATGGATGGGAAAAAGAAAGTGAGAGAGAATAAAGAATATATTAATTAAAATTATTTATCAATTATCCCAAATTTCAAACCCAGTTTTAAAATGTTTAGTTTTAATGTTTAATTTGTACTAAAACAAAAAATTAAGGGATATTACACAATTTTATTATATGTGGATCTGCCTATTAAAAGCTCAAAAATTATATATATATATTATATTATATTATTTTGTTATTATTATTATTATTATTACTATTATTAATAATAATATTATTAAATATAACTATTTCATTTATTCCATGAGTAAATAATAACACACTAAAATAATGGAAAGCTTTAAATATTTATCAATTAGCTAATTTACACTCTTTACTAAATTCTGCTTTTTAGGGAGTTACGGCTTGAGGTACCTCATTTAAAATCCATTGGGTCTTAGCACAACAATTCTCTAAACAATGTTCTAAACATACACACCTGCCTATCCCTGATGTGTTATTTGCACAAATAACACAGGAACAAATTTGTTGTAAACTTGTTAGCTCCTATCTGATGAGATGGTGTTGCTGCCTTTCTCTGGGTGGGTACAGTAGGTGGCGCTTTTTTCCCACATCGCTCCTAGGGTGATGTCGCTCAGCACAAGTCTGTGAGCTGATGTATCGGAACCGAGTCGCTGCGCTTTCCTCCGAGCGTGCTGTGATGCTATTTGGCAATGCTATCTCAGCAGCAGTTTGAAAAGAGGCGGTGGCTGACTTCACATGTATCGAGGGGGCATGTGCTAGTCTTCACCCTTCTTGTGTTGTGGCATCACCTGTGATGGACATATATACGGCCGAGCAGCAGCTAAAAGGGTGTGGTAATTGGCCAGTTAAATTGGTAGAAAAATGGCAGAATTTTGTAAATAAAATTCTTAAAAAAAAATAGGAATACATGTTAATGATAATGACCTCATTATCATTAACATGTATTCCCATAAAGTCTTTTTTAAGACTATATGAGGTGTGGACAAGGCCTTTATTAGGTAATATTGCTTGCATGTGTTTTAACTTTGAATGGACGGAAATATCATGTGTTAATATGCCTTTATAAGGTACTATTGGCCCCTACAGGGCCAGCACCTTCATACAAGTGCTTTTGTCGCTTTCAAAAACAGACTGAGAGAAATCTCTGTCTTTAAAAATATTGGAATATGCATAAATTTGGTCTTTATAAGGACATATTGCCCCCTTAAGGACTAGCATGCTTACAAAAGTATTTTAATTTCTTTGTTGATAGAAATGTTTGCTAAATGCTTTGCTAAATGAGTGCTAAACACATTCCTGCAGTCCTACATCCACCTCCCTGCAGAGCTCAGCATGCAGAGCATGTTCTGGTCTCAATCAGGCCTTTGTAGAGAGCGGACAACTCCAGCTGCGCAGGAACAAAGACCACCATCCTTATTCATGTCCACTTCAGCACTTCCACACATCTTAACCTACAGCACTAGTCTTGTGCTTGATTACGTCATGGTTAAATTTCCACATTTCATTTGAGTTGATCAGCATGGTATGTGCATTAAACAACATACACACACTACTATCAAACATACACACTAGGTGTCCAAATACCTGTGAACACACCTTAACTACTGGTTGCACCCATTGCTAATACAGATGTGCAAATGCACACACAGCTTGTCTTATCCCTGTAAAATAGGACTCTCTGTAGCAAATCAACAAACATGGATCTGTTGGTACCATGCCAACACCAGGTTTGGGCTATAGGGTTATAAATCCCTAGGTATTGAGCTGTGGAGCCGTTTTGAATCAAATAGATCTGAATGTATGGACTTGAATTTATTTAAATCTGAAAATCAGGTTATTATTTTGAAATTGCATTGTTTCACAGTAGATTTCACCACCAAGTTCAAAACAAAAAAAAACGTATTTAAAATAAAATATTTTACAGGCTATTTCAAGTTTATTCAGATACATTTATTATATTGACTTTAAAATATAAGAAATGCAAATTAAAGTACTTAAATAAGCTTTTAAGCTCTATCCCCTGTCCAATACTTTTGATTTTGAGATGAGGTGGGGTGGTGATTGTCCAACTTTGTGACCTTAGGAACCAGTGCCTTTGTCATTAAAATGCTATTAGATCCTCACAGCAATGCTTTAAAATCAGGTAAAAATATTTGTCTGGACATTAGAGACAGTTACTCCAACAAAATCAAGATAAACTCTTTTTAATACTCTTGATTTCAGAAAAAAAAAATGAAATAGCAGGTGTCCCGACACTTTTGTCCATACTGTTTAAGGCTGATTAACCCAGTAATTAAGATTGTAAGAACAGGGTGGGAATTCTGCAGAACTGCACCACCTGCTGGACAACTGGTGTATTTCCAGTTTGAGCAATCACTGATCCGAGGTCATCCTCACTTGGACACTGAGATTTCATAAACCTCATAAACGTCATAAGCATTCTTACAGGAATGGGAATCTACCTGTATCAGAATGATCAAGCATGTAATGATCAATGAAGTTACAGTGGCACATCGAGTGCAGTTGGATCCGTTCCCTGGTCAACAGGAGTTACATCAGAGCAGATGTTTAGACATTCAGGGGCAGTGGGGGGCTCGTCTGGACCGCTGGACTTCCTCCCAGTGTGAAGTGGGAGTTGAGACCCACCATGGTGCAAAGACCAAACTCAGACAAACAACAGGCCCTCTCACTTATTGACCAGGCCGTCTAATTATTGACTCCAGGGACAGCGGTGGGCCCGATGCCCCGGCCGAAGTTCACACTCTGGAGGAGCTTCAGTAACTGGCATGTCCGAACATTAACAACAGAGGGATGAAGCTCAAACTCTTTAAATGAGTGAATAAAATGGTGATATATGTAAGTGAATATAATAATAAAGTTAAATGATGAGTTTATTGAGGAACGAAGACTTTCTTTCCTCAATAACGAGGACTCAACCTTGTTTGGAATCAGTCTGGTCTCAGTCTCGGGGTGAGGCGGACTCGGACACTGTGGACGTCACCGACCGAGTCCGAGTCTGCTGTCTGAGGTGAAGTTCATTAGAAACTAAACTATTTTCTGTCATTACTGAACATCAACAATTCGTTCAAACAGACTGAATCAGTCCCTTTTCTGTGTCTAAAATCTGCACACAGATTGGCTAACAGTGAAAAACAAGCTACTCCCGCTTTAATTTAGTATCTTATCAATAAACACTTTTTATTTTACATAGTCCGAAGTTAAGTTGAATGTGCTCTTTTTCACCGGCTTGCTGGAGTTATTAATTTTTCCAGACATCTAGAATGAAAGCACAAGGAGAAGTAGGTGCAAACTAGCGAGATAACTACCGTTAGCAGTGGGCTAGCTAACTGTAGCAATGAGCTAGCTAAATTACTAATGCTACTGGGAAGAGAACTACCATAAGTGATGAGCTAGCTAACCTTAGCTATGAGCTAGCTAAAATACTAATGCTACCAGGGAGAGAACTACCATTAATGAGAAGCTAGCTAACCTTAGCAATGAGATCGCTCGAGTGATACTTGTTGTTTATGTGAATCATTATGACCTCTGGGACCACGGTTAATTTTTCCAGACATCTAGAAAGAAAGCACAAGGGGAAGTAAGCGCAAACTAGCGAGATAACTAACATTAGCAGTGGGCTAGCTAACTGTAGCAATGAGCTAACTACAATACTAATGCTATCAGGGAGAGAACTACCATTAGTAACTAGCTAGGTAACCTTAGCGATGAGCTAGCTAAAATACTAATGCTACCAGGGAGAGAACTACCATAAGTGATGAGCTAGCTAACCTTAGCGATGAGCTAGCTCGAGTGATACTCGTTGTTTATGTGAATCCTTGTGACCTCGGGGACCACGATTAATTTTACCAGACATCTAGAATGTAAGCACAAGGAGAAGTAGGTGCAAACTGGCGAGATAACTAACGTTAGCAGTGGGCTAGCTAACTGTAGCAATGACATAACTACAATACTAATGCTATCAGTGAGAGAACTACCATTGTGACTAGCTAGCTAACCTTAGCGATGAGCTAGCTAAAATACTAATGCTACCAGGGAGAGAACTATCATTAGTAATGAGCAAGCAAACCTGAGCAAAGAGCTATATAACCTTAGTCACGAGCTAGCTAACCTTAGCGATAATCTAGCTAACATTAGCGATAAGCTAGCTAAAATACTAATGCTATCGGGGAGAGGACTATCATTAGTAATGAGCTAGCTAACCTTAGCAACGAGCTATATAACCTTAGTGACGAGCTATCTAACCTTAGCGATAAACTAGCTAACATTAGCGATAAGCTAGCTAAAATACTAATGCTATGGGGGAGAGAACTACCATTAGTGACAAGCTAGCTAACCTTAGCGACGAGCTAGATAACTAAACCTTAGTGATGAGCTGTTTGAGGGCAAATTTTGATTGTTTTTTTACATTTTAGAAAATATATTTGATTCAGATTTTGTATTTTTAAATCTTAATCTGGTTTAAGCTGATATCATGTGTTTTTTAAATACACGTCAATGACGCCTCAGCTCTGAGAAGCTGTTTACTGTAAGATTAGGCTGAGATGATCTAGCTCAGACCAGACAGATCCAATTCTCACTACTGTGAGCTGGTAGATCATACACTGTCACACTGACCCCACATGTGTCCAGAGGTGTAAAATAATAAAGTACAAATACTTTGATATCTTTCTTAAATAGAAATGTTGGTTATCAATACTCGTTCATACCACTCCCACCTCTCTTACAGTGTTTTGGGTGAGCGTACTTGTGTTCATCTACTCCAGCCAAAAAACATTAGTTTCAAAGCATCATTACTAAATTATTTTAATTTAATTTTTAGTTTTGAATATGTTCTAAGACATACTGAATCATTGCTACAAGATATTAAATCATAAATATTTAATTTATATATACTCACAAAATATTTTATAGTACATTAGTACATACTGAATCATCCATAGATCGTACTCAATTATTGATACTAAACACTTATTTAAAGCAGATACAGCATAAACTATAGTAGGTACTGAATTGTTTATAGATTTATGTCTATATAGAAACATGTAGAATTATGTATATTTAAACCACCTCTGGAAACTTCACACTAGACCTCAAGCAGCTTGGACTGTGTTTCTCTCTTGATTTACAAATGAAATGTAAAATTTACTGATGATCAGTGACGGTTTGGAGAGTCATCTGCTGGTGTTGATCCACTGTGTTTTATTATCAAGTCTAAAGTCAGTGCAGTTTTGTTTTCCCACAAAATCTTACAGCACTTCATGCTTCCTTTTGCTGAACACTTTTATGGAGATGCAGATTTCATTTTCCAGCAGGACTTAGCACACTGCCCACACTGACAAAAGTACCAATTGATCCTACAGTATATAATATTCAAATTTTCTGAGACACCGATTTCTCGGTTTTCATTGGCTGTAAGCCATAATCATCAACAATAAAAGAAATAAACGCTTAAAATAGATTTTAGATAAACACTTTGTGTTTCATACATGTATATAATAGAGTTTCACATTTTAAACTGAATTACTGAAGTAAAGTAACTTTTTATTTACTTTTTTGAGATGCACTAGTATACATTAAATACATTGAATCAGGTACAGCAGTTACTGAATCATTTGTAATATTGCTGAGTGCGCATGTTTGAATGGTAGCATTACCCATCCCCTACCCAGGTCCTCCCCACCACAGTGTTTTGAGTGAGTGTGTCCTTGCGTGTACGTCTACTCCAGCCAATCACAGCTTCTGAATGGGGTTGACTCCTCTCTGGAGCCAGTAAACAAGTAGACCTGGACAGGATAGGTAATCAATAGCGTACGTCATGTGGTGTACCTGCTAATTCCAGATACCAGAGCAGACTCGGCTCTGCTTCACTGGACCTTCACTTTGATCAATTTCATGTCAATAATTTTTTACATCAGTTTCTCTGGAGGTTCCACTGAAGAACCCATCATAGTGCTACATAAAACTATTTCATAAAATAGTTTTTTCAATATAGAAATCATAGAAAAACAAACTATTTCAACAATTAACTGACTCAAAGCATCCAAAAACTAGTTAAAAGCATTAGGAACCAAGACTCAACAGAGAACCATATTTAAAGCATGAGAAAGAACAAATTATATAAACCAAGACATAATAGGACATGAGGTTGAACCAAATAAGAAAACCCACTCAAGAATCAAAAGGACGACCATACAGAACTACTGAGTGAATCCAAGACTCAAAAACAACATTTTAAGACCATTAAATGCCACTGACTTTATGACAATATTATAGCATAACAAATCAATGATACCCTTTTAAAGACAACAACGTTTTAACTAATCATAGTTTGGGGAATATATACACAGGTGCATCTCAAAAAAATTGAATTGAAAATGTAGACCTTAGACTTGATATGACACAGTGGATCAAAACGAGCAGATGACATGACTCTCCAAACCATCACTGATCATCAGTAAATTTTACATTTCATTTGTAAATCAAGGGACCAGTGTCTGGAGGAAGAGTGGAGACACACAGTCCAAACTGCTTGAGGTCTATTGGATTCGAGAGCCATGTGGAACCAAGACTCAAATGGAAGACCTCAAAGTGTGAGGAACCAAGACTCAAAAGCAAATACTGCTTAAGAACATGAAAAAGAACCAGAAAACCAAAACCGAGATAAATTGTTTATTCACATGAAGATCTAGTGAGAGGAACCAAAACCAAAAGTAGAAATTCCTTAAGAGCATGAAAAAGAACCAAAAGGAAGAACAAAGACAGAAAAGAAAATATCATCTGCGATGATGAGAAAGAACCACTTAGAGAAACCAAGACTCAAGAACTTAACTACAGTGTGAGTCTAGACAGTTCTGGACAAAACATCTCCAGAAAATCAGGCAGGTCTGTGTCGGGGATTCTTGGTTCATAGTGGTCAGTATCTTCCAAAAGTGCTCCAAGAAACAACAACCGGTGACAACTAGATCATGGACGCCCAATACTTTAATTGATGCTCATGGAGGCTCCGCCCACTTCACAACTTACAGGCCCTTAAAGGATCTGCTGCAATGTGAGTCTTGGTACCAGATACACAGAACACCTTCAGAGGTATTGTGGAGTCCATGCCTCACCGGGTCAGAGCTGTATTAGCAGGTGGTTTTAATGATTTTGCAGGTTGGTGTTTATACTTTTTTTTTGCATAATTTCACACTTCTAATGGATGTCAACTGTGGTGAGGTCAGAGATTTCTATCTTAGCCTTAAACTCCTCCCACTCCACAAGCTGAAGGGGGGTTGAATCTGTTGCCAGAAGCTCTGTGACGCACAACCTGTGTTCCAGAGGTCAAAGGCCTGTTCGTTTTAAATGTCCTGCACTGAACTCAGTCTGCAGAACCATGCTGCCCAAAGCTCTACTCTCCCGGGGCGCCGCTCTGGCCGCCCTGGACCTCTCCCTGCCCGTCCGCACGGCCCAGCGGGCAGCCTCCTCCGTCACCATCCCGCCACCAGCCTGCATGCTGCAGCCACTGGAGGTGCCCACCCGCTACCTGTTCGGCCCCGGGCCCTCAAACGTGTCCCCTCGGGTACTGGCTGCAGGAGGGAGGCCCATCATCGGACATCTGCACCCAGAGATGTACCAGGTAAAAGATCTGGAGTTTTTATATGTCTTTAATTTTTAGCTCCTTAAGACCTATTGAGTTTTACACAGATTCATGAAGATACCTAAAAATACTTAATTTTGTGACCTACTAATAGTCTAATTTGTAAATTAAATCTTTCTTACACCAGGCTTAATAAAAACATAGTTTTAAGGGTTAAAGCTATATATCCTACTGCGATTTCGCACTCAACAAAAGTTACATATCAGTTTCATAGCAGATAGTAAATAACTAATAAAAGATAAAAAATCATTAAGAACAAATATGAAATCATTTACAATAGATACAGAATCATGAATAAATACAGAATTGTTAACACCAGATAGAGACTCATTTATAATAGATACAGAATCATTTATTATAGATACAGACTCATTTATAATTGTTACATGATCATTTATTATAGATACAGGATATTTAATAAAAGATACAGAATCATTTATTATAGATACAGGATCATTTAGAAAAGAAACATAATCATTTATTATAGATACAGGATATATAATTATAATAAAAGACATTCAAACAAAAGACCAATTAATTTTACAGCTGCTCCAAAAATTATCTGTAGATACTGAATCATTTATTATATATCCAGAATCATTTACAGCAGTTACTGAATCATTTTGAGCAGGTACTGAATCAATCATATTCAGTACTGTAATGTCTGCATTTACATACTGAATCATTTACAGAAATTTTACAGCAAATGATTTATTGTTGATATCAAATCAGTCATTATACATACAAAATCATTTATAGCCATGAGCAAATTATTCATAGTAGACACAGAATTATGCATAAGAAATACAGATATATAATTTATATAAATACAGATATATAATAAAAAGTTCCAAAGTTATTTATAGTAGTTGCTTAATAATTTAGATTAATTTGTTCCTGATTAGTTTATAGTTGATACAGAATGATTTATATTACAGAAAGAAGATACAGAAAGGTCAATTGTAAATTGTACATTCATAATAGTAAACTATAACTAATTTGTAGCAGATATTGAAGCAATTAAATAGTAGTAACTGAATCCTTCATAGCAAATACTAAATAGTTTATATTGGATACTGAGTTGTTTATATTAAGTATAGAATCATTCACAGGACTTGCTAAATCACTTATAGTGGATATTCAATCATTTAAAACAGAAACTCAATCATTTACAGCAGTTATTGAATCATTTGTGATGTTTACGGAATTGTTTATAGTAGATAAAAAAGCAATAATGGTAGAGATACTTTTAAAAGTTCTCATTTAAAGTTTAAAGTTCTTGCTGAATCATTTATAATGGACACAATTATTTATGGCAGTTATTGGATAATTTGTAATATTTACTAAATTATTTACAGCAGATACAGAATCACTTATATTTCTTTACTCAGACTAAGGTATAAGTTGTTATGGAAATATTTGAGTTAGTAATGATTATAAATGACTTAGTTATGACTATAAAATAAATTGTAGGCTATGTGATTATGAATAATGGATATTTGGGTTAAAAAAAAAATTAAGTACATTATATTGTTGTGTAGATTATGAATGACATCAAGAAGGGAATCCAGTACGCGTTTCAGACCAGTAATAACATGACCCTGTCCATGAGCGGCTCGGGACACACAGCGATGGAGTGCGCGGTGTTTAACACAGTGGAGCCCGGCGAGAGTGTGCTGGTGTCAATCAACGGCGTGTGGGGGGAACGAGTGGCCGAAATCGCTGAGAGGATGGGTATGATTGACACACTGATCAAACAAACACACACACACACAAACATCACACTACTCACAGGCCTGCTTCTGCTCTTATTATCTACAGGAGGTAAAGTTCACACTTTGGTAAAAAGTCCTGGTGGGCACTTCACAAATGAAGAAATCGAAAAGGTAAAATTATTGTATTGTATTTTGTATATAATTCTATATTATTACCATCTCGCCAGTGTCAACATCATGTATTTTAAGGCGCATTAAGCAACACGATTAAGGATCCCTACATCGAAGTGAGCAAGAGTGTTGACATACTTCCCTTCTACTGGGGAAGCTGAGGGAAGCGCCTGAGTAAACAAAACTAATAATTTTCTTTAAAACTCAAACAAGTGCTGGATATTAATCTACACAGGATATTTCTCTCCTGAAAAATGTTTATTTGGGTTAGTAAAACGCTTCCGTTTATTTACAGTAAGCTTAGATTTCCAATGTTTTGTCTAAGGGTGAGTTTTGTGAAGTTTCTCCAGCACTAAGGCTGGGTGCAGCAGAATTAGAATTAGCCGCTAACCGCAGCGCTAGCAGGATGTAAATGCTGCCTAATAGCCCTAGAATGAGGAATCCTGAGTGTTTCAGTAACCAAGGGTGCTATCAGCTAGTGGTTAGTCCCACATAGCTTGTTTTATCACAGTAAACACGCAGACTACAGTCCAATATACTCATCGCTGAACTGCGAAAGAGCTAGCATTGCAGTTAGCGGCTAATGCTAATGCTGCTGCACCCAGTCTTAGTGCTTTAGAAACTTCACTGAAAACACACCCTTATAACACTGCACTTCAGTGAAGTGACTTTACTGCTCCTTACAACCTGACTGGTACAATCCATACTAAGGAATACCGGATTATAACGCTTACTGGCGATTTTGGGGGAAATTAAAGGCTTTTAAGTGCCCCTTATAGTCAGGACATAATATGCTAAATTTACTTTTTGCATGCTTTTGTGTTTTCACTTGGGGCTCGATTGCCCATATAAACACTGATAATCATCTATAGCAGGAATCATATGCTTCTATGAGCCGTTTGAATGCGCCCTTACTGTGACTTCAAAACACCAAGTGAAAAAAAATATCTGTGAGTTTTAACATTTTGCGTGTGTAAATTTTCCTTTCGCGAGTGAAACTTTGAAACTTGCAAGCACAAAAAAAAAGAAAACCTGTGCTTGCTAAACAAAATATTACTCTCGAGCTTCATGTCCTCATAGTACGGTAGTAAAGTTGGAATTGGGAATGTGATAGCAGGAGTAGCAATACTAATAGTAATAGTATTATTAGTAGCAGTCATAAAAGTAGCAGATAACAGTAATAATAGTAGTATTATTTATTCACACTGTGTAACAGTATCAGTGATGTTGTGTGTTCTGTATTAATCACAGGCTCTAGCCAAACACAAGCCGGTTCTGTTTTTCCTCACACATGGAGAGTCCTCCGCTGGCCTGGTCCACCCCATTGATGGGATCGGAGATCTGTGTCGCAAGTGAGAAAACCACAACCCACCCTGTCAACTTTCACACTCTGTCAACTTCACTTATTCATTTAATCTTTAACACCAGTTTCCACTGAATGCTCACTGGTTAAAATGTTAGAATATTAGAATATAAAATATGCATTAAATAGTTTTATATAAAAGAGCATGCTGTTTATGCATAATCATAACTGAAAGTCAGATATAACACATTGGATCACAATAGGATGGAGAATAAATCCTAATTCCACTTGTGTTTGTGTGATTGCAGACACAACTGCTTGTTCTTGGTGGACTCTGTGGCTTCGCTGGGAGCTGCACCTCTACTGATGGACCAACAGAGTACGTATACACATGACTAAAGAACACTGGGACTAGATTAAAGGAGAAATACACTGGAAAATGGACTTGGGGTGTAGTGGAAAACATTTTTAAAGCTCTTCCCAAACATTCTGAAATATCAGCACTTCAGCACTTTCGATGATAATCCCAAAAGGTTTACAAGGTTAGTGATTGGGGTATAGCACTACCCATGCAAAGCAATCATTGTTTTTTTCTCGTTTAAAATATCAGGTTCCTCACAAATCTACCAATTAAGTGTGGAGCTACTTTACGTTTGTTAATGGTGTAAAAATAGTGATTTCTTTGATTGGACAATGCTATGCGCCATGCTATCACCAGCATTGTAAGCCTGTTGGGAGCATCGTCATTGTAGTTGTGTAGACGTACAGTATGTCATAAAGTTTATAGTGTTTTGTTTACTGGTTCATACTGTAACATTTCTACTTTAAATATTTTACCCTACAGATATTGATATCCTGTATACAGGCTCCCAGAAGGCTTTAAATGCTCCTCCAGGAACAGCTCCCATATCATTCAATGACAGAGCATGGTGAGGGAAATGTGTGTGTGTGTGTGTGTTTTGATCATAATTTATTAACTACTAGGCCAAAAAATGTATACACCTCTAATATTAATCACACCAGTTCGAAATATTTACAACATACTGGCCAATAATTAATAGTAATTTTTAACAATTAATATTTGTTTCTTGTTTAAAAAAAATGATAAGGACATTATCATAATGATTATGGATACTATTAAATCAGTAATAAAGAATTATACCAATCCAAAATGAGTGCAGTTTATTCACCACATTCAGATAAATCCTATGCACCTGATGCAGACCTGTTGCAAATATTTTTAATGATTTTTGTAATAATGTTTTCTATAAATGCAGTGTAATTGTCACTTTCAGTTCAATGCAGTGTCACTAATTCACCCGGTTGGGAATATTGGCAATATACTGACCATAAAGAACATTTTTATGTTTAAAGAAATGTTTGTTTATATTAATATATATATGTTAATATATTAATATATATATAGTATATATTATATATATATAAAAATTAATCACAAGCGACAAAATTTAAAGATCCTGCTGAAGCATTAGTGGTTTTATTTAGCTATGACACCAATGCTAACTATTAAATTTAGAAGGTAGATTACATTTTACTTATGATGTTTACTCTGCTTCACACTCGCCCTCTATTAAACTATTAAAATATTAAAAAAGAAAAAACATTAAAACTGAACTGAGATTATAATATAGTAAAAAAAAGCTGTAAAAGCCAAAAACACACTACACTATTTTTAATACCCAACATTGATTCATTTATTTTCATTTAAATACCCATTATAGTATTAAGAAAAAGAAAAAGTGCAATTAATCGTGATTAACCACAGAATTAATCAGACTAATTTTTTAATCATCGGCACTAGTTTAAAACCTAACCTGGTGTATTTGATCTTTAATTCTGCACAGCCACAAGATGTTCAACAGAAAAACAAAGCCTGTGTCCTACCTCCTCGACATGACCCACCTGTCCAACTACTGGGGTAACGATGGGAAGCCTGCCAGAGAGTGAGTGGATTCAGTACTGATATCAGAGAGTCAGAAATACCAGTACAGAAATTTCAGCTACTGAAATTGAAAGGTTTCTAATATTCTGTGTTCAGTTACCATCACACCGGACCCGTCTCTGGATTCTTCACCCTCAGGGAGAGTCTGGCCATCCTGGCAGAGAAGGCAAGTTTATTATTACTGTAAAGACACAAAAATTATCTCATCGTCCAGATAAAGCAATTATGGCCATGAGCATACAGAGATATGGCAGTATTGGGATTTCAAAGATTATCATTTTGAAAACTGTTCTATCTCATATCTAGGTTACTCATCATAATACAATTAGCGACTTATTGTACAATATATAGATACTTGTGTAATACTCAATATATCGCAAGACAATTCTCTACGATACTTCAGAGCATCCGTGTTACTGTTGAGGATAAAATAGTCCTAAATAATCAAATACCAGGAATTATGGATTTATTAGTGTCAGTTTTACAGAATTTCACAACCAATATTCTTGCAATACTGCAGGTTTACTCATTCATTTGAATATAGCACCACCACTTGGAGTAATGAAGCAGAAACTTTAATAAGACTAATCTTAGGAGTTTAGAGCGCTTATATATTTTAATAAAAAATATACATATTTGGCACCACATAACGATAATGTGTTGCAAATTATTTTTTATTTATTAATTTCTCAGGGTCTGGAGAACTCCTGGAGGCAGCATAAAGAAGTAGCAGAGTATCTGTGGAAGGGTATAGAGGACCTGGGCCTGAAGCTCTTCATCAAAGACAAGGTGAGGCATTAAAATCACGATTACCTGCATTAGTCCAATTCTATACTCTTTAACCTGATTGGACAGCAAGTCTGAAATATGCTAATATCTCCCTAAAGGACCTGAGGCTGCCCTCAGTCACCACCATTGCCATCCCTGAAGGATACAACTGGAGGGAACTGCTGACTTACATGATGAAGCACCATCAGATGGAGATGACAGGAGGTCTGGGGCCCTCTATAGGCATGGTAAGGAAATACAGCACAGCTGAAAAACAATCTTGAAAGAAATTTGCATACAAAGATTAGGATTACATAGCAAATCTGTAGCAAACAAAATAGTGCTATGGTGAAAAAACAGCAGCTGGTCCAAGCCAACTGGTATATACTGGTCTGGTACTGATTTATAACTAATCCAGTGTTTAAAACACACACAGAAAGCTGGCCAATTTTTTTTTTTTTTTGTGCAAACTAAAATCAATAAAATTGATTCAAATAAAATGTTATACTGTGAAATACACCAGTTTCCCCACAAAACGAAATATCTGCATCCAAATAAATATAATAAGAGAAAAGAGGCTGAATTGTCTGCCCCATTAAACTCAACTACATTTTATTATGAAACACAGCAATAAAAAAATTGATCCCCTTGTGAATGTACCAGTACTATTATAAATATACTGCCTATTCTGTTTACCGGTGTGTTGGTTTTTATACAAATTAACTTAATATTAACCAATATTTTGGCTACTTGTGCATTGACTCAGGAGGTCAAGCCTCCAGACTATTACTAGTTAAAAATAAATGTCCTTTAAAAGTGTGTCCTTGCATTTTAATGTTATTATAGCATCATATTTAGCAGCATACACACCATTTTAGAACACAGTTATTTTCTATTTATATTAGCCATGTAATTTCTTTAGGTCCAGTGAAAAACCTGAAATAATACAAAATTCAGGGAACTTAAATGGCACAAAAGATAGCAATGGTCCAGTGGTCTAAAGCGCTGCCACTATGATCGGGAGATTGCTGGTTTGTATCCCAGTCATGCAGCTTGCCTTCAGCTGCTGGAGCCCTGAGAGAGCACACACACAATTGTCCTTGCTCTCTCTGGGTGGGTACAGTAGATGGCGCTCTTTCCCCTCATCACTCCTAGGGTGATGTCGATCAGCACAATGCGTCTGTGAGCTGTTGTATCAGAACCGAGTCGCTATGCTTTCCTCCAGATGTCAGTGTTGGCAATAGCAACATGCATTTATTAGAAAGGGTGTCCACAAACATTTGGACATATTCTGTATGTATCGGCTCTGAAGAATAATGTATAATTAAAGGCTATACAGTGGCAGGACACCCTTTTATTTCAGAAAAGAAAAGGCAATGTCGCCATATTTCGTTTCTGTAATAAAAGGGTGTCCTGTGACTTTTGACTCACTCAGTAGATATAGCCTGTACAGAAATGTCCACATTAGCAAGTCTATTAAAGAGATTACTCAACAAATTGATTAAAACTGCGTAAATCTGACATTTGGCCAAATGATTGCTATAAAATGATGTTGAGACACCTTCTTACACAACCGGTTTCTGTCGCAGGTGATCCGAGTGGGACTGATGGGCTACAACTGCAGCAAGCCCAACGCTGATAAGGCTCTTGCGGCCTTGGCAGATGCTCTGAAACACTGCCCAAAGAGCAAGGCCTAGAGACACACACTGTCCACCAATTCCATCAGACACATCACTCAAAAGCACAGCCTGAAAAGGTCATGGACACGATCCTTGTATGGACACCAAACACTGCAGAGGACTTTAAACAGGAGACATATTTATACAGGGCTAAAAGGCTATGTTTACACAGCAGGTGTAAAAAAAAATAGGTTTATTAAGATCTTTTTGATCAGGTGTGAACCAAAAAAAAAAAACTTAATCTAAAATTTTCAATTCAAATTAGGACCACCTTCATAATATGGTATAATTTGGTATGATACATATCAACATACATACAGCTCAAAGCCAGAAAGGCCAACTCAAAATTCCATGAAATAAGGCCCATGTCGCAATCATGTTTCTACAACTTTCTACAAAAATAGCTAAAAGCTGCCACAGGAGGACGCTGCTGCGGACAAGTGGGTGTGGACGCATTCTCAGCGATAAACCCAGCTGCAGCCGATGATACTCTTTGATAGCTCCTGTAATTCTGGAAAGGATGAAACTGAAACTTTACGTGAAGCACGTGTTCTTTAGTGCACAAGTGTCAGGTGAATAGTGTGAACTTTTCAGATGCATGTTGTTAAAAATAAATGGGAAAAAGTTCATTAAATTAAATTCTGATTTTGGCTACTTTACCTGCGGTGTGAACACAGCCAGCGAGTACCTGCATAGGCTTATTTTCATACCTCCTTCCTGAATGGCTTTGTGCATAGCAACTGTGAATACTTATAGGCTTTGGCAGTGAAGTGAATTATCTGTAATCTTTTAAAATGAATGCTAATGTGTAAATTGTACAGTAAAATGAAAATATACTCGTTTCAGAACCACTGAATCTGTTTTACTGATTCTTATTCTTATTGTCAATGTGTCTATAAATTTAATTGATGCCACAATCAGGGGTGCAACTACATACTTTTTGAGGTGCTTTCTAACATACTATGAAGCGGGGGCTTGCCTACCAGCCCGGCGGACCTTTATCCTTGAACTGGCTCAGTGATTCGCATCAAGAGATTTTCCATTCACAGCGGACAGCAGCCTGTCAACTTACTAATAATACAGCTGAGCTGAGTGAAACGATTCGGGGCTACTGGAAATTTATTCGGGGCTAAAGCCCCGGAAGCCCAGGCCAGACGATGCCCCTGTGTATTATCATACATGAACAAACAGCTCTTACAGAAAATGCCGACTAGAAGTAATTTACGGCATCGATTTGGCGCCCCCTCTAGTGCGGCGCCCCTATGCGGCGCATACACTGCATACCCCCTTTTTGCGCCAGTGGCCACAATTACACAGTACACTACATTACAGTCCTGTAAAATGTTCCTGATTTCAGAGTTCTGGGATCTTTTTAAACTCTTTTTAAACTCATCTTCATCTACTGCATTCTTCTTTCTGACGGCCTCTCTGGATCTGACAACAGTGATCCACTCTGCATTTCTTTTTGGTCATATTTGTCAACTAGCTTCGTCTTGCTGGTCTTTCTACAGTAGTTTGTCATTACTCCACACTGTGAAATACTGAACAACAGCAAAATGCTAATCACAGTGTCTGTTTATTCACTTCTTAATTCAAACAAAGATTAAACAAAGTTTTCTAGACACTAAATCAGAACTTCTACTTTTTTCTTTAACCATTCGCACAACTCAAACACGCGTCTTAAACTAAAACTTACTTAAATTAACACTTATCAAAATCTAAATCCTCCTATGTTCTGACAACGTCAGTCTGAAATCTCAATGAGAATAAAACAATGGAGACCTGGAGTAATTCAGGAACCTAAAACAGCAAATATCCTCAAGAAGTTACAAATAAACAAACTGTAACTATAACTTAAACTCACAGACCAGAAAAATAAAAGCAGATATAAAAACAAAACAAAAAAAATCACATACACTTACTAAACCTTCTTAAACTGTAACTAACTAATCCCACTGTTACTAACAGCTCTACTGTCCCAGAGAGCTGGAGAAGTCACTCCCAAAGTGCTGGTTCAGCTTCTTCAACGGGATGCGGATATGGATGCCCAGCAGGAAGTACTGCTGCATGTCTGGCATCCACATAAAGTTGGTCCAGACCCGACCCTCCCCGTCCATGTACAGCAGCGCGGACTGCTCAGGGTCGCTAGCGCGCATCACGAAGTTGACAGCTGAAGAGACGCACCAGAATGGCCTCTGATCCTCGTCCAGCATAGTCAGGGTCATCATACAGCAGTTCTGCAGAGCACATTTACGTTAGAAAGAAAATTGGAATATTATTTAAGACCAATTGGTACTTTTGGCAGTGTGGGCAGTGTGCCAAATCCTGCTGGAAAACTAAATCAACACCAGCAGATGACATGTCTCTCCAAACCATCACTGATCATCAGTAAATTTTACATTTCATTTGGAAATCAAGGGAGCAGAGTCTGGAGGAAGAGTGGAGAGACACACAGTCCAAACTGCTCGAGGTCTAGTGTGAAGTTTCCACCAATCAGTGATGGTTTGGAGAGACATGTCTGTCATCTGCTGGTGTTGATCCACTGTGTTTTATTATCAAGTATAAAGTCAGTACAGTTTTGTTTTTCCACAGAATCTTACAGCACTTTAGGCTTCCCTCTGCTGATAACATTTATAGAGATGTGGATTTCATTTTCCAGCAGAATTTGGCACACTGCCCACACTGCCAAAAGTTTCAATTAGTTTTATTATATATATATATAAATAATTGAACATTGCTTTACCTTGATGTCGCCCTGCAGTCCCTCTGCCTTCCAGGGAAAACTGATCAGTCCAGAAACAGGAGTATGATCAGTCCTCAGCTTGAAGTACACAAATCCCTTGTGGATTTGATCTATCCAGGACACATATAAGACCATAGATTATAAAGTATTGGGATTTCATTTCATTTCCCAAAACCAAGAGCATTTAAAACAAGTTTATTCTGCTTTTCTTGGATTAAACCTCTCTACTCTACAGGGAAGACTTTCTGCCTCGTTTAGAACAAATCCATATAGCAGGTAAGAGAGGTGGCAAGAACCACGGTCTGGATCAAAGTAGCCAAATTTGGTCTAACAGAAAGAGGAGGTTTTGGTCTGGCCCAACATCATCAGTTTCGCAGCAGTATGGGTACAACAGTTTATGCTGGTGATTCTGTATCTACTGTAACTGTAGATTTACCCTTATTTATTATGGCGTCACATTAATCTCAAAAGTCGAGGGCGCAATAATACCAGGTAAAAAAAATACCAGCGTGTTTTAACATTTTGCGTGTGTAAATGAACTTCTCGTGAGCAGAAATGTGAAACTAGCGAGCAAAAAAAAAAGGGAATTGTGAGCGCGCTGAAGAAAATGTTGCTCTCAAGCTTCTTTTTCCTCCTCTCTGGAGTTTTTTGCGCTCGAGTTTTGAAAAGGGTGGTTTTGACAGTTTGGGGGCGGAGTCAGGGTCGGCCCTCAGCGAACGCTATTGGCTGATATCTCCAGGGTTTGGGACGGACCGCCTACCTCCATGAGCCAGAGGAGGGCAGGGAAAGGAGGACAGCAGGACTGTTAGCTATCTGGCTATGCTAACATCCAAACAACCCACTACGTGACGCCATAATTTATAACAGAAACAAAAGGAATCTGAGGGGAATCTGTTCTATACTCATTCTGCTGTGTGGCAAAACTGCACTCAAAGGGAATCAGATTCTTGTAGGGAGGCAGAATTCGGCACAACACCCAAAAAAAAAAAAAATCAACTTTGAAGGCCGAATTGACAACATTTACAAACCAATTAGTGTGAAGAATAGGGAGACTCCGCCCACATGGGTGATAATGACAAGATGAATCAAAGGTACTTAGTGTGTAACTCAGTAACTAAACTGCAGTGTGAAACCAAAACTAACCAGACTAAATCAACACTTAACAGCGTAACAAACACATAAACCTTGGTACGGACTTTATGGTCTTAAAATGCAAACTTTACTGACTGTGAAAACTGGGAAATTTTAGTAACATTATGTATAAACTTTACTTCAAAATATCTATTTCAGAATCATGCTGATGATCCACTGACTCCAGTAGGCAGAGAATGAAATCTCTGTTTCCTACTCCAGGTCAAAAAGCTGTTCATGAGAGAGCGCTCAAAATCTGATTTGTATTCACAGCAGTGGAGTCAAAGTCCATTGCACTACCCACCTATAGGGGGAGCTCAGGAGCAAAAATCATAACATACTTTATAATATATACACAATATAAAAATTATTATCTAAACCCTTGATACATTTGTAAGTTTATTCCTCACAAAAAGAGCAAAGAGCAGTCTATAATTTTTATTGTAGGTTTATTTTAGCAGAAAGAGACACAAAATATCATCAAACAAAAAACTTAATTGGAAAGCTAAGCTATCTGATATGCTAGTTTAAATTTTTATGTGCAAGTTCTCTGCTGGTGGAATGGGCACTAATGTTTAAGCTAGGTAGCTAGGTAGTGTCGATTTGTGTTGTCTTGTCAGTAAGCTTAGATTGTCTAATACACTAGATATGAACAGAATTAGCATAAAAAAACACATGAAAACATTAAAAACTGTATGTGTAAATGCTCAGTAGAACTTGACAAAACATGACAGCAAAGAGAAGCTAAGCTAAGCTATGCTATAGATCTGATGTTTTTTGAAAATCTAAGAAGTCAGAACAAATGAATTTCCCCTGTGGGGATTAATAAAGTATCTATCTATCAATCATTTTATCTATACTGATATTTATTAACACCCATTTTATGGACTTTGTCGAGGTACCTGTTATTTTATCTAAATAAGAAGTATAATTTTAGCCATCTCTCACAATTTCTCATTAGCAAAACCAGAAATTACATCACAAATATGGCAGCACAACAAAAAAAGTAAAGGGACTAAAACCCTAGAATACCTGTCATACAGTGCACTGATGAGTAGCGCCGCCGCATGATGCGCCTGACTGAATTGTGCAGAATGATCAACACTGTGTATCCACGAAGACCACAGCCGGGGTCCCTTTGACCACTGTACAACTGACTGACTTCTGGTGGTCTGTAGGGACTAAAAAAAAAGTGTGCAAGGGACACAGCAAGGAAGGAGGGGATTATAGTCATTAGGATTAATACAGAATAAAGCGTACCAGCACAGAGATCCAAGGAGGCTCCTCTCCACCAGTCTGTGGAAGTGCAGGTTGGCCATGACAAAGGCAATTGCCCACGTTCCCTACAAACATTAACACATTATTAAAAACATTATGAAATAATGCAAAATATTTTAATTTACTCGAAACATGCAAGACTTGTGCATTTATAGTTACCGGCATTTTCATTTACAGCTTGCTAAGAGACGAGAGGTGGACAAGAACAGCGTTTTTCATGAGAGTTTAAAATGCATGTTTCCCTATTTAAGTGCATTAATTAACTGTAAATTCAACAAAGTGTGTTTATCGCACTATATAGGGTGGAATGAACTAGATTGGGCACAATCTAATTAAACACAAATCCAATTAGCTAAAAAAAAAAAAAAAAGTCTCTCCCAACTCTGGTTCTTGAACCCTTCTGCTCAATTAATCGTATTTTTAGTGCTGTTGTAACATACGTTTATAGTAACAACACTTTGTTAGAGCTTCAATAATACTTTGAATAACAGAAAACCCAAAACAGTTGATGCATGAGGCTCATGTAGAGCAGAGCAAGGCAGAGCGTGGTAGAGGGAGAGAGAATGAGGTAGAGTGTGGTAGAATGAGCAAAAGTGTGGTAGAATTGGGCAAATGTGTGTCAAAAATAGGCAGAGTGAGGTAGAGTGGGTCAGAGAAAGGCAGAGTGACATGGAGGAAGGCAGAGCAAGGAAAAGCGTGGTAGAATAAGCAAGAGTGTGGCAAAAGAGGCAGAGAGATGTAGGGTGGGGTAGAATGAGGCAGAGAGATGTAGAGTGGGGCAGAACGAGCAAGTATATGGCAGAATTGGGCAAATGTGTGGCAAAAAGAGGCAGAGAGATGTGGAGTGGGGCAGAAAAAAAGCAGAGAAAAGAGGCAGAGAGAAAAAAAGTCTCTCCCAACCCTGGTTCTTGAACCCTTCTGCTCAATTAATCGTATTTTTAGTGCTGTTGTAACATACGTTTATAGTAACAACACTTTGTTAGAACTTCAATAATACTTTGAATAACAGAAAACTCAACCAGTTGATGCATGAGGCTCATGTAGAGCAGAGCAAGGCAGAGCGTGGTAGAGGGAGAGAGAATGAGGTAGAGTGTGGTAGAAAAAGTGTGGCAAAAAAAAAGCAGAGGGAGGTAGAGTGGGGCAGAACGAGCAAAAGTGTGGTAGAATTGGGCAAATGTGTGGCACAAACAGGCAGAGTGAGGTAGAGTGGGTCAGAGAAAGACAGAGCAAGATGGAGGGAGGCAGTGCGAGATAAGAGTGAGGCAGAGGGAGGTAGAGAGCGAGGAAAAGTGTGGTAGAATGAGAAAATGTGTGGCAAAAAGAGGCAGAGAGGTAGAGTAGGGCAGAAAAAAGCAGAGGGAGGTAGAGTGTGGAAGAACGAGCAAAAGTGTGGTAGAATTGGGCAAATGTGTGGCAAAAATAGGCAGAGTGAGGTAGAGTGGGTCAGAGAAAGGCAGAGCGAGGTGGAGGGAGGCAGAGAGAGGAAAAGTGTGGTAGAATGTGCAAGAGTGTGGCAAAAAGAGGCAGAGAGAGGTAGAGCGGGGCAGAATGAGGCAGAGAGATGTAGAGTGGGGCAGAACGAGCAAATATGTGGCAGAATTAGTCAAATGTGTGGCAAAAAGAGGCAGAGAGAGGTAGAGTGAGGCTGGGAAATTATGTGGTACTTAAAAAAACATAAAAAAAAAACAGCAGCAATTTAAAACTAACTTGCATAACTGCCTCTGTAAAAAGCTGTTTTTATACCCAGAGTCTCTCAGAAAAAATATCAGAATATAATTGTTAAGCAATTTCAGGATACCAATCACTGTGTGAACACAGTTCTCTGATAAAATCACAAATGTCAGTTAAAACTGCATGTCCTCTCATGGCCAAATCATTCTACCATAAAACAATCTACCATCTTCCACTGAAAATACACTGATTCCACTTATCCTTTAGGAAAGAATAAAAATTCACAACAATTAAATTTCTTTTTTGTTTATAATTTTTTTTTTCTATTTTTTCCATTTTCTCCCCAATTTAGCACAGCCAATTACCCCCCTACCCACCCCATCACTAGTGATGCACCAACACACCAGGAGGGTGAAGACTAACACATGCTTCCTCCGATACATGTGAAGCCAGACACCACTTCTTTTCGAGCTGCTGCTGATGCAGAATTACCGAGCAGCATCACAGCGCGCTCGGAGG
Source organism: Astyanax mexicanus (assembly GCF_023375975.1). Classification (NCBI taxonomy): domain Eukaryota; kingdom Metazoa; phylum Chordata; class Actinopteri; order Characiformes; family Acestrorhamphidae; genus Astyanax; species Astyanax mexicanus. The sequence continues at coordinate 40,761,712 of NC_064425.1, forward strand.
AAAGTGCAGCGACTCGGTTCTGATACATCAGCTCACAGTCGCCCTGTGCTGTGGACATCACCCTAGGAGTGATGTGGGGTGAAAACGCCATCTACCCATCCAGAGGGTGCAGGGCCAATTTTGCTCCCTCTGAGCGCCGGCAGCTTGATGGCAAAGCTGCATGAGCGGGGGTTTGAACCTGCGACAGAACATAGTGTTGTGGCACACTTCTGAAAAAACTTACACCAACATTCAAGTCTCTGTAAAATAAACCAAAATAAAGAAATATTGTCAATTCAGCACCAACACTGATACCAGTCCTGGAAAAACAGCATACCCTCCAGATTCCCACCGTGATCCCGTCATCAAATTGCAACAGCTTCACCAGCTTGTCCGTAGCGATGATCCTCCACCTCGTCTGGCCGCACATCGTTTTGCTGATCAGAGAGCGCCACTGTGGCCTGATGATAAAAGCATCAAATATATAACTAACTAACTAACTAACTAACTAACTAACTAAATAATCATCTATTACTGGCTTATAAATGAGTCATATAGGTAGTACTATCTCACTGTTCTCTCTGTGGACATGTTTCCGTGCCTGTTTGGATGTGAAAAATGTTGTGCAAAATACTGTAAATTGCATTATCATCAACTGGTATCACTAGCAGTGCTAGCAATGCTAACTTGATACGGTACCACTTGGAAACAGCCTTACTTGTCTGTAGTAGCGCCCATAAATGGTTGAATCACCCCGTGGAGCTGCAGGGTGGACACTTGTCGGATATGAGGCCAGAGGCCGTGGGACCAGCACACAGTGACGGACGAGTCTGAGAAGAAGGTATGGCTGTGTTTGAAGATGACCTCCTGGCCTCCCTTCACAGCCAGGGTAATCTCCCACGTCACACGCAGACTCCTAGCACACATACAGCAGATTTACAGCTGTATATTAACAGCTGTAAAACAGGCCAATTCTAAAAAACCCAAAACTTTTACATCACAGTCAGAGGTCAAGAAATATGGACACTTTAGGTATAATCCTTATGCTACTTAAGCTTTACAAACAATGGGACAGATTTTTTAAAATGTTTTTAAATGTCCAGATGTTTGTGGACACCCTTACTAAATAATGCATGAAGCTTACAAATTTACATGCTCACACTGCTGACACAGATGTGTAAATGCACATACACAGCTTGCCTAGTCCCGGCAGAGAAGTAATACCAATAAAACATTAGGACTCTCTGGAGCAGATAAACAAAACATGAACCTATTAGCACAATGCCTAATGCGTTCCAGTACTTTTGTCCATATACAACAGCATGCCAAAAGTCATGGGACAGCAGTATGTAAGCTAATCATGAAACAAGAGGAGTCTGACCCGAGGATCTGCTTGACCTGAGCTGGCATGCCCGTGTATGGGTTAATGTGTCTCAGCTCCCTCTTCCAGAGGTTATCGTTAGGGCATCCCATCTCTCGGAGCACCAGCCTCTTCCAGAAGCCCAGAGGGATGTCCTGCGTGCCGGTCGTGTCTTCCGGCCGAAAGCCCAGCCTGGGTCTCCATTTCTTTCTGTCGACCTCGTTAATGTATAACTCATACCAGATACCTCTGCAGGAACAGACAAAATAATTTATACTGGTTTTGAGGGAGACATAGGATAAAAAACGAGAGGATAAATGACAGGTTAATTTGAACTTTTTACTCATATAAATGAAACTTAAAAAAAGGTTTTCACTATCAATTTTCACAAACTGTATCAATTTACCATCTCTCTACAAATGAGCTGTGTTTCAGCCTTTGGACAAATGTTTGGTTTTAATTAGTTTTAGTTGCGGCCAAAGATTTTCCTTTTAGTGCATCCCTCAATTCAATTTGATTATTTTTACTGAAGAATTGTCAAAAATGATCACAATCTTGTCACATTTTATAGGGATTTTGAATAACTGTGAAAAAAGAGAAATTTATACACAAATGTAACTGAAGAAACATTTTTTTAATCCCAAAATTTTGTTTCAGTTTTAAGTATTTTGTCCATTCAGATTTCTTACCTTTATGGATTACATTTTTGCCTTAAGTACTATTATTTTTGCTCAACTTCAACATTGCCATCATGTGCTCTTGTATTTAAATATTAGCTGCAAACTTTTGACAAACAGTATAAGTTAAGGTTTGCTCTTTCATTGCTCAATATGGTGATATATAATCTCAAAATATTTTAGTGACATAACACTATCAAAAAATAATAATATTCTTTAGTATTTCTAGAACAATAACACACTGTACAAAATTATCGTGAAAGGCCTATTATCTGCAATGCAGAAATCATGGAGCCCTACTCTTTATTTAGTAATGAAAACTAGACAATTTTTATTTTAATGCTTTTAATTGATTATTTTTTGCCAGAATAAGTAAAAAAAAAAAAAAATAATAATATTATTATGTTCTTACCAATTCATATATTTCAACTCTATATTCTAATTCTATTCAATATTTCTGCATTTGAATACACAAAGCTTAACACAAAGCTGAATTTCATCAATTTAACACAATTATAACGTGTCTAACCTGAAAACACACATACTTATCATTTGCCAGCTTGTAAAACAGCTTGCTAACGAAGCCGACACAGAACAGAGAATCCGCGTCCAAATAGGAAAGAATCTTCAGAATGAGCTCAGGTGGCAGTCTGCAGAGGGATCATAAACATAGTAAGCCCTCTTTTTATAGCAAATAAGAAGAACATAGTTGTTAACAGTGCAGGATAAAAAAAATAAATAAAAAAAACTCAACCAACAGCAAACAAAGAAAAGCAGATGCAGGTGTTTAAAAACTCCTGCTGGAGTTTTTAAACACCGTGTTTAATCACTCACTGTCCTCCACTCCATTACACACTCCTACCTACAGCTGCTCCACCTTGTAGATAAAGTAAAGTCAGAGAGAGAAGCTGCTGCACAATTTACAGTGTTGGTCATCCTCTAGTCTTTCATCAGTGGCTCAGAAAGCAGTGACACTGAGGCGTTTAAAAACTCCAGCAGCACTGCTTTGTCTGATCCACAACACACTAACTAACATACCACCGTCACGCCAGTGTCACTACAGTGCTGAGAATGACTCACCACCCAAATAATAGCTGCTCTGCAGTGGGCCAATGAAGACCAGGGTGAAAAAGGGATCATAATGAAGTATGCAAAGAAACAGATACAGAACTACAAAAGTGTCCAATATGATCAGTAGAGCTGAAAAAACAATAGATAATGAGTATAGAAACATGGAGGTGGTCATATGATCAGTGAATATGATTGATGCGGTCACTAGGGGAGGATCTGAAACACTGGCACTCTATATGAAATGTATATGATGCAGAAAGAAGTCACTTGCCTGTCAAAATAATTTTCAGAACTGTGGGAGGCAGAGGATGTGGAGGTGCCGGGCGATGTGGCGGTAGGGGGCAGTGGTAGCTGGGGTGGGCGTGTCAGGAATGGTGGGCGTGGCAGAAGGGGTGGGTTTGGCAGAACGGGTGGGCGTGGCAGAACTGGTTGGGTGCTCTCACTGCTCTCAGCTCTGAAAAAAGATGTGGGATAAATGAGAACATATATTTATACACATACATACATACAGACTGCTCTTTTACTTTTTTTACTTTACTTTCACTTCAGATACGCTGTAGCAGCAACAGCAAACGCGCTTTTCAGCGCGCTTTTTCGGACAAGGTTGGGCGATTCTCACTTGAGCGGGGCGTGGCAAACCCCCTCTTTCACACTTTCTCTGTTTGCGGACCTCGGGGGCGTTACTCACGGCTTTAAAAGACAGTCTGGTGGCGCGGATTTCCTATATCGCCCGCAGCTGTGCGCAATCTAGAATCCTATTTCGTCACTCACACTCGCCGAGGCGTCAGCCGAAGGTGTCAGCTGTTGTGTAAAGACCCTCTCTCGTGAAGACCAACGCGGGTAAAGACCTGCGAGTCTACCTGCGCGAGTCCACCGAGCAAGGACACTGACAAGGCAGCCCGTCCTACTGCCTCCTAAAATGTGCTCCCAACACATCTCAGTTATTTCCGGCACGCACAGAAGGCGTAAAAACACAAACAGGCGCCAGGATCATACTAACCTGCGTCCACTAAAACAACCCCCGCCCACTACTACCTCATTCTCTGTTGGGCTATGGAACTGCCAGTCGGCTGTTAATAAAGCAGACTTTATCGCCTCTTATGCGAATCATCAGTCATTACAACTGCTGGCACTGACTGAAACTTGGATCAAACCTGAAAATACTGCTACTCCGGCGGCTCTTTCCAATTATTATTCCTTCTCCCACACTTCTCGTCTCTCTGGACGAGGAGGTGGAACGGGCCTATTAATCGCTAATGGCTTAAAACATACTCCACTATTACCGGCAAACACATTCAATACATTTGAGTATCATGCCACACTGCTTAATACTCCAGCAAAACTTGCCATTATTGTTCTCTACCGTCCTCCTGGACAAATGGGCGAATTCACGCATGAACTTGACATGCTACTGTCTTCTATCCCTGAGCAAGATTGTCCCATGCTCATTCTAGGGGATATGAACATCCACCATGACAGTACCAGCTTCACAGACTTCCTATCCCTCATGCAGTCTTTCGAACTGGAGCAGGTCCCCAGCCCTCCAACACATAAAGCTGGCAAACATCTAGACCTGATCTTCACTCGTAACTGTGACACCGACTCTCTAACTGTCACTCCTTTGCACGTCTCAGATCACTACTTTATGAAACTCAATGTTCATATTTCAAATAAACCCACAGCTACTCCTACTATGGTCTCGTTCCGCCGAAATCCTGAGATCTCTCAGCAGACCAGTACTCCTCGCTGGTGACTGACAATATGCCTCCACCAGGCTCATTTTCATCACTCAATGTAAATGATGCCACTGACACTCTCTGCTCCACACTAAGCTCCTGTTTGGACAACCTCTGTCCTCTTACATCGAGCCATTAGCTCAAACAAACCGCAGCCATGGCTTTAAATGACACACTCAGGGAACTACGCTCCAAACTCCGAGCTGCCGAAAGAAAATGGCAAAAAAACAAAAAACAAACAGACCTAAAAAATTACCAACTGCTCCTGGCTTCTTTTTCAGCCAACCTCACTACTGCTAAAGCTGAATTTTATCACAATAAATTCTGCTCTCTCACAGACTCCCGGAAACTATTTGCTACATTTAAATCACTACTCAACCCTCCGCCTCCTCCTCCGGCTACATGCCTTACGGCTGAAACACTTGCCTCATTCTTTACTGGCAAAGTGGCGGCCATCAGCAACCAGTTTACTGATGCACAATGTAGCAGTCCTACTACATCCTCTACTGCCCGGTGTCCCTCCACCGAAGGCGTTGCTTTCTCCTCGTTCACTCCTCTCACTGAGAACGAGACACTGGCTCTCCTAACACGTAGCCGTCCTACTACGTGTCCGCTTGACCCAATTCCTTCAAACCTACTGCAAACTATCGCACCTGCAATCATTCCGGCTATCACTCACACGATCAATGCCTCTTTAACTTCTGGTGTATTCCCGACTGCTTTCAAACAAGCACATGTGACACCACTGCTTAAAAAGCCTTCTCTCAACCCCGCCCAGGTTGACAACTACAGACCGGTCTCAATGCTACCCTTTCTCTCTAAAACACTAGAAAGAGCAGTTCTAAATCAGGTCTCTGGCTTCCTCTCCCAGAATGACCTTCTGGACCAGAACCAATCTGGGTTCAAAAAAGGACACTCGTCCGAGACGGCTCTGTTGTCTGTGACTGAAGCGTTGAAAAGTGCCAGAGCTGCAGGTCAGTCCTCAGTGCTCATTCTGCTGGACCTCTCGGCCGCATTTGACACAGTCAACCATGACTTCCTCCTAACTATACTCTCAAACATGGGGATCGCAGACAATGTACCTCACTGGGCGCTCGTTCAAGGTGTCGTGGCAAGGACAGCTGTCCTCAGCCCGCTCCTTATCCACTGGGGTTCCCCAAGGTTCGGTACTGGGACCCATTCTCTTCTCCATATACACCACCTCTCTTGGTCAGGTTGTCCGCTCACACGGATTTTCCTACCATTGCTTTGCTGATGACACCCAGCTATACCTGTCGTTCTCACCTGAAGATCACTCAATCTCTGCACGGATATCGCAGTGTCTCTCTGACATATCCTCATGGATGAAGGAGCATCACCTTCAATTAAATCTCTCAAAGACTGAACTTCTGGTTATACCAGCAAAACCTTCTTTTCAACACAACTTCTCTATAAGTATCGACTCTCTCTCTCTCACCGACAAAGGTTGCTAGGAACCTGGGTGTTCTGGTTGATGACCAACTCTCCTTCACGCACCATGTGGCCTCAGTTGCTCGGTCCTGCCGCTTTGCGCTCTATAACATCCGAAAAATTAGACCGTTCTTGACGCAACAGGCCACCCAACTCCTGGTGCAAGCGGTCGTCATTTCACGCCTCGACTACTGCAATGCCCTGCTAACTGGCCTGGTAAAACCACTCCAGATGATCCAGAACGCAGCAGCACGTCTGGTCTTCAACCAGCCAAAACGGGCACATGTCACCCCGCTGCTCAATGAGCTCCATTGGCTACCAGTTGATGCTCGCATCAAATTCAAAGCTCTTACAATCGCCTACAAGGTGATGACAGAACAGGCTCCTTCCTACCTGCACTCACTCCTGAAGGCTTACGCTACCTCCCGTCCGCTGCGCTCCTCCAATGAACGTCGCCTCGCTTTGCCAAACATTCACACAAAGCAAACCAGACTGTTCTCATACAGAGTTCCCCAATGGTGGAACAAACTACCTTCCACTACCAGATCAGGAGAATCTCTCGCTATCTTTAAGAAACTCCTGAAGACAGAGCTCTTCAAAGAGCACTTACTCTCTTAACACCTCTAACACACTAACTACTTCTAACCTCATTTCCTTCTTCCCCTCCTTCACTCCTCTATCCTATTATTCCCCTTTGACCTCCTTTTATCCCTATCCAAAGATGTTTTACCTTTAAACTTATTTTACATTGTACTTGACTATTGTAAGTCGCTTTGGACAAAAGCGTCTGCCAAATGTAATGTAATGTAATGTAATGTAAAACATACATACATACATACAATCCCATTCAAAGTAGTAATTAATTCTAAAGTTGTAATTAGAGTATATCATGGGAATGCATCTTCAAGACAGAACAAGAACAGTCACCATGAACAATTCAATATGTCTGCAGCTCTAGCTCAACCACATTTCCATCAAATGCCAATTTTTGCTAAACATACCTTTCCAGGCAAACCTGTAAAACAGGAAGAATGAGGCCCTGATGTGAACCAAACACTGTAAAATGAGTACAAATAATGGATGTGACCCAGATCTGGCCCACACACTTTAAAATTAGTATTTTTTTGTCCAGATATGGTTTATGTACGGCACAAAGTTATGGCAGAGTTACCTACCTCAGTTCCTGGCCCAGAGCTGTAACATATTTTGAAGTTTAAAATTAAATAACCCATCACTGCCACCTGTATAAACGTGCTTATATGTGTTCATGCTGAAACGCAAAACGTAGGAAATAATATCAGAAGAAAAAATAATAATAATCTGCATGTATACTCATCACTGCTGTCACGCAAAATGCTCACTTTGTTCATTTTTCTCTTTTTGAGTTAATCTGGTCATCTGGTAGATGTTTTACAATATTATGTCAAAATTTTAAAATGAAGGACCAATAAAAATGCTCCAAATTGACTCTTAGACAATGACTTTTATGCATGACATGATAGCAACAATATGAAGTCTTTAAACAATGTAAACATTTGCAGAACAGGTTACAATTAACTTAATAATAATTTGGGATTCAAGGTGGCAGCATCAAGACAATGACCCCAAACATACAGCCAGAGCTACAGTGAAATGGTGTAAATCAAAGAATATTGATGTGTCAGAATGGCCCAGTTAAGGTCTGGACATAAATCTCAATTTATTTTTTTTTTTATTTTTTTACCATTTTAGTTTCATCCCACAATTATGTATTACGTTGTGTTTGACTATCACTTAAATTCTCAATAAAATACATTTAAGTTTGTGGTTTTAAGGTGACAACATGTAAAAAAAAGAGTACTAATCATTTTGCAAGCCACTGTACTAGAGATTTACTTTACTTCAATCCTGTGTACATGGAGTGTATTATTAGTATCATGACATGCTGGATCATTAATGTCAGTCTCAATAAAGGGTAGGCCATTCATCATTTGCAATCATCATTGGTAATAATACTGCAAAATAAAATGGAATTTTGTTGAAGTCACAAATACCCTGTAATATTGTAATATTAATTTTGTGGCATATCTCCTTTCCCTACTGCAGAAAGAAACCAGTTATAATCTGTTATAAACCGGATCATGATAAATTAGTATCAGATATCAGACAAACTGGGAGCGGAAATGAACAGGTAATGACGTGTGGAGCTTTATTACCTGTGTGACAGGTGTGCAGCTCCGGCCTTCCTGCCTGCACCAGCTCCTGCCGGTCTGCTCTGCTTCTTCTCCCGGTCCCCACCCAACCCGGGCCGGGCCAGCTCGAGCCCCTGCAGCAGACTCCTAAAAAACTGCGCGCGCCCTGCAGCCATGCTTACCACTGTACCTGAGCACGAGCCTTCTAATTAGCAAAGCAGCGGCTAATTACAGCGCGAGAGCCTTAACCTAATTAACTGATCCAAACTCAACCTGCTCGCACAGCTCGCCTCGCGCCCTGGAGGGACGTCATGTATCCGGTGGAGGGAATTGTGGGATTTAGTGTGTTCTCATAAAAAGAGTGCTGTATATACTCATAAATTAAATTAATTTGGAATCAAGCTTTTCTTAAAAGCATACAAATAAAAAATACCAAAATTGTTTTACTTTATTTAGGTTTATTTATTTATAATTATTTGTTCATTTACAAAACCCTTTGCTTAATATTAAATGTGTATTTTTAGTTAATGATTCCTCACATTCATTTATTTTTTTGTAGTTAATCAATTATGTCTCATTTTATTTATCAATTATTATTATTATTATTATTATTATTATTATTATTATTATTATTATTATTATTATTGTCCGTTTTGCATTTTATTGTATTTTTATTTTATTTATCTGGCAGGGGGCTCACCTGCAGCGATCAATAAACTGAACACAAATTACACCACTGTTCGTCCTTTTTTTTTTTTAATTAATGTTTTTTTTTTTTCTTTCTGGAGGCAGGACTCCAATTAAATGTCCAATTAAATTTACAACAAATTGTACTACTGATCATATTTTTGAGCATTTTATTCGTTTATTTATTTATTTATTTATTGTTTTGTTTTCTTTATATTTCTGGAAGCGGAACTTTTATTGTGAAAATATTATATAAACGAATAAACACAGAAATTATTGCTTAAAGTAGGAAATAATTAATTTAATATAAGAAATTATATACTTAACTGAACATTTTGTTTAATTGTTCAATAGTTAAAAGAAAAGTTAAAAGAATATTTAAAAGAAAAGAAACATGTGTATTGTCCCTATCTAGCAAGCCCCGCCCTCAGATAATTTAAAATAAAAACAATATGTGTAACCCTGGGTTACAACAAAGTATTAGCCAATCAAAATGCACGAGGGGCGGGGCCAAAAAAATCACATGCAAATGAGCTGTGACGTACGTGTTTTTGAACTCTTAGTCGTCGGTGTCGCGGGTTAGTTTAGTTTAGTTTATTCCAGCGTTTATTTTTACAATTTTTCCTTATTTTAGCCCGAAAAAATCCAAAACTAGTATTTATTATATACATAATTTTATTTATTAGATAACGTTTTTGAAGCGTTACTTTCCCTTATTCCCAACCAGCTTCCACTTGGACAGCAATGGCAGGTAAGTTAATGGAGGTTGACTAAGCTAGCTAGTTAGCTAACTATACCAAAACACACACAAACATAAATAAAGAATAAATATTACTATCCAATTCTGAACCGGCATAGAGGAAGACTGCTTAACGTTATCGTTACCTTTATTTTGTCTTTTTGTTTTTGGATAGTGCAAAATTAAACCCGAACTAATTAACTAGCTAACCTAGCTAACTCCACACTGATATATAGGTTAGCTAGTATATAGCTAGCTAACTATATGTATAAACAGCAGAACTAACCAGAAATTAAATTAAACATTAATAAACCTGACTGATAATAAACATAAATAACACTTTATTAATAGTCAGTTGGAATTGATTGATTACAATAATAGAGTCGATTAGTAGTAACATAAAATGAGGTGTGCTAATCAGATTTAATTTATTAGTGGTAAGTGTTTTTTTTAGACATAAATAAAACTATAGCATAGATATAGTGCAGTGATATGTGCTTTTGTTTTTACTCCACAGGCAGACGAGCTGCTTTCAAGCTGGCTACACATGTTCCTCATCTGCCTCAGCCAGGTAACATTTGCTGTGATGTGCTCAGATGTGCACAGATGTGGGGTTACATAGCTTACACTCTCTCATAAATCCATGTATCTACCTGTATATCTATACATTTGAATTCTAAAATGTTATTTTGGTGCTTATGGTAGCACCGTAAAGTGTAGATAGCTGCTATGCACAAACTCTTGCAGTACAAACAGTACTGTGGTGTTTGTACTCCACAGATGGACAGGCTCTTGAACAGGGCTTCACTCCCCGTCCACCTCAGTCAGGTAACTGAGGTTACAGCACTTGTAATGGCCCCGCCATAATTTGATAAAAGCAAAACACAGAAAAGGCCAATTATTTATAGTCTAAATGAGTAATATGTGTTTGAACTCAACAGGACGAAGGTTTGCTTTAAGGCCAGCTGAACCTTTTAGCACTAACCTCGTCCCTCATCCACCTCAGCCAGGTAACATTTCACTGCACTGAATTAATTCAGCCAGTTCCTTAACCTGTAGGAAAGTTGATCAGGTTAGATGTGGAATTATGTAAACTCTCAGAAGGTCTAAATCTTCTGAACTGTATCAAATGTCCCAATGTCAAAGCAGCAATATTACTAAATAATTATTTATAAATAATAATGTTTTATGAGCTCTGTATGTCCTTATTTCTCTGCTTTGTCTCTGTCTGCATTTAATTGAGCTTAAAGAAATAAAGTCGCTTACATGCTTTTAATTGTAACTGTAATTTTTTTTCATGCAGAAGCAAAGGGGTGGATAAAGTTTCCACCAATTAAGATGAACTCCTTCACAGGAAACACCTTTGAGGTCAGGAGGCTGAAGGAGGAGGAGCCAAAGTGGCTGGTCAGTACACATAAAAAAAAAAAATTAAAAAAAAAAAAAAAAAAAAAAATATATATATATATATATATATATATATATATTCATATTTATAAAAAAATTATAACTAAGTAAAAAATGATTACCACTTTAAATAACTTATAATACTAGTTTTTGATTATACTATTTGCAACTGCTACAGCTGCTGTTTTCTTACAATTATACTACTGTTATAAATATTATAGATATACAACTACTACTGTTTACACATTGAATGTTCTAATACTATTAGTACTGTTGTTGTTGTTGTTGTTAGAAATGAACTATTACTACAAATTCTAATTGTGTTAATTTACAACATTGTTGTACAAAGCATGTAAGCCTGTTTTTCCTCTGTCCCCTTTCTAGGATCGTACTGAAGGTCAGGCAGCAAACAGTAGGCTGTACAGTGTATGTCCTCAGGCCAGTTACCAGACCTTCCTGCAGCCAACATGGTCCGGAGAGCCTGCACGTTATAAATATGTGCAGAGGAACCAGGTCCCAGAGCCTCACCTGGAAAACCCATGTGGTGAGCAAAAACCAGTCTGATGATGACAAATGAAAAGCTATTGAAATACTGTGTCAAAGCACACTAAATGTACTTTGTCTGATGAACTACATCTAGAGAACATTAGATTTCTGGACAAACAACGAAGTTAAAGCAGAACATTGTCTGATTACCACCAGCAATAATATTAAATAATTATATATAAATATATCATTATTATTATTTATTTTTATTATTTTAAATTATTATTTAATTAGCTCTGTATGTTCTGATTTCTCTGCTTTGTCTCTGTCTGCATTTATTGAAGCTTAAAGCAGTAAAGTCTTTCACATTCTTCTAATTCTAACTTTTTATTTTTCATGCAGAAACAAAGGGGCGGACCAGGTTTCCTCCTATCAAAATAAATCCTTTCAAAGGACCAACTGAAAACCCATTTGAGGTCAGGAGGCTGAAAGAGGAGCAGCCAAAGTGGCTGGTCAGTACACACACTGCTGACTGAAATCATGCTAGACTATATTTTGTCTTTTTATATCTATTTGCCTTTTTTACTGTTGTATAACTTATTATACTATTTTTACTACTAATACTACTGCTGCTTTTGTTACAAATGTTTACAACATTATAGATATAGCACTACTGCTATTTACACATAGTTTTCTAATCATATTAGTACTGTTGTTGCTGTTACACAAATACATTTCTACTAATTCTGAATGTGTATATGTACAACATTGTTCTTTGCCTGCAGTGCCTGTAAACCTTTATTTCCCCTGTTCTCTTAGGAACGTACTGAAGCATGGGCAGCTCACAATAAGCAGTACAGTGGGCGTCTTCGCCCAGAGGCTCGCCTGGAAAACCCATTTGCACAAGGTGAGCAAAATTCTTATGTTAACAAATGAGAAGCTACTAGTGTAGGCCAATGCATTGTTGGTTTCTGTACATTAGCTTCACTGGAGCTACAGGGATAATGTAGCTAAGAAGTAATGGAAATCTATGGCCACCAGTTTAGCACTGTGCAAAAAAAATTAGAGAATTACTTCAGAGTGTGTTGATTTGTTAAGTACACGAAACATACCTTGGTTGATGAACTACATCTGGAAAGATAAATAGTTCCATCAGTCTTTCATATGTTTTTCTGTCTCCTCTCCAGGCATTAGACACAAAGAGGCACTCACCAACCTCAGCAGAAACAAGACAGAGTTGTTTCAGACTAAAGTAAGTGAAAATACACCTTGCAGGATCAGACAAAGCAGTGCTGCTGGAGTTTTTAAACACTGTGTCTTTACACATTCACTGTCCACATTATTAGACACTCCTATCTAGCTGCTCCACCTTTTATATGTTGATTGAGCAACTTCAAAACTTGTCAGACATTGTGGATGGAAGAATGTTAAATGCCCACAATTTAAAATGGAATGTCCCATCTATCTGCTTCCACTATCAGACCTCACTCCAACTCCTATAGTAATTCACATGCTGGCTCACTCACAAGATAACACCTCACAGCTTATTCAGGTGTGGGCGTTCTCATGATATCTCAGAGATAAGGCTTCATGATCAGTTTATATACATACTGCTGTACCATGACTTTTATTATATCAGCATATCAGTGTAAATACACTGGTAACACTAACCCAATGGTGAGTCTGAACTAAGCTTACCTATTATACTTCTATAAGTTGAATATGTGTAACTTTTATTTGCAGACTGGCACCGTAATGCCCCCAGTTATGCCACCGGTGAGACCACCAGTGAGATTGGTGCCACTGCAAAAAGTGACCCGAGGAAACGTCCATTCTCCCTCTCGTTAATTCAGCATTCCTCCGCCTGCCTCTCCTCTTCCTCTCCCCTACACCCCCCCAAGTCCTCACCTTATATTACAAGAAGCAATGCAAAAAAAAAACAGAAAACAAACAAAAAAACTTTAATTCATAATAGCTAAATAACAAACAATTAATGTATTATATATATATATATATATATAATTTAGTTAATTAAATACATCATTAAGTCCAGTTAATTCATTAAATTAATCATTAGTTTAGTTCATTATATAAATCATTAAGTTTATTTAAATCATTAAATACATACCTTAATGCTTTACATAAATCATTAATATTCATTCAACTTAATAACTAAAAATTCATCTATTATTTATTACGTTATTGAATTAAAATCATTTAATTCAATAACTTAGTAAACCTAATTTAATTCAGTAATTAAATAATTTAATTAATTAATAAATCATTTGATTAATCAAATAAATTGTTTCATTAATCTAATAAATCATTCAATTCAGTAAATAACAATGCAATGTATTAAATAAATCATGAATTAATTAGACAATTAATTATTTAATTAATTATTAGTTTAATAATTAGATAGAAAATATTTCATTCAAAAATAAAACTTACATTATTTAATTAATCATTTTAATGGGATTTTATTTGTTAAATTGTTTCATTCAATAATTCAATAAAAAGAATTTCATTGAAAATCATTTCTACGTCTCCTCTTTTTTGTCCTCCTTTCATCCTGGTTTATTTTTAGCAGCATGACGTCAGATACAGAAATTAGCTAAATGCTGCAAAGTGATAAAGAGATGATGAGTGCTGTTAGGGGCTCACTTTGAAGCAAAGGTAAAAAATCATGATTATATTTTCTTATTTTTGTCATTGATTATTATTTGTGGGATTTCTTCTATATGATCTCATTATATATTTTTCAGAAGAGTTTTCTCCTGGTATAACAGGGTTTGAGTAACTGCTACATTAGTGTGGTGTTTGCAGGGCAGTGTATTCTAAAAGAGACACAGGTGTACAGTATTGCTGTATGTAATGTAGGGAAGTGTGATAATCTTCGGCTAACTGTTGCTAAACGAGTGTAGTGTAGATGATGTGATTATAGTTTAGTGCAGCAGGTCAACAGATTCAGTTAGTAATTTCCCAAATTGTGCTACAAGCACCAGCTTTTGTGTCTTGGGAAAAAAACTGTGAACATTCTGATAATTGTACTGTCTCAAAACATTTCCTCAAATAATCAATGAGCTAAAGATTGTGTGATTCAGTAGCCAAAATATGTCCTATTATTTTTATTTATTATGTGGTTATCACTGTTAGCCTTGCACCGAGTTAGCACTGTTAGCCACACCAGTGCTAACACATTATACAGTATTTTGCACATTTAAACATCATGTAAACATGTCCACAGATAGACGTTGTACAGTACTGTGTGTACGACTTATTTAATGAGATGCTAATGGATAGAAGTGCTGTATAATAAAATGTATAATAAAATATATAGTTACTGTACCAGTGAAAAGTTTGGGCAGACCTTTTTTCATTCAATGTGTTTTTTATCTTCATATGATGTATTACATTGTAAGTTAAATATTAAAGACATTAAAGCTGTACAGAAACATAAGTAGAATTATTTAGTAAACAAAAAGTTTTAAACAGACCAGAATATGTTTTATACTTTAGATTCTAGTAGCACATTTCTCTTTGAGGACAGATCTGCACACTCTTGGTATTTTAATCTCAGTGTCTTCATGAGGGAGAGTCACCTGGAATAGTTTTCTCAGCTTCTTAAAGGAAGGAGTTTCTGGAGGTGCTGAACAATAGCTGCTGCTTTTCCTTCACGCTGTGAAGCTCCAGCTCATCCCAATTAAATCACCTCAAATCACCATCTCAGTTCATCAGGTTTAGATCAGGGGATTAATGTGGAGGACAAACACACTACTGTTTTTATATTTTTACTGTTTTCTACATAATTGCAAACGTGTCCCTTAATAGTTTTCATGTCTTTAATATTAATTCACAATGTAGGAAGTTTGTCCACACTTTTGACTGGTACTGTACATTTACATGAATATGCAAAATATGGTAGAAAACACAGTACCTGAACTTCTCAATAAGTGATGCACTCACACACACTTCATAGCTGCACTACTGCTTATACTTGCACTATCATACCCACTTTAAGTCCTCTTACAACTGTGACATTTAAAGAACTGTATGCATGTGTTCACTTTACGAGTTTTAAGCATTTGTACCTCTATATTTGCACTAATATTTATACGGTTCCGTTTAAACTGGTACTTTCATTCCCTTTTTTAATACCCCACTATTATGACATTATCGTCTTGTGTCTCATGTGTCTTTTCAAAGAGCACTTAACAGTTACTCTCATAACACCCCTAACAAACAAACAACTTCTAACCTCATTTCCTTCTTTTCCTCCGCTGTCCCATTATTCACCTTTGGCCTCCTTTAGGCCCTGTCAAAATGTTTTTTTTTTACCTTGAACTTCTATGTCCTCTATTAATAAATGTACATCTTTATTGTAAGTCGCTTTAAACAAAAGTGTCTGCCAAATATAATGTTATGTAATTTAATGTAATGTAATGTAATGTCTCTTCACATTACAATATCCGTACCCTTGTTGTAAATTTAGATAGATAGATAGATAGATAGATAGATAGATAGATAGATAGATAGATAGAGAGATAGATAGATAGAGAGATACTTTATTGATCCCCGATGGGAAATTTTAGATTAATTTTTTTTGAGACGATAAATAAACGTAAAAAAAAAACGGAAAAACACACAAAGAGACGGAGCTACTGGAACAGCCAGCCACTCGTGTCGGCGCCGGAAGTTGAGATGATTTAGTGTCTCTCATTCTTTTATATTTATATTTTTATTTTGCTGTACTTGCTGTAACTTTAGAAAGGAGAGTAACATAATTTTATAATGTATAAATTTTATTATACATGTCCTGTATATGGAAGCCCATTCCCGCCCCCTAAAAAATAAAAATAATCCAGCAAAAAAAAATTTATTATTATTAAGTAAACTGCTATCTCAATATTTTGAGATACTAAGTCAATATTTTGAGATACTATCTATCTATCTAGATAGATAGATAGATAGATAGATAGATAGATAGATAGATAGATAGATAGATAGATAGATAGATAGATAGATAGATACTTTATTTATCCTGAAGGAAATTTAGGCATCCAGCAGCAACAACACAATACAATAATACAATATTTTGAGATACTAAGTCAATATTTTGAGATACTAAGTCAATATTTTGAGATACTAAGTCAATATTTTGAGATACTATCTCAATATTTTGAGATATTAAGTCAATATTTTGAGATACTATCTCCATATTTTGAGATACTAAGTCAATATTTTGATTTAAATTTTTTTCTTTGTATTATTTGTATTTTTTAGGTGGCGGGAATGGGCTTCCACACCTGTACATATACAGTATTGACAATAAAACTACTTGACTTGACTTGATTGTGTGCTTGTAGTTCAATAAAGCGCCTCCGGACTACATTTCCCACAGTTCCTCTGCTTCAAAATAAGAGGCGGGCTTAACTTTGACAGGCTGTTAGCTCGCTATGCTAATCTGTGCTGTTTTTAGTAGCTGTTTGTCGGGTTTAGAGTGTTTATTTCAGATCAGCTCTGGAAGAGAATTAAAGCTCGGCTGTGGAACAGCATGTCGTGTCCGGTGATTCACTCCGGTAAGCTATAATATTACATTTGGCTTCATATTTATCAGGTTATAGTTAGCTAGCATGTTATATTTAGCCCCGTAGTTTAACCTATAGCACTGCAGGCTAATCTGGAGAAGAGCTCAGGGCGCTGCTGTAGTTATTTGTGTTATTTAGATTTAACGTTATTTCTATATATTTCTGGGTCTTTTCCAGAGAAAATGATGTATTTACAGTGTAGTGGTGCGTTTATTTAGAAATATACACATCAAGCAAAACAATAAGACCACCTACTTGTTTCTACACCTGTTATCCATCTTTTTTTCAGCTGCACTGATCATATAAGACACTCTGTAGCTCTATAGACCTGTAGTTATATGTTTCTCTGCATATATTATAATTTCCTTTTTATTTTATTTCCTTTAATTATCTTCATTTTTAGCACTGCAGTGAGCAACACTGATTAGCATGGTGGTAGTGGTGTATGATGTGTTGGTGTGTGTTGTGGTGGTATGAGTGGATCAGATAGAGCAGTGCTGCTGGAGTTTTTAAACACCTCAGTGTCAATGCTGTGTTTACTGAGAATAGTCCACCAATGCTGTAAATTTCACATATATCAGATGTGCCGTTGCATTCTCATAGGAATAAAATCCCTTAAAATAGTATAATGAAAAATATAATAAATAAATGTAATATAATTATTTATATGTAAATAATTTATTTTTAATAATGGAAGTAGTGCTTTGCTATATTGTAAAAAATATAATAATAATCTTGATATTCTTCAATTGCATCTATTTCTCCAATGTTGTTTTTTTATTTACAGCTAAAATGTGTTATATATTAGTAAGTTTTAAAATTGTGTAGACATCTGAACCTCTAAAAACTCCCTCACATAAAGAGTTATTACACCAAATGCTTATGAATACAATGCCTGGTGCTTAAGAGAGTTGAGTTTTACCACAGTTTTGAGAAGATTTTGTTCTGAAGCCTCTTCTTAATATTAGGGGTGGGCGATATGGCCAGAATATATTTTATACTTTAGATTCTTCTAAGTAGAATTTTAATCTCAATTCAAGTCTTCATGAGGGAGAGTCACCTGGAATAGTTTTCTCAGCGTCTTGAAGGAAGGAGTTCCTGGAGGTGCTCAACAATAGTTGGTGCTTTTCCTTCACACTGTGAAGCTCCAGCTCATCCCAATTAAATCACCTCAAATCACCTCAATTCACCATCTCAGTTCAGCAGGTTTAGATAAGGGGATGGTGGAGTACCAACATTTTTTTTTTTTTTTACTGTTTACTACATAATTCCCTTAATTGTTTTCATGTCTTAAATATTAATCTACAATGTAGAAAATAAATTAAATAAAGCAAATCACTGAATAAGAAGTTGTGTCCAAACTTTTGACCTGTACTGTAATAAGTTATCATGCTCATATATGGTACTATAATGTTAATATTGTGAAAGGCTTTTATTCTCAGGCCAGTAGGTTTAAGGACTACATGTCCCATGTTCAGTGGTTTTACCACTTGCAGGGGTATTGCTGTTTCTAACAAATATTTAATGGTATTTTGTTAAGCAATACTGTTTAAAATTTCAAAAACACAGTATTGATTTTTTTAAATTATTAGCTTAGATATAAAGATTGGTGTCAGAAGTGGTCCATTTAGTGTTGCCCATTAGAAAGCAGTGTTGTACTCTGACGTTAGATTGCCTTGTTCCAAATGGATAAAAAGTAAACTTTTCTTTTTTTGTAATGTATTGCTAAGCTCTTGCCAATAAACAGCCCTAGAAATGAATATATTTGATGGATTTCATTGCTGAAATGTGGATGAAAGTGTCACTTAAATCCGGTTGGTCTTTTTCTAGCAGCTGTGGATCTGAATGTAGCTGTGCTGCCCCTGGAATGGCTTTTGGGCACCTGGGAGTCGGACGAGCCAGGCGAGGGGTCTTTTCCCTCCATCGCACCGTTCCGCTACACCGAGACCCTGCACTTCTCTCATGTGGGACAGCCTGTGATCAACTTCATGTAAGCAGTCCAGCAGTGTTCTGACTGTTTCATGTTAAACAGTATACTATAGTATACTATACTATACTCATATTTTACTTATTTGTACAGTTTGTTTATACTCAGTCCAGTCACAATATAAGCACCACCTCCTTGTTCCTGCACTCACTGTCCATTTGATCAGCTCCAGTGATCATATGGGAGCACTTTGTAGTTCTATAATAATTACAGACTGTAGTTCTGTATTTGTTTCTCTGCATACTTTTATCATTATTTGCCTTTCACCCTGTTTTTTAATGATCAGGACCCCACAGGAGAGGTAGAGACCATCACAGAGCGGCTATTATTATTTGGGTGGTGGGTGGTTTATTCTCAGCACTGCAGTGATTAGCACTGATTAGCGTGGTGGTGGTGTATGAGGTGTTAGTGTGTGTTGTGCTGGTGGTACAGCGAGTGGATCAGATACAGTAGTGCTGCTGGAGTTTTTAAACACCTCAGTGTCATTGCTGGGAATACTGATAATAGTCCACCAACAGCTTCCTGTGAGCAGCATCTTGTGATCACTGTTATTATAACTGTGTATTTAATGTTGTTTTATGTAATTTTATGCAGGTTTAATGCTTTTCATGCAGAGAGCAGAAAGCCCCTTCATAGAGAATGTGGATTTATCAGGATTCAGCCTGGCACGAACAACCTGGCCTTCATCATCGCTCAGAACTCAGGTGAGTTCAATAAGCAGCTTTTAGAGTCATCTGACTAAAACAAATTTTTAATAAGCACTCACACATAGCACCAATTAAAAGTTGTGGAAATCTTCAATACTGGAAGAATCATCCAGACTTCGAAAAACACATAAAGAATCAGGTAGTAACTTAAAAGTGTTAAACAAACCAGAATATGTTTTATATTTTTGATTAGTGATTTGATAACAGCTTTGCACATCTCTGCTGGATTTTCTCAGTCAGCTTTATGAGGTAGAGTCACCCGGAATTCAGGCTTTCAGTTAACAGCTGTGCTGAACTCGTCAAGAGTTAATTACTTGAATTTCTTGCCTCTTAATGTGTTTGAGAGCATCAGTTGTAAAGTAGTGAAGAGGTAGAGTTACAGGTATACAGTGAATAGATATATTTGAGTAATGTTCTAATCCAGATTATGAAAAGAACTACTCAACTAAATAAAGAAAAAAAATACATTAAGAAATGAAGGTCAGCAACTCATGAAACTGGCACTCATCAGGACTGCCCCAGGAAAGGAAGAGCAGGGGCCTCATGTACTAAAGGTGCAAACGCACAAAAACATTGCGTACGCCATATTTCACGCTCACGGTCTGATGTACTAAATTTGACTTGAACGTGTGAAAGTGCGTTCCCCCACGGAAGTTTTGTTTTGGGCGTACGCCTTTTTTTTGTGCGTATGTATTGTGTTTTTGTCATTTGGCGACACTTAGAGGCGATGCATTGAAATTACAACTTTTAAGATATCCTTTATGCACACATTGAAGTAAGCATTATTGGGTAAAATAAAGTAAATTAATCAGACAGTTTCATTGTCTTACAGAAATAATCGTTTAACGTGTTTCCACTTAGCCTAGATCAGGTTTGCGCTGAAGTTGTTGGAGATGCAGCGTTGGCATTACTGGAAAATACTGCTAATGGCCGAATTCATTGAGCGCGCATTTTCCGTGACCATTATGTTTTTTTGGCCCATGATGATGACTGGCTTATAAGCAGTTTTAGATTTCCAAGAGCATAAGAAAACAAGCTGAGTGTGTGACGTGTGTCTTTTTGGTAGGCAACTCATTTAAAGCATTTAAATGAAAGCATTTATCTTAGAATAATAAAACTTAAAACATGGGTAATTATACGCTATGCGTATATAATATTATTATTATTATTATTATTATTATTATTATTAATAATAATAATAATAATAATAATAATAATATAACATTATACTCTGCGTAATTGAGGGAGGAGTCGTGGCAAGTGTGATGCTTTCGTGCATTTGCGCTTGATTTCAAGTTGATTGTGATGTACTAAGAGAAAGTACGTGGAATTCTGCCTACGCACGGTTTGATAAATCCGGATTTTTTTGTGCGTACGGAACTTTTCAGATCTGAGCGTACGGAACATTTTAGTAGGAAGTCCACGCAAGTCTTAGTACATGAGGCCCCAGGAGTTTTCTCTGTTGAACAGGATTAGTTTATCAGAGTTACCAGCATCAGAAACCGCAAGTTATCAGCTTCCTTAGATAAGAGCACCTAAATGCTTCACAGAGTATTTTTTTGGTTTGTTTAACACTTTTAAGTTACTACATGATTCCTTATGTGTTCCTTCATAGTCTGGATCATTTTAGCATTAATTTACAACTTCGAGTGTGAAGGTGTGTCCAAACATTTGACTGGTACTGTAGAAGGAACCAAAATATATACACTCCTGTTTAAATTATGTGACTTGTGTAAATCTGTTTAATTATGTTATCCCTGTCTGTGATAATTTGTTACTTTATAGTTTTATTTATGTTGCATAAAAATATAACAAAGAATGTGCATATTTCCACCAGGGCTAGTAGAAATTGAGGAAGGTGAGCTGATTGGTCAGCAGGTGATCCTGCAGAGCCGGGCATTGGCCAGAACTTCTTTTGCCAAGGAGCCGCACGTTCAACAGGTTAGTATGTCCTCTGATATGCTGTATTTTCCACAATTAAACTATGTAGTTTGATGTTCTAAGGCTGATTAGTGCTCTAAACTGGTTTAAGAATAAACAATAATGTCATAGTCAAAGTGGACAGGACAAAACAGGACAGGACAAGGAATGTGTTTACATGCACTTCATAATCTGATTACTGCATAACAGTAGCGTTTGCCAGTAATCCAGTCAACATTACATCATTTTGGGTAATCTGATAATCAGATAATGGGTCAGGCAATAATCAGATTTTTGCTTACAGATTTATATTGTTTTTGCTTTTTTTTATTATACTAACATTTTTCAGATTAACAAACACATTTTAATATTAGACAAAGATAACCTGAGAATATTCAGCCACAATCAAGGGTTTTCGAGCATGAAAGACTTTGACTAGGCCACTTCAAAACCTTATTTTTTTATTTTAATATATTTTTTGAACCACTTGCTAAGTCAGTATCTCAAAAAATTTGGCAGTGTGGCCAATCCTGCTGGCAAATGAAATCCACAGCTTCATAAAAGTTGTCATCAGAGGGTGCTGTGTTAAACACTGCTCACTTATTTCCTCTACCACAGTCTGTTTTCACTCATGCACAGACTGAGACATCCCAGAATACTCTGAATACTAACAGTTTACATGCACTGAGATATCTACAGGTGCATCTCAAAAAATTAGAATGTCATTGAAAATGATCAAACCAAAAAAAATATTTGCCCCCTAAATCAAAGAACTTGGTTGTTCTACCCGTGGCAGCAACGACTGCATTTAAGCTTTACTGATAACCAGACATGCACATGTTAATGAGGGAGTTTCTGGATTCACACGTGTTTTACTGCTAGTTATGCTACGTTCACATTACCAGGCTGAAGTGACTCAAATCTGATTTTTTTTCTTGGCTGTGTGAACGTGCCAAATAGGATTTTTCAAATCTGATTTGAGTCACTTTCATATGTGGTCCTAAATCGGACACGTATCCGATCCCTGGACATGCGGCATGAATGTAAACGGTCAAATCGGAATTCATGCGTCTTTTTTTTCTTTTACGCATGAGCTTCGTGCTTCTCTCTCGTACCCACAACACATCACTTGGTGCAGCTGTGCAGCTATAGCTGAAAAAACAGCAAAAGCAAACCACCTGGCCTTTTTTTTTTAACTCCTCTCCACTCCAGCAAAAGATGCTCCACATATGAGCTGCTAACTCATCCATTTCCCTTTATAAAGCTACGAGTCTCTTGTCTCTCTTATATGAGTTTTCTTTTTTGTTGTTATACATGTATCAATATGAGTATGTGAGGCGTTTCAGGGACAGATTCATTTACATTACACACAGATACAAATCACTTACATTCGTGAATGTGAACCGTCAAGATAGAATAAATCAGATCTGAGCAAAAAATCAGATTTGAGCAAAGTGGCTTGTAATTTAAACGTTGCCTATGTGAACTACATAGTCTATCTTATATATTGCAATACTAATGAGGGAGCCATTAAATAAAAACATGCATTCCAGGATTCATTGAATCTTTTCTAAACTAAAGCATATCTGATATCAAAGATTAAAAGCTCTTTATATTTGTGATGTTTGATCAGATCTCCAGGCTCTTTCAGCTGAGGCCCGATGGCAGACTGGAGCAGACAGTGTCCATGGCACTGGAGAACCAGCCTCTGACCCAGCATCTGCACATTACCTACCGCAGAGCCTCCTGACCACTGAGGATCCGGGGAATGAAGACGGAGGATACGGCATTACCCGTCCGACACATGATTAATGTACTATGCATTAATATTAATGCACATCTCACTGCACTTATGATACAATAACAGATAATAAATACATCTGGGGGCACTGAACTGGTCAAGTACTGGTAACCATTCAACTACTGACAACCCATCTAACAAATTTTGGTTTCAGGAACATTATTTTTGCCAATTAATTATTTTGGTTTGCCTTTTGGTTCCACAAAAAAAAGTTTGATTACTATTCCATAAAAAAAATAGAATATCATTAAAAAAATTATTTATTTCAGTAATTCATGTGAAACTATTAAAAAAATATATAGATATATAAATGTATTAAACACAGAGTGATCTATTGTCAGTGTTTATTTATTTTATTGTTGTTGATTATGGATTACAGCCTATGAAAAGATCAGTGTCTCAGAAAATTAGAATATTATATAAGACTAATTGGTACTTTTGACACTGTGGGCAGTGTGCCTGCTGGAAAATGAAATCCACATCTCCATAAAAGTTGTCAGTAGCAGAGGGAAGCATGAAGTGCTGTAAGATTTTGTGGGAAAACAAAACTGCACTGACTTTTTTTGCCCTTATATAATATTCTAATTTTCTAAAACACTGATTTTTGGGTTTTTATTGGCTGTATGCTTTATTCATCAACAATAAAATAAATAAACATTAAAATGTTTAAAATTAAAATAGATCACTCTGTGTGTAATACATCTATATAATATGAGTTTCACATTTTAAACTCGATTACTAAAATAAAGTAAACCAAAAAAAAAAAGAACATTCTGGAAACAATGATTACTTTTCATTCAAAATAAAAATGTTGACAACACATATAATTATACATGGGGTTAATTATTGTTAGTCGTTTCCGTCATGCAAAAACCTTGCATCTGCATTTTTGTAGTTTTTCCCTCTAAAATGAATCTGGCAGTTATTCTTTGCAATATCTGAATTTTATGATGAATGGGACCAATAGAAATGCTCCTAAATTACAGCATTTTTACATTGACTTCTATTGCTGTTTTTAGCGGTATAAAGTTTTTGCATGACCATGGCAGTATGCTGGATTAAGGCGTGGATCAATACATTTAAAGTACAAAACAATACATTTAAAGTACAAAACTGTATGTAAATGCGTGCATTTACATACAGTATCGGTCAAAAGTTTGGACACACCTCCTTCTATACATCGATTTGTACTATTTTCTACATTGTAGATTAATATTGAAGACATCAGAACTATAAAGGAACACTTGGAATGGTATATTAAGGTATATTAAGTGTTGTGTTGGTTTTAGGTCAGGATCCTAGACAGGGATTAAGCCTAGTCTTAAACAACACAGCTTTTTAAATAGTGCTGTGTATTGGCAAGAATTTGGTGATTATGATACAGATCACAATACAGGGGTTACAATTCAATAAATCACAACATATTGCAATACTGTAAGCAAACACTTTAGAAAGAAGCATCATAATAGTATAAAAACACATTTATAAATTTTAAATCCATTGTCAGTACATTGTGATCAAACAACAGAGTAAAAAACACTGCCATCTATTTCAATGCCTTTCAAGACTAATAAACCTCTAAATAACCGATGTGAATTCTTATATTGTATTCTTCTGTTCAATTAGTACGCATTTTTTTATCATTAAAGATAAAATCTTTATTTTTGCCATGCACAAAGTAGCAAACGCCGACAGTATGAACACACAAAAAATTCAAAAGTGCACAGTGAATCCAAATCTCTTGACATTTCAAAATACCAAAATAAAGTGAATTAGTGAATAAAAAAATCTCATTAGTAAAAATATAGTTTAAAAAATACTTCACTCAAAAGCATGCAGTAAAAAATCTCAGTCATGTTTGTATCCAACACGTCAACAGCAATTTAAAATAAAGTTAAAACATGATGTATTAGGGGTCGGCAATATGACAATCAATTATTGCATCATGATAAATGATATTGGGATTGCTTGGAAACTTTGGATTTGATTATAAATCACTGTACTAAATATAAGGGTAACCAAATATCAGTGTTTGAATTTTTAAAAATCTGCTCTATTTTAACACACTATTGTCTGTGTCCAAATATTGTAATAAATAAAAGTGCATTGTAAATCTTTAAATATAATGAAACACTTTTTTTTTTAATCATATTGCCTACCCCTATATATATAAATAAATAAATTTAAAATGGAGCTTAAATGCATAATATTTAAATGGCAGTATTCAAAAATTAGATTGAACTAAACCTGAATGACAGCTTATTATTAAAAAAATAAATAAAAATAAAAAATAAATAAAAAAATTCTGATCAATAAATCTATCTAATAGATGTTTCAACTCTGACCTGAAATTATATTTATGAGCTTTTTATGATTTTTTTAGTTGAATTTAATGGATCTGATTACTTTAAATCTGAAATCTAAATTTTTAGATGTAAAAAATAAGCATTGATTTAAAAAAAAAAAAGTATAGATCAGATTTTAAATCTAAAAAAAAAAAAAACACAGATTTATGGATGTAAATGTTTAAATGTGAAAATGTATGGATCTGAATTTTTAGTCTGAAGTTATTATTACATATATTTACTCAACAGCAAATTGTACCACATTACAAGTATTCTGGGACAGGATCTTGTCTGAGCAAAAAGTAATGCCATTAAATATTTATCAATATTATTGATATATACAAAATTGAATATAAATATTTAAATGCAGCTTTGAGCTCCATAAGTCTCTACCTGACAGTGATATATTTAGGAGCTACGAGCCAAATCACCAGAACTGGTACTGATCCAGTGCTTCTGCTTGGTGTGTTTGAGTGGGTTTGTTAATATGGGTGATTTTCACTCCATAAAACAAACTGATATTGCACACTTTCTCCTATTTAACACATTCTCAGCCAAACATTACACACTTATCTTCTACAAACAGCTTTCATACACGTTCAATCTGGATTCCAATCTCCTGGATCCAGTCTTGGAATCTGTTCACAGGGACACAGTCGTCCAATCAGTTCCATTAACAGTTCAGTGAACTAGCAGTGCTTTTAAAACCCCCAAACTAGATCTAATGTTACGCGAGGCTCGAGCACACAGCGGGTAAAAGTGACCCAAATCCATGATTTTACATCAGTAAATCAAATAACAGTTTTAACACTATAATGTCTTAGTGTCACTAATAAATAATTACTTGAGAAATTCTGATTTAAGTACTGTTAATTAAATGAATACTCTGTCTGAACAGCCAGACTGGAATTCACGTGACATTAAAAGAAGGAAAAAAAAAGTGGTGAATAGACATGAAAATGGACGACAGCAGTGAGGGATGGTTTCAGTAGTGGGATAATAAGGTAACAAAGCTCTGAAATATATGGAATTAGGTCTCTGTTCCAATAATATTAGAAGACTGGTGTTGTGACCACTTAGTGTTCCCAATGAACTGGCGGAAAGGAGGGGAAAAAAAAGAAGAAAAAGCTTAAAAAGTTTAAAAGAAGTTTTAAAGAGGGGTGGCTGTCCGAGTCTAACTAACATTACGCTTTAAGGCAAATTTTCTCAGAATTAATAATAATAATCAGCTCTTTATAGCTATTGAGATTCTGGTGAGGATGAAACCGAAACTTCATGTGAAGCAATGCTGATTAGCAAACGTGCATCACTTACACAAAGCAGACTGTTCACACTAATGTCAGATTTGTGTATCATTATAAAGATAATATTAACAGCTTTAAATAAACATCAGATTAACTAAGAAAATCAGATTTGGGACACTTTTACCTGCACAGCCTTAAATACCTGTGTGTGCGTGTGTGTGTGTGTGTGTGTGTGTGTATGTATGTATTACACTCTGAATCCAGCAGAGGGAGCCATTTCTCCATTAGTAAAGCTCTGAGATCATGAGCAGTCTGAGACTTCCCAGTAATTCCAGTCCTGGAGCCGTATTAACAGCTACTGCTTCCACAGTTACTTCATCAGGTAGATGTACATGGTCTTCACAACGTGCCTCCAGGTTGATACTACTGCAGACATCCAATGGGACGGAGGTGTAGTGTCCACGCTCGTCACACACTTTGAAATGTCTCCCTGGAAGAACAGTGAAAGGACTGTGGTCAGTAGGGATCCTCAGATCACAGTAGCAGCACCTTGGTCTGCTGAACTCTACATGTACTGCATTTCAAAGAAAACGTCATTATTTTGTAGGGTGTGGCACATTGTGTTGTTTCTACAACTAATACACTTTTTTAAATGATTAAAATAAAAATCTAATTGTGATAGTGGTATTTTGATCAAAAGCTATATACTGTGAAGCTTTAAGGGTACTTTTTGTATAAGTGTTTATGTTTGCAGTTTATATTATTTCTGTAAAAAAAAAAAAAAACTTGATTTTTACTGTACTACATAATTTGAACATAATTTGAACACAAACTGTCCCTTACAATTTACTGAAAATTTCTTGAATTAACCAACATAAATTCTCCAAAATTTCCTAAAAGAAACTATTTTACATCAACGTCTATTAAAAATTAAGATTAAGGTTTTATCTATTTCCTGTAAAATTGCTGTTTTGGAGATTTTCTTTTTGTTTTTGTCTGGACAGTAATGATATGCAGCACTCAACATTATTTTTGTTTTGTGACATAGATTTTTTTGCCACATTGTTATTTTATACAAGATCAGAGTTTTTTCAGAACAGATAAAAGTTTTTTTTATTATAAACCTTTAATGTTTATTTTGTTGCATTAGTACCTTCTTTGAGTTACTAAAATATTTTTACAGTGTTTTGGCAAATCGCCATGAACACTTATCACAAAAATAACTTTTTTTTTGTTTATAATTTCATTTCTAATTTTCTCCAAATTTACCAAGTCCAATAGCCCCACCCATTCAGCTGCTACTCAGCTGTATATCACCCCCCATCACTAGTGATGCCACAACACAAGGAGGGTGAAGACTAGCACATGCCTCCTCCGACACATGTGAAGTCAGACACCACCTCTTTTTGAACTGCTGCTGATGCAGCACTGCCGAGCAGCAACACAGTGCACTCGGAGGAATGCACAGCGATTCGGTTCTGATACATCAGCTCACAGACGCAGCCTTGTGCTGATCCACATCACCCTAGGAGTGATGAGGGGAAAGAGCGCAATAGCTACCCCATAGAAACCACCTAGTAACACTTTAGCAACCACTTAGCAACACTATTGCAACCCCCCAAGAATCAGCATTGCAATCACACGCTCAGTTTCTGAACTAGATTCTAAAATCTGAATCTAGTTTGTAACTAGGGTTGCAGCAGTATACCATTGTTAGGTATACCGTGGTATTAGAGCTGGGAGATATGATAAATAATATACATCACCATATTTAAAGGCATTTTTACAATACACAACATTGATCACAGTATTCTGACACTTTCAAAACTGTCCGTGGTCTGATCCTTCTAAACTGAGATCAGCACTGTTAAAAGTGGAGTTTCTTACCCAGCCTCCTCTCCTCTTCAGCCAGGGCACCAGGCTCTTCCGGACGAACTCCCCCAGGCTGTCCACTATAGTGAGTATCATGGCTGGATGACCCTGCCGGACACAGTCCACCGCCAGACCCCCAGCTACTGCAAAGATGGCCACCACCTTCCCCCACGTGATCCCTGAGGGAGAGAGGAGGTAAACAATTTAATTAAACTCTCATTAAAAGAGTTTAATTTCTCAGGACTTTTATACTGGAATAGAACATTCAATAATTACCACAGAAAAATAATAAATACGCTAACTTGTATGTCTAAATGTTTGTGGCCATCCATTCTAATCAATTCTACATTCAGCTACTGTGAGCTGCATCCACTGCTGATACAGATAGATTATTATTTCACTCACAGATTATTTAAATCACTGTAAAGAACTGCCAATAGAATATGACCCTCTGGAGTAAAAAGACTAAACATTAACCTATAGGCTTATGGTGCAAGGAAATATTGATAATTGATCATTGTATCGCAATATTTTGTTTTACAATACTGTATCTTTTTTTTTATCAGTATTAAATTTTAATCCTTTTTTAATTGTAAAGATTGGTGTCAGAAGTGGTTCATTTGTGTTGTGTGTAAATCCTCACACACTAGATGTCGCAGTGTTGTAGTCTCTTATTAGATCCCACTATTAGATAAAAGTTTAGATAAAAAGTAAACCTTTCTTTTATTCAGTTTTGTAATATGTTAAATAAGTGCATTTTAATGTTATTTAAACAATCACAATATATCTATTGCCTTGCTTACATTATTATAACAAAACACGATATTGAACTGCAAGCACTGTATCTCCATCCATCCATCCAGTAGAACTGCTGAAATTGGAATGAATTCGCATTTACATAGAGAGAAACAGACATTAAAATAATTGTGTTACTGAAGAAGATAAAAAAAAAATATTCCAAAATTAGCAAATACCAGGAATTATGGATTTATTTGTGTCAGTTTCACAGAATTTCACAATCAATATTCTTCACCACAGATTTACCCTGTTCATCTAATTATAGTGCCAGCACATGGCAGTTAAAGAGATTTTAAAGTGCCTATGTTTCTTATTATTTATCGATTATTGTCCCACCACTAGAACAGTGCCAAGCAACGCACAAAGCATTGCATGTCCTGAGAGCATGCATGTAGGCATGAGCATGTGCACACTGCGATATTAATATTAAAACAATATATGGTGCAGCTCTGCCGAGAACTCATCAGGAATCCTGCTGTGAGGCTTTATCTGTAGACAGGGCGTCTGCATGCCAAGGTGCAGCTTGGTTTTCTGGAAGTCCTAGTTAACGGACCAATCAGCCGCCTCGTGGGGGTTCTGATGTAACAGGAAGGCTAAAGATATTCGCTGCTTCTCTGCTGCCTCTCCAAGCTAATTTCCTCTGATGAGTCTGGCAGCAGAGCCATGATACCATCCAGTGCCAACACAGGGCTGAGGTTGAACTGGTCACCCTGTAAACCAGTCCTAACCTTTAAAGAGTAAATACACATCATTTAACCATTTGAGATGTGTCGTCACTGTAGGAATCATGTTTAAAAAGCAAATCTCTCCATTTTCTGGATTTTTTTTTTTTTTTTTTTTTTTTTTACATTTTCTAGGGACAGATAAAAATGTAGCACACAGGAAGTGATACAAGAACCAACCTGTATGGCACCCAAAGAAGGAGAACCTTTCAGCCTGCAACAGTTATTAAATTAAAACAACTGATTAAGTCAACACCAGTTATATAGAGCTTAAAAGCTGAAATAAGTATTAAAATCTGCATTTTGTATATTTAAATTAAATTTACCTGACTTTTGATAAACCTGAAATATGTAACTTGGTGTGGCGCAGTGGATAACACCACCCCTGCCAGTAAGCTACCGCATCATGTGTGAGGCTAGGGTTCAATTTCCGTTCTGTGTGACTGAATGCTGTGCTACACCCATAACAGTCCTTGGGTTAGACTCCTAACACTACATTGACCCACATCTGTAATAGAAATAACCTTTCTATTAGAAATAAGTCACTCTGGATAAGAGGGTCAGCTAAATTCCATAAATGTAATGTAAAATAGTAATATAACTGTGTAATTGATAAAATTAGATTTTTAACCATGCTTTTTTGTTTTAATCTTACTGAAAAAGGTTAACACAAAAATATATGCAGCATTTTCCATACCAAAGTCAGTCAATTCAATTCACATATACAAAATAAAGATTCAAAACACCTCTATATACAGTGCTTACTTCAGAATGACCTGAAGGAAAAAAAAAGAAATGAAATAAATGCTTGCCTGAAATTGTTAACGGACAATTATGGCTGCAATGAAATGAGATTTTTTGCACAAAATTGAAACAACTTGCCATAGACTGAATTCCAAACATGGTCTGTTGCTTTTTTTTTTTTTTTTTTTTTAGGTTTTCCACTCTTTTCCACCAAAGAAAAAAATAAGTAGCCAAAGCTTAATTTTTTCTTGATTTTCAAAGAAAAAACTATTACAGAGCTACAATTTAAAATTATTTGTTGAACACTTTAACATCAACTTTAACGCATTTTTACATCCCAGCAGAAAAAGTTCATTACATTTACCTCAGCAGTGCAATTTCAGCATAAATGTACCTAAGCACTGCTACTCACGTCACATGTAAGAGTTAAATTTACAGAAAAAAAGGCAGCCAATCTTTTGGTGAACAAACAAATGCTAAGGCTCCATCAGCTCAGCTAACATTACTATTCTAGCCCTGTACAGCTCATATCTTTCAGCTGGAAAACAGATAGTTTTGTTGAAGTAGTAAACTGATAAAGTGTGATCAGTAATGCTGAATGATTTAATTAATTTTAATTTGAGGGATTAACAAGTATAAATAACCTTAATCCTGCCGTTATATCTGCTCTCCCTCCCTCACTTCCTGTTTTGTATACAGCGGTGCTCTGATACACAGCATCTTTTTATTTATATTATCTTAGATTGCCAAATATTCAGTGCATCCCTAAAAGCAATAGATATACAGTACATTGAATCATGTAATATCCATTTTAATAATCATTAGCCTGATTAACTGGTGAAAAACTCTAGTAACATCTAGGGTTCCACTATAGTTACAAGTTAAAGAACCCTCTTCACTAAGAGCATATCAGCAGCACAGCTATGACTATTGATCTGAAGTACCCTGTTAATGTCAGTGTCTCCCTAAAACTCCCCGACTCCTAAAGTGTCCTAGAATGGAAGAGAGGGGACGAAATAGAAAGGTTAAAGGGTTGTGAGAAGAGAACATCACGGAGGAAAAGAACCTTTCAGTCCTGCTCGAGGAGCCAAGAAAAAAAATGCAGCACAGTCTGTGCCAGGAGACGAGCATGGGCATGGCCTTATTTGGCATTTTTGAAAGCATGTGGAAAAGTAATAAGTGCACACATATATATATATATATATATATATATATATATATATATATATATATATATATATATATATATATATATATATATATATATATATATATATATGTATATCTCTGGGAGGTGATATGTACAGGGTAATGTGACCTGGCCACTGTCCCACTGTAAGATATGAAGATGTTAAATGTAGATTTTGGAGTTTGTTTAACCCAAATTACTGAAATTCATAACCAGTACACAGTCTATACGGTCAATGAGCTAATTTGTGATTTGTGTTTTGGTGGATGATTTCTGTAAAATGAAACTGTTAACGGTTATTTAAAGAAGTTTGGTGTTCCCAATCTTTTTATTGATCTTTTTATGGTAAAATAAAATGGAAGCCTGAAAGGAGCTCAGAGTGGTCCAGCTGGCTAAGCATTGCCACTATGATCAGGAGATTGCCGGTTCGAACCCTGTTCATGTAGCTCGCCATCGACTACCGGAGCCCATAAAAAGGACAATTGACCTTGCTCTGTCTGGGTGGGTAGATGGCGCTCTCTCCCCACATCACTTCAAAGGGTGATGTCCGCAGCAAGAGCAGTCTGTGAGCTGATGTATCAGAACCGAGTTGCTGCGCTACTTTGCAACGCTGCATCAGCAGCAGTTCAAAAAGAGGCGGAGTCTGACTTCACATGTATCAGAGAAAGCATGTGCTAGTCTTCACTCTGCTGGTGTTGGGGCATAACTAGTGATGGGGGGGGGGGGGGGGGGGGTTAGGTAATTGGCCAAAAAAAAAAGAATGCCTGAACTTCTGAAAGTGTTTTCACACATGGTCTGGACCAAGATTGAGGAGCAGAGTATTTATATTCTCTGTTTGGTTTGTAGAATGGTGTGCATCAGACGGCAGCATGTCATTTCAGTGAGCTGCCTTTTCAGGTGTTGTGCCAAATTCTGCTTCACTGCCAGAATCTGACTCTCCTCAAGTACAGGCTCATCTTACAGCAGAATCAGCATAATGTTTTGATTTGCTGTGAATTGGCTAGAAACTGGCGATACGATACGCATCACAATATAGGGGTACAATTCAATATATCACCATACATTGAGATTCTGTAATAATTGAGATTGTTTAAGTAATTTATAAAAACAGTGTTCTATTAATAAAATAAAAAAAGAAAAGTTAAATCCAATCAGAACAGGGGTATCTAACAACCCAGTACAACACTGCTATATGTAGAAGGCAGGGTTTAAACAACACTAAATGAACCACTTCTGACACCAATATTTAGAGCTCAATTATTTACTCACAATCAAGATTACTGTGTTTATATCAATATAGTTTAATATAGAGTTTAGATTTTCTGCCTAAGCATGACCTGATGTCCAACCCAAACTCTGGCTGGGTCGGACAGAGATTTCCCACCACTTTCCATGTGCCCTGTCAGGTCAGGCTTAACAAAATGGCCTGTGACATAGGCCTACGTTTTTAATGCTATTTTTAATTTTATATAATGCTATGCTGTGATTTGTGCACAGGCTCGGGTTCTAATTTAACAAAGCTTCATGGTGACATTGGCTGAATGGTCCCACCTCTTATAATTCTGGTGTGAAAATCTTATGCTTTTTTTTTATATTTTTAAACACACAAGGGCAGCTGTGGCCAACATCTGCTTCTGTTCATACTAATAGAATTTAGTTACAGCATGTGGCTGTAACCATGGCCCTGCATGATTCTTTTTTTCAGAGTCATCACAATGTCTTTAGTGTATGACCGGCATAAAATACAGACAAATATGCCTGAGGCGCCACAAACACAGACAGCTCTTATAAAAGCACTCCCTCTGAGCCCTTCTAGAGTCTTACCCAGGGAGAGGATCTCCGTCGCCACAGAGAGGAAAGCGTCCGACACCACGCTCTCCACAGACACCGATATACTGAGCTGCTTCGCCACGTTCCTGTAGATATACGGCCGCATGTACTCCAGCTCATCACCTGCAAAACACAGCAAAGAGGGCAGTAAGACCCACCTAAATTGCAATAAATATTAACCCTTTTAGACCTAAATGTTATTCCTGAGTTTAAAATATACAAATATATTCGGTTTTCTGTCAGTAATACACAAACAACAATTCTGTAATTGTTACTATAAAATCCATATGAAATTTAAATTAAATTAACTAAAATATGGTTATAGCTTTTTAATGTCCATTGCATTGAAAGCCTGTGTTTAACTATTTTATTTCATATTTGAAACTGACTTTTATACCCAAAATAACCAGTAAAATAAGCATGAATAAAAAAAGTGACCATTTTGATGTTACATAAGATAAATAAAGCTATGAAACTATGAAAGACATATCAATATGCACTAAACATGTTCAAGCTTGAATGTGTCGATGCAAATATTATCCAAAAATGTTCTAAACACCTAAGCCACAGCAGCAGAGCTTAGTCCAAAATTGAATGGCGTGTATTACTTACCAGTAACCACTGCTAAGCATTAGCGTTGTCCTCTGTCCCAATTCTTGTGCCAAACCATAAGGTCTTCACTGAGGTGAGGGTGTCAAATAGTGAGTAATAGGGTGGGTAAGTGTTTAAGGTGCTGAGATTGAAATTGAAACACTTTCACACACTGTATACGCAACTATTGCTTCGTGTTTTGATAGCTTTCACTGCATTAACTTCTGTCTTCATAGTGATCTTCCAGCTCCCAACACACTTGCACAACTGATCAGCTCATTAATATGTGCTCTCAAAATAAAAACAAAAATGAAATGAAAATCACTGTGCTATACATGAAAATTATCAGTTTAGCCCATTTAATAAGAAGTATATTTGATAGCTGGGTCAGACAGGAAATGCTGAGTGTCAGTGTGTATTAACAGGTACTGTTGGGCACCGTTGGGTACAGCCTGTATGGTCGTGTACTGTTGGGTATAGATGTATCCTGAACAAATCTGGTATATATATCTATCCTGAAACCACTGATCTGATGTCACTAGTGCTAACTGTTTGAGTTAATTTTAAAGCTCATATGTTTAAAACGAAGAAACATCAAGTTTGTGTTTGTTTATACTAATTATTTAAAAATTAAGATCAGTTAAAAAAAAAAAAAAAAAAAAAAAAAAGACAGTGGTATGTGCATGTGGATTTCTTACCAAGCTTTAGAAGCACCATGGAGGCATCTCCAAGAGCTCCGTCTGGAACTGGTACAGGCAGGGACGATTCAACTTTGGACCAGTTGAGACCTTCTCTGGTGATCCTGGAGTAAATGAAGTCTCTGCACAGTATCTTAGACTGGAAAACCAGCTCCTTCTCACTCGGGCCTCGATCCATCAAATCCATCTTCAGGATCTTGAGGTTCTATAGAGCTGTATGTAAAAAAAATAAATAAATAAATAAATAGAATTTAAAAATTCCATATATAATCTGATATGAAAATACAAACAAAAACTACCAGTCACATTACAGGTATTTGAGGTTGTCAGCACCATTTAGAGTGGAAGAAGATTTTTGATACTAGCCAAGTATTAGTTTAATTAAACCTTTATAATTGTTTAAAATATATTTTAATTTCCATTCCACCTTAAATGACCAGGGAACAGCACTGCAAATAAACTTACTTATTACGAGGCGAACGAAAATTTCAAAGTGCAATCTGTTTACTAAACTTACTGAATTGAATTTTTTGTTCCACCTTAAATGAGCAGCACCTGCATATACCATATATTAAGGCACATTAACAAAACTACTACTACGTGGAATAACTACCCGAAGGTGGAATAAAAAAATTAAAAACATTACCTAACTTAACTAGGTTTAAAAAAAAAACCTTAAAAAAAAAAATACCCTTGGTACATTTTGAGATGAAGTACATTTTTGTTCCACCTTAAATGAGCAGCACCTGCATACAGCTTGTAGGCACATGAATACAACTACTACTAGTGGATTTAAGGTGGAATTAAAATTTTCAAAAGAGCACCTCACTTCTAGCTTAGCAAAAAAAGCTCTTTGTAGTAAAGTCAATTTCTTCTTCCACCTTAAATGAACAGCACCTGCTTAGTGGTTTAAGGTGGAATTAAAATTTTCAAAAGAGCAACTTACTTAAAACTCCATTTAAAAAAAATCCCTTCATACTCTTTGAAGTGAAATCAATTTCTAGTTCCACCTTAAATGAGCAGCATCTGCATACACACTTTAGGCACATGAATACACCAACCACTACTATTTGATTTAAGGTGGAATTAATAATTCCAAAAGAGTACCTTACCAAAAAATGCCTTTAGTAACTACAATTCAATTTCCTGTTCCACCTTAAATGAACACCTGCATATAAGTTACCCTTTTGAGCACATGTACAAAATCACTACTATGGGATTTAAGGTGGAATGAAAAATTCCAAAAGAAGACCCTAACATTACCTAACTGAGTAAAAAAAAAACTATCGTACTCTCTTAAGTGAAGTCCAACTTAAATGAGCAGCACCTGCACAGCTAAACTTTGTAGGCGCTTGAACACAGGATGTCCACTACTATGCAGTTTAAAGTGGAATGGAAAAATATCATAATGTGCTGGTTATTATAGGGGATAAATACAAAAAAGATTAAGCTACGGTTTAGTAAATAAACACTACCTTTACTGCTGTCCACTGGAGCTCCTCTCTCATCGTCCAGAACCACAAAAGTCCATTCTTGCAGGGCTTCCTTGTGTTTAAGATAGATTCTAGTGTGTAAAACTGATTTAATTAGTAAAATAAAAGACAAAAAGTGAAGTTTGTGGTTAAACCTTCTCCCCTGGTCGATTGACTCCAGCCCGGTCTACTCAGGTTATAATAAACTGCTTCATTTTATCTTATTCTGCACACAAGCTCCTGTTAAGAAGCCTAAACCCCCTGTAAAATCATAATTTCTTCGTTTTCAGCCCAAAACTACACAGAGATAAATACACCCGCCGTCTCCAGCGCCTCTCACTGAATGAGCCGCCGCGTCTCCATGCGCCTCTGCTTTGGCGCGCAAACCGGCGTTTCTGTCGCCCCCTGGAGGCCGAGGCGAGAACTGCGCCTCCCTCCCGCAGCCGTAAGCCTCGGATAATTCACTTATCAGCGTCAATGAAAGGGATTTAGACCAAATATAGACTAAACCTACTTCAAAACACTTCAGGTAGGACAGATGACCTCTTAGGCCTGTGTGACGAGCATGACAGTGACCTGAAATTATGTATAACATGGCTTTTGTGTCGCTGTGTATTTGGTTAAATTCCATACAAACATTGTGTAACAATAATTTTAATACAGTTGCTATACAGTTTTCCTTATTTGTGATTTACGTGTAGAGAATATATAATTAGAATATCCTATTGGTGGCATATAGGAGCACCCTCTTGGAGGTAGTTTCACTAACAACTCACAGTAAATATCTAATTTGAAAAAAAGGCTCGGTGATGTATGGGTTTAGGGGCGGGCCAGAAGGGAGAGCTGATTGGGCTGAGCAGTGTGCCTCTGATAGCGGTGAGATGCTGATGGTTGTATGTCACGAAAAGGGTGGTATTACTGATAGTCTGATCTGCATTTTGTGATGTGTCTGTGTACCAAATTACACGGAAACACCCTTTACGCCTAAAGCCCAGTTGAACCTGAGAGGGCACTTTCAGGTTTGGGGTTTAGTGGCTCTTTAAGTACAGCTACCAAACATGGTGGAGGTAGCTTCATATATTACTCACAGTGAGAGCTAGTCAGGCTTATGTATACCATAAGTACAACATGTTGAAGGTTAAAGGTGGGCAATATGGTCTTATAATATCAGTATATTTTAGAGAATTTTTGCAATAACAATCATTTTAAGAATACACTACTGCAACAACATAAGTACTATATTTTATTTTGTGATATTATTGCAGACGATATGATCTTGCACACCCTTAATAAGATTTTACCCAGATTGTATTAGAAGTCCATTATGCAACATGTCATGATATTAATAATGCACTCCAAATATCCAGAACTAAAGTAAAATAAATGATACTGGACAGATATAATCTGTCTCTAGTATATATTTAATGGGAAATGAAAACAGTGTGAATTTCATTTTCCTACAAACAGCACAAAAATTGTATCATGATGGCCCATATGGACCAAAATATTATCCCAATATTTCAGAGTATTTTTGCGATATGATATTTTAACATATTTGTGATATTTTTGCATACAGTAAGATATGTCATACACCTAGTGGAGGATGTTTCATCAATAATTTACAGTGAGAGTTAGGCAGGCTAAAGTACAGCTTCCAAACATGTTGGAGGTAGTTGCATCATCTGTAACTAACAGTACGAGCTGGCCAGGCTAAAAGTACAGTTTGTAAGTGCACAGTAGTGCTGCTGACCCTGTGCTACAGTTGGATCACAGCTCATTCATGCTTTGCTGCAGGATTACCCTCACCTGTCTATGTTTAACCTGCACCGACAGGAACAGTTTAATCCGAATTAGCAGGACGTTCACTGTTACAGAACACATTAAAGGACCCATAAATCTCTATTTTATGCCTTAAAATTAAACAGGCAGTTTCATTTTCTGAGCATTTAAGATTATTATACACTATGGGACAGTTCCCCAAGACAGGGATTTATCATATTATTTATTCATTTAGTCAATATCAATATTACATGCATGTATTTTGTGTTGCAACATAGTTCGTTTATATTTCATACAAACACTGTTTTTCATACAAATACAGTTGTTTTAAATGGTTCAAAATTACTATGAATGAGCTCTGATGTGGGTTGTGGATTTTTGCAGTTTTGTTAAGCGGGTTAAATTACACACCCACATATATGTTGATTTTTTATTTGTCATTTTCATAAAATGTATTAATTGACAGATTCATGAATTAAATAAATAAATTAAGGTTGGATTAAAGAAAAAAAAAGACAGAGCAAATAAAAAAGCAGTAATAATCCTAAAAACCCCGTTAAACTACAATTTCAACTAGAGTTCAAACTACAATTCCTACCATCCCCGTGCGCACGACACGACGGCCCGCGCATGCGCAGCGGATGCTATTATTTTCGTCCATCCCGCAGAAGCGCTAAATGAAAAGGATCGTTTTGATAAGGAATAAATGACATTAGCGCGCGCAGACAGCGCGCTGGGTTTGATGGTAAACGTGCTTTAAACTACATGGAGCTGACCGACACCTGAGCGGGAGTGTCGCGGGGATTCGGGCGGTGTGTGCGGGGATCGGAGGCCGAGAGCACGGCGGGCTGAGTACAGTGTGATCTGAACAGCTGGAGGAGCGCAGATCTGGACTTTAACGCAGTAAAATCCGGATTATTCGCCTGTTCTGGGCTGTGAAAGGGCTGGATCTGCCCTGCTCCAGGCCGCGGACGGGATGGCGCACCTCCGAGATATCCAGAACCAGGTGAAGCTGCAGGGGCTTTGTGCTGCTGTCTAGCCGGTGTTCTGCCGATTTGTGCTACCGTGTCAAAACGCGCTACCCCAGATTTGCTAGTGTGTGCTTATAGTTAAAGCTGCTTATATATGCATAACAGAAGCTATGCTATTCCCATAGGCTCACTGGAGAGGTCTGGGTAGGATATTAAGTTAACTAGATGCACTAAATTACATTTATCATCAGGGTAAGGTAACTGATGTGATTAATTGTTTCAAAATAAATATATATTTTAATTCATTTAATTTGCCATTTACACTTGTGTAAATGTGTAACACTTACAAATAACGTAACAGCCAGTTAACATTGTAGGACGCAGCCAAGAAACACAGAATTATTATAAAAAAAGGCTTTAAAAAAGCTTTAATATTGGTTGCGCATGCGCAGAGCTGCTGAGTAGCACATAGGGATGGGTATCACAAATCGACGGAACACCGGGGTGGGTGCAGGCGGAGCCGGGCTCGGCTCCTCCATCGCCCGCTGCCCTCCCGTGCTCACAGCGTGAAAACAGGGCTGTTTTTTATAAAGATTTTGGGTTTAATTGTTAATAAAAATGTTAAAATGGTATCTTCAGTGCTGTGGGTCACATTCACGGTCCTGTCTCATGCATAACACACCTGATCTAACACACCTGTTTTATTGAGATCATTATCACATTCCCAAACTCTTTATAGTGGTAAAATTGGGATGTTAGGCTAGAAGAATAATAAAATATAGAGGACAGGATTTTCCAACACTAAATCTTTACCATCTCTAGTTCTGTAGATCATTGTTTTTTAACCCTGCTCCTGGAGGCCCTGTTTCCTGCAGGTCTTTGTGCTTTACCTTGCTTTGACACACCCACTTTGTTTCCCTCTCAGTTTAACCAGTTTAACCGTCGATTCCAAAGCCCTTTATAGGGTTAAAATTGGAATGTTTAATAAATATGTTCAATAAAACATACAAAATATACAGGTCAGGTCTGTGCCATACTGAATATTTGTTCTCCAAACATTGTCCTGGAGACACTGGCATTGACACACCCACTTTAACCCAGTAAGGACAGGGATGTTCTGGACACACATTAACATGTCTTTACTGGATTAAAACGGTTGTCACAAAGAAAGGGAAACACTAGGGCCTTCAGGACCAGGGTTGGGGAACAATGAGCTACAAGATGGGAGATTGGAAATCTGCAGTAGATTCCTTATTTTAATGTTGGCCAGTCCTGTAACATCCATATTTTAACCATATAAACCAGTATATTGAGGTCTTTTTCTCTAATATGCCTCATCACTTCATTTATAAACTCTTTATAAGGTTAAATTGGGATGTTAGAGTAGATAAATAATAAAATATGCAAGACAAGACTGTTCATATATTTCCCATCTCCACTCTCATAGCTCTTCGGTATCCAACCCTGGTTCTGGAGGCCTTGGTGTTTGTGACACACCCACTTTAACTTAGTATAGGCTGTAATGGGTTAATTAGATGGGTGATTTTTTTTACTTGAAGCAAGGAAAGAATTGAAATGTGCTGACACCCACTAACATAGATCCAAAGAATATACTGCATATTTCTCATTTTCAATCTCATAGCTCTTTGGTACTCAACTGTAG
Organism: Astyanax mexicanus; assembly: GCF_023375975.1. Classification (NCBI taxonomy): domain Eukaryota; kingdom Metazoa; phylum Chordata; class Actinopteri; order Characiformes; family Acestrorhamphidae; genus Astyanax; species Astyanax mexicanus. The sequence continues at coordinate 40,803,392 of NC_064425.1, forward strand.
GTCTAAAGATCCTGTTGTTCCTCCTTCATTGACACACCCATTTTAACTGAGTATAGACTTGTTATTGGGTTACTTTGTTGAGTGATCTTTTCTTTAAGCAAAGAAACCTTTGAAAAGTACTGGACACCCATTAACACGTCTTTACTGGGTTAAAGTGGGCGTGTCAAAGAAATGAAAACATCAGGGCCTTAAGAACCAGGGTTAAGGACTAATGATAAGCTTGGAAGAAGATTGGAAATCTAAATATATTTCCCATCTCCAATTTCATAGTTCTCTGGTATTCAACCGTGGTTCTTGAGGCTCTATTGTCTGCAGGTCTTTGTGCTTCACCTTGCTTTGACACACCCACTTTGTTTTCCACTCAGTTTAACCACTTTAACCTTGATTCTAAACCCCTTTATATGGTTAAAATTTGGACAATAGGACAATAAAACACAAAAATATGCAGGTCAGGTCTGTGCATTGCGAAATCTTTGTTCTCCAGCCTTGGTCCTTGAGACCCTGGCATTGACCCACCCACTTTAACCCAGTAAGGACAGGGTTAATGGGTTAATTAGAATGTTCTGGAAACTAATTAACACGTCCTTATTGGGTTCTTCTTCAGGACCAGGGTTGGGGACCAGCGATCTGCAAGACTGGAGAGATTGGAGATCTAAACAAAATATAGATCCAAAAAAATACTGCAAATTACCCATCAACAGTCTTGTAGCTCTTTGGTACCCAACATTGGTTCTAATGGCTCCGATGTTTCTCCTGCTTTGACACCAATTTTAACTAAGTATAGACTTGTTAATGAGTTAATTTAAGCAAGGAAAACATTAAAATGTGCTCGACACCCATTAACCCCTCCTTACTGGGTTAAAACAGATAAAAGGGAAACACCAGGACCACTGATCTATAAGACGTGAGCTTGGAAATCTGCAGTTTATTTCTCATTTCAGTGTTGCACAGTCCTATCCTCCAGATATTACTTTTTTCTACTGTATCATTCCAACTGTAACACTATAAACCTAGTGAAGTGATGCTTCTACTCTTAATATGCCTCATCTTTACTTCATTCGTTAGCTCTTTATAAGCTTAAAATTGGGCTCTTAGAGTAGAAAAATAATAAAACATGCAGGACGGGACTCTTTATAGGGGTCTTTTTTAACCCTTTATCCGGTTAAAATGCTGAAACATGCTGCGGTCTTGTAAATATTTCCCTTGTTATTTTTAACACACACCTTTTAACTAAGTATGGACCTGTTTATGGGTTAATTATGGGTTGATTGAGTCGTCTGTTTTAAAAGAAAGGAAAGCACAAAAAGGTGCTCGACACTCCTTAACCTATACTTACTGGGTTAAAGTGGGTGTGTCAAAGCCAGGATAACACCAGTGCCTTCAGGATCAGGTTGGGGACTATTAATCTACAAGATTAATTAGAGAGTCCTGTCACATCATTATTTTAACTCTATAAACCATGTGTGGATGTCCATCCTCTAATACACCTCATTACTTTATTCAAAAAAGAGTTACAATTGTGATGTTAAAGTAAAAAAAAAAATTAAGCAGAACATGAACATCATTTGATGAAACTGAGGCATATGTCAAATGTCAAAGAAACTGAGTGGGTAATTAAATTAGTTTGAAAAATCAGCAGTGATACCCAGCCGTAGCCCGATTACCTTAACACTTATGTCACTCAATTAATTAAATTTTTGACAGCAATGTTCCAGAATCCAGTAGAATGTTTTCTCTAGACAGTAGAGACAGTTACTCCAACAAAACCAGGATAAACTCTTTTTAATACCCTTGATTTTAGAATAAAATATGAATAATGAGCATGTTCCCGAATGTTACTTACTTGTGTGTTTTTAGTTATATTTTTTGCCATCTTGCAGTATTGTTCGAATGAGGACAAAATGTCCAGATTAGGGGTGGGCGATAAGCCTCTAAAGTAACATCACGATATTTCATGGTATTTTTGTGATAAGACAAAAAAAACTGAATTAAAAAAATGATACACTACTGCAACAAAATAAAAAAGGTACTTTTATTATTGCATCTGATATAATATGGCACTGAGATAACAGAGATAAAAAAATACAAGGATTTTATCAGATTTGTAACAGATTTGTAATCCTCCAGAATGTCATGATACAGTATATGGAGTGCATTATTATTAGTATCTCCATATATCCAGGATTAAAGTGAAATAAATGATACTGGACATTCTTTTGCTAAAAACAGTAAAAAAAAAAAAAAAAAAAAAAAAAAAAAAAGTATTACCCTGATGTGATAATTAGGGGTGGGTGATATGGCACGATATTTCAGGGGATAATATCGTTCACGATATTCAAAAATGTTGGTGATTATTGTATACGATACAATAAGGCACACCCCTTGTCCTGATAATTAAATATCCTTGGTTATTGAGGTATCCTAACTGTAGAGAAGGTTTAAAGTATATCTATTTTAGAATGTGTGTGTATTCTGTGTGTCTTTGTTTTCGTTTAGAACGCCCGGCTCGACCCAGAGGAGTATTTTACGAAGCAGGAGCGCATCGGGAAAGGCTCGTTCGGAGAGGTCTATAAAGGCATTAATAACCGCACTAAAGAGGTTGTGGCCATCAAAATCATAGACCTGGAGGAGGCTGAGGATGAGATCGAGGACATCCAGCAGGAGATCACCGTGCTGAGCCAGTGTGACAGCCCCTTCGTCACCAAATACTACGGCTCTTACCTGAAGGTAACACACGCCTGACCTGGACGCTAAGAGGCTAATGTACTGTACACTACATGTCCAGAGAGAGATGTGAGATGTGACTTTAAACTTGACAATAAAACACAGTGGATCAACACCAGCAGATGACATGTCTCTCCAAACCATCACTGATCATCAGTAAATTTTACATTTCATTTGTAAATCAAGAGATCAGAGTCTGGAGGAAGAGTGGAGAGACTCACAGCCCAAACTGCTCGAGGTCTAGAGTGAAGTTTCCACCAATCAGTGATGGTTTGGAGAGACATGTGATCTGCTGGTGTTGATCCACTGTGTTTTATTATCAAGTCTAAAGTCAGTGCAGTTTTGTTTTCCCACTAAATCTTACAGCACTTCATGCTGAACCTCTGCTGATAACTTTTTATTTCATTTTCCAGCAGGATTTGGCACACTGCCCACGCTACCAAAACAACCAATTGTTCTTATATAATATTCAAATTTTCTGAGATACTGATTTATTTTTTTTCCTTGTCTGTAAACCACAATCATCAACAATAAAATATCGGATACCTGCATCGGCACAGTATTCCCACTTTGGAGCATCCCTAATCAGTATTGAACCGTAATTAAAATCAATTTGGGAAAATTTAGCAGTGTTGCCCAGCCTAAGTCCTAGCCCTGTTACCATATTCTGTAAACTATAGGCTACTACTCTGACATGCCACAAGTCATGGGACAGCAGTTGTCTGTCCACCTTTGTGTACACAGTAGCTTTGAACCAGCCTTAACACTCTTGTCACTGAGTGCAATCAAATCCTCACAGCAATGTTCCAGAATCTAGTAGAATGTTTTCTCTGGACAGTAAAGACAGTTACTCCAACAAAAGCAGAATAAAGTATTTTTAATCCCCTTGATTTCAGAAAAAAACTATGAATAATGAGCAAGTTTCGTGTTTTTAAAGGGACAGTGTACACTAATCAGAATTTTTACAACCAAGCTAAGATGATTTTAATTTACACCACTAATATAAATAAAACTGCATTCTACATTTCTTACATTCATTCTTTTATTTACATTAAAATACCCACTATTAAAAAACTTGCATCCTAAGAAGAACAATCAGTAAGATAACATATGATGATTCAGTGTTCTCCTATTGTGTGGTATGTTTACAGGGAACTAAACTGTGGATCATTATGGAGTATTTGGGTGGAGGCTCTGCTTTAGACCTTGTAAGTATTTGTGTTTCTATTAAGAATTTCTGTGTACAGTGGGTTTATAATAAGAGCTGTGATTGGCCACTGACCTCCTGTATCTTCTGCTGCTGCTCTTCTCTCCCTGCAGCTTCGCCCGGGACCACTGGAGGAGACCTATATCGCTACTATATTAAGAGAAATCCTGAAGGGTCTGGAATATTTACACTCAGAACGGAAGATTCACCGTGACATTAAAGGTGACTGACCTGGAAACACACACACACACACACACACTTACACTTCTCCATTGTACCTCCAGGAATTCCACCCACATTAACTCAGCATTTGCCAGGATTCAGCAGACTAAAGTGCTAAAGTTACTATAATTGGAGGATCGCCAGTTAAAAGTCTGGGTCATTATGCTGCTTCTCCATCAGCAGCTGGAGTCTGAGGGCGTTTTCACACCAGCACTATTTGGTCTGGTTAAAACGAAATCTGGTCTGTTTGTAATTTAGTGCGGTTCGATTGAGCAGATGTAAAAACAGTAATCGCACTCGGGTGCGGATCAAAAGAACCGGACCGAGGCCAGCTAGAGGAGGTGATCTCGGTCCGGTACCAAACGAACTCTGGAGCGGTTCGCTTGTGGTGAGAACGTGATCCGGTCTTGATCCGACCCAGCTTTTAAATATAGTACATTTATTTGAGCTAAACGGCTGATAAGACGCAGTCTAAACTGATATATTATTGTATATGTATATTTACTTCCACGCCAGACCATGCTCTGACCAATCACAGGACACAGCCTGCTTGCGTGTTTATTGGTGCGCATTTTGGTGCGTTTACATTTATGCCTGTGTGAAACCAGACTAAACAGAGGGAGAAAACGCTCCAAGTAAACGAACTCATCAACTGATTCGGACCAGAGAAACAAACTACAGGTGTGAAAACGCCCTGAGAGAGCACAATTAGCCATTCTCTCTCTGGGTGGAGTCAGTAGGCGGCGCTCTCAGCCCTTATCACTCCCATTGTGATGCTGGTCAGCACAGGACATATATTATTCACACCAGTTCTAGCCAGTTATGAAGGTTATTTTCATACTGTTCTATTTTACATTTCGCGTGTATTTGTGTGTGTGTGTGTGTGTGTCTGTCTCCCACAGCTGCGAACGTGTTGCTGTCTGAGCAGGGTGATGTGAAGCTGGCAGATTTTGGGGTGGCGGGTCAGCTGACGGACACACAGATAAAGAGGAACACGTTTGTTGGAACCCCGTTCTGGATGGCTCCAGAGGTTATTAAACAGTCAGCGTATGATTTTAAGGTGGGTTTACAGTTCAGTTGGAGGGTGGACTGACTTTAACTGTAAGAGACCACTTAAAAATGATGGGTTTGATGTTACCAAATTGAAAACCTCTGGAATATAATCAAGAGGAAGACTCATGATCACAAGCCATCAAACCAAACTGAACAGGAGTGACATAGAGTTATCCAAAAGCAGTGTGTAAGACTGGTGGAGGAGAACATGATGGCAAGATGCATGAATATTGATTTCTGAACTCTTAAAACTTTATGAATATTAACTTGTTTTCTTTGCCTTATTTGAGGTCTGAAAGCTCTGCATCTTTATTTGTTATTTCAGCTGTTTCTCATTTTTTTGCAAATAAATGATCTAAATGACAATATTTTTATTTGGAATTTGGGAGAAATGTTGTCTTTATTTTATAGAATAAAACAACAATGTTCATTTTACTCAAACATAAACCTATAAATAGCAAAATTAGAAAAGCCTCTTATTTTTTTCTTAATAATTGTAAGTTCATTGCTCTTTAAAATTGTGTAATTATCAATAATGATTAAGTACATAATAATTTTTAAGAAGGCATAAAAAGTCATTAATGGATGACAATATTGTTTATCGCAATCATCAAAGCGATTAAAGCGAGTAAAGGGTTTTTGTTAGCTGGTGCAACAGAGTTAACAGTTAGTGTTCTCCTCCAAGCGTGTTGAGCTCTAATGCTTCAGTTTACACTGGACAGTGATTTATGATGGACTCATTATATTCTTGTTGTTTGTAGGCGGATATCTGGTCTTTGGGAATCACAGCGATTGAGTTGGCTAAAGGAGAGCCGCCGAACTCGGACCTGCACCCCATGCGTGTGTTATTCCTCATCCCTAAAAACCCGCCCCCCACACTGGAAGGCTCCTATAGCAAACCCTTTAAAGAGTTTGTGGAGGCGTGTCTTAATAAGGACCCTCGATTTGTAAGTATTATTTTTTTACAGACAAAAACAGTACAAGATATTGTGCTGTAAGCTGAATGGGAGGAGTTACTCTTCTGCTAGGGGTTGACAGGCTGGGGCTAAACTGTTTGTAGGCAGAATGCAGGGTTTAAACCTCTGCTGGAGGCTGAAAGGGTGGGGATAAACTGCTTGTAGACTGAATTTAAGGGGTTAAACCTTTGCTGGAGGCTGAATGGGTGGGACTAAACTGCTTGTAGACTGAATTTAAGGGGTTAAACCTTCGCTGGAGGCTGAATGGGTGGGTTTAAACCTCTTCTGTACATTTCCTGTGTTTGATGGCTGTTCTCCTCCTCAGAGACCCACAGCTAAGGAGCTTCTGAAGCACAAGTTCATCACACGCTACACCAAGAAAACGTCCTACCTGACAGAGCTCATCGACCGCTACCGCCGCTGGAAGTCTGAAGGCCACGGAGAGGAGTCCAGCTCTGACGATTCCGACATGTACGTCTATCTGTCCCTCCATCTGTCCATCCAGAGCGATTACAGTATTCGAGTGAAAGATTTGGGGAGAAAGTTTATTTGGGGAAACAGTACTGTAATTGAAAGGAGGCTCTAGTACGCTGTAGGGCACCTAGATACGGTCCGGCAGATATCGCTTAGCTTTTAGTGCCCCTCGTATCACTACTAGGAGTGACTGACTGTCGTATCTGATGGCCCCCGAGATCATCCCACCAGCCGTTGGGGCAGTGTGTTGCACCACAGCACAGGAAAGATTAAAGCCCTCACTTTAAGGCCTCTATACCCAAACCTGACAGTCTTCAAATCGCAAACAGAACTCATTGCTAAAGATAATTGGGTTCCAGTCTGTAGCAGTCCAGGTTTCTTATTCACAACACCACTTAAAACAAAGGCAATAGTGCCAGTCTGACAATTGGTCAAAATGACCATCTTGATTCTCTCAGTCCTATTAAAGTCTGTCAGCTGAGCGAAATGTCTTTAAGTCATCTTAGAGGCATGTCTAGCAGTCAGCAATCTCTCACCAAGAGGTACACTACCCAAAAGAAGCCTCTGAGAGACTTTTTATACAGCAGTCTTTAGTTATTACTATACAGACTATCAGAGTAGCATTAGTATCAGAGCTTTATTGTATATGGACGGTCACTCTGTCTCACTGTGTATTATGTATTCTGTCTCACTGGTTTCTGATGTCTGCAGGGACGGAGACGGAGATGAGCGAGATCAGTGCCCCATATGGACCTTCCCCACCGTCAGACCCAGCTCAATGTCCAAGCTCCAGAAAGGATATCCAAACACAGACTCAGAGGTGAGGCACATACCAACCAGATGCCCTTTGAGGGGGGGTGACAAAAATATGTTGTGGCCTGATGAGACAAAAGTTTAAGTTTTTGGAAGATGTGTGTCCTGTTACAACACATAATTTAATAGAAAGAACATCATACTGAATGTAAAACATGGTGGTGGTAGTGGGATAGGTCTGCTTCAGGACCTTGACAAACACACCAGCAGTTCCACCTCTGAATGGCTTAAAAAAAAAAAAAAATGAAAGTTTTGAAGTCAAGCCTAGTCAAGGTCTGATTGAGATGCTGTGCATGATCTTAAACAGGAGGTTCATGCAGGAAATCCTTCAATGTGCCTGATTAAAAACAATTCTGTAAAGAAGAGTGGAATATAATTCCTCCACAGAGATGTAAAAGACTCATTACTAGTTATTGGAAGCTTGTTTGCAGTTGTTTCTGCCAAGTTATTGGATTTAGTGGGCATTTTTTAAATAAATGAAATATAAACACATGTAGGTATGATGATGTAGGGGGAAATACCTTTTCACAGAACAGTGTATATATCAATAGTGCATAAAAAAATAGAGTATAATTGAAAGGTTACTTTATTTTAGCAATTCAGTTCAAAATGTGAAACTTGCAGGCAATGAAACCCCAAAATTCAGTGTGGCAGTGTGGGCAGTGTGCCAAATCCTGCTCGAAAATGAAATCCACATCTCCATAAAAGTTCCCTCAGCAGAGGTTCAGCATGAAGTGCTGTAAGATTTTGTGGGAAAACAAAACTGCACTGACTTTAGACTTGATGATAAAACACAGTGGATCAACACCAGCAGATGACATGTCTCTCCAAACCATCACTGATCATCAGTAAATTTTACATTTCATTTGTAAATCAAGGGAGCATAGTCTGGAGGAAGAGTGGAGAGCCTCACAGTCCAAACTGCTCGAGGTCTAGTGTGAAGTTTCCACCAATCAGTGATGGTTTGGAGAGATGTCATCTGCTGGTGTTGATCCACTGAGCTTTCATTGGCTATAAGCCAAAATCACCAACAATAAAATAAATAAATGCTTAAAACAGATCAATATACTAAAATATAGTAACTTCTCAATGATATTCTATTTTTTTGAGATCACTACTATATAGTCTGTTGTTGTTGTTACTGGATTGGGTCTAAAGTAATTATACAACAATTATTAGCCATTAAAATAAAAGGATTTAAAGACTGAAGAGCATGCTAGGCTTGTTCTGTTGAGGCATTAATAAATGAAGTGAGGAGGCTGTTGTTTTCTGTCTGCAGGCCGCTGAGGTGAAGAGGCAGCCCAGGTCTCAGTGTCTGACTGTACTCGTCTCACCAATCTTCAGAGAGGTAAACTTCTCTCTCCATCACTGTATGTAAAGCATTCACTACATACACAAACATCTACATCCAGTAGATTTTACACAGCTAAAAAACTTCAGTGTTTATTTTAATGCAGACAATTAAAAACCCAACATATTTCATGTTTTATCTCGTAGTGTCAATCGATTAAAACATTTAATCAGATTATTCACAACAATGTTCTATAAATAACTGATTAAGCAATTAAACGCACTTGTTCTTTCTAAGAAAAAAAAATAGTGGATATTTAAATGTAAATAAATGAATGAATGTAAGAAATGTAAAATGCAATTTAATATATTTATATTAGTGGTGTTCAATAAAATACTAGTATATGCTGGTAGGTTTAAGGGGAGATAAAGCCAATGTGGGGCGCTAGAATAAAGAATGCATGATTAATTGTATAGAGGGAACGTTTTTTTACTTTATTATAAACATCTCAGCTTAGAACTTAATTTGCTTTCATAACCTGTAGTTATGAAAGTTTCACTGGTCCAGATCAATTGATGAGTTTGAAAAAAAAAAAAAAAAAATTAATGAATTAATGTGTATCCTGCAGTTAAAGGAGAAGCGGCGGGCGAGTGGAGGAGGAATGGGGGCCATAGAGGAATTGGAGAACGCCTTTAACCTGGCAGAGGAGTCCTGCCCCGGCATCTCAGACCTGCTGGTCACACATGTGATGGAGAGAGTGTGCAGGTGAGGCTTTTATAAAGAACGTCCCCCAACTTCCCACCTCATTCTATCCATAAGTATTGCATGAAGCTCCATCAATCCAGAGAACACAGCTCCTGCCTCCTCCCATCATTACTACTGGCATTGTCCAGCATCACTAATGCAGCACCAGAGATGGAAAAAGTACTGAAAAATTGTAATTAAGTAAAAGTACCTTTACTTTGCTAAAATTCTACTCAAGTAAAAGTTACATAGTTACTTTTATTTATTTGATGTAAAAAAGGACAAATCATAGATTAAATATTTTTAATAAATTATTAATCCAAATAATAACTGATACTCTTTTTTTGTGTATTTTTCAGGTTTGCGCTGAATGGAAACGGTAACACCGCCCCATCATCACGGTGAAGCCCAACTGGGACTCGGCCAGTCCTTTCCAGACCCCCGACCACACCCCCTGCCGGTTACATAACAACCTACAGACCATCTGCCCCCCTCTTATCTACCCAACCCCACCCCCACAGATCTTTTAATTAGTTATAATTAAATATTTTTACAGTTACAGTTTCTTTATAGAACGGAGAGTATTTAAGAGACAGAAAAGCCATGACATTGACAACGCTGTGTTTACCTGTTAGATCAAAATCCTATTATAAAAGTTTATGGAAATTAATAACTGGTGTGATTATTTCTTTGTGTGCGTGTGTGTGTGTGTGTGTGTGTGTGTGTGTTCTGTGTGTCTCATAACAGGATTGCACTGAAACCAATAACTAAAACCAAACAAATAGGGCTGTATAACATGGCCAAAATTGATCACATCGTATCACAGTATATTTCTTATTTTCAGTTGATACAATATGATTCTGGATAAAAGGATATCTGTATTTACAAACTTAAAAAAAATTATTTACCAGTTCATGTACTGCTATCTGTAATGAACTGAATCAGTCAGTTACAGATGCTGTAAATAATGTATCTTGAATATATATAAAAAAACGGTCCCAGTTGGTTGTGATATTTTTAGTTAAATAATTTCGGTTGCCAAATATTCAGTACACTTCAGTCAGCGCTGTACCCATAGATCACCATGAAGGACTTTCAACCTGCGGCTAATCTGATGAATCTGGATGCTGTTTTAGATTTATGAGTCATAATCCTGCAGACAGGCAGGCAGGTATTACTATAGTGATGTCACGGGAGCACACACTGTTTTATAGGCCACAGATATTCAGTCTGGTCTTCATAACGCCTCTCCAGCCCCTGAACCTCCTGAGTCTAGATGATCAGAGATTTTACACTTTTACAAGCATTCTGACCTAAACAACAACAGTGTTTCTCAATAACAAGAACATAAAGAATAGAATTACAAGAACACAAGAATGGAGGAGACCTACTGAGAATCGGCTACTGGATTTATTATATGATAATACTGTAGACCAGTGGTTTTAAATCAGTGGTTCTGCTACAGAGCCACTGCCCAGAAATGTAACTATTTCAAGACAAATCTGTCTTGTTATTCAATTTGATTGGTTATATTGATTGTAGTGATGCACCAAGATCAAAGATTGTGGGCTAAACCAAAATGAAAGGGTTTTTTTTGCCAGTTTAATAAATTTTGCCACTTTTTTTTTACCACTGCAAAAATGAAAAAGTCTTACTTTTTAATACCCCTCTAGACAAACTGACAAAGCATAATAAATTTACAATCATATTGTTAGCACCTCAGATAACGATGCTCCGTTTTACAGCCTATGTAATATATAATCTGCAAGTTTACCAAGGGCAGCCAAAAAATTCTTAGCAAGTGAAATTTTCTCATTTTAAGGCAAAATCTTTTTTTTTTTTTCCTGATAAGACTTTTTGTCTCACTAAGCATTGTGTAAGTGTTAGATTATTTTGCTTATTTAAGGAATAATTATCTTGCTTAGTCTTACTTCGAATTATTACCTTAGTAAAAATTACTTTAGTAATTTGGACAAAAATAAGCAAGTTATTCTGATTCTTATGTCCAAATTTAAAATGATTTCTGCTTGATTTAAGTCTTCCTCATGTGCTCAAATTTCCAAAATTTACTACATATTAATAGTTATACAATAACGTAAATAATTCATGTACGTAGCAAATAGTTAAATTAGATATAACAGTGTGAGTTTAGGGTTCTGTATGGATGACCTGTAGTCAGTACTCTCGGCTGTGGTCAGTTCAGGTGAAGTCCGGTGGTAGACGGGCGTCTGAGGTGCTGAGGTGACAGTAGATAATGAGCTGAGAGCTGGCAGTAATCCATACAGTCACAGCGTGTCCTGAATCATAGTACACAATAGATTACAGCATTATAACACGTAACCTTATAACCTGAGCAGGACTGCAGTACAGCCCCACACACTGTTAAAGTACTACATTACAATACCACCCTACAGTGCTATATTAGAGAAATACAATATTGAGCTGTACTGTAGTGATATAATGTAGCACTGTACATTACATTACTGTACATTACAGTACTGAATTATGGTACTACAGTACTACAGAACATTTTACAGTGTAATACTACATTACAGCACTGTAGTACAGTAATACAGTACAGTACTACACTGCAGTACTTCAGTAACATACTAAAAAAATGGGTGCTACAAATCAGCACCGTGCTACATTACAGCACTACAATATTGAGCGGTACTGTAATGTTGTAATGTAGCACTGTACTGTAATGTAGCACAGTGCATTACAGTACTTAATAATGTTACTACAGTGCATGTAGCAGTACATCACTACACTGCAAAACTATATTGCAGTACCACACTACAGTACTGCAGTAACATACTAACACAGTGCTACAAATCAGCACTACAATATTAAGCTGTACTGTAGTGATGTAATGTAGCATTGTACTGTAATACATTACATTACAGTACTGAATTATGGTACTACAGTATCACAGCACTACAGTACAGTACAATATTACAGTACTAAACTGCAGTACTTCAGTAACATACTAACAAATCAGTGCTACAAATCAGTATTACAGCATTACAATATTGAGCTGCACTGTAATACAGTACATTACAGTACTTAATTATGTTAATACAGTGCAAAACTTCATCACAGCATTGCAGTAAATCACTACACTGCAAAACTGTATTGCAGTATTATATTACATTATATTACCTACACTGTATTACTATACTGTGCTACAATACAGCACTACAATATTGTGCTGTACTTTAGTGATGTAATGTAGCACCATACTATGATACTGATCATACATTACAGTAATAATTGTTTGGTACTACAGTATTACAACAATATATACATGTTTAATGTGTACACTTTAATACAATCTATACACATAAACCATATGGTTGAAGCAATGTTTTACAGATGGAAAAATTAACAATGTTAACATGCTTTTTCGATATGGGTAACATGAGAATAAATAGTAATAACATGCATACATTGATAGTGGTGATTTTAGATCACTGTGTTTAGTAAATCATCTCCATATATCTCCTCATGGAGTCTAGTATTATTTTTGGTTTGTATTCTACCAGCTGCTGGTTTGGTGATTTGGTGAGTTTAATGATTGTAAATCAGATGAGCAAGATCTCAGCTACAGTACCAGTCAAAAAATCTGGATGAACCCCTTCTTAAGTAATGTTTTTTAGTTCATTTTTATTTCCTACATTGTAGATTAATACTGAAGACATAACAACTATCAAGGAACTCATCTGCAATTATGAGGCAAACATAAAAAAAAAGTTAAACAAAACGTGTTCATTCATAGTTTTTATGCTTTAATATTAATCTAAAATTAATCTAAAATAATAATAATAAAAAAATAATAATAATTAGAATGTGTCCAAACTGATGATTGGTACTAATTATATATAGAATTAAATTTATACAATAACAATATAATTGTTATTTATAATTAATTATTAATACACAATATTGTAAATAATGCAGTATTCTGTATTAGATGAGTCAGTCTGCCCCCTTGTGGTCTATATTGTAAAATATTGAAGTAACTTTATGCCACTCCTGGTGCAAAAATTCAAGCAATTTAGCTGGGTTTGATCGCTTATAATCATCCATCTTCCTCCTGAGTATATTCCAGAGGTTTTCAATTTGCTAAAATCAAGAAAAAACATTGTTATTAAGTGCTCTCATTCTTTTTTTCAGAGCTGTATATACCAAAATCTACAGGACAAGAAAAACACTGCTGTACCACACCAGCTTTAATAAAAACCTTTATTACAATAAGATAATAGCAAACAAGTTTGTTATAGACAGTTCTCAAACCGTAAAACTGGAATGTTACAGCTTTAAGATAAACTATGGACAAAGCGTCCCAGAAATAGAGACAGTTCTGAGCTGGACAGACGAGATCATCACATATCAAGATGTGTTTTTTTTTGTGTAAATGCATAACAGATTGGGCAGTAGGGGGCACACACTCACACACATACTCACATTAACCATCATCTGACAAGGGCTCATCAATATTAATGAAGGGCCAGAGTAGGAGGGAGGAGTTATTTGGCATGCATCAGGGCCCACAATCGGAACACGGAACCGGTCCAAAACTTCACTGCAGTCCTGGCTGTCTAACTGCACCAGTTCAGTCCACTTCACATCATACAGCTGTTTCTCACAGCCGAGGGGCAGAATCCACAGAGGCACATACAGTACACAGAAACACCACAACAACCACCTGAACGAACCGCCTTTCCTTCTTCACTACAGCAGAAAAATCTGATCTGAACGGGTTCTGGAGTTCGAACACACCTGCCGCGTCTCCACCGAACAAAAAGCTGAAAACAAAGCTTCCAGAGTAGAGTTTGTTTTAAAATATTCGTTTTTTTTATTATTCTAATTCATTTACTCAAATATTTAAAAAAGTGGTTCTGCACGTTTTACACTGCAATAGCAGGAGCTCATACCATTATGATGATGTCACAATGAATCCTCATTAGACTATTCCACGTGTGTGATCAACAGGCTAATGAGGCTATGTTCAGACTGCAAGCCTAAATCAGATTTTGGCAAATCTAGATCGTATCCAGATTGATCTCGGATAGTCTGGACAACCAGAAACTACATGAAACCAGATTGGTGACAAATCTAGATTGTATCTAATTGACTTCGGATAGTCTTGGCAGCCAGAAACCACACAAAATCTGATTTTTGGCAAATCTAGATAGCTTCCAGATGGATTTTGGATAGTCTGGACAGAAAACACATGAGATCAGAATGGTGGCAAATCTAAATTGTTTCCAGATTAATTTCTGGTAGTCTGGACAATCAAAAACTACATGAAATCAGATTTTGGCAAATCTAGATCGTATCTAGATTGATGTGGATAGTTTGGTCAGCCAGAAAACACATGAAATCAGATTAGTGGCAAAACTAGATTGCATCTACACTGATTTCAGATAGTCTGGACAAACAGAAACCGCACAAAATCAAATTTTAGCAAATCAGATTCAAACCATATTTGACTCCTCACCTCCTTCAAATACAGGTGCAGTAATCACAATGGTACTGGTCCAAATCCTGTGCTACTGCAGTCTTTTCACAGTGTTTTTGTAGCCAGCTGGCAGAGTTTTGTCCCAAGACTCCACTGTTGGAGGAGCCAGCGTAGAATATTAAAGCAACTGCTTTGCCATAAATGCTAATGTGGCTAACAATAGCACTGCTGGCTGCAGGCTTTATGTGTCCTACTGATATTTTCCTTCAGGAGGCTCCACAGCAGTGGGTTCTCGGGTTCTCACTGAAGATCAGCAGCAAGTGGCCTTCTTACCAGATTAAAAACAATATCTATAAAACGCTCTCACATAAATGTCTCTGTAACAAACATCAAGAAAAAAAACGGCTACTGATTTGTGTACTTAAATTTGGATATAGGCATAGTTCAAACGTTTGATACAAATAAAATAATATTAGAAACAGCGTTTGGGTAAATACAAAAAATAACAAAAATAATAATACTGCTTACAAAAAGAAATAACAAAAACCATTATCCCAGGTAAGAGTAGAAGAAACTAAGAAAGTGGCAAGCAAAACGAGACATGGACCAGCATCCTCCCCTTCTCTTATATATATATCCTCTCAGTTTTCTCATTTCCTCCTCTTCCTCATTCTATCCATTCTTCTCTGGTCATGCTCCAACATCAGCTCTGCACCTGAGAAAAGCAAAATGAGCTGAATTAGTCCTGTTTAAGAGCTTAAAAACTCCTTCTATTCAACAAGATATAACTTACATTCACACCAGGGGTGGTAAAATATGGCCCTAACCTAATATCACAATATTTTAGGTTATTTTTGTGATTATATTCTTGGTGATATGACTTTATTTAATATGAATTAAATAAAAAGGAGATAAATACAATACGGCAACAAAAGTAATATAAAATTATTGCAGATGACATGATATGCCACACCCCTATTTGAGATATAATCTGTCTTTAGTAGATATTTAATAGGAAATGTAAACAGTATAAATGTTTCTTTTCCTACAAACAACAAAATTTTTTTACCATGATGCCCCTTATGGCCGTAAAATTATATCACAATAATTCCGGGTATTTTTGCAAGAACGTTATTAAAAAATATCTGCGATATTATTGTGTACGATTCCATATGGCACACCCCTAATTCACATGTAAAAGCAGGTTCATGTTTCTGTCACATGTTTTTTAAGGAAAAAAATTCTAAAGAAAACAAAATGCTTAAATGCAGCCCAAGGAGGTACGCAAACCAATGATGCTTGATGCTGCAGTTGGTCTGCAGGTTTAGGTTCAGCAACAGTATGTGCTGAAAGAATGAGGTCAGCTGACTACCTGAATATACTGAATATAGACCAGGTTATTCCATCAATGGGTTTTTTCTTCCATGGTGAACACGGACATATTCCAAGATGACAATATCAGGATTCATGGGGCTGGAATAGTGAAAGAGTTCAGGGTTCAGGGAGAATGAGATCATCATTTTCACACATGGATTGAGAGAGAGAGTTCACCACAGAGTCCAGATCTTAACCTCATTGAGAATCTTTGGGATGTGCTGGATGGAGAAGCGCTGCTTTGTGCAGTGGTCAGACTCTACCATCATCAATGCTGCTGTAAGATTAATGCAACACTGGATTGAAATAAATCTTGTAACACTGCAGAAGCTTATCCAAACAATGCAACAGTGAATGTGTACCGCAATCAATGCTAAAGGAGGTCAAAAGAAATATTAGAGTGTTTAACTTTTTTTTTTGGTTGCAGTGTATGAACAACCTGTGAATCTGAAACCATTTCAAGCCATTAAAAATGTACACCACCACCACCATTCTGCTTTTAGGTCTGTAAACAGTTTGAATGGTCTTACTGTGTCGTTCACGCGTCTCCCTCCCCGTCTCCTTGCTTCTGCATCTGTGCCTGCATCTTAGCAATCATCTCCTGCATTCGTCTCAGCTGCACAAACAAACACACAGCCAGCGTTACACAGCACTTTCAGACATTATCCAGTGTACTTTATGTGTCAGTGCGTGGAGTTTACTGGACCTCAGCCTCCTTCTCCTGCAGGATCATGTCCTTGTCCATTTCCTCCGGCTCCGGACCCTTCCTACAGGACCAGCACAGTTAAACACACAAAACAGGGTGTGAGGAGCCTAATGCTCAACACAGCTTAAGTTTTGCTAGCTTTATTTCAAAACTATATAATAGGGATGCACTGAATTTTTAGCAAGAAAAGTATTCGTCCAAAAACAGAAAAAAAGTACTTTCTGCGTTTGGATTAATTAGTTATAGTTATAATTATTTAATCAGTTATAGCTGAGTTTTTAAGTTTTTTTCCTCACTATTCAAATAAATGAATCAAAATAAGGCATTCAGCTTAACTCATCACGCTTGGTTTCATCTTACTCAGTTTAGGTACATTTTTATACACTGGGTGTTTTCCAGCTAAAAGATAAAAGGCTAAGATAGTAATATTAGCTGAGCTGAGGTAAATTTGTGATTCAAATAGAACTGCCGAAATACATTTATGATTACAATAGCATAGATTGCAAAAACGTTAATTTCAGCGCACCACTTGTATTATAAAAATTAATTAATTAATTAATTAATTAATTTAAAAAAATAAAATAAATAATAAAATTATACCAATATTCAAATTTACAAATCCAGAATGTGCACACCCGGAAAGGTGTGTGAGAGGTAAGGTCTGGTGATCAGGGCTCATGGCAGAAGCAGCATACACAGTGTGGAAGAGCGAGTGTGTGCAGAGCGTGTGGAAGGTGGGGCAGAGTGTGTTGAAGCAGAGCGTGTGAGGCAGAGAGGCGTGCGTGTTAGCGGGCGAGGCAATGCGGGTTTGCGAGTGTAGAGGCAGAGTAAGCATCAGGCTGATGGACAGACAGAGCTTTGACTGAGCTCTCAGCAGTACCTCCCCCTCCTATCCTCTAAACTATACTGAATTTGTGTGTGTACAACACAAATACACTGTGTACAGATTAAATACATCTATAATACACAGATGTACAGTGCACAGATCAGCTGTGTTTAGATCTATGGGGCTCTTCATCTAGGCAGTTTAAAGTGTTTATTTCCTACTGTATTAAAATAAACACAAAAACTAGTGGTTTTACATCACCGTGTTCATTCCTCACATAATATAGTATTATTTCTAATTATATAGTGATCTAACAGACTGGCTAGGGGACATATACTTTGTACTTGCCAACCGACTTCTGTAAAGATAAAGTATCTATCTCAGAGGATAGGCACTGTTAGTATCATATCCTTAAATATACATTAAGTCCAAAACAGTACCCAAAACAGCAAGTTTCCTTTTATAGGAGAAAGGAATTATTTATTGATATATTATTTATATATACTGTAACATGACTTTGGGTGTGTATATGGTTATGTAATTCTCACTACTTCTTCTTCTTATTATTATTATTATTATTATTATTATTATTATTATTATTATAATTATTATTATTACAATAAGTAGTACTATATTTTTATTTCTTTAAAACGTTTATTCATTTTTTATGTTTTTTAAGGCAACACAATTATATAAATAAGACTATGAGAACTATATGAAACTATGATTATTGTAGTATAAAGTCATTAGTAGTCACTGAAAAGTACAATTCTGGTATGTATATATTTCTTAACTAATGTTAATTAAGGAGACCATCTGTCTATATGGAGATGTCTAACAGTTTATGAATTTTATTATTATAATAAATGTTTGTAGTAGTTCCTGGGTTTGGAGTACTGGTAGGGTGGGGGAGGTGTAGAAAGACAGGCAGGGCAGTACGTACGCAGGCGACAGAGGCAGAATGTAACCATGGGAGGACAACCTGCCGCCACGTTTAAGGCGCTCTGAGCGGAAGTTCTCGTAGTGCAGGTCCTGGGTCACTTCCTGTAGATCCTGCATGTGAGTGCTGCACAAACACCAGGCAGAGACACAGACAGTCAAACAAGCAAACATATACTGACTGCTGAACTACATGTTCAGGGTCAATTAGACTACGTTCACACATTTAATCAGATATTTATTTTAGGCTGTTCACACTGCCTTTTTTAATGTGATGCTATTAATGAGTTCAGGCTGCAGCTGAGTTCATCCTAGAAAAGTTTTGTTAGTTTTCTTGTAAAAAGGTCCTGTTATTCAGCTACAGACAGCCAGCTTTTTATTTTAATTTAAGGCATTTAGCCATTTTATTAGACCACAGTTGGAACATGAGTCTTCTAATATTATTAAATGCATATCAGATTTTAAAAACACAAATTAATGCGGCCCAAATCAGAACAGAAACTGTCAGATTCAGTGTGTTTTGTATATGTGTCTCACATATAACACATTTGGGTTGGATTTGGGTAGGGCAGGACACGCAATGCTTTGTGCAATGTCAAATTACATTGTTTAAAGTATTTTTGGTTACTTCAATCATTGAGGCACAGACTGCATTATAAAGATCATTACATGTTGGATAATTAATTTCTGGTAAAATGTCCTGTTATTTTTTAATAACGCAATGTCAGTTTCTTTCAGTTTCGTGCAGAATTAGATATGGGCCAGTTTTACCTGCTGTGTGAATGCTTTCATGCTGTTAACAATATATTACCCACAAGGACATAGCATTATGATAAATGTATTATAAAAAATAGCATAAACTATATCCCTATGAATTTTTTACAAATAAATTTACAGTTCTAGAATAATACAGTTAGATGTATTTGATGTGATGTATGCCATAAAATATACAGTCTTTCGTAATACAATCTTTCAATACCAATACCAAGTCATACTGAGAACACTGACAGAAGTATACAACATGTTTCTGAGGTGTTTTGAGTCCATTCACAATCAATTAACTAAGCATAATCATAAAAAATGTAATAATGAATTGTAGTAACTAAACATGTAATGACCATAGTCATTCATTTTATTTATTTATAATTTTATCTCATTATTTCATGCAAATAAACAGTTCATAATAAAGCACTAGCAGTACTGATAAATGAAAACAGTACTTAACTGATCATAAAATGGTACCAGATAGTCCTGTCATGAAAATTATGATATTGACTCATTTTTGTTAACATTAATAACTCACCTCCAAACCCACAGCAGACCACAGCTGGATAAAACTAAAATTTCTGTTGTGTATTCTCCTAAAGTACTATTAGATAAAAGTTTAGGCTGCAATTGCTTTATCATCATTATATCATCAAAATTAATTTAGAGGCATTAAATGGTCATAAAAGTAAAGAATACTGTTAATCGCAATAATATATCATCCAAACCAAGTTGTTATCCTGACAGACCTGCTACCATATAAAACAGACTATACAGATTTTAGGAACCTGAGCACCCTGGAGAGGAGTTTAACTCACATGAGCATCGTGCGGAGCTTGAGGAAGTCGTTGTGTTCGGGGTTTTCTACCTCCACCACACCCCAGGGGTACAAACGCCCTCGCACCTTCTTCCCCTTCGCCTCGATCTGCTGGTTGGAGCCCACCACTGCAAACGGGATACTGGTCTGGGAAAAAAAAATAACATTAAAAGAATAAATCATCAGTAACTGCTTTCACTGCTACTGATGAACAGACAGCATTACACAAACAAGAGCATGTTAGAGCTGCACTAAAAAGATATATAGCTTTACAGATTATTACAGTGCTGTATGTTGTCCACTTAGGTCATATTTTTACATATTTAATGATTTTAAATCTATCAATCAAGATGGAAAACTACATTCAGAAAACTGAGGGAATTTATAGTTAAACCAAGTTGTGTTTTCTTTTTTCCTTTTTCTTAAAAAAAAAAAAACCCTCGCTGACAACCTATTTTTATGATGAAAACGAGACAAGAACTACATAAAAATTAATACTTAAAAAAGAGAAGTATGGAAAAATTTAACAGAGTTTTCGTCAATTAATAAAAACTAAATGAAAATGTTAAAGACTTGCTGAATTTGTGAAAATGCAGTTTATCACTAATAAAAGGAGAATATTTGATAGCTGGATCGGATTGAGACCACCACAAGCGATCCAGTCTCGGTTCGGTTGTTTTGATCCGCACCCGAGTGCGATTACTGATTTCACACCTTCAATCGAATCGCACTAAGAGTACAAACCAACCAGAGTCCATTTAAACCAAACCAAATAGTGCCACAATGTACTGCTGTCACCCAAAGTATAAAGACAGTCTAACAATTCCACAATACTGTACAAATAACGGGATTAACTTCAACTACCTAACAAATATAAATGCATTAAAATAATGAACATCAGATATATTTAACACACACCTTCAGAATCCTGGTTTGCTCCTTGAAGTCCTCATCCTCATCTGACTCTGCATCAGGCAGGTGGTAAATCTTAATGCCATGCTCATCAATCTCATCTAAAATCTGAAATTCAATTATGACAGTCAGAAACAGGAAACAGTAACTCCTGCGTTATGCTGTTTTAAATGGGTCATTGATCATTTCTGATTTAAACCTCAAGAGCCCAGACCCACTTCTGAACATTGATACCAACTTCAAAACTGAATCTGATAAATTCAGTAAGCTGTTCATTCTTTAACCTCTTGAGTCCCAGCGTCCTCATACGAGGACATTACATTTGTGTTTCTCTACACCATTATAATTAATTTTTAAAAAGGTTGGCCCTTTAGCATCATATGGAGACACCGCCTGTACTATCTAGTGGTTACATGACAACATTATAGTTAAGTGATTGAAAACAAGATGGCGGAAATCCCAGTCAAAAGTTTCTACACCCAGTCCAGACAGAAACTGAAGGGACAGGTAAAATAATCTCATAGAGTTTTATATTTGAAACTATGTTATTTACTTTCTGTACAAAGCTAAAATTTAGTTTTTGACTAATTGGGTCCGGCTGATCCCAAATGACAAGAATATATATATATATTTTTTTCTTCCTATAAGAAGACAAAGTTAAGATTTTATGCTTTTATACTTTTTATACATTCAGGTCATCCTGAATAGAGGGAAAAAATTAAAAATGCACACCAAGCTAAAGTCCGGGTCTCAGGAGGTTAATATAACATGACTGTAAATATTTTAAGGTTAAAATCATGATGTAACACAAAGGACAATTTCATACTATTACTAATTATTACTAGAACTATTTAGCTCTGAAAATCAGGTCAGAAGTCATTCTAGTTCTATGGAACATAAAACATTAATTTAAGCTTTTAAATGGTTAAGTGGTTGGAAAAGAGCTGTTGAAGCAAACGTTTATACACGTTTAAAATGAGTTTTATCTCCAGCACTAACCCAACACTCCTACATTCTGTAAACAAAAGGTGAGATAAACCAACACACATTCATATACTGTCCTAAGTGGTGCTATTAGGTTGTTCAGTATGTGTCACTTGGGGCTTCATGAGTTAAAGTAAAGGACAGAGTGCTGTTAGGAACTTTATACTACAGTATACTACCCAAAAGAGCCCCTGGTTACATATACTGTGTGTTACAGATCCTTTAAAAGTTGTATAAACACAATAATAACTGTGATATAATTAATTTCAATATATACTGGTGACTGTAGGTAAGACAGATTTAAAGATCAGTACCCTGCGCTTGAGCCTCTCTCTCTCCTTCAGAGTGAGGGTATCAGCTTTGGCGATAACAGGCACCACGTTGACCTTGTTGTGAATAGCCTTCATAAACTGGACATCCAAGGGCTTCAGACTGCGGAGAGAGAAAGAGAGAGAGAGAGAAAGAGAAAGAGAGATAGATAGATAGATAGAGAGCGATATAAAAAGAGAGAGAGACAAACAGAAAGAGAGGGACATCAGTCTGATGTCTGCTGTCTGAACATACACAGAGCCTAAATAAAATTATTTAAAATACGCAACTTTGATGAGATTTCTCTTCTAATGACAGTTAAAACAATAACTAGTGGTGTCCATGCGTTAATTCGCACAATTGTTCTGGAAACATTAAAGTATACATTTTTTTAGGCTATTTAATCATATTACCATGATTCATCCTATCATAATACAATCCAATAGAAATATTGGGTGATGAGTGAATGACATCAATATTGAACACAATACCAAAAAATACCAACATCAAACAGGACCCTTAACTTAATGGATGGATGGCGTTACACTTGGATGGACTAAAGGATTGGGACAATATTTAGTAATATGTTTTTTTTTTTTTTTTTTTTTTAAATATCTTCATTTTTAAAACATGTGTTTGTAAATGTGCAAAACTTACAAAGAGATATAACCCACTCAACTCTTTTTTTTATCTACTCAACAGCAGATGATTTGTTTGTGTATTAAGTACCCAAATGTAGTAATTATTCAGTCATTACAGTTTTAAAAGACTAAATCTTATTATAAGACAGAAATCAGACACTCACCCATGTCCGAGAGGGGAGATGAAGTAGAAACAGCAGTGAACGCGATTGTCCACGATGTGCCTGCGGTTCAGCCCACTCTCATCATGCAGGTAACGCTCAAACTGGTCATCAATGTAGGCGATGATTGTGCTGAAACTGGAAAGCAGGAAACTTGTCAGGGAGGTTTCGCTGGGATCTACAATGGGTCTGTGGTTTATGGAATGATGATTGGAGTTGAAGACACAATTAAACATAACATTATGACCACCTTTTTGTTTCTACACCCATTACTTTTTCAGCTCCACTGATCATATAGGACATTTTGTAGTTCTGTAATCACAGAAAGTAGTCCTGTATTTGCTTGTCTGTAAACTGTAATATCCAAGTATTGCTAGTATGCAAGTATTGTATTTAAGTTAAGTGTAAGTAGTGTCCAGAGGTGTGATTATACAGGATGTACCACATAGTATATATGATTAAACCTTCAAAGTCACACAAAACTATGAGAGTAAATACTGACTGTTACAGTGATGAGACAAATGGAACAGGATACATTTCCTTTTAGAGAGAATTCCAGCGCTTCTCTCAGTCTCTCCCTGATCGTAAAGTGGGACATTTCCTGTTTCAGCTCTCCCACAGACAGCAGCTGCTTCAGCTTCCCAGATAACTATTTCATACTATTTCCTCACAAGCTCACCACTTCTCTTTCACGCTGTCTAAAACTGACACTCATTTGAATAAGTAGGCAAATTCAACACTGCATTTTTAAGACACCACTGAATTTACCCTCAACATCTAAAAAAGAAAAAGAAAAGGAGAATCACTTTTGCAAGGGACAGTAAAAAAAAGCTTTAGTTTGCAGAGGTGTAGTGAACATGAAACCTGGACTACTGGAATACTATGTATTGTCTTTCCTAATTGTCTTCACATACACAGTCAGCCACCCCTAGTAGTGATATGAGGGACACTAATGCTACGTTCACATTACAAGCCACGTTGCTTAAATCCGATTTTTTGCTCAGATCGGATTTGGCTATATTGACGATTCACAATCACAAATGTAAGTGATCTGTATCTGTGTGTAACGTGAATGAATCTGTCTCTGAAACCCCTCACATGCTGCACATTGATACCAGAATAAACATCGCCTTCTTCACCAACAACAAAAAAACTTCATATTTGAAATATGACTCATAGCTTTATAAAGGGAAATGGATGAGTTAGCAGCTCATATGTGGAGCATTTTTGCTGGAGTGGAGAAACAGTTAACAGCTGCTCTGAAGCTCATGCTCAGGTCGAGGAAGAGAAAAAAGGCCAGGTGGTTTGCTTTTGCTGTTTTTTCACAGCTATAGCTGCACAGCTGCACCAAGAGATGTGTGGGTATGAGAGTAAAGCACACAGCTCGTGTATAAAAGCAAAATTCCGATTTGACCATTCACATTCTTGTGGATAGGATGTCTGTGGATCGAATATGTATCTGATTTAGTACCACATATGAAAGTGACTCAAATCTGATTAAAAAAATCAGATTTGGCACGTTCACACAGGCAGAAAAAAAAATCAGATTTGAGTCACTTTAGCCTTGTAATGTGAACGTAGCCTTACAGCTCAGCGATATGTGCAAAACATCCTGCTGTGACATGTGTTTCCTCCTATGGCAGGGCTTCTAGTTGCCATTTTTCAGCAGGATAATGCTCGCCCACACAAAGCAAGAGTTTCCCAGGAATGTTTCCACCAGATAATCTTAACAACATTTTCTTGCCCTCCTTTTTTCACTAAGGTTATCACCACTAAATCACTGGCAGAATCAACTTGTATGACAGCTTCAGCAACTTACAAGTGTAGAGCAGGATCTACAGGCCCAGCTGCAACAACATCTGAGGGTAAATGTGCTGCAGGTTGCCAAACAGAACCTGTATATCTTTATACCCAACCGTATCTCATCTTATATTAAGGCTAAAGGCTCCAACAGGGTACTAGAGCCTTCTTTTCTGTTGTAATTAAAACTCCAATATTATAAATTTAGTTTTAAAGGCTGCATACTTTTTGTTTCTTTTACATTTGTAAGACTTCTGCACATTCAATAATGTACAAATGTGTTAAAATCAATCTGACCAATCATAATTTTATAGTTACATGTGTAACCTGCACACACATACAACCTGTAAAGCCAATTTTAAACTAGGAAAACATTGGTGCTTATAATGCTAAGGAATTGATGGGGCATCTTAAAGCCGAAGCATTAAACAAATGAATCTGGTTGCAATTTATTCAAATAAATAAGTACCAGTCTTGGCTGTTAATAGCATCTCCATATCCAGGCGTGTCCACCACAGTCAGGCGAAGCTTCACACCACGCTCCTCAATCTCCACAGTGGAGGCTTCAATTTGCACAGTGCGCTCAATCTTCTCTAAAAACAACACAGCAGGACAAAACCAATATTAGGCCACGGTTCATAAGCAAGGTTGCTATTTCTATTATCATGAAATGTTCAAACTTCCATTTAAAACAAATAAACATGAACAATGGAAAAAAAGGTGTACCGCTCCCCTTAAATAAAATAAAAACAACCCATAAAACAGCAACTAACACACACACACAAAAAAAAAAAAAAAAACGAAACTAATGTTCTACTAATGTTTTTGTGTTTTTACTGACCTGCCGCTCCGGGGATGACCCGCTCTGGGTAGAGGTCAGTGAGGAACAGGCTGTTGATCAGAGTAGATTTCCCCAAACCAGACTCACCTGGAAACACCACAAATAATCACACTGTTAATACTGCTCACAGGATAGACAAATCAATGGTCTAGGCCTGGGTGTCACCACCGATTCGAATGCAATTCACAAGATTCCAACTTGATTAAATTTTGATTCAATATTGATTAATTAAATGTCAAACATTTCAGTTACAATTATAGGCTTTTGTTCAGATTTAAAAGAGATTTTCAGATAAATTAATTCTGTAATATAAAAAACTAGTAGTGTTTACATGAGGAATTAACCAAAGATAGTTTGTTGCTAACATCAGCATCTTCACAATTACTGCATGTTTTGAAACTGCTGGTCTAGTGCAGGGACAATGCTAACGCTAACTAACTTGTTTGCTAAACAATAAGCTAGCGTTAAATGTATTACTCTAGCAGGCTTTAATAACATTAAATACATAAAAAAAAACCTTAGCTTTTCTAAGACAATGACACGTTGTGAAACTGCTGGTATAGTTCATTTAACGTGGAATAAAAGTTGTAACAGTGAAAACTAAAAGTAATATAAATACAATGGACTTGTTTGCTAAATGCAATTGAGATATAAATATATATACTGGCACACCTTATTTAGCTCCAGCAGGCTTTATAACTGAGTGAGAATAAAACTAGTCTCTAATGTTGGCTTTTCTAAATCTAAAACATGATTTGGAACTGCTGATTCAGTGCATTTAAGGTGGAACAGAAAACTTTGGGAACCTGCTAAAACTAAATTGTTTGCTAAATGCGAGTGAGATAAATTCACTGACGCATCTTTTTTAGCTATTCTAGCAGGCGTAATAACTCTGAGTTACTTGTTGCTACCGTTAGCTTCTCTAAAACTACTGCATGTTTTGAAACTGCTGATCCAGTGCATTTAAGGTGTGATTCAAGGTGGAACAGAGGAAAGATGGAACAGAAAACACTAACTTGTTTGCTAAATGCAAGAGAGACATCATAAATTTACTGACACATCTTGTTTAACTACTCTAGCAGGATTTTCTGACTTTAAGTGAGAATAAAACTTGTAGCTTCTCTAAAATTACAGCATGTTTTGGAACTGCTGGTCTGCAGCTGAAGCTGCTCTCCGGCTCTGCAAATGGAAGATGCTGACACACTGGAAAAGTAGACTAATTATAAAAATCGATCTCAGGTTTACTTGAATCGATATCAGATCATTTCAATAAAGATCGATTTGACAAGAAAAATTCATTTTTAAAATCCCGATTCCGATTTCTTAGCAGCAGAAACTGGAGCAACAATTGACGCAAACTGACGTTATGCATGAATCTATAGGGGCAGAACCTCTGAAGGAACAGTAAAGAAAGAGATGCGTTTGTGTGTTTGTTTTTCTGTTGATTTTAAATATCAACAGAAGTCTCCAGATTCATATAAGGCACCTTTAGTTACAAAATGAACAGTCACATGATCTGAAGTGTGTGTGTGTGTACAGTACAGGACCGGTTCCTCACTGTTCCTCTGCTGTTCTGTTCCCAGTTCTCACTTCTCCTCTGTGTTTGTTCTGCCTCTGTACGGAACTACAGCCCTGCTTTGTTTGTGAAGCTGAAAGTGGCCAATCAGACGCTGCATTCCAGAGTGATTTATTTTAAGGCAGAGGAGCGAGTCCCCACCCCCACTCCAGCGCACTCTGTGCACTCCTGGTCAGGGTCAGCAGCTGGACTTACGCAGCCGAAGAGACAGAACCGCAGGCTTTAACAGACTCTATCTATCAGTTTCAGCTGTTCTCCAGCATAGCAATCCAATCCTGGCAGAGCGACGGATTCCCACAGTCCCTTCCATAATAAGGAAACCACTCGGCGGAAAAATGCAAGTTTCCTCCCATCCCCCAGAATTCCCCACAAACACACACTTCTGAAACGTGGAGCTAGTGCTTATATTTTCCTTTCATCTGGAAGGGTTAATTAAACACTAAATTATATGACATAAAATTAAAATATAGACTTTCTTTAAAACTATCAACTTACATCTCAGGTATGCAGAAACTTAAATGGTGGATTGGTATTTTAACGGCACAGCTATTTGCATATGTCAAACCCTTCTCAGGAGTGGAAACTGACCTGCTTGTTTCTTTCGTTTATTGTTGATGTAAAAGTTTGTATAGCTGCTAACTGGCACGCGTTATGTTGAAGCACCTGACACAATTTACTCCAAGATAGCAATGAACGTCTGACGTCTGACTATTCATTCAGTAGAGCACTTGTTTTCTGTTGCCAAGATAACAATACACCAAAAACGTACCTGAATGCACCTCATTTCAAGACCACAATGCCTGTGGGGTAAATACATATATTCACAAGCACCTTTGCTATTTAAATGGTGAAGGCTTTAAAATAGACTGTTGGAGGGGTTTAAGACAGGGCCCTGGGTCTTTTCACAAGATGGTGTAAAAGTGCTTTACCCACTGCCCTGTAAAAAGGCTCTCAGTGGCTACTTTATGGTAGTGTACCCCTTAGTGAAAGATTGTTGACCACTAGACATGCCTCTAAAATGCACTCGAAGCAAGACAGTCAGCCCAGTCTGACTTTAAGACTATGACAGTGGGCGCATTATTGGACTAAAAGAGAATAATCAAAAGGACTGACATTTAGACAAATTGCTCGCCGACTGGGCCATTCTTTAACCAGCCATTATCGCCTTCATTTGCACATTATCAATTTTTTCAGCAGGTAATGCTCGTCCACACATTAAGGGTTTGCCAGGAATGTCTCTGCCAGATTGCCTGCCTGGTCGCATAATTTTTCACCAATCAAACATTGGCAAGAAAATGCTGGGACACCAACTTCAGCATCCTATGAGTGCGCAACAGTGTACTACAAGCTCCACTCAATTTCTCCAACAAATAAAGAATTTCTATTTTAATACTAATCTCTTCATGCTCTACTATGTTTTACCAATATGCAGTACTGCTAAATGAGTATAGATTGAAGGACTAGATTTTGGATCACTATACAGCATGAAGTTCAAATAACATTAACATCCAGGGTGAATCTGTACTTACCAACAACCATCAGAGTGAACTCAAAGCCCTTTTTCACTGATTTGCGGTGGACCTGGTTGGGCAGGTTGGCAAAGCCTACATACCCAGGGGTCTCTGGGTTGGTGAACTGGCCCTGCTGTTAAACACACATAATCAGAATCTGCCAGAAGGTTCGATTAATCACCCTACATCAGGCAACATCAGAGCCGAGTATATACTTTTAATAGAAAGCTGTAATGTGGAGGCAGAGCACTGACTGATCACAGTAGTGACCTTCACTGAAGGCCAAATATCTTAAAATAATCTCACAACAACAGTCCAACACACACCAATTCTAGAAAAATGCATTTTCTTCTTAGTCCAATGCCTTAAAATGTATAGGACTACACTTCAGTAAACTGGTTTACATACATATGGATTTATCATATTATTTTTTTGTATTTTACTGTTGCTACAAGTCTAGAAAGGTATCTACACTATATGTACAGAGGTATTCAAAGAATGGTTTTAATTATTACATTTTCTAGTTATTATAATTTTATGTGTTTAACTACATTACACCCAGGATTGAGACTGAGCACTTCTTGCTAGATGTCCTAAAATACAATATTGTACGTCTATATAGAAGTACTGAAACACGGTTGTATACACTGCTGAAGAACAAGAGAAGCATTACATACAGTAGGTAAAATATTAGCAAAAAAATAAAGTAAGTAAGAAAGTACCTTAAAAAGAGCTGCATAAGGTTCTAAAAAGGTTCTTTACAGTAGTGAAAAGTGATTAAAAATTACTGAAAAAACTATTTGTATACAGTACTGAAGGTGGTGATATATATTGCTGAAAAATAGTTTTTATTAAGTTATTTTTTAAAGCTGGATAAAGTACTGAAAAGCATTTTTTGTAAATTACAGAAACAAAATTGTCAAAAAGTACTGAAAAAGATAACCAGTGCTAAAACCTAGAAAAGCCAAAACAAATGTTTCTATTAATTAGTTAAAAAAAGACATTTACAAAGTACTGAAACAGGGTTTTATAAAAAAAAACTGATGACATTCTATACAATATTAGCAAAGCATTAAACATGGTACAGAAAAACAAATCTATACATTGCTAAAAAATAGTTTAAAAAGACCTGCATAAGGTACTGAAAAAGAGTTCTATACAATACTAGAAAATCATTATATACAGTACAGTATACATTGAGTACTAAAAACTTTTTAAACAATGATCTGTATACTGGACTGAAAAGGTTCTGTAAGCTACAAAAAAAAAGGATTGCATACAATTAAAAAAGTTTTTTGTACAGTACTAAAAAGTAACTTAACAAATTACTGATAATGGCCCTGTCTGTACGTGACCAAAAAATAATTCACAAATGGTTGTATACTGTACAGAAAACAGTTTCAGTACACTAATGAAGAATTAGTGAGTAAAGTACTGAAACTTGGTTCTACACAGTAAAATAAAAAAGCTGCATTAAGTACAGTAAATTGTTGTGCAAAGTGTTTATATGCGCATTAATAAAACACACAAAAAAATAATGCGTAAAGGAAACAGCAGCAGTATTCAGAACCATGCAGCTACTGAAACTAAAAGCAGAGTAACAGGAGTTCCAGGAACTAAAGAAACCTACCTTGAGTTTATCAGCCTGAGACATGTCGAGCTGAGAGTCTGAACCTGCAGAAACAAAAGGATCACATCAAACACTCACCATCACACTGCACACACAGCTCTACACACCATTAATCACCATTACCATCCTTATTTGCTGCCATCAGAACCGTTCCAGATCAGAACCTAAGCTCCTGCTGCCGTTAGCTCAGAAAACAGAAAGGTAGCTCTCAGAGACTCGCAGCACAGGAAGTGAGCTGTCGTCTGCACATCCTCTGTTCAAATGTGTCTAAACCACAGAGAGAGCGTCCCGACCCGAAACTCAACTGAACTCATCTCACTGTGCACTAGTTCATCTGCTTCAGATACACGCCCAGAAGATTATAACCTTCTTCACATAGAAACAAAACTAATGGTAGATAACAACATCTGTTTACAATTCTAGTTTAACGATTCATCCACTCACTTACTTACTCACCTATGATTCTATGTACCAACACATCTATCCTTTTATTTATCTACCCACTTGCCTACCCATCAATCCCACTCTCCACCCAACCATTGACCCATCCATCCAGCCAGATATCCTGACACCAATCTACCAATCTCTCTACCCAACAATACCGCTCTCTCCCAAACCACTGACCTATTCATTCATCTATCCATTTGCCTACCTATTAATTCCACTCTCTACTCAATCACTGACCAATCTATCCATCCGGACATCCGGACAGCATTGTACCAATCTCTCTACCCAACAATACCACTCTCTCCGGAGCCACTAACCTATCCATTCATCTATCCATTTGCCTACCTATTAATTCCACTTTCTACTCAACCACTGACCATCTGGACATCCGGACAGCATTGTACCAGTTTCTCTACCCAACAATACCACTCTCTACCCAACCACTGACCCATCCATACATCTATCCATTGTCTACACATCAATCCCACCATTAACGCTACTCTCTACCCAACCACGGACCCATTCATCCATCCTCCCATCCAGGTATCCCATCTATTTGGATATTCATACAGCAACCTACCAATCTCTGTACCCACCCATCTATTCATCCAGCAATCTTTCTCTCTCTTCATCCAACCCTACAATATTTCAACTGTCAATTCACACATTTATTCACTTACCAATTTCTTTACCCCACAATTTCACTATCTACCCAACCACTAACCCAGCTTTCCACCCATCCATTTGGATAGCCATACACCAACCTACCAATCTCTTTCACAGCCAGTTTACCAATTGATCTATCTATCTATCCTAAAATATATTCAGACACTCACCTATTAACCTATTCATCCATTTCTCCTTCTATTGACACATCCATTTGCCTCCTAATTTCTCTACCTAAGAATCCCAATATCTACACAACCACTGACCCATCTATTCATCCATTGAGAAACCCATACACCAACCAACCAATCTCTTGTACAACCAATCAACTACAATCTATGTACGTATTGATCAGATGCACATAAAAGCAAAAAAGATGATATTTATATTCAGAATTAGGTTAATCAGACCGTTTAACAGTCAGGACCAGAGACCTGTAGGTAAAGGAAAACTCTATTTACCACATAAACATATTTCTCTACCTGTCTATCTTTACACATATGTTTCTCAGAACAAGAACAGTTTATCTGATCTTTAGTCTGAAGTTTTACGGATCTAGTTATCTTAGCTACATTCTGTAACTGAGGTTATATGGGTTAGGTTAGCTACAGGGTCTGAAAATAAGTCTGTAATACAAACAGTAACAGACAGACTGCAAACATACCATGTTCTTATTTATTTCACACTAATCATTACAGTATTAGTGTAGTTAATTGCTCAGAAGTGATGTTAATCCTGTATAAAGTGAACAGGCTGGTTTTAAACACATTTTCTGGTCGCATTCCTCTGATTAGACTGTGTAAATGTGGCAGAGCGGGTTAGGCTAGCATCTGTTAGCTTAGCTTAGCCTGGTTCATTGAATGGGCAGTATGGGAATGCGGTGCAGCAGCTGAGGATATATTCAGGTTAAAATACTGTATTAAAGAGTTAGTAATGTCTAATTAGACCTGGAACAGACTCTTGGATGTTCCTGTATCCGTATAAATGTGTCGGGTGTAAATTATTTTACCTGAAGAGAGAAGCTAGCTTAGCTAAGCTAATAAACTCTGCAGGAAACTGCCTACAGCTACTCATCTTACAGTTCTGATTCTGATTAAATTAGTTAAAATTTAGACATTAATACACAAATTAACAGGCCTTCAGAAGTGTATAAAACACGCAGAAAAGCAGCGGCACATAAAAACACGAATTAAAACAATAAACCGGCGTTTACGAACCTTTTTGGGCGACTGGAGCAGAAATGAGCCGAATAGCTGGAATTCCTGCGGAACTGAGGGGCGGCGCCTCCACATTAAACCGCTAGGGGTCAGTGCTGCACTATAGCGCTACACAGTGGGCCACCTTCCAAAATAAAAGTCTCATGCTTTAGTTGATGAGAAATATTAAACAAGAAGGCATGCGTGTCTTGCTGGAGAATAGGATAACTTGCAATGATCTCAAAGGATTTTATGTGCTATTACATGAGTATAGATTATTATGGATATATGTATGAATTAATTTGAAGGTGGATGCATAAATATGAATATGAATGGCTGTGGATGAATACAGAGGAGTATAGATAAATTTGAGTATTAATGTCTGTGAATGCATACAGATGAGTATAGATAAATATGATAATTAATGGCTGTGGTTGAATACAGATGCATGGGTATAGATGGTATGGATGGGCATAGATACGTTTATATATGCATGGTAATTATGATTGTGTGGGTTGAGTATGGTTAGGTTTGGGTGGGTTGATTATGGTGGGTATGGGCGGGGTATAGATGAGAATGGTTAGATATGGATGGTTGTGCATTGGTAATGTTGGAAATTATGTAATTTCAAGGCAAAAAAAGTGTTTTGTCTTACTAAGCATTAAGGGTGTAAGATTATTTACTTATTTTAGGAATAATGGTCTTAATCATTATTTCCAGTCAAGTCACCAGTCACTTAATATGAGCATATATGTCTCAAATATATTTTGTCTAGTTTTTGCTAATAGATGCCAATGCTCTGTGGGTACAGATAGGTATAGGTTGAAATGCATGGGTATTGTTGGGTTTCGAATAGGCAGGATTGAGTATTGTGATTATAGATGGATATACATACACATACAGCTTGTATAGGCTCTCTAGAAGAGAAGTACAGCCAAGAAATATAACTCTCTAGAGCTGATAAAAAACATTAATGCCTAATATCAGGCATGGGCTAAAGGGGGTTAAAGCCCCCAGCATTGAGCTGTGTAGCCGTGGAACTGTTCTCTGGAATGATGAAACCTATAAATAATGCACTCAGAATACACCTCGCTTATAGGAAATGACCACACACACACACACACAAACACACACAGGTTTGAGGTCATACTGGTTTAAGATCATTCTCCAGTACTTCTGTAAAAGAAGATTTGTGCAGTTGGGAATAAGGTGGTTATCATCCAACATTCAAATCTTACTAACACTCTTTTCACTGAATGCAATCAAATCCTCATAGCAATAATAAACAATCTAGTAGAATATTTTGTGTCTGGACAGTAGTTTGTCCGTAGAGTGTCCTCCCACATGTTTCTCTTAAATTAAACTATCAATCAATTAAAAATGTTCATATAAAAGTGCAATAAAGAAGTTGTCCTGCAGAAACTGGACCAAGTGTGTTGTATGCATGACACACACACACACACACACACACACACACAGAGGGGGCAGTGGGGTCTCAGAGATGTCTTGAGCTCCAAATCTTCTTAAGATGCACTCATAATCTGGTGGATGACGGAGTGTGAACAGGATGGATTTCTCTCCTCTGGAAAGCCTCACATACACTCATCCTGCATCAAGTGTGTGTGTGTGTGTGTGTGTGTGTGTGTGTGCCCTTTGCAACTTTGTTCTGGCCAAACTTCCCTATAACACACCCAGAACTTTTCAAATAATGCAGTCAACTCAGGATACAACTCATTGTTGTAGGAAACACACACACACACACACTGGTTGGAGATCATACAGGTTCAATGTCTTATACATGTATATTTCTATAATAACAGTTAAATATTTTAACTTTTTTTTTTTAATCGTAAACATTTGTGTTTTTGGCAATGCATATGTACATATAGTACATATATATATATATGTACTGGACCATCCTACGTAGCTGCTTCCCCTTGTAGGTAAAGTATAGTCAGAGAGACAGGAGCTCTAAATCAGTTGCCGAACCATTTGTGTCTGTCATTCTCTAGTCCTTCAACAGAGCGCATAGTTGCCCACACAATGCTAAACACAGAACCCACAGGACTGTTTTCAGTCTGTCAGGAACACTGAGGAGTTGAAAAACTCCAGCAGCACTGCTGTGTCTGATTCAATGCTATGGCTGGTCAGTGTACTATGTATATAAAAAGCTCTGGAAAAATGAAGAGACCACTTCAGTTTTTTAATCAGTCATCATTTATATACAGGACTATATGACAGTCATAAGGCTGCTCCAATAACCTTTAAGACACAGTGACATCTAGATTAATGAAAATTAAGCACACACAAATTCAAAACCCTGTTTATCCTTTAAATATACTGTGTATTCTCTATAGCATCAGTAGTGGGTATAGAGAAAAGCCCTTCTTTTTGACTCTCTCTCTTTCTTTCTTCTTACTTATATTCAGCAGTTTAGAAAAAATACAGTGAAGACAATTGGCTTTTGAGCTAAGTCGGCTGAGCCGGGGATGATAAGTTGTGTATCTGGTCTTTGCACACAATATGAGCCTTGCTATAATCAGACCAATCCCCCTGATGGCCTTAATGCTTTCTCTCTCCATCTTTGAACATTCCAACTAATCCCCCAAAATCTGCTTCTCTATTCTCTCTTCATGCTGTATAATATAATTATTCTATAATATCCATTCTCCCTGCAGAAATTTCTAGTTCTGTTATGTTCTGAGGTTGTCTTTTTGCTGTGCTCTTTTGAGGTCTGATGTTTAAGTTTGTTTGGGAAGGGTCAACTGGCCATGGCTAGACCATTCTCTTCTCATTTTATTTGCTTGTCATTTAATTGAATCCTTCCTTTCTATCTAGCAGTGACGTTTTCCTATGCCACTGGCTGCAAAACAGAAATTATCCATCCACCCCCATGTTTAACAGTTCGAGAGATGTTCTTTTCATTAGTCTTTTTCTTTTCCAACGTACCTTAATTCTTTGTGTCCACAATGTTCAAGTTTATTTTTGATTTTGTTTTTTAAAATACACCCGGGCGTGTTTGGATGTTCATTGTGAAAACTATTGATGCTGAACTTCGTTTTAAACATTTTTTCCCCCAAATGTAGCTTCGTCAACTATTGCCTCAACCAACGTCCCAACAAAGTCAAAACAGTTGGAAACCCTGCTGCAACTAATTTAGTGTCATTTGTAATAATACCTTTGAATTCAGCAGAAATGCTGGAGGACACACATGCTGGATATCTCTACCTGTATATTTTCACTATAGTGAAGTACAAGAGATACAATGAAGGTGTTGGTAATAAAGTGGCTAGCTGAATAACTGAAAGTTGTTGACCTGCGTTGGGTCACTGATGCTTTATATGACATTTCCGCCCAGAATAATCATTATATCCTATAAGAGCTGAGCTGAGCTGCTCTTAAGCGTCACCCTGCTTACCAAACACATTTCACTTGCAAGTCGGCGACTAATGTGGTGCGACGCGTTCCAGATCTGCGGCCTTCGCTGGGCGCTTTTCCTCTCAAACGCCTCATTGCAAATGTGTCTTAGTGACTTCTGCTGACTCGAGCGATCTGGAGGCTTGCAGATCAGCCTGCTGGAGCGGCCAACTGGATTTATCTCTAAATGCTCCCAGTATTAATGTCACTAGACTGGGAGGAGGTGGTGGATGACATGTCTCAGGATTGGATCTGTCGCCTCGCTTTCCTTAAACACACTTTACTGGCAATATTTCCATGAAAGGCTATTAGAGGAGCTCGACTTCTCCTAAATATGATTAAAATAAGTGCAGGCTTTACCAAAATCCCTGCAGTGCCGAGCAAATCGCAAGGATTTCCCTCCTAAGAGTGTACTTCATTTTCTGCTAGGAGACGTCAGAAAACCGTTCGCTGAAGATGAAAGTTTACAAGGACATGCTCAAATATTAGACTACATACAATAAATGTCATATACTGATCAGCCATAACATTAAAACCACTGACAGGTGAAGTAAAAGCAACTGATAGATGAGGATAGTAGAGCTATAGAGAGTCAGTTTCCAGAAGGTTTAACCCTGAGGAGGTAGGTGTTTCTAATGAAACGGCCAGTGAGTGGAAGCACAAAGTAGTGTAGGTGTTTCTAATAAATTGACCAGTGTTTGGAAGAACAAGATTAGTAGGTGTTTATAATAAAATGGCCAGTGTGTGAAAGCAAAAGCCTGCTTGGTGTTTCTGATAAAGTGGCCAGTGAGTAGCAAAGAAGCACAAGATCAGTAGGTGTTTATAATGAAGTAGACAGTGAGTGGACGCACAACGTACTGTAGATGTTTCTAATAAAGTGGCCAGTGGTTGAATAACCATAGTAAAATAAGATTATTACAGATCCATTGCTTGATCAATAGTGAATTTGGTGTAAGTTTATTCATATGCTGTGTTCTAATGCCTGACTTCACTCCAGCAGTGAAGGAGCAGAAGAATAAGACTTTCTCTCAGAGGAGCTGGATGAGAAGAACATCTCTAATCATGTGGATGTTTCTTTTGCCAGCAGAACAAAGGCCAAACGTGGTTTATTTAGTGGAGAGAATTAAACAAGGCTTTAGCAAAAGATTCAGCCATTGAGCCAAATAAAAGGATCAAAGTGTCTTCCACAAAAAACATTTAAAGTTTATTTAAATAAACTTTGAATAAGTTTGATTCAGTGGTTCTCTGCACCAAAATGTGTCATTTTATAGAAAGTAAAAGTGTTAATGCAACTTACTCTTAACTTATTCTCAACTGTTGCATTTAAGAACTACAATATATTGTTTCAGCATAGTCACTGAAGTGTTGACATGTGCAATTATCGCATAGGGCAAATATAATTAAATGTTACAATGTTTTTCTCAGCTTGATGTAAATAGAAAACTCACAATGTTCTCATTTTAAAAAAAAAATATCCACCAAAGACATTTTATTTCCGAATATTGGCCAAAAGTTATTGTACTCCAGTCTTTGGTTTGACACAGAGTTAATTATTAATATTAAGTATCATTATTACATGTTAGGTTCATTGGGCACCTTCTGGTGAAAATTGTGCTATTTATTATCATAATTTGTATCACAGAATAAAAAAACTACTCCATTGTTTGCAATGTATTTTTTTTTTTCGATTAATTATGCAGTCACAATTTATGTTATGATATATTGTGTTTTCTGTGTGATTGCAAATAAATGTATGTTTTTTAGTTAGTTGATTTGAGGTGCTTTATTGTTTGAATACTTTAGAGTTTAAATGAGTTGAATTGCTAAAAGAAAAATGTTTTAGGAAGTGTACAGTTTTTTTTTCAGTGGGATAAATGCATTTGTGATTTTTTTTTTCTACGCAGCATCATTCCTTTAAGACTTTCTGTTGAATGGCTGATGCTTCTGCTCTCATTGTAATAGTATGATGCTGCTGGGGCTGATTGGGTGCAGGGAGCTGAAAGGGGCTGAAAGCTGAGGCTAATTCATTCTCCACACTAAAGCTTTTGCTCAAACTGAGAGAAACACATCTCCACACATCTGGACACATCGCCACACGCTCCGAAACTGTCTAGTCGAAACATGCAGCCTCTTCAGAAGAATGGACCACGCTCTACATCCTCCAGCCTCCACCTGTACACCACCAGTGCCTTACTAATCTTATGACAGGTCGTCTCAAAGTGTGTTCCTGCTGACGCCAATCGCTCCTAATCAGTTTAATGCTTCAGGAGGACCATGTCCAAGTCTGTGGATCATGTCAAGAGACCCATGAATGCCTTCATGGTGTGGTCCAGAGGCCAGAGGAGGAGGATGGCGATTGAGAACCCCAAGATGCACAACTCTGAGATCAGCAAGAGGCTGGGAGCCGAGTGGAAGCTCCTGTCCGAGGCTCAGAAGAGACCCTACATCGACGAAGCCAAGCGACTCCGAGCCCAGCACATGAAGGAGCATCCAAACTACAAGTACAGACCCAGGAGGAAGTCCAAGGGCTTGCTGAGGAATGACAGGTTCACTTTTGCTTCTCATCAGTTCCTGGGAGAACCAATTCCAGCCAGAGACGTTCTAACCTACTGTCCGGACAACCCCAGGTACCTCCATCATCCACCAGTGTCCGCACAGTCGTCACAATTCTTCACTGGAACCCACTTCAGCACCGCTGCTGGAGTCCAGAAAGTCCAAGAAATAATGCCCCATGCTCTGCACACCTCCCCGCTGGGGTACCATAATGCACTCTTTGGTACACTGGGATGCCCAGCACAGGCAGGCAAACCTGGGTACGTGGTGCCGTGTAACTGTCCGCTGTGGTCAACGTCTGGTCTGCAGCCGCCGATAGCTTATTTACTCCTTCCAGGCGTGAGCAAGACTGGACTCACTGGACTCAACTCAAACTGCTCAGCAGCTCTGTGATCAAGAGGTGAGCACAATTAAGACTATGTGGTGCTGGGAGAGAAATTTGCTCTGTTCTGAGTAAACTTACTGACCACTGACTTTATGTTCATTTGGCTTCATTTACATCTAATGTTATATAGAGTAAAAACTCCAAACACTGACTTTATTAATGTTCATTTGGGTTTATTCTAATGTTATATAGAGTTAATTACAGGTAGACACTTTCACTGAACACTGACTATATGTTCATTTGAGCTTATTCTAATGTTATATAGCGTTAACTACAGATATATACCCTCACTGACTTTTTTGGATTTATTCTGATGTTATATACAGTTAATTATTAGTATACACTATCTGTAACCACTGACTTCATGTTTATTGGGGTTTATTTGAATCTAATGTTATACAGAGTTTATGTTAACTTTATGTTTATATTTATCTATTTTGTTTTATACTTTAGTTTCCTTTTATTTTATGTATTTTAAAATTGTGTGACAATTTACTTTACTTAAGTTTCTACTTGCTAGCAACTTGCTAAATACATACAGTGTTTGTATAAAAAAAAATATTATTAATATAGACTGCAAAATAAAACATTTCAGTGCAACATTTGCTGTAAGACTTGGTTCCTCTCCGCAGTACATCTGCTTTGTGACAAAACCCACTAAATATACATAGTACCAATACCAAGTTCAATTCAGTGTTTTTGTAGATTATGGATTTAAAAAAAAAAAATTATAACACAAACCAGAATATGTTTTATATTTTACATTCTATAAAGTAGCACCTCTTGCTTAGATAAGACAGTTTTTCACATCTTGGCTGGATTTTCTTTGTCAGCTTTAAGAGGTAGAGTCACCTGGAATGGTTTTCAGTTAACAGCTGTGCTGAACTCATCAAGAATGTTTGTCAATATGTTTGAGAGAATCCGTTGTAAATTTGTAAAGAGGTAGAGTTACAGGAATACAGTGAATAGCTCTATTTGAATAATGTTCTAACTACTCAACTAAATAAAGAAAACAATTGAAGAAAAAAAAGAAATGAAGGTCAGTCAATCCAAAACAATTCAAGATCGTTAAAAGTATCCTTAATGTCAGTTGCAAAGACCATCAAAGGTTATGAAGAAACTGGCACTTATCAGGACCATTTCAGAAAAAGAAGAGCAAGAGTTACAACTGTTGTATAGGATAAGTTACCAGCCTCAGCAACTGCAAGTTAACAGCTCCTCAGATAAGTCTGGATGACTTCAGTATTCATTTTCAATGTGAGGAAAAATAAAAAATAAAAACATTATATGACAAAGTGTGTCCAAACATTTAACTAGTACTGTATAAACTAAACAGCCATAACATTAAAACCCACTAGCCTAGACAGTTAAAAGTATAAGATCTAAGAAGGGTTCTTCAGTTGGAACTCTGGAGGAATCCCTTAAGGCGCATTAAGGAACATTTAAAAAAAAAACTTTATGTACAGTTCTATTCAGTTCAGTTATTTAAAAACACATTTTACAGTTAATAGCCAATTAATACACTAACATGCCAAAAGTCATGGGACTGTAGCATGTAAATTGGTCATGAAGGAATGGTTTATGAATGTCCACACTTTGTATAAGTTTAAATATGAATCTGGCAGGAACCACATCCACATTCATTGAAGGAGACCCTGCCCACATATCCCAAAGGTCAATGCTGCATTCTTTAGCCTCCATTGGACATGCCAAAAGTCATGGGACACAATCCGAGTTTTGTCCCATTATTTGCACCATTTGAGTGTAATCCTGCAGTTTAAGGGTTAACTGACCTGGGACTGCAGGAGAAGTAGCCGTTACGCTGTTGTTTCTCTCAGCTCTCTGATTGGTTGTTTTGAATAGTGCATGTTATATTCACACCACCGATAAGAACCTGGCGAGTCCCTGTTTCACCCTTTTGTTGATCCTGTGATAAGAAAAGCACAAGCAGGTGATTACATACTGACTGTTCTCTCATTAACCCTTTAGAACCTTTGCCTTATTAGTCTAATAATTACTCTGAAACTGGGAGATTATCACTCTGTACCAGCAGTGAAACCAGAAGTTTTGAGGGTGAGCGATTCAGTTGTTGAGTCTAACTGGAGCCGTGCTTTGGGTTTGGGTTAAGGCTAACGGTATAAAAAGAGTATTTAAAGACTTGCCCTAAAGTTAAGTTTTTCATAGCAAAGACAGCAGCTCTAGCATAGATTTTGAACTGTGACAAATCAAACTGTTTTTGGGACATAACTGATTCCCTGTCTGGCACTGGGAGAACGCTTCCCCTCTTGCCCCCTAGTGTTAAAAAAACATTGGCAAAGTGGCAAAGACAAGTGGCTGCTCTTTATATGGGAAAAATTACCCTCTAGGGCAGTGTTTTTCAACCACTCTTTTTTACACCAGTGTGCCGTGAGATATTGTAAGGTGTGCCGTGGAAAATTATCCAATTTCTTTAATTGCTCATTACTTGGCACATTGTCAAGTGAGAGTGTTTTAAAAGTAATGTATTTTCTTCCACGTCAGTAGAGGAAGCAGCTAATTGACTTAATACTCTGTGACAGGAGATGTGACGCATGTGATGAACCAGACAGGTGGACAGTGATGGAGAAGATTTTTGAAAAGGAATAAACCAAACTTTGAACAGGGCCCGGGACAAAATTCAGACCCCAATGAAGGCTCTAGTATGAGTGGAAGTCAAAAGAAAGCAAAGACGAAAGATATCTTTCATCAACTCCATTGTGCTTGGTGTGTGGTGAAAAGCTAGCTAACAGTGCCATTTTGTTCACCTGCTTGAAAAGTGATATCACTCAGTATATAACTCAGTATATGAGTGTAGATGAATTAAGCAACCATATTGTCAAAATTCGGCTAAAATGTGTCATTTCATAACATTTTTGGTTGATGGCGTGCCGTTGGATTTTTGCAATGTAAAAAATGTGACGTGGCTCAAAAAAAGTTGAAAAACACAACTCTAGGGTGCCCTTTACTCTCCTATATATACAAGTGCATCTCATAAATTTGAATATCATTGTAAAGTTACTTTATTTCAGTAATTCAATTCAAAATGTGAAACTGATATATTATATAGATGTATTAAACACAGAGTGATTATGGCTTACAGCCCATGAAAACCCCAAAATCAGTATTTTAGAAAATGTACATATTATATAAGACCTATTTGTACTTTTAGCAGTGTGGGCAGAGTGCCAAATCCTGCTGGAAAATGAAATCTGCATCTCTATAAAAGTTGTCAGTAGCAGAGGGAAGCATGAAGTGCTGTAAGATTTTGTGGGAAAACACTGAAACACTGCACTGACTTTAGACTTGATAATAAAACACAGTGGATCAACACCAGCAGATGACACAGCTTCCTCCAAACTCTGGTTCCTTGATTTCCAAAAGAACTGCAAAATTTACTGGTCAATGACCAGTTTGGAGTGCCATGTAATGTCCTTTTTAAAATAAATTCAATGATATTCTATTTTTTTAAAATGCACTACTATTTAGAATTTTAAGAAAGATCTTTTTGTATTTTAAACTTGCAAGGTGGTGAAATTAGCTTGGAATTCTTCATATTTCTGAGTTGGTTAGATTAGATTTTATCTTATCTTAAAAATTCTTAAAAAAAATCTTAAAAAATGATTGGTGAAAGTTAAAAAAGTCTGACATCACATGTATTGGAGAAGGCATGTGCTGGTCCTTACTCTCCTAGAGTCAGGAGCATTACAAATGATAGATAGAGTCGTATTAAGTGGGTGTTTTGATTGGCTCAACTAAATTGGGGTGACAAATTATAATAAAAAATATATGAAAAAAATATATATTTTATTATAGGAATGGCAGCTACATTTACTAAAGAACCCTTGGTGTAGGTTTGTACTATATTTGATTTAATAGGTTTAATATAATTTGTGGGTAAACTGTGCTCATTAATAGAAGTTTTATTTACAATATATAAACAGCTGTGAGAACTCTGCACTTCTAAGGGTTAAACTCTGTAGTTGAAGCATCATGGGGCAGTGGCTGAGTCAAATCTCAGCTCACACAAGTCGCCAGTTCACCCACACTGAGCCGTGTTCCGCTTTGAAACAGACAGTGATCCATCCTCCACATGACTGTGAAATGATGTGCTTGTAATGTTGATACTGTAAACAGGACTGGGTGATTAGCAGAACTGAGACTCCAACCAAAACTTTTGGTTTAGTTCACTCCTCAAACTATACAGTCCAGTTTCAGAATATTCATAACATCCTCAAGGGTCTACATGACAAAAATACTTTAATATGCAGTATAACGTTCTAAAATATTAATAGATTTCTACATCATTTACAGTGGTTATTAAAATCCTTTATAATTTTCTATATTTCTGCATCAATTTGATCCATGTCACAAAGGAACCCATGGTATATTTTCCCATTGGTGGATGTTAATGCTTTCCAAAAAGAATACACCTGTCTGTCTGCAGTTTACTAAAAATCACACAGACAAGACAGAAGGCTACTGGATTAAACAATGATTTATGGATGGATAAGAACTAAATAGAGCTTTTTGTTTTAAAAAACAAGTGCCATGTTTGAATAAAAGAAAGCCGTGCA
Source organism: Astyanax mexicanus (assembly GCF_023375975.1). Lineage (NCBI taxonomy): Eukaryota > Metazoa > Chordata > Actinopteri > Characiformes > Acestrorhamphidae > Astyanax > Astyanax mexicanus. The sequence continues at coordinate 40,847,388 of NC_064425.1, forward strand.
TTCCATCTGTGAAACATGGTGGTGGCAGTATCATGTTTTGGGCCTGTTTCGCTGCATCTGGGCCAAATTTGATGGAACAATGAGCTCTAAATTATTCCTGCAAATTCTGAAGGAAAATATCTTTCAGTGTTATAAACCTCAGAAGGAACGTGGGTCATGCAGCAACACAATGACCCTAGAGTCAGTAAGTGGTTCTACGTAAAAATGGTTGAAGAAGAATAAATATAAAGATTAATATTTTAGTCTCATTCTTTAATTTGGTTCTCCTTATCTACTTTTAGGACTTTCTGGGTAAAAGTTTTAGGTAAAATATTTGAAAAAAAAAAACAAACAAACCTACAGGGTTCACAAACTTGTGGGTTACTGTAATACAGTAACACAGAACAGAACAGTAGACCTGTAGATTAAATCCTTAAATGGGTGTCACTTAAACACGGGTGCACAGGTGTGTCCACCTGATTACACACACTCATACATACACACACTTATATATACACACACACTGAGATTAAACCTACAGACCCGCCCTGTCCAGCTTCAATTCAGCCTCCAGCCTGACACTGACCACTTCGCTGCCCTTCAGTCCAGAGAGTGAGAAACCATGGCGAACACCATCCTGCAGACCGCTGGCTTTGTTCTAGGACTGATCGGAGTGGCAGCGGTCATCGCCGCCACTGTTATGAACAACTGGAGCACTAAAGATCGGCAGGGCGACGTGGTGACCTCTGTCTACACCTATAAGGGACTGTGGCAGGACTGTGAAGTGTCCACCTCTGGGTTCACCGAGTGCCGGCCGCTGTACGGAATCCTGGGGTACTCAGGTGGGTCTGGGTGAAGATTTTAATCACAATATTAATATTAATAATGTTAGTTTTGCTCAGTTCAGTGTTAGTTTTGCTGCTAATCAGTTAAAGTTAAAGTTTATATGGAATTATGGAAATGTATTGCACAAAATTAAAAGCAAGATGGTATTAACTGTTTGTGGCATTTAAAGGTCTTTCATGAGTAAAAAAGTAAAAAAAAAAAAAAAAGGAATACTATGGAAAAAGTGATCTTAGTATTACTGTAACTGAAAACTGAATTGTTTTACTTCATAGTCTCAAAAAGACTTTAATTCACTCTTTATATAGATTTCCAGCATGTGGATGAAAAAATGCAATACATTTTTTATTAAACTGGTCATTGCTATAGACTAAAACAAGTACTCTATGTGTTTTAACATTTACTTTTTTAAATTTTACTGTTTATACATTCTCCCACTTTGAATTGAGTTTCATTATGCTATAGCATCTTTTATTGTCTTACAGTATCCATACTTTTAAATAATATTTCAATTTCTTCTCTAACAATTGAGTTACATTACACTCTAAAAAACAGAGGTACGATATGAGTACTTTTTTGTACTCGAAGGTACACTCTTTATAATTGTACCCTCAAAGGTACAATATTGGTCTTTACGGGGTCAGATTTGTTCCCTCTGAAGTACAAAGTCATTTCTAACAGCAATAAGTACAAATTTGTACCATTTAACCAGCCAAAGGGTACATTCAGTATTCTGCATCACTGTACTAATGAACAATATATATTTAAATTGCACATTTTTTATTTGAAAGCCAGACAATTTTGTATCATCAAGTTTTTGAGACATATTTAGTTGATGATAATGTTTATAATCTTTATGATCTTTACTGCTACAAAAACCATGGGTACAAAAAAGGACTTTCACTGAAAGGTACTTTTTTGTGCCTCAATATAAGGTACAGCCCCAGCGACAAGCTTTGTACTCTTTTAAGTACAAATCTGTACTTATATTTCTTAGAGTGTAGGATACACTACAGACCCTGTCAATGTAGTTCAGTACTCATACTTTTACTATAGTTAAGTTTTTCTCTTTTAATTAAGTTAGATTGTGAAACAGTACCTATACTCTTTTACTTTGGTACACTTTCTGCTCTTTTAATTGAGTTAGATTGTAATACAGTACTCATATTTTTACTGCAGTTCAGTTCCTGCTCTTTAAATTGAGTTAAACTGTTATACAATACTATAGCAATATAGCCATGCCTTTCGTGTACGCTCATCATCAAAAAATAGCTGCAACCAGAAGAAAGCAACCAACAGGAATGAAACTTGGTATGTAGTTGTGCCAGCTATTTATGGACATGAAAACCTTTCTTGGTGGAGACGACCAAAAAATATGTGTGTGGAGGCTCTGTGGTCAGCGCCAAGATCAACGGTTCATTGTCACATGTCACGTGTCCAGAAGGCCTGGCATCATGGTGTGGCGAGCTATTTTGTATGATGCCAGATCCCTATTGGTCTTCATTGCAGGCATGCTGACACAACAACATTACATTAATAAGGTCCTGCAACCATTAAGGTCCTGGAGCTGCATAGGACTGATTATCACAAAACACCATTAGGAACCTCTACAACTCCTACTGCTGAGACATTTGGCATGAGGCATCATTACATATGCATTAAACATGCTTTGCACATGCGTTACACATTACTTCTACATGTGTAGATCAATAAATATAGCCCATATCAGTCTAAATTTTGTACAAATTTGTTCTTCCTGGTAACTTTTAACTTCTTTCTTTACAATCCCACACTTCTTTCTAAATGCAGATATGTTTGCAACAATGTATTTGATGATGAGTGTAGTTATAAAGAATCAATGGGCAGAGATTTACATTAAAAACATATTACATTACAAGCTCACACAAGCTATACAGATTAATTGTGATTATTTGTGACTTTATTAATGCAAATATTAAACAAATCCATTAAATGGAAAAACCGATTCTAATTGAAATTATAATTTTTATAAACTTTTTCTGTACGAAACGTAATGGAGTAACTCTCCCTTATATAAGGTGAGTAAGCAGTCATTTCACTGTACCTGCTGGAGGCGAACACAGAGATGATGAATGCAGAACTAAACAGTGCAGGTCCACATTCAGTCAATACTGTTATCAGCAATCAAACAAACACAGACGACTGAGTCAGACTCACAGGTTCCCTTCTAAAATACGCTAATTCTCTCTTAACGATAAAGAAAGTACTTCAATAACAACTGTTTCTTCAACTTTATTGGAGAAAAACCCTCTTAACTTTGATAAATTGGACAAAATAACTATATTAAAATAATAAAACACAAAGGAAAGTTAATTGCGACTATTCTTAAAAGAAAAAAATTTGATAAAAGATGTTTCTGAAAGAAAATAGTTATATTATATGGAAATTAATTTGGGAACATTGTTGTACATATTAAAAAAAAAAAAAAAAAAAGAAAGAAAAATCACTTTTTTATTGTTAAATAGATATTTTTGGGGAAAACAGTGTAGTGTTGTTTCAATAGCAGCTCTGCTTCTGATTTTAACATTAATTCAAAGTTTAATATTGTCTCTATTGTAGGTGAGTTCCAGGCTGTGAGGGCGCTGATGGTGATCGGAGTTGTGCTGGGCTTAATCGCCACTCTAATCTCGCTGTTCTCTCTGAAATGCTTTAAAATGGGAAACACGGAGGTCTCCACCAAGGCCAAGATGACCCTGACGGCTGGCATCATGTTCGTCACCGCAGGTAAACAGAATTGATTAAATATACTACATTTGTCTTGATTAGATATTTTAAAGTTAATTCAATAACAGCGCAAATTTAAAAACACTATTCTAATTTAAAAAGCATAAAAACTACCCTGAGCTTTTATAGTAAAGTAAAAACGTCTTAAGCCTGCCAGGTATACCACAGTACACTATTACTACACAGAATATAGTTGTGATTAAAGCAATAATTGATTGATTTACACCAATAATATATACATAAATTCAATTGACTAATCTTACATTAATCATTTAATTTACATTTAAATACTGTACTCATTGTCTTAAGGAGAATATTTTATTGTGATAAATTTTATTTATTGTTTTTTTAACAACTGACACATGTAATATATAGTTATTTGTGGAATAATACATTGCTACATTAATATATTGCTAGTACCTGTTTTCTTAGATAGCTTATACTGTAAGCTAGGTCAACCTACTTCTATCACCACTATCGTGGGGCAAAATAAGAGATTTGTGATTGTACCTTTTTTTTGGTCTGTATTTAAGTCTAGACAAGTATTTAAGCACTAGACAAGCTGTGTGTGTGCAATTTCACTACGGATGTGTATTGGATAGAACTTGGTGATATGATACGTAATAAGACACAATGAAGTTACAATTCAGAATAATCACAATATATTGTAATTGTAATCACAGTATAAAACAACATAATAGGTGCAACTTAAAGGGGTGCCCACAAACATTTGGACAAATAAAAATGGGTAATTTTATCAGTTTATGTTCTTTCGAGGGACTAAGAAGAATGGAAGAGTTTGAAACAATAATAGTAACCAACTGTTCCACTCTTTTTCAGGCATCTGCGCCATTATTGGAGCGTCCATTTATGCCAACCAGATAGTGACAAGCTTCGTCCAGACCACCTACAACACTAATTATGGAGGGATGAACCAGATGCAGATGGAGGGGATGGGGATGAGCATGGCCACCACGTAATGAAACTCACTGAATAAACACACAGATTTGCTGTATTCTTATATTTTTTATCACGGTTGACTGCCAGGTTCCCATTTTCTTTACTGCGAATTGTGACATAATTTCAGCTGCTCAATTTTAATGAACGAATATTTACTCACAATATGGGGTGAACTGTACCTAATTAAGGTGCATGCCAATTGTTATCTTAAAGGAGAATTTGATTTTGTTGTAGTAAAACATGATAAAAAGTACTTATCTTTGATGAATAGCACACCCCCGCTCTCCCACAGCTTTCTAAGATCCAGAAATTTTTACACGGTGACACGGGGCATAATTTGCCCCGATAAATCACTTTTTCCACCGTTATCCATCTCAAAGTAACTCCACATCGTGACATTTCAAACAAGGCATTAATAACTTAAAAAATGCACAAGAAGCTAATTAAAAACCAATGTTTTTATCCTATAACGTAAGCTTCAGCTCTGCGCGGTCATTACTCCTGGCGCGGCTGCTATGCTATTGTGCATTTTTTAAGTTATTAATGCCTCGTTTTAAATGTCAGGTCTCTCCGGATTCTAGTAAGGAGGTGTGGAGCTACTTTGAGCTGGATAACGGTGAAAAAAGAGATTTATCGGGGCAAATTATGCCCCGTGTCACCCAGTCTGAAGGGTGTTTGTTTCTCGAAACACTGTGGGAGATTTTGTAGGTAGTTTTTTACAGCTATTATTTTATCAAACCAGTTTTCCAGACAGAAAACAGTTAATTGCAGTACCACAGTTATTATACCACAGTTAGTACCGACCCTGCAATGTGATCTGCTGAGAGGTGTCCTATGAGCGCAATTATCAGCCGAGAATGCACTGTAACCGAAGCTCTCCATGTATTACTCCGCCGCATACAGGTGACATAGCAACAATGCAGCGCTTACAAACCAAACAGCACAGCTACAAACAGAGCAGCAATGGAACTATTTTAACTTGCAGAGTGTTAATAACCAAACAGATCCTATTTTCTCGTACTCTTTTACTCAAAAACATTTTACCAAACAGTGGTAATGGAACTGTGGTATAATCGCAATAATACACTTGAGGATCGTGCTATAACATGTAATATTGGCACATTATAGCACTCCCTCCAGTGTATTATTACTTAATTATACGTCACATGCACTGTAAAATAACAGTAACATGCTTGAATTCTATAAACAGTATAATTCTGTTAAAGTAATTTGCATAATATGCACTGTAAAATAACAGGAAAATGCTGGTGATGATTGTACAGGACAGTTTTTTAACCATGAATACCTGAGTTTGTGTGGTTGGCTGGGTGTAGGCCTTACGCTGAGTCACTTTACTACACAGGTACACATTTGGACCCGCCCTCTTCGTGGCCTGGGTCGGAGCCGGCTTGCTGCTGATTGGAGGAGTTTTGAAGTGTGTAGCCTTCAAAGGGATGCATGTTGACAGCAAACCGTAAGGACCTGTTTAAATACAATATGACAAAACATCAGAAATAAAAATAGTTATTCTTATGATATCGATAATACTTAGTTACATTTAATCCTTCGTTGCTTATTTTTAAATCACTTTTATTTAATCACTTTTTATAACAAGGATACTACCATCATCATCATTACATTGAAATGTAAACAATCTTTAAAATGTTGGTGATTATTATTACTACTGATATAGTTTATATTACATACATGTTATATACATACATGTTATTGTTAATAATAATAATAATAATTATTATTATTATTATTAGTAGTAGTAGTAGTAGTAGTATTATTTATGGTGGTGATTTTAAGCAGTATGTTGATGTAACATTTTATTTAGCATACACTGATTTGAATCTTTATCAACAACAATCCTAAAAATTTTAAATCTTCTTAACCTTAAGAAGAAGTTAAATTTTCTCAGGTCACTCTGAAGCATTTCTATTGGTCCATTCATCACTGTCAGATTCACATTATGACAAAAAGTAAAAAAAAACAAAAACAAGTGACTATATAAATTTACTTTTTTATGTAAATCTGGCAGTTGTTCTTTATATTGTGTCAGTCAGAGTCAGAATGTCATTATAACTGGACCAATTGAAATGCTCCAAAATAACAAAAACATTTTTTTACTGCCCTTAACATTTATATGACTATATCTGACCAAGACTGAGACCCAATACCACCACCGCGCCCACATGATTTACTCCAGCACAGTCCAGTAAAATAGTACTTATTGTATTAAGTTGTTTATCATCATTGTTGGGTGTTTCTTCTCTCAGGATAAGACACCCTGCATTATAATATTTCCGAAGTCTAATTTCTTCTCTTTCTGTTTTTCTTATAGCGCCTATAATACAGTTGCTTACAGAGTTCCAGCCCAGTCCCGGTCAGCTGAGGAGGGCAGTGAGAGAGCGCAGAAATACGTATGAGGAGAAGAAGACACATTTTCTACTCCGAGAATATTTCTGCTTTATAGAATAATCCTGCTTTATTTACACTACAATGTGTGTTTATTTTATTATATGTACAAGAGAATCACCTTCATTTACGGTCAGTGTAACCTTTATCACATTTATTATTCAAAATAGTAATAAATAAGTAATTCAAATTCATAAAAATGTAATGGGTTTTCATCTATTTTTCTAAATTTCTAGTGTATTATGACAAATTATGAATTCATTTAGATTTAGATTGATCTATTTTTGCATTTTGTAACATAAGTGAATTCTACCCTCAGATTCTTGTTAAAAAATAAAAAAAATGAAACTGATTGTGAGGGCAGAAATTAAATATTAAAAACTGGATGAAAACTCTTTGTTTTTTGTTTGTTATTTGTTCTATACATTTTGTAAATGGAAGAACCAGGGTTTTTTACCAAATTTACTCTTTACAAATGTATCCTCAAACTGTCATACAATTAAACTGATAAATGTTACACTGACCTTTAACCACTGATGTTTTTAAATCTTCAAATTTACCTGTTTGATGTTGAAATATAATGCGACATGCTCTGATCTTCATTTTTGTTATTACTAAATCAATTTGTCATTTTTGTAAAAATAAACAGACCTGATAAACCCATGCCATTCTCTCACTGCAGCTAGAGTTCACCAGAAGTGTGGAGCTAGAGAACCAACAGAGGTCAGCAGGGGTTCACTGATAATCACAAGAGACAAAAAGAACATTATCACAATCAGAACTAAGCCATGAGAATCGTACTAATAATCTTTACATTTACAGTTTGGATATAAAGTACATGTTTTACTTACCAAAGTGCTTCAATGTTCACTCAAAAGATATCCCAGGATAGTGTGAATAGACTTATGGTGTTTTTTACACCAGCACTACTTAGTCAGGTTAAAAAAGCCTCTGGATGATTTGCACTCGCAAGAGTAGTTGATTTATTACCCAGAAATACAGCTATTAACTAATGGCATCTCTGAATCTGCTCTATGCTAAACTACACTAATCCAGAACACAGGACATGTTTTGCTGTATTTACTTTATTAACTCAAACCCTATACAGCTCTGGGGTGGGTTTCCCGAAAACGATCAATCTTAGGGAATAACGAACGAACTAACGAATGACGTGAGTAAAGAACGAGCCAGTTCTGCGAGTGTTTCCCAAAGAGCTTCGCAAAGTGAAAATTAACGAACGAGGTTAAAGAACGTCTTTGTTGACTCCTCCCCCGACACAGCGCGCTCAATCGATCCACAAATATCGATTCAACACTGCATATATGCAGTATTTATTCACTATTAGACCATAAAAACGTAGAACTGTGTTGTAATCATCAACATTTTACATATTCTGAAATTTAAATTACAAAAGGATGTACTTTGGCATTAATAAAATACTCCTAAAGATACATATGACTAAATAAATAATAAAAAATCTAATCTATTTTAAAACATTAAACTTTTCTTACTTTTTTAAAATTATTATAGTTAATATATATTATATTAATAGATATTATACTAATATTATTAATAGTAATATTGATAGTAATATTAATGTATTATTATTATTATTATTATTATGAATCATTATATAAAAATAATATAAAATATATAAAAAATAAATTATATAAAAATAATATAATGATACTTATACGTATGTACCTGTTTTTTTTAAACCAACCAAAATATGTTTTATATACACTCTATGAGGCTCCTGCTCATCCTAAATCACTCAGTTGAGTTTAGGTCAGGGGATTGTGAAGGCCATGCACCTTTTTGTTTACTAGACAATTCCATATGCGTCAATTAATCGTTTTCATGGTTTTAATATTAATCGCCAATGTAAAAAAATAAAAAATAAAATAATTAAATGAGACGTGTCCGACTTTTGACTGGTACTTATATATTTGCGAGTTGACACACCCCAGAGTTTGCCCAGATGAACGGCCACAATGTTGGTTAGAAGCACCTGAATAAGGAATATTATTAAATATTACCCGCACATTCACCGACACCCTTTACAATACGTATAGGTGGGATTAAAGACACCGCAGGCGTCCCCTGCACCGGACCTACTTTGCAGCTTTGCTTAAACCGTGAGCATCATATGCAGGAATTCACTGATTGCATTTCTTGCAGCATTAATGTCAAGAACTCTAGCATCGCTAATCTGGATTTTAATGATTTATTCGTGGGTTTGATTGGTCAATTCCAATATGCCCAGTTATACTACAAGCCACAGACAAAGTTGCCATTATAATATAATATAATATAACATAACATAACATAACATAACATAACATAACATAACATAATATAATATAATATAATATAATATAATAATATTGATAATTATATAATAATATAATTGATTATAATGAATAGTAATATAATATAAGAATAACGACTGGGTCAGAGCACTCGTTAATCTGCGAGCGAGTTTACGCAGTACTTTAGTTACGCACGGGTTTGGGAAACACTCTTTAATTAACGATCAATCTTAAGTACGAGTTAACGAAGTTCTTAGCGTTACGAAGCTTTCGGGAAACCCACCCCTGACCAATCAGCAGAAAGAAAATGCTTTTGTGTGAAACCAACCAAAGCCAGGAGGAAATGTTCCAAGTTAACAAACTTGTTAACAGATTCTGAATAAAGTTAGCTAGTGGGTTTTAAACATCTGTGTACTGCTAGAAGGCAGTTGAACAAATTTACAATATATATATATATATATATATATTTTTTTTTTTTCTTTTTTTCTTTTTTAAAGTAAAAATCCATTAAACCATATAAACTGATTTCAAAAAACAAGATTTTAGATTTGACTGATTATATGCAAATTATTTGCAAAATTAAAACAGGCAAGCTTGCTGGTCTGCTATTGGCTTAATAGAAAGGTTAAATGCATTTCAACAACAGGGATTACCTTATATTTTATGCAGCATTTCATGTAACTGCCTAGTAAAGACTTGGTTTGGTTAACAGTATTTTGGTTACTTTCTGGGACCAAAGTGGTAATATATGAATAAAAAAGCGAAAAACTAAATTAACTATCCCAACAATCTAAGTTGATTTATCTTGACATAAGCGGAAATAGAATTTGTTGCCTTGAAAAAGAGAAACGAGTAACTCATAGCCTTTGTGGACTCATATTAAGATACTGATTATATAGAAATTCACCACACCAACCACTGATTTCACTGAAAGAACAAAGATTTATTAGTTAATTATTTCATATATTATTTCTGACATAGAACTTGTAACAGCAAAGTGACACTATACTATTCCTCTTAATAGATAATTAGTAAAGGCAAAAACACATAAACATGTATAGAGAAATATATTAAAAAACACTCATAAACAAAGATGTTATCCTTAGGAACAACCAATAAACAATCTAAAAAATCCCATCAAATATACTGACGAACATGTCAGCCTCTTTGTTCTCCTCCTTTTGATCTCTGTAAACAAATAAATCATTATGATTGAAGTAATTAAATGGCAACTATAAACAAAAACTGTGACAGTGTAATGGTTTCTTCTCCTACCTGCCAAAACCTTTCTGTGTGTCTTGCGCTGGGTCTCTTTTGGAGAAAAAATCCAGTCGGCCTCTCGGGAGGGTTTCTGTCTCGTTCAGATTTAAGGATGGATGTTTTATTGCAGATATTTCAGGGATTTCTCTCTGCTGTCAGAAAAAAGAGAATAAATTAATGAATAATTACATTATAATCAGATTTCATTCATCAAAATGCCAAAACGCATAGGGCAGACACAATTAAATTAAAGATCCCAACTCAGCTCGAATCTAGCAAGATTTTATCCCAACTTTGGAAATTTGTCTGGGACAGTAAAATTGCTTAAAAATTCTTAGATGGAAGGTCAGCATTATTTGAATAAAAGAGACAGAGCCCTTAAATGGTTCAATGATAAAAGGGACTGAAACTGGTAAGAATGGAGCTGGTGAGATCTTTTTGTGTGGATTTATTTTTTTTTACATGAACTTGAACATGTTTTGTATAGCTCACAGATCTATTCCAACTTAAAACAAAATAAAAGAACAATATGTCCCCTATCTATTTGGAAATAAGCATTTACAAGTACAAAACATTAAGTTAAACAACAATTTAATTAAAAGTTTTACGTCCTAGTAATATTTGTATAAACTATAATTTTTGAACAATTTTGATCAACATTTTTCCAATATTAATGTATTTAAATTTTTGTAAGAAAGTATATATATATATTTGCTTGTATATGGAGTGTGTAAAAAACCTCAATAAAATAAGTATGATCACATTTGTTGAGGTGATGCAAGAGGTGATGCAAACTATTTTAAAATGTCTAGAAAAGGAACTCACAGTTTCTTGCACAGTAGTTGTGGGTCCGACCCTAAAAATGAAGTATGTAATTTAATAAATCATTTATCTCATAACAGAGATAAAATAAAGGCAGATAGAAATATTAGAGATTCACAGACTGACCTTGTAATTTGGTTAGGTCTTAACAACCCGTGCCTAGGCTCTGAACAACCAGAAGGAGCTGATGTCCAACAGTCTAAAAACATGAAAAAAAAACCCATATATATATAGATTAATAATCATAAAGGAATGCATATGCAATTATGAAGTAAACCAAAAATGTTAAACAAGACAAAATATATTTTTTACTTTAGATTCTTCTAAGTAGCAATTTTTGCTTTGCCCACTCTTGGCCTTATTCTCTCAGTCGGCTTGATGAGGTAGAACCTGTCTACTACCTAATTGCATATGTGTTCCTTCATAGTTTTAAATGTTTAATATTATTATACAATGTAGTAAGTAATACAAATAAAGAATAAATATGAATGAAAATGACCAAATGTTTGACTGCTACTGTATATTTTTATATGGTAGTTTTGTCATGTACCTTGTGTACCTGCTGTTGACTGAACACACTGGCCACCTTGCTTTTCAGTACTGTAAGAAACATCACTAGCAAGCACCAAGTTATCATCATCAAAATCATCCCAGTCATCTATCGCTAGGTCAAAGGTCACGTTGAGGCCATCAAATGCGGAGATGTTGTCTGTGCTGTGGTCTAGACATGAGCTGGTGGTGTGATCTCTGCTTTTATGAGCAGGGATTCTGCTCATCTGTCTCTCTAAAGCAATTCTGCTTGTGTAGGCATCTGGAACAGTAGCACAGTTTAGATCACAGACATTATGCATTTAAAAATACATGTATTTGTATACATGTAGTGTATTTAATAATGTTTTAACTATTATATGCATACACGGTATGCCCCAGATAGACACTGTATGTATGTAAGGTTTAAAGTTAAGCTTTATATCCACTTTTACTGCAGAAACCCCACACGCACAACGCACTGGTCAGTGCACCGTTCTTTAGCTTACACAAGTCATGGAATACAATACTAGTAAATGTGTCATATGTGGGGCGTGTCAGTGTGTCTTTGCTATCGTAACAATGGGAAAAGTACACCTTGCGTGGCTTTAAGTGAGCTAAAGGCATGTACTAATTCTCTTAAATAATCATGGGTGCGTTTTGGACACAACATAAAAGAAACAAATGACCATGTTACTTACAATTGCCTTTAAGAGCCAGGTGCACTCTGCCTTTGGCAGATTGCTATTTTAACAGCGCAGACCTGCTTGTTCACAATTTGTAGGTGCATGAGCAGGTAATTTATGGGAACAACAATGTTTTTTTATTTTCTATTCTGTTTATTATTGAAGTAAAAGTTGAGTACTGGTGTGCACTGGTGTGTGACCTTGTGTGTGCATACTTTGAAAAGTATTGTTGGCATCAGTCTGGAACATTTGTTCCTCCACGGTGCCTTCTGTTTCATGATGAAAGTCTTTAAAGTCCTCTAAAACATTTAAACAAAGGCAGGGTAAAGAAGTATTTTGTAGTATTTGAGTTTTCAGTGAGCTGGAGCATAAACATGAACATGATAATGAGTTACACATAGTGGAGAAGGCTCTTGGTAACAAATGTAGACTAAAAAAAGTGTCTCAAATATGTTACTGTAAATCACCATTAGCAGTCCTTTTATTTGCACAGTATGTCTAGTATATCAGTGCACATATATAGTATAGCAACACCGTTAAAATGGACTTTTGATGTGTGAAAGAAACCTTTTAGTAGTACAGGTTTAGTAGAAGGTTTCTTCCTCCAGCTCTGAGGGTGTTTTCTACCTACGGTGGAAACTGTGTTTGATTAGGTTAATTAAGTGTTTACATGTTTGGGTATGTATTTATTTGTTTCTTAATTTTTAGTCGTAAGCTGTTGTATAAAAACAATAAGTAGTATAAGTCGCTATACATCAAATATTATAATTTGCACACAGTCTCACTGATCTTGAGTTACAGCTCCACCTTCTGGACAAAAGCGTCACTGTGCTAAATCTTCTACTACTAGTGGCTGTAAAACGACTCTTCAGCATGTTCTTACTTACGGTAAACATGACGAACTGGAGTATACCTGCTTACCATTAAATGATGCCTCTGCAGATATGGCAAAACCCTGCTGTGGCTCCATGCTGTGAGACACACTTGGAGGATAATCCTGGCTTTCCTCAAACCTTTAGAAAAACAACACCACAAACCACTGAAAGATCTTCTCAGGCACCAGAATGTACTAACTATTAAAAAGAGAAAACCGAAGTCCTTGTGTGCAGATCAGCAGCACGCAGTGTGTTTTCTGGAACAGTGCTGAACCTTGTGTGAGCTGGCATTGTTTCTCTGCGTGAGAAGGAGAACTGCGGCATGCTGATGTTCTCTGCCTCAGCATTCATCCTCATCTGAAAAAAAATAACAGTAATAAATTACAAAACACCCAATGATCAACTCTCCCAAAAACCTTTTTAGCAACAAACTACCAATGAAATTCAAGAGCATTTGGGTAAATGTGTTAAACATAATTTTTGGTAGATAAGAAGATAATAAAAATGTTTAGGATTTTTGTAATTAAATGTAATTATAAGTTTTATTATAAGTAATAAAAGCAGGAAACTACTCAAACTCAGTACTGTTCTAGACTTTTCAGAGCATCCCATAATTTTTAACTTCATTTTGACTAACATACAGTACTAGTCTAGCACCAGACATATTTACCAATGGCATACCAACGCCTAGCTGCAACCAGAAGTATGAAGCAACAAAGTACAAATACTTTGTTACATTATTTTTCAGACGATTTTTTACTTTTCCTTTTTACATTTTCACACAATTATCTAAAATTTCTACTCCTTACATTTTAAATATAGCCTCGTTACTCCTATTTCATTTCAACTTGTTTTCATTTCGGTTTCTCATCGGTCAAAAAAAACCCTATCAAGATAAATTTCTCCATTCAGATAGAGTGAATCTGATTGTGATTGGATGTAGAGAAGTATAAACATATGCCATTCCGACTCCCTATTGGTTTATACTGTGATCCATCACACCTGCGCACGTCCCCACACACACTCAAGCAAGAACATAGCAGATGTATGTAGCCTAGAATGAAAATGATTCATGCAGAGACTCAAGAGAACTCCAGACAAATACATTCATTTACAATGGGCATATATGCAGCTGAAACAGGGAGCCTAGTGCATCCTAGTGCAAATTTATCCACATTAACATTTTAGTTATAACATTATAATCATTTAGAAAAATTACATTACTCTTACTTTTATACTTTAACTAGTTTTAAAACCAGAACTTTTACACTCCTACTTGAGTAAAAATCTTGAGTTGATACTTCAACTTCTACAGAATTTTAGTATTTTAAACCCAAGTATCTACAGTAATGAATGTGTAATGAATGTGAATACTTTTGACATCTTTGGCTGCAACATTAGATAGAAGCTAAAAAAATGTGAAACACACAGTTCTTGCATTGTTAAATAATAGGTTAACAATATGATTTCAAAAACAAAACCTTTCAACTGTTTGCTCTCACTTTTAGAAGTGCTGGGAGCCATAAAAAGAGCTAGCTACGCCTATGCTATGAGGTTCTGTACAAGGTTCTTTATTAGACTGTGTACAAGGCTAATAACAAAGTTCTGTATAAGGTTATTTTTGAAAACTAAAGCAGAACTGTTGCAGAATCTAACTGAATAACCCCACCCAAATAATACCTGCTCTGTGGTGAAAGGATAAAAATAACAAAATAGGCAGAGAAACAGACTACAATTGTGTCCTACAGTATAGGATGTGTATCTGAAAAATGAATAATGCATGTAGAAACAATGTGGTAGTTGTACTGTTATGCTTGGTCAGTGTATATATACTATATACTGTTATTATATAACATGATAGAAGAAACACTGGTAGACCTTCAAGCGTTTGACGGGAGTCTCTAGGAGCTTCTCGTTCCTCGTCTTTAGATCTCTCAGATAGGATGAAAAGCTGTTCTCTGGATTCTGAGGCCTCTTCATCACCAACTGTATTCCAACTTTGCCTAAAGCAGAAGAAACAGGAGTCAAAAAACAACATTATTCCACATTATTCCATCTCAGCATCAGGGTTCATATACTCAGATATTTTAGATACTTGTGTACTCACAGCAGTCGTGACCACAAAGATCCTTGTTCTTACAGAAATGGTTGCACTCTCTTTTGCCAGGTTCAGTCTTGGTAGGAGCTGCAGAGTGGAGAGATAAAACCACGGATGCTGTACTATTTAAACTAGGAATTAATGTCAATAGTACATAAAAAATGATTTGATTTATACTGTGGGAAGCAGCTGGTTAACATATTTAGGTACTTATATATATGTTTTGCTTGAATAATTGACAGTAGTACTGCTCATATTCCCCGTCTGTGCCCATATTCATTTTTGACGTTGAGCATAAATTAGCATCCTTTGATGCCAGAAGGTTGCTTAAAATCCGTAACTTTGTTATCAGTCATACTTTTAAACTGACCTCTCTGCACTGTGCTCTGGGCTCTCGGTGGGGCCATGTTACTTTTCAGCGCTGAGCTGGTGGCTCTCTGTGACGTTTCTGGAATCTTCTGAAGCTTGTACACTGGAGTCTCCTTACCGTACGATTCAGCCCTGAATGTCTTCGCTCCATAATAGAAAGCAGTGAATGTCTGCTGGATATCCAGTCCCACTGTGCACACAAACACACTTTAGTGTTAATTACTTAATGCAGACTCTAAACTATTTTACTAGGATTGTTATTTAATAAATAAATAAATAACAGCGCAAACAAGCAAACTGGAATTCATGTCTATGTTCCAAGTTTAGAACCATTTCCATTTCCGCAGAAATGAGAAAATAATGGAATCTAACATAAAAACACAGCAGACCAGTTCAAGCTGTTTCATACTTTGTAGGTAGGAGCTCATGGATATGTTCATCAAGGGCATTCTGTTTATTGTTCTAAAAGTTGGGTTTGTGCACTTCGGGGCAACAAGTGGGGGAGTGGGCACTTGTGTTGTCAAGATAGCAATGAACGTCTGATCGTTGACTGTTGTCAGGGTTCATTTCAGCCAGTGGCGCTGCCAAGATAGCAATACATCAGAAATTTACCTAAACAAACCTCACTTCCAGACCACTACGCCCATCAGCATAGATATATTTGTAAGCATCTTTGTTATTAAAACGACGCATGTACAAGAAGTGAAAATAGACTTTTGTGGGGTGTAAGATAGCAACAAGCATTGCGATGTGGCTCATGCAGTGTGTTAAGTGTGTTGTGGGATAAGTGTGTTGGGAGACACTTGTCTGCCAAATGCCGCCGATCAGGATTATTACCACCCATTGCACTTCCCACAGTGGGTAGTAATGCCTTCTATGGTATATTTCCGGTACACACATGACACTTTGAATCGATAAGTGTTAAATGTTTAAATTGCACACACTATAAAAGGCCTTACTCCAACTGCAACTTTACTCACAAGGTAACACCTCACCTCAACTTATTCTGTAACTTTTTCATATTGTACATCTACTCTTTTATTTTGGATCTGTCATATCTAGGACAACATGTTTAACATGACATGTCTGGTGCCTTTATGATTAAGGGCAATTCCTTATTATTACAAAATAATTTTCAAAATTAAATGTCAAACTGCAAAATTTGCCAACGTCAGGTTTCTATGTAGGCTAGTTACACCAGGTGGTGGGAGCAGAAAAACAGGAAAAACTAAAATCTGTGCAGAAGAGTGGTACTCCAGGTCAGGAGTGAGAACAACGGCTAGAAATAAAATGTATTATTAAAACTGGTGCATTATCAACTGTGTCAGTGATACAGAAATGTGAACAATGCTTCAATAAATAAAAAAACAAAAAAAACGTTCTGTATGTGAATATTTTATGTGCAGCAGAGAGTCTAAACCTACACACCGTATTCAGAGCTTATCAAATTGATGCTGATCTTGTCTTCCTGAGATGTTCTTGTAACTTCAATCTTCCTGGACCAGCTCCCAGACTTAAGAAGCACAGTGTCTCTGTTAATTATAATGTGATATGCACATTATTATTTTTGGATTATTTTAAAAGATAGGCCTTAAACAGTAACAGCTTCACATAAAATAATCTGAATCTAAAAAAAGGCATAATATCATATATAGCAAAGAAATACATTCTGCTTAATTTAAATCAACAAAGACTTCTAGTGCAAGAATGCTAAACAAAACACTGGAACTGGAACAGAGAAATGATTGTTTAAAAGATAAAAGAAAAATATTTCTCTGTCTACTGCCTCGCCTGTACAATGTACTTTGACTTTGTAGAGAACAAGACACATATTCCTATTTATTTAAATAAGTATATAAGTAGTCATTTATTCATTTTCTTACCTAGTTACTTATGTATTTAACTAACTTTACCAGAAACCATTGTTCCTCCTTTCACACCAAGTACCAAGTTTTGTTTTATTTTCTCCCCAATTTGGAAGGCCTATTAAGCAATCCATGGTCATATGAACTCCCCTATTACAATGCTTCTGACACAAGGAGGGTGAGAGCAAGCGCATGACTCCTCCAATACATGTGAAATCAGACTCCTCCTCTTTTCTACCTGCTGCTGATGCAGCATATAATAGGCAGCATTACAACATGCTCAGAGGAAAACGCCAGATCCCCAGCTCTGATACATCAGCTAACCAGCATCACAATGGGAGTAGTGAGGGGAGAGAGCACCACCTACCCAGAGAGAGCTTGAGCAATTTGTGCTCTCTCGGACTCCAGCTGCTGATGGAGAAGCATTCACACTCGTGATCCTTGAATCACAGTGTCAGCACCAAGTGCCGCTGGACCACTCAGGGCCCCATTTTATTTACTTTGCCCTTTTTTGATTAACTCTTAGTTCTCAAGATAAGAAGTTAAATAAACAATAAAAAAAACAAATCTGGATCTTACTGTATCTTCTGCTGGAAGACTACATTGTTGTCACAATCCCCGATAATGAGGGTCACATAATGGTGGTCTGGTGCAGTTCTTTTTGTAAGAAGTTCCTCAAAGTTCTTCAGGTTCACTGTGACAAGAATCTCTGCTGTAGAGACACTGTATTTTGGAAGCTAAAATGGATTTAAAGAAAACATTTAGCAAAAATATTTCCTTTCCTTTTTCAAAATTTAGTTGACTTATTGAAAAAGGTGAGGTGTTCAGTGATCTCTGATAGGCTGTGGCGGATGTAGACTGTTTGAAGGACGGGCAAAAAAGGGCAACTAGTACAAGACACAGGGTTTTAAATGTGATTTACATTCTCATCACAAGTTTTTGACACTTCGTAGCAGGAAATGCAGGGGGCGCAATCGCCCCCTTGGTGTCCCTATGGTGCCCCATCCCAGCTAACAGAGAACGCTATAAGAACATTTATTAACATTTTGACAAGGTTCCAGGAAGGTTAGACTGCAATGTTGCATAATAATGGTTTGCATTACAATGTTAATAGAACGTTTCAGACAAAACACTAGATAGAGTATTTTAACATTATAGAAGCATTAAATAACATTAACATAAGCAAAACTAGAAATTAAAACAATGACATAAGTGACGTTATTGCAACGTTACCAGCACATTTAAAAACATTCTAAGATCATCCATGAAACATGACACATTGAACGTTTTAAGATTAAATGTTCTACTAACCAAAAACTGTGTCACTAAAGTTCCCTCTAAGGTGGAAAAAAGTGTCATACTGGCTACACTTCCTTTGGAAAAAACTAATGGAGTGCTCAATAGGGTTCTCCTTCTTACAATAAATTATGCTGATGTGCCTCTAAATCAAGAAATCTTGATAATGTGTCGTAATAAGTGCCTTTCTGCCTCTTCTAAAGTGCTGCTTGGGGCTGGAGATAGACGAATGATCACAGCAGAACTGTACCTCTTACATCTTGGTTAAATATAATCGTATAAAAGCTCACTCTAGTAAAATAAAAGCTCAATTTAATAAATGTGGGAGGTTATTTATCGTCGTTTGAATGTTGAACCTTTGAACTGCCCTCTGACAAGCTTTAAGAGTTTCAGTTACATACACAGTATAGCATCACTTTCACCATGCCCCAGAGATGATGTTAGGACCATCCTGGTTAAGAAGCTCTTTTCTAAAGGGCACATGATTATCATTTATAGCAAGACAGGGACACCTCGCAGGAGCACAGTCTTCATGATGTCAAAAAGTGAAAAAGTGAAAAATGGAGATACAAGGATGACAATGACAATATTTAAATTAAAGAGAGATCACTTCTCACCTGTTCCAGGCGAATTTCATATTTTGGAAGTTTGCTGACGGCTTCTTTGATCTGGTTTCCAAATGGAGGGTGTCGATTTACGATCTGGATGGAAACAGTGATAAGGAATTAATATGGTTATCAGTCAAAATATACATTTGAAGGGATTCTAGCTGAATCAGCTAAGATTTTCATTCAGAACTGTGCACAGGTTGTATGAGTGCTAACTAGCTAGCTTACCAGCCCACCTGTTCCTGATTAAGTCCTCAAAATGGCAGCTATATATGTTATGATATCATGTAAAACTCTAGAATATGTGGGGACAACATGTAGCATGTGGATGAGAATTTGAGAATTACCTATACTGCATTTTGTCAGTGAGGCATGGGATTGGCGCAATCTCTAATTCATATCACAAACAGCACGTACCAGCTCCAGTTCTCTGGGATTGGTAGCTTCAATCTTGCTGAAGGACGTCAGCCCTGCGTTCACCATTGCAGTCGCTAGAGATAAGCCTGGAGCGAGGAGCATTAAACGTTATCTGTGATTATAACAGCTATACAAAAACGCTAAGCTCTACACACTGAACAATCTTCAATATAAACAAGAACTACTCATTTTATCTTCTTCATCCAAACAACAGAGCCATACTGTAAACTGTTTATACACACATCCCACCTATCTTATCCAGCTGCTTGGACACATAGGGAGAATCTTCCCACAGCTTGGCTCTGAAGCACTTTGCCAAAATCAGGGAGTTGAGCTGAGCGGA
Organism: Astyanax mexicanus; assembly: GCF_023375975.1. Lineage (NCBI taxonomy): Eukaryota > Metazoa > Chordata > Actinopteri > Characiformes > Acestrorhamphidae > Astyanax > Astyanax mexicanus. The sequence continues at coordinate 40,867,833 of NC_064425.1, forward strand.
GAAATTCTGCTTGGAGTGATGACTGAGAAATTCTGCCAGGCCTAAAAATTCAAACAAATCAGCACACAACTCAAATACTCATTCATGAGGACTCAAAATGGCAACACATAGCATCAACTGTCCCGTCTAAACTTGATTTAAAACCAGCTGCACTTTTAGAAGTCTTAAGCCCATTGTACACCACTGTACCACTGTTTGCTAATTTTTTTTGGCCTATATATTGAACATTAAGCAAGAGTACTGCATTCTGTATGGTATTTGCTTTTGCTTTAGAAACTGCTATAATTGCGAGTGTCAAAATGAGACCCAAAGCATGTTTTCGCATTTCACGAATTGATGACGCACACAGCTGGTGTCAAAAGCTAGACTGAGCCTATTGCTCACAGCATGAAAAACATAAAAAAAAAATGCTTGAAAACTACATCTTAGATATGATGTTTTAGCTGAGTATGAGTTTGAGTATTTCTGTAATGTGGGTCATAATGTTTCAGATGTTTCATACTCTATAGTTCTGGTGATGTGTGACAAAGTGTGGGGATTATGTGTGTGGTGCTTTCCCTCTATTGTCTTGTGTAAATTGTACCGGAAAATATGATATGACATATGAAAAGTTTGGGTACAAATACATATCACTGCAGTTTTTGTGAATTATGCAAAAGGGACGCAAAAAAAAAGACGTGCTTAAGATTTTTGTTTTTTTTGCCGCCTCCACGTCTCCTCCTTGCCCAGGCAGACATCAAACTCTTACAATTTCAAAATATGATTTTAACTTATACAAAGCTTATTTGACGGTACTATAAGTAATTTACCAAAAATGGTAATTAATTAAAGGTTATCAAACTAATGTTTTAAGGTAGGTTACATTTGCTAATTCGGACTCCGCTCCTGAATATCTTCCCCGTGTCCTGCGTCAGTCCAAACTCCTGAATTGGAAGGTTTCCCAGCTGAGCTTGGATCAAACTGTTGTGACAAAAAGAACATATAGCGTTATCCCATGGCAAAATAATATATTCTACATGTTTTTTATCAAAATCATTATTTTATATATTTTTATTGATCAGTCTCTCCAACTTTATGTGCTAACATTTTCCAGGAAATAGTCTTAAAATACACAACCTGGTTATAACCTGGTTGCTCTTAAATGTCTATTTTATTATTATTCTATTAAACATTAATAATTAAATTTGAACAAAATATATCAGCAGTATTAGTTTCATCTGAAATACATTCAAATGAAAAGCTCCTTAAACAATAAAATCTATTAAATAGTAATTAAAGGGAACAAAAAGGTAAACTAGGATATATTACACCTTTTCTGCTTCTTCCTCAACAATGATTGTAAGATTAGCAAAATAAATTTAAATTTAAATTAGTGGTGACCATCAGTAAAATAAATAAATAATAATAATTGTATTAATTACAAGGATTTAAAAAGTGAAAAAAGACTTATTTACTGTATTAAAATACTCAGGGTAGTTTGATGCTTTTTAATTAAAAATCATTTAATGTGCGTAATTGTTTAATAGAAAGCTTTAGAGACAGAGAGAGAAAAAAAACAAGATTTAATCCATATTTCCTCATAAATAAAAATTAATCTACCTTCTGAACTACTTAACTGTTTAAACATTTTAAATAAAACTGCAAATACCAAACAAAAGGCTCTGTATAAATAGAGAATTGAGGCTTGGTCACATTATTCGTGTTTTGTGTTTTAAAGTTTTCAAATGAAACGCATGTGTTATTACATTAAGGTTGATGCTTTACCTTTAAATAATGTTACTACAGAAAGGATTTGTGTAGCTTTGCCCAGCCAACAATCAAAGGAAATCAAACCCTTTCCCCCCCAGGGACCGTGGTGTTATAAAAGAAAAAAAAAGAGTTAAACTTTTAACAATTCTACAATAACAGCATTACATACCAGTTAACTTTCATGTCCTTACTTTTGATCTTTCCTTCCATGGGATACCTAATAATAAATAAATACATGTTTTTTCACATTTAGTTAAGTCAAATCTGTGTTAAATGAATATGAATATCTAGAAACAGCTCTGTCTGACCTGATGGTGACTCGGTTCTTATCTATGTTCAGTGTGTTCAGCGTTCTCTTCTCATTTACTCTCAGCTGAACATCACTAAACTCCTTCCCTTTTGACATCATTTCAATCTAACAGGAAAAAAATAGAAAAATGTAATTTTCAAACAAAATCTGCTGTGTACTGTCTACATTAACCACTACGTGTATTTAAAAATACAGTGCTCACTGCTATCTTACACCCTGCAAACAGTATCTGTATATACTGTATATATCTATGTCAATGGTGTGGAGCAACTGACTGATTAAAACCCTGATAACAGTCAAACATCAGATGTTTATTCCTATGTTGGCTACCCAGGAGCATCATACGCTCAATGCACATACAACCCTGCTCGTAACACACACAAGGACAAACTCAACCTTTATATCAACAATAAACAGAATACAGAGTAAAATAACATTGCTGTTTTTGTAAACGACCTGCTCGCACACCTTCACAGTATGAACGAGCAGCTTATTTTTCTCTGCTGAGAAGCGAAGAAGCACTGCGCCATTAAAATAGCAATCTTCCATAGTCAGAGTGCACCTGGCTCTTAACGGGAATGGTAAGTAGCTTGCTGATTTGTTTATTTCAAGTTATGCCCAAAACATACCCATGATTATTAAAGGAAGTAGTACATGCCTTTTGCATGTTTTAAGCAACACAAAAGCTTACTTTTCCCATTGTTATTATAGAAAGACACACTGACACGCCCTAAATTAAGCTGCATGTTGCACAGTTGACGGTTTGCCTATAAATCACTACAATAGGGCCCCTAGTGTTAAATATATAGATGATTTGTAATGTGCAAAATGTATAAAAGCGAATAAAGCTATTAGGAGGCAATAAAAAAACAGCCTTATCAAACAGGGTTTAGCTGGTGTAATCTCTGTTATCCCTTAAATTACATTTGCTACTACTGTAGCTTTGCAAGAAGTGAAATACTGAAGTAATGAATTTACATAAATGTCATCATTAGAAAAATATAACTCAAAGAGTTTCAAAAAAGTCAATTCTGACTGTGTAAAATTACAAAAATTCTATGTGGACACTTACCAGCTCTGCCAAATTTTCTGTACCGGTCAGTTTACTGAACTGCTTCATTGTGTCAAATGCAACACAGTACCGAGCCATGAGCTTTCCACTCTCTGTGCACATAAAAAAAAAATACACATATTTACATCATAATCGGTGAGAGTTAGTGAGAATGTGAATAGGTGCTTCAAAAAAAATCTTAAATTAAGATAAAATGTATTGCAAAATGTGTCCACACTGAGGAAGACACTATCCCACAGTGGACGGCACAGTGCAGTGGATGATAATGATGGTGGCTGAACAAGGAACATTTTTCCATCCCATATTCTGTCTTTTTAACTTTTTTTTTTAATCACATATCAAGTCTGTCTGGAATGTTGATGCAAACACATCCACACATCCACAATAAATGCAGAAGCCCACACACACAACCCACAGGAGAGTGGAGCATTCTTTATCTTCTGTTGGACATGGCAAACAGAATGGGACAAAAAACTAGTCAGTACAACCAATTGCAATTGGTTACCTGTGGGCTTGATGTTTATGTCTTCATCCATTGTGATTAACTGATATGAGGCCAGGGAGTTCAGGTTTTTTAAACAAAGTTCTAAAAAAACAGAATCACAATCAATCAAAGTTTTTAGTCAACAAAGTCAGAAATTGTAAAAGAGAAAACTAACTATGTGCCTGATGTACCTTGCAGTTTGGTCTCAATTCCACATTTGTCAAGCTCACTGGAAAACCCTGCAACCAAGTAAAGCTGTCCTTAGAGTGTGCCAAATCTGACTGGAAATCTCATTTATTACCCATTGTGTCGTCTTCTCTTTCATTTAATTGTCTTTAATGATTGTTTTACAATGTAAAGTTGTAAAAGGACTGAGAGAAATCCTAATATTTTTTCAAACATCTACAGCTAGAGACATTCCACTGTCTTGCTGTATAAATGATATTTCTCGTAACACTAATTATGGAGCCTGTTTACAATTAAGGTCCTGTCCTTCAAAAAAAAGCCAATTTGTGTGCTGACTGTGTCCCAAGAAGGGTGGAGGGCAGCATGCTAGTGGGGAAGCCACCCTCAATGTGGAGATCTGTGCAAACGCAGTAGCCAGAACAAGCCAAAAACATTAGTAGTTAAAAGCTACAAACTCTTTATAAGGCTTTTATTAGATTTCATCAGTTAATTAAAATATGTTTCTGAAACAGTAAACCTTCAGTTTCCAGTATTTTGGTTTCTCCCTATTCAAAAACATAAGAGGCTGCCCAGCCGTGTTGAAACTTGAAACTTCACTTGAAATATATATTGTCTCTTTTTCACATTTCTACATACAAAAATCTCATAGTAATTCCAAGAAGGCTGACATGACAATTTATTATGGATCTTAAACGCTGATGTAACTGATTATTTTTAATATTTAAATTAAAGTTACCTCAAGTAGTAAAATTTGCTGTTGGAGAAAAATGTATTTTAAAATAACTAAACAATTTTACAGCTTCTGAGAGATTACTGGCTGGTTGTAAAGTAAAAATCTGATTCCCGAGGTTTCCCATGATCTGAGTACCTAGGTAAATGTAAACATATTGATTGGATTTCTACCAAAATCTGATTGGATTTTTGTTTTTACCTGCTTATTAATGTACACACAATCAGATTAGAGTCATCTCTAAATGAAACCTTGTGGTTAACCCCTACCATAATGTGTGGGATTCTTCAAGGCCCGTATATAGAGAAAAGTGGAACGGATCCAGTCTAGAGCCATGTTCACGTCAGAGATGGTGTGAAGAACAATCTCAGCATTCAAGTGCTCCACCAAGTTTGTATGCAAGCTGTACACAGGAGATGTGCAAGCATTAGTGTCTCAGGAAATGACACGGACTGCAGACTAATGAACTCATCTGAGCTTTAAGCGCATATTAAAAAAGCCTCTCCGCTAAGAGAAGTTTTGGATGTCTGTATGACCCATGTGGCACAGTACCTGCTCTCTATTGTCTCTGATCCGCTGATGAACTGCAAATACTTCTCTCGGTTCTGAATTCTGGTCATGATCACAGCAGTGGCTGAGGTATCAAACTAAAAAAAGCAAAGTCAACAGTCATTCTCAGCAAGAGCAGCACGATAAGGTCAGATGAATCACTACAACAAACATAAAATGCATGACTTTAAAACTTCACCTGTTGATGGATTACTGCAAACTTAAACTACAAGCAACTGGAGTATTTAACAAATAGGAAATTTTAATACTGATCTAGACCTGAGGGTTAATTCAGAAGTACAGTATGTAATATGGTTCTGAGGCTTAGTTCACTGTTACATAAAGGCAGTTAGTTACCTGTGGTCTGCCTGCTCTGCCAATCATCTGGAGCATGTCAGCCTCGCTGTACTCCTCACACGACCCCCCAGCATAGTGCATCGTAGACTTGATCACCACCAGGTGAGCTGGCAGGTTCACACCCATTGCCAAAGTGCTGGTAGTAACTGATTAAACAAATAATATGTCTACATAGTGCAGCCCTTTTACACTTTTAAAAGAGGAGTAAAACCATAATAACACTTTTATATATGAGGTCTTTAGGACACAGTGACTGCTTTTACACTACATGGTTTTGCACGGAACGCTTAAAAAACAGACTGGAACAGGTTTATATGGGCGGGTTATAAGATTGTGGGATCTGCCTATTACATTAGTGATGTTGGATAAGACTAGTCGCCATGATGCAAACATCACAGTAGGAATGTTGGATGAACGCGGTCAGCATCATGCTAATGCCATACACTGTAAAAATTAGAATGTTAAGAAGACTCAAAATATCAAGGCAACATACTGCACTAGTCTTTAAGACAACCATCCCCATCACTAGAAACCTTTAGTTCCCATATTTCATCTTTCATAAGTATAAAAACATTAAATATTAAGTCTCACTAACTTAAAAATATACTTTATGTGTTTGTTTGGCCTAAGTTAAGTTCAATTTAAGTTAGAATGTGTTCTACTGACTTCCTTTAGGATTACCTAAAAAAAATAAATAGTGTCAATGACATGTTTTACATTAATCAAATTTATGCAGTGGGTACAACAGTTTATGTTTTGATAGTTTAAGTTTGCAACTGGAAATGTATACTGTCTTTACAGTAACTTGCAGTAATGCAAACATGCCCAGCTGGATTTAATTAAACTCATAATCACAAAATAAAGCAATTTGCTCGTATAGCCTTTAACACTGAGACCAGGCCGTTCACTATTATATAATATATACTGTAAATTCCAAGAGAAGGCAGCAGCCTTTGGAGAATGACTACACACTGATGGTGAGTGAGAGGTGGGAGGATACACTCAATATGCAAATAGCGTGAAAACCCCTGCAGAATTGCTCAGTTGACCCTGTTTACCTAAAGTGTTTAAATGAGCATGTGCAGAGAGATTGGCTTGGCCTTATCTAGGATTAAACTACAATTTGTAAATTTTGCCATCACAGGTTATTTTGTTTTTTAAGAAACAAGAAAGTTTGTTGAGATGATTAGTTTGATATAGTTTACAATACAATTCTTTATTTTTGTTCAGCTGACTTAAAAATCACATTAAGTCACATGATCACATGATGTTGGGTCAGAATGGTCGCCACGGTAAAAATGTGGAAAGAGCCTGATCACTAGCATGCTAACACCGCACTACCAATGTTGAATAAGTTTGGTGGCATCCTATTGCTGAATTAGCGATCCACAGTAGCGATTATGGTGAGAAAAGTCACCGGCTAACACAAAAATACTGATGTTGGATGAGCCTGGTCAATAGCATGCTAATGCCGCATTAGCAATTTTGAATGAGCCAGATCACCGACATGCTAACGCAGAATTATCGATGTTGGGTGAGGCTGGTAGCTGACATTTTGATGCCACATCAATGTTGGATGAGCTCGACCTTCCTAGCATTTAAACTGATTAAGCAACACAGAAAAAGGAAACAAAAACTGTAAATGGTCTAACAAGTCAGCACCATCGTGGGTATGGCGCAGCTTTAATTAACTTTTGGCCCTGCAGTGGAAAAACATTCAGGCTATGGTTACCATGTACTGTAATTAAATTAACAGAAATGTATACAAATACTTCTTTACAAAGACCTCTACATGGCTCAGTTGTATATTAACTCATTTTCTATAAATATAAAAGTCATACTCACAGAGGACAGGTAAGTCACCAGCAGTAAATGCGTCCTCGACCACCTTCCTGTCTGACAAACTGACGCCAGCATGGTGATATCCAACACCACACATAATTAGATCTAAATGGGTGGTATATATGAGAAAACACACACATTCTCCTCAGCCAACAGTTTATATTTTACTGAGATTATTCTTGTGGTTTTAAACCACAACCTTCAATAAATTAAAAGACACACTCACCCCTGAGTTTTGCATCCAGAATAGAGCTGGCATATTTCATTAACCTGTGAGTCAAGACAACAGTCATGTTCATGCTGAGTTCAAAATAACAATCAAATTCTTCAAATGTGAAAGTTAATAACAGAAAGCAAACACACCGCTGTCTGTGATCAATACTCATTATGAATCTGGCATCCTTGGCGAGCACTGTAGCAGACTGCTGAACTCCTTTCCTCGTGGAGCAAAACTTTGAGAAGCATAAAAAAATCAAAGGATTAAAGATAATAAAAAATCTCACTCACTAAAAAAGGTTGTGTAATATTGGCAAAATATCACATTGTGATGATGTTGCTGCATATATAGGAATGGATGTATATTAAAAACTAAAATTAAGTCAAACCATGACATGTTGGATTTATACTGTCTGCAATCATTAAAGTCAACATAAATGTAAGAAACACAGCCCTTTTTATTTGCATCTTCCATACTGTCCCAACCTTTTATATTTGTGATTAAAGTTCCACTAAAATGCAGAAACTTAATATATATGATCATTAAGGACATGCTGGTTGTTTGTTTAAAAAATATCTCGTTCAAATCATTAAAAAATATAATATACTTAACAAATCAAAATGGGCTACATGAACAAAAGCATTGAGACACCTGTTCATTTACTGTTTCTTCTGAAATCAAGGGAACTAAACAGAAAGTATCCTGCTTTTGTTGGAAAAAAGCTCTACTGTCCAGAGAAGATTTCTACTAGATTGTGGAGCATTGGCTTGAGTATTTGACTGATTAAACTTAAAGTAGCTGAATGCATTCTTTAGGAGGGATGTCTACAAAGATTTTGAAACATAGTGAACACACAGAGCATTGTGATGTTATGTATTATACCATGTGTTTTAAGCAAAAACTTAGAGCTACTACCATCAGTACAGCATTCCACGTGACAGTCTTTTGCAATATCAGTAGAGTGAAGCTCATACCTTGATTAGGTTTAATATATTGTAATATTATGCAGTTACACTCACCACCAGTGTGGGCTTCTGATCAGAGTAGGTCTGAATAACACTGGCCATTTTGTAGTTCAGAGAGAGGTCAAACTTGAATTCATTTTGGCTGTTTCCAAATGGGAATCCCAGGACAACCTTCCTCAGTTTCACAGGCCTGTGACTCTCATCCATCTCCAAACATGTGGCCGGGCCCTGGTCATTTGATAACCAATCAGCTATCTTTAGAAATAGAGAGAAATGTCTGCAGTGAATAGCTCCAACAAAGTTAATAAAAGTAAATAAAAAAAGACTTTAGGACTAACTATCTTACACCCTGCACAAGGCACGTCACAATGCTTTTTTTTTTTAAATGCCATTTTTAAAAACCAACAAAATACTAAGACTAAATGAGCTCAGCTAATGTGACTAGCCCTGTGCAGCTCGTATCGTTCAGCTGGACAACAGCCGTTTTGTGAAGAGAACTGAGTAAACTGATACCGGGTGTAATAAATGGTGCTGAACACTTTTTTATTTGTTTTATGCGATTAGCATGTAAAAATGACCGAAAATCTGGAGATTATCGATTCTACTTGCTGGCATCACTGCATTAGTGTGATAACAGATATAAAATGACTCAAGGGAGTTACTGAAAAAAGTCTTGTGATTAATAAATCCAAATTAGCCTATAAAGTATAGATATTTACGTCACATATGTTAGGGATGGTGGCAGAGACAGCAACAAATCTCATGCGGGTTGAAGCGTCTGGACTTTCAGCTACGGTGTAAGAGTGTATGGTTTTCATTCTGCTGACCACAACCTCCAGGGTAGGACCTCGAGTTGAGTCTTTCACCACATGCACCTACAAACAAGTTTTAACATACACCATTTATTATAGTGTTCCAGATTCTTTTTACAGATTTTTAATGATTACCCATTAAATTATAATAAACTGTAAACAATACAAACCTCATCAATGAGGAACAGCTGAACTGACTGCAAGAGACAGTTATTCTTCCACTTCCTCGTCATACTGTCCCATTTTTCCTTTAAGAGGTAAGTTCATAATGATTAACTGTTAAATTTTGTGGCGTAACAAACACTCTATCACTCTATCATATCAAACTGGGTTGGATTAAACCATGACAGGATAGTCTGCTGTAAATGACACATTCTCATCAATGATAGATAAGACAGAAACTTCACTCAGACATACAGTAGATTGTACACACTATTATTACTATCTATTGTTAGCAGCTTACTAATCCACCAGCTAGATTTGTTGTCAGGAGACTGTACCAGGCCAGATCAATCAATAAATCTAACCTAAATATATCTTATGTGTGCAAATAATTCCCATAATATCTGTCACATCTTGCTGAAATGCTGAAATATTGGTATACACTGGAAGGATTTATATTGTTTAAAACAGAAAAACAGAATATAAAATCTTGTGTACTGTAGCCCACTACAGGGGGGTGAACTGTCCACAAGTTAAAACCTTAGGTCTAGGTAGGCAAAATGTTGTTTTAAAACGTTCAGGATACGTATAACTTACTGGTGTTGTCATGATAAGATGAGCATCCTGGATCTCAAAAACATCCTCTATCTCAGTGTCTCCAGTCAATTCTTTGCAATTAAGTCCTAGAGGTCCAAATTTCAGCTTCCAGTTCTCATACTGCTGACTGCAAAGGGCTTTAATTGGTGCCACTGAGAAAAGTGCAGAAATACAGAAATTGTTCAGTTTAAATTGTGCTGAGAAAATGCAAAGAACAGTAAGTAAACGTAATTGCACTCCAAATGTGAAAGCACAGGGTACTTATTTAAAATACCAGTCAAAAGTTTGCCCGCCCTGAATTTAGTGATTTTTTATTATGGTAAATGTTCTGCATTGTAGATTAACACTAAAGTCATCAAAACTATGAAGAAAAATGTATGGAATTATTTAGTAAACAAAAAAGTGTTAAACAAACCAGAATATGTTTTATATTTTAGATTCTTTAGAGTAGTACCTCTTACTTAGAAGACAGTTTTTCACACCTTGGCTGGATTTTCTCAGTCAGCTTTATGAGGTAGAGTTACCTGGAATTTAGGTTTCCAGTTAACAGCTGTGCTGAACTCTTCAATAGTTAAATACTTGAATTTCTTGTCTCTTAATGTGTTTGAGAGCATCAGTTGTAAAGTTGTGATGAGGTAGAGTTGGTACAGTTGGCAAGAACTACTCAATTAAGTAAAAAAAAAAATGAAGGTCAGGATATCCCAAACTTCATCAGAGTTCCCAACCTCTGTCTGGTTTGTTTAACACCTTTAATGATTTTACATATGTTCCTTTATATTATGGATAATTTCAATGTGTGTGTATATATACGTATATATATATATATATATGCACTCAGATCCCCAGCTCTAATACATCATCTAACAGGTGCATGTGCTGACCATTATCACAATGGGAGTGATGAGGGGAGAAAACCACACCTACCCACCCAGAGAGAGCAGGCCAATTGTGCTCTCTCAGACTCTGGCTGCTGATGCTGGGGCCCTAACAAGGCATCCTGTAATTAAGCCTACACATCTACATGGCAGTTTTCCCTCATCAGCTTTCAATAAAGATGATATGTTAAATTAGACAATGTGAAACACAACAAAAACTTACTGTAGACAGCTTTAACATTGTGCCAGGGTTCTGTAGTCTCCATGAGCAGTCGAATAATAGCCAACTCAAAGAGCACAGTCTTCCCTGAGCCAGTGGGAGCACATGCAACAAAGTTCTTACTGGTGTACAGGATCTAAAACACAGAAGTAATTAGAAAAAAAAAATAATAAATATATATATATATATATATATATATATATATATATATATATATATATATATATATATATATATATATACACATTTGCTGTTTTGACAGCTTTTTAAAACTGTAGCTCTACTTTTTTTGCTGGTATGTTTTGTTTATTTTACAAACATGAGAAAATATATATATACTAGTGCATTTCATGTAAATGTCCCCATGTATTATGATAATTCTGATGCTACACATTTTTCATACAATGATACTTACATCATCCAGAGCTTTGGACTGAACATAGTTGAAGTAGGGGAACTCTTTGAAGACACCTCTAAATTTAGCAGCTGTGTACAGGCCATTAAGGTAATCAAATCAACAACCTATCATCATTCAACAATATAACAGTGGAAAAAATTTATTCTGTTTTATGTTTTATCCTTAGGATACAAATTTCAGCAACTGGACGAAGCATCTCTGGTCCAGATGGTCCTAAAATGGCATTAAAATAAATTCTATTTGTTAAAGGTTATTTTTTGTAAAGCTAATTGCTTTAGTAAAAAACAATACATGCAACCTGATTCATGTCTTACAGTGTCGTGCAAAGGATTCATACTCCTTGAACACACTTTGTCACTTTAATGTATTTTATGGAGATTTTAAATGATAGACCAAAAAAAGTACCACATCATTGTGAAGTGGGATGAAAGTGATACAAAAAAAAAATATTAATTAAATAATAAATCTGAAAAGTGTGACATGCAAAAGTATTCATCCCCTTTACGGGGAGACTTGAGACTTGAGACTAGGAAGGTGATTTACCTTCCAGCAAGACAATGACCCTAAACCTACAGCCAGAGCTACATTAAAATGGTTTAAATAAAAAATATATGTATACATGTGTTAGAATGGCCCAGTCAAAGTCCTGACCTAAATCCCATTTAGCTTCTGTGGCAAAATATAAAAATTGCACAGACTCTCTTCATCCAACCTGGCTAAGCTTGAGTTGTTTGGCACAGAAAAATAGATAAAAATTAATAAGAGGAGTGAATACTTTAGCACATTACACATTTCAAATTTTTATTTGATAAAAAATTTGAAAACCATGTATAATTTTCATTATACATTACAGTTATGTGCTACTTTGTGTTGATCTACCATTAAATGCTCAAAAAACATTTTAGCATTGTGTTTGTAAGGTGACAAATTTAAATTCAAAGTTCAAGGGGTATAAATTATGAGCAATACAAGATGTCCACTGCAAGGTATATATGATAAAAAATATATTTGTACGTTTTGTTCCATGGGCTGTGTGAAAACAAGGTAAAACGCTTCTGCAAGATCTGCAAAATGCATACAGACCTTGGTGGGCACAGTATCATTACTATATGCATCACAGTCAATGCTGAAGCTACAATGACCAAATGTAAATTTGAAAACCATTTCCACAGGCTTAAATGAATAAACCTGCATTAAACTATCTAAATATGTATATATAAATGTAAGACAAGATAATGTATTTTTGCTTGATTACATAAAAACTTAACTCATCAACACACTGAATGAAACGCATCTGGAGTCCAGGATGCTCACAGCACACAGTTAAGACACACTAATTGATTGTGACTGGTTGCAGGGCTTATCTGCATACTGCAGACTTCTGCAATATCAGTGAGGCACGCGTCAATATTTGAATAACCATATTGTGCAGCACAGCTATCCAGAGTGTTAAATGTGCAGGATCATCACGTACTACCTTGTATATGAATGGGCTTGGGTGTCAAAGGGAGGACATGAGCTTTTTTCACACCAGAGTCGTGCTTTTGTTGTGGAGAATTGCATTCCTCAATCTGGCCTGGATCCAGGAAGGGGCTACAGGTAGCAATAGCGTGCGCTGCTGGAGGATGCTCAGTTACCATAGCGACCCCACTGAGGCTGTGGTCATCCACTGAGGAGTTTGTTTGACTTGAGATACTGAAGCTTTTTAAGTCCATTCTCATGGGGGGCTTGAACAGCCTGCAAAAATCACATTGATAGATGACACTAATGCTGATTCTTAATGAATGCAATCAAATCATCACAGCAAAGTCTAGTAAACAGTCTCTACCAAACAGTAAAAGCAGTTACTCCAACATATGAAGAATAAACGACATATGAAGAATAAACACTTTTTAATAACCTTGACTTCAAAAGGAACAACAAGCGACAAGATATCACAATAAAAATATTGTATTTAGAAAAAAAGAATGAAATGAAAATGCAGCATACCGAGTCTTAAATAGTGGAGTGGCAGTGGGATGACATGGTCTGGTTTTCACAGTGATATCAAATTCCTGTGTACCAGGGAAGGCATGATTGCTGCATTTTCTAGCTGAAGGTGTTTGAGACGTCTGCATCCTCAACATCTCATGGCTTCCTGTTTCATCTGCCTGTATTTGATCTTGGACTCCAGCACTGACAAAGGGTCTTTGGAAAGGGGGCAAGAACTTTCTTATCTTCTGAGAGCAACCTTTGTGAACAGGAGAGATGTTAATTTAAGACAATATAAAGTTATATCATCATTGCTTATTGTTAATAGTTGCATTAAAACAAGTTGGTCATATGTTAAATTTTGTATTTACTGAATAATTCTTTATGTGCAATTTATTGTGTTCTGCAGAGGAGTTTAAAAAGTGTCCCAAAGACCTAAAACATATAGTTTCATTACTAAAAACTGCACTAAAACTGCAACTTACATTTAAAATGAAAGATTCAAGAGTTTATTGTCATATAGACAAGCATAGTTTATTATCGTATAGTATACAGAGTGCATTTTTTAAAGAAATGGTTTACACTTAATACGCTGTCATTAAATATAAGGAAAACAAAGTTTATAATATCGATAAATAAAGAATGAAGGACCAATTATAATAGATTATTTTGAAATTGTAAGATTGTATGATAATACATTTCTGGATGTGATAACTGATAATAAATTAACACATAACGTAAAACCAAAATGATCAAAACCATTCCAATACTGTATAAAACTACACATATTTTATGAATATTTTCACTAAATATACTGTACTGTTCTTTCATAATTCCATACATGTGGGGAAACACATATAAAACCAACACAAATGCATTTATTATACTACAGAAGAAAGCTATAAAAAATATTGACCAAGCAGACTACTCTGCACCAACAAATGAATTATTTATTAAATTACATTACATGAAACATTATGAACTTAGATTAGCTGAAGAAGCTGAGCAAGGAAAAATATAAAAAATAGACGTGTATCTGTCAGTGGGGTTATTTGTTTGTTTGTTTTTTGTGTTACTCCACTGTGTGATATAAAAATGTATATTACTTAGGTAAACAGGCAAAATAAGCTATAGCTTCAGCCTACCCTTATACATATTTTATCTGTATTGATTTGTTTAAATGCAATACTTTGTTGTGTTTTTTCTTTTTATTTATTTATTCTCGTGTGTATACATTTTGAAATAAACTAAACAAATCTAAAATAGTGATCCTACTTGTGTTGGAATTTGGCCTCCGCCTTTAATCCTTCCATGCAGTAAACACACAGACTCAGTGGCATGCAGTGAGCACACATGTCCGAGCTGCAGCACTCCCGGAACAGTGAGGATTAAGGGCCTTGTTCAAGGGCCCAACAGTGGCACTGGCTTGGAATCGAACCCACAAACTTTACCTTTGATGTCACAGCTGGGATACTGCCCCCATTTTCACATATCTTAGCTGAAAGAGCCGAATTAGACTGTAGTGTTAGCCACACTATGGCAACCCTGGAGCCGGGATGGTTAATGGCCCAACAATGGTAGTGTGGAGAACCTACTGTATGTATTGAATCCACAACCTTGTTGCCAATGACCCAGTTAAGAGCACTGATCCACCCTTAGCCACCTCTGTCCCCATATTTACCCAGAGAAACAAGCAATTACACTGAATAGTGACACCAAATAAAAGTAATCACTATCTGAATTAACAGTTACAAGGGGTGGGCAATGTCCCTAAAATAATATCACGATATTTCATGGAATTTTTTGCAATAACCATACTCTTGGCAATATGAAAAATAGTAAATTAGAAAAAATTATTTCAAAAACACCCTATTGCAAAAAAAGTTTTTATTTTATTTTTTTTATTGCATAGGATATGATATGGCACACCCCTAACTGAGATATAAAAAAAATACAGGAATTTTATCAGATTTGTAACAGAAGTTAGAAGATACTAATAATGTTATTTCAAATATCTCCATATATCCAGGATTAAAGTAAAATAAATGATACTCTATGTAGTCTCTAGTATATATATAACGGGAAATGAGAACTGTGTGAATTTTTCTTTTGCTAAAAACAACAAAAAAATAGTACCCTGATGTGATAATTAGGGGTGGGTGATATGAAATGATATTTCAGGGTATAGTATTGATCACAATGTTGAAAAATGTTGGCGATATTACTGCGTCTGATACGATACGTCAAACCCCTACTAGGAATACACACATGTACTCACACACACGTATACAAAGAGAATACTATATGTAATATAGGCTGAGTGTGTTCGTTCATAAACATAGAAATAAAATTTATTAAATAAAAATGTATACGCAGTTCTGAAGTGAGATGACAACTGTTAGACTATTGCGACTCACCAACTGAAGACATGCATTCTGCCTCTTTCTGTATGGCTTGGGTTGCTGGTATTTCTGAAACGGATGGTGGAGCATCAAGCTGCCATACATTCTGCTCCTGACATAATGGGTTCCTATTTGGACAGACAAACAGATAGATAGAAACATCCCCAGGCTAGTTGTTTAATTAGTTGGTATTTGGGCTGCATATTGGCAAGAATTTGGCGATACAATACCATAGGATACCACTGTCATAGTAAGAAACTAAATATTATATTTATAAAATGTCTGGCTAGAATTGTCAATGTTAACAGACAAGACTCATCATATCCACATTCATTCCTACACACGTCCCACAGGTATGTCTAGCGTTCCTTAGCCTATAGCAACAAAATCATGGAACACAATAGTAGATCCTGTTCCATGACATATGTCAGTGTATTAACATAAATTACATAATCAGTAGTTAAAGCCTCTACCTCTGAATATCTGTAATCTACTTACACTTTATGAACCACTGGCTTGACAAAGAACAGGCTGTCTAGTGGTAAAGTGAAGTCCTCACACTCTGCCATCTTCTAAAGTCACAGTTTCTGTAGATTAAAGTCAGTAAATAGAGTTAGCTTACTTTCATCTGCATTTTAAAGATTTATCTTATTATTATCTTGCAGTGCAAATTATCTCACTGAAACAGTATAAATATCACCTGTAACATATAAATATCGCTTTCATAACATTACAGGTGTTACATATTGTAAATATATTACATGCATTGCATTTATTTGTTGTAAACAGCAATGTGGCAAAATTAAAGCCTTAATAACAAATTAAAATAATTTGCTTGAGACTTACCACATCATTTAAAGGCATTTGTTTTATAGCACCTCTGTCTGTGCACAACCTGCAAATATCAAAACCATATATAAATATATCTGTAATGTTATTTCATTTATGTGAGCACTAGTTTGACTAACTTGCGCTCATCTGGTGTAATTTGGTAATTGTGTTATTCATATTAACCCCATGATAGATACTATTTTGTGTATCTTAGCTATGGTAGTTACATCAGTAGTAGTATGTATGTAATAATAGTATAATAGTTACATTACATATCGTTAAAAAGTAATTTATGTCCGCAATATTTAAGATAATACAAGAGTATCTACTAAGCAATCCTGGTCGTTTTTTATGTTAAACAGTAGTAAAATTTTTAGTTTTAGTATGTATGGTTTAGCTGTGAAGTAGACAGTTAATTGCAATTGCAATGCTAATGATAGTAAGTTATAGGTATCAATAGCTAATTAATATTGTTTAGCTTTAAATAAACATTCATTCACATATGGGAATGTTTTAAAAGCTTATAACTAACTACAAACAATATAAATATTTGTTCTGCAACAAGCCAAAGACCAAGCTAGCTATAGGTTTTAGGTTCTAGCCAACTGGATAAAACACAGCTAATCATTCAACAACAGCAGTAGGTTAGCTAGTTAGCTAATGCTTACTTAGATAGCTAACCAACCTAGCTCATAGATAGCTAGTTTACTTAATAAATGAGTTTTAGTGTTTTATAGAGTTTTGCTATAAAGTAGCTAGCTATTTACCTAATATCGTAGAGGAGTTGATTGCAAATCAGTCAATTTATTTAACCTGTGGAAATAAGGTAATATAGCTAGCTTATATATTTTTTTACATAAAATTGTCATTAAAAAAAACTCCTGGGAATGTCTTAAAAGCGTTTTACTACACAACAGTCTAAATAGTTGCTCTCTTACATGCTAAAAAACCTAACTATTCTCTCAACACTGCTAAAATGCCTAAGCTAATTAGCTAGAGTTAGCTAAGCTCTAACTTACTAGAGAGCTAGCTAGGTTGTTAGCTAGTTAACCAAGCTAGCCGGCTAAATTAGTTAACTAGCTAAGTTAGCTAACTAGTGATGTTAGCAGTGCTGCTAACCCTTCAACAAGCAGCAGTAGCTAGCTAACTAGCTAGATGAACTAATTTATTTTACTTAATTAGCTAATTACCTGGTGTGTTGTCTAAAGGATACAATTATTTTATCTAGCTAGCATTAATTTTTAAGCTACCTTCAACTGTCCTCACCTGGTAGCTATAGTAGCCATTTTATATTAGCCTAGTGTATACAATTATTCTTTATGAAAAATACTCCAGAATAATGATGGTTATAAGGTTTTAGAATTTTTTTTGTTAGAAATAAAGTATTAGCTTGCTAACCTAGCTAACTTACCTTGCTCTCATCTGAATTAGCCAGCTAGCTTGGTAGATTAGCTAGTGCTAGGTTAATTAGTGGATACAAGTAGCTAATTATTTTCTAAAACACTGACAGCAGTAAAAGAGAGTTTTTTTGTGTTTTATAGAGTCTTGCTATAAAGTTGCTAGCTAATATCCTAGAGGATTTTTTTTTAAATGGCACCTTACATTGTGGGGTGGCTAGTTAATGTGTAGCTAACTTAGTAGTTAACTTATTAGTTAGCTAGCTAGGTTGTTAGCAGTAGGTTAAGCACTATTTTATTTCATGTAGCGTTTAATTTGGTTTATTTTGTTCTTCCATGAGGTGACCCGTTTTATAAATCACTGAAATACATCACAGCTACCAGCTACTTAGATAACCTAGCTGGCTAAATTAGCTTGCTATTGAAGGTAGCAGTGCTGCTAAACGTTCAACAGCAGCAGGTTAGCTAAATTAGCTAACATACCTTTTTTTTGTCTGGTGTCGCTAGCTTGGTTATAGCTACTGTTAGCTAACTAACCTACCACACATTTTATTCCATTAGTGAATACACTTAATTATCTGTCAAAATACTAAATAAATAAATGAGTTTTAGTGTTGTATAGAATTTTGCTCTGAAGAAAGTAGTTAGTTAGCTAGCCAGCTAACTCCATAGAGGAGATGTCTGCAAATGCGCCCATGCATTTAAACTGTAGAATATAGGACAACATAGCTAGCTATTATATTAAATTAAAACATATATTAAATTAAAACATTAAATTATCATTAATACACTCCTGGGAATGTCATTAAAGCATTTTCTACAAAACAGGATACATATATAAATATTTGTTCTCCTACTAGCTAAAGATTTAACTATTCTCTCATCCTTGCTCAAATACCCAAGGCTAACTAGCTCTACTGTTGGCTAAGCTATTACTTAGTAGTTAACCTAGCTAGCTAGGATGATAGCTAGCATCTCCACTAACCGTTCAACCTGCAGCTGATTACACGTTATTTTATCTGGTTTAGTTTTTTTATTTGGTTTATTGTTGATTGTGGTCAGCAGTTTTATAAATCACTGAAATGCAGCACAGACTGTAGTCACGACTCGTTTAAATGGAGCTATGTGTCTGTAAGCAACGTAAGCCGGTTAGATAGATAGGTTAGCTAGATAGATAGGTTAGATGGCCCCCAGTTATTTTCACCATCTACACACACAACTCTCTGAGCCTGAGTCACTGTTTATGATCAGATTATCAGGGTCTGGGTGCTGATGTAACCAATCCTCCGCGAAATGAAGGTGTTTAATGTGATTTTACTGCAGCAGAGAGCTCCTTTTGTCGTCGTCCTGCTCGTGTGTGGGTTTTTTCTCCACCGACGGCTTTAGACTTGGGTGTTTGATGCCACCTATTTGGAGCGTACCACTCTGTGTTTGGGGGGACCGGACACACATTTCTACTTTAAATTGTGCTTTCGACATAATACAGAGTGTAATCTGAGTTAAACGCTAAATTATACTGGTCCCGTGTGGGATTGTATAGTTTTGTCATGTGAAACGCGCTAAATCCTCGTGTTTTCGTGTAAAACTACTCACACTCGCCCCTCAGAGCGGTGCCGTGGTCTCATCCATGCATGGACCATCGCGCAAAACATGGCGGCTTCGCAATGGATGGAAGGATCGAGCGAGGAGGAATGAAATGATTTCGGTTCGGTGCTGTTGTTGTCTGTTTCTGCGGCTGAAAGGTAGGATAAAAACGTGCCCACGTGTTCGGTTCGCAGGGTGGAAGCGCCCGTTTTGCAGGCGCAGTTGGCTGTGCAGGCGCTGCTGTGTTGTGTGGCTTGATGTGGAACATAATAGGCAATGATTGCTGCCTAGCCAGCACTCAGTAGCACCACTCTCACTCACAGCCGGCACCAGCCTGCAGAATCAGGAGAAAAACAGTGCTGAAGCCTTTATGGAGGAGTTTAAACACGTAGCATGCATTAAACACTGCTTGCACAGCCTGGAAATGCATAGGAAATGGATAGGCTGCAGGACTCCATGCTTGGCTGTTGTTCCACAAATGGGCTTGATCAACAACACATGCAACTGATTGGAATTGGGTTTGGGTCATACTGCAGATTTACTTGCAGAATGTGTAAAGAGGATTTAAATGCATGGTTATCTGTCATCTGTTTCTTAGCATTAGTTAGTTAGCTAGTTCCTGCACTCCCCAGTGCAGTGATCTATCCTTCTGGACCATGCAGAACTTTTTCCTCATGTTGTGCAGCAATATTTCATAATTTATTACATTTACTAGCTAAATCATTTAGTAGAACACTACATACACTACAAAAAAATTTTCATCAACAGTAACGACTGCCATAATTAGGGCTGCAACTAATGATTATTTTGGTAATCGACTAATCTGATTAATATTTCGTCGATAAGTCAACTAACAATTATATTTGCCATGGCCTCCATTGTTTTAAAAGGATTTGAATGCCCTTTTAATTTCCAGAAGATGTTTCAATGTGCAAAGTACTGATGTATAGTGAGAAAATCTATAGTCTGTTGTGTTTGGCCACTTTTGGAGACACAGACCAAGTTAAGTGTAAACTGAATGAGTTAGCCCGTTACCTCACTCCCACTGTGTTTTTGTCCCCAGCGCTTTGTGTAGTGTGGTGCTGATTCAAATTAACGATAAGTCGAGAAGTAAAATTTGACATTTTTTTATAAACGACATTGTGTGACATTGCGCAATGTATCACTTCAAAATTAATCACTTGAAAAGCCATGACAGTATTTAATTAGAATTAATTTTCCTTGCTTTTATTAATAGCGACTTACATGTAGAACATATTACGTATTACGAACCTACGCCATAGCCAACACATATCCAACAAAAGGGTGCTACGCAGGGTAGTGTGTTTATACTTCTGCGTGCGCATATCAGTGGCTCTGTGTCGCTCTGCAGTTTAAACTGCAAAGGCGGGAATGTGTGGGAGGTGGCGCAAGGCCTGGCAGACCAATCACAGCTGCGGCTGTCTGCGTAGCGCGATGCTTAGTTACATTTCCAGAGAGGTGCGCGTCAAGCTATGCCATAGGGTACGCTGCGACGCGTAGGCTACGCTGTAGGTTTGACGCAGAAGTAAAAATTGGTCTTAGGTCAATCCGTTACACTGGAAAACATTCCACTGCATTCGAAAATACACACCCTAGAATTGGAGCTACTGCTTTACAGATCCCAGTAATACACTGTTCAGTTTAGCAGATAACATAAACCTGCAGCCTGATCTAGATCTCAGTTATGACGTGCCCTCTGGTTTCTGTGACTGACTTCAGTACCCTTAAGCATGTGTAGCATGACTGTGTTAGCCAGCATTGCGCAGATCACTTCAGATAATTTTACTAACCTAGCTTAGCTAACCTAGTGGTTGTGATAAATTACCTGACAAAAGTAACCTGTTGAGGAGAAAAGTAGTCAGTGTTTTATTACGCCCTTTAGTCATTGAGCTTTTTTGATGAATACCAAAGCTTTTTAGGCTGTTTAGCAGCAAAGGCTTGGGCTGAACCAGCCTGCTTGCTAGATTCAATGACTTCTCTCCCTGCAGGTGTTGTTTTTTTAAACATTGCAACCTCGGGGTGGGGAATGTCTGTTGAGGAATGAGCAGCAGGGGGAGACCGATACCACACAGATTTCCTTCTCATACTGCACAGTTCTAGGAATAAAATACTGCTTTTAGCTCTACTGATAGGAGATAAATACACTTTTAAGCTAGCTTAGTATTTAAAGTTATTGTGTTTTACATCGATGTCAGGGTATCCAACAGTACTATCGCATTTTTGTCCATGTTTTGCATGCCTGATTTAACACAAGTAGGAAAGTGTAGAGTTTTAAGCCTTGCCCAAGGGTATTGGTGTAGTGTGGCACACACAACTACCTACTCAACGCAAATACGCAAATGTGAAAGCACACCGGTGGTAAAATTTGACTGTTGCTTTTTTTTTTTTTTTTTTTTTTTTTTACACAAATACAGGAAATCTTAAGGGTATCTGGTTAGTGTTCTGATACTCACTGTACTGTGCGAAGTGATGTACTTTTGAAAGTTGTATCTGGTAATTGCTCTGATTTTAAAGGTGTCCTTCTGCCAAAATCCTCATGTTCTTGTCTTTTGTTCTCTGTGCATGCTGCATATGAATCTTCAGAATGTTCAGAAAAAATTAGTCGATTAGGAATGCACCGTGTCTACATCAACTCGTGAGTTCATGTCCTCGTCCACCTTGTCCTCTTCCACCTTGGCTGAAGTCAGGCAGCGATACCGTATCATCGGAAAGGAGCTAGCAGAGTTACGAACAGCATGGCAAGCTGGTTCCTATGTTATTTGTGCAAATACCACATCAGAGTTTTAAGCTTTGCCCAGTAATTCAGAGCTAAGAAACAAATTGTTAGAATGTGTCTATGGAACACCACCAGTGAAGTATAATAATGATATGTAGGTGTATGTTTAGAACAGTTCTGTTTAAATACTAGTTAAACTTTTTAATTTCTGGACCTGGACTACCCACCTCTGTGTGTTTTACATAGGATCTCTTTTCACAAAAAAACAGCGCACATGGCATTCATTCATACTAGAAAGTTGTAAAGCTTTTAAAACAAACATTTGAATCGAATTTTACACTCTTTACATATTTTTCTTTGCTGTTTTGTTCCAGATACATTCTGGAGGCATGTCTGCTTTGGAGGAGAACACCAACATAGATGAACATGATGTCTCCATATCAGAAATCTCAGAGAATATGTTAAGCACCCAGACATTCTCTCTTGGTGGAAGTGTGTTAGAACCATCGATGCAGTGCTCACGTGAGAACATGACACCAAACGGTGACCAAGCAGATCTCCTCACGCACGTCCGTTTTATTGAGTCCATCTGCGCCGATGGGCCCGCCAAAGCTGCTTATGTCAATGGATCGGCTTCGCCCAATATTTCAGATGAAATTCTGTTAGATATCTCCAAAAATGTGCCAGGGTTCCTGCCCAAATCACTGGCCACACAAAATTCTACAGTCGCCACCAGCGTCCAGTTTGAAGAATGTGATCCACTTAGGAAGGACGGTGAAATGACCATTAGACAGATGTTAACTGCTGAAGATGTTGAAAATCGAGGCATATGGGGCTTTGATGAAGAAACTCCAGAGAACTCGCTTGACTGTTATGATGATGGTAATGACCTGAGCTGGAATCCACACAAAGAGTTTATGAAGTTCTTGCTGGAGGATCCTGATCGTACTGAACCTGAGGAGAAGGTGCCCACTATCCAGCCAGCTGTTAACAATAGGAGGAGAAAGCGTAAAATGGACATGGTGGTGATGGTAGATCCTTCAGAAGAGCCCTACATAGAGTTTGACTCTGAATCACAAAACGATCACTTGGGTGAAGGCAGCCAAACACCATACTCAAACGGAACTGCAGTGGCCTTGAAACACCTTTTTCCTAAACCAGCAAAAAACAGGAAGGGTCAGAAGGGGTTGGAGTTGGAGGACGAAACAGTGTTTTTCCCAAGTAATAGCAAATGGAATGCGAAATCGAATTCACAGAGGCACTCAAAAAAACATTTATATGCTCCAGATCTGTCGCCATTCATATGCAAAGAGTGTGGAAGGTCATTTTTTGATCACAACTCGTTTTTAAAACACATAACTGTCCACAAAAAGAAGAGCCGGAAGGTCAAGGAAACCGTTGGACTTAAAGACGAGGGCAGAGATGCAAGTTTACAGTGTCCACAGTGCACTTTTGGAACCAACTGCCCCAACAAGTTTGTGCAGCATGCGAAAAGCCATGAGAAAGACAAGCGGTACTATCGATGTCAAAAGTGCCATTTTATGGCACTGAATGAACCTGAGCTAAAGGGTCATTTGCTTACGAAGCATCGAGTCACAGAAGCTCAGTATCTAGTAATGGACAAACAAGAAAGTTTACAGGAACAGAATGTCTGTGCATCAGATAGCAACGCAACAGCAATGTCTTTCACCTGTAAGCTGTGTTATTTTAAAACAAAAAACAAGAACATCATTAAAAATCATTTCGAGGTTTTTCACCGGAAGGACTTAAAGGAAGATCTGACAGAAGGTGTACACTTCACGTGCAGTTCAGAAAAAAACGAGAAGATGGCACAGCCTTCCTCATTATGCAAGTTGCCCAGTGTAGGTTCACAGTCGCCAGAGAGGGAAACAAAACGATTACAGCCTGAAGACTGTAGGAAAAAACAGAGCGCTAAATCTAATCAAGTAACAGAAAGGCACAAAGCACGAAAACGAAAAGAGGTGGCAAATAAAAAAGTGACCAAAAATGGATCTAGGGTTTACAAATCCATCAACACTCTTCTATCTCGAAAAAGACGTAACCAGCAGACAACCTCCAAAACTGACACTAACAAAAAAACTGACAATAAGAGTCTTACAGCTCTAGAGAGTCTAGAGTCTGATAAATGCTGCAGTGATGAGGATTCCCTTGATCTCGAAACCACACAGTCTGGGAAAGAGGGTCTCAAATCATCTTCTAGGTTAAAGGGGGATCTTTTTGCCCTCAAGAAGAGGAGTTCAAATGGCACTTTGAAGTCTAGTGGAAGTGGTGGTACATGTGAAGAGGTTAGCAATAATGGCGACAGTCCCCAAGAACAGAAATCAAGAGGCAAGTTCAAACATTTGGCCAAGCCATCGTTGAAGAAATCTCCTTCCAAAAGGAAATTGTCCACTCCATTCCACAACATGCAAGGCCAAGATATCCTAATTGACTTTCCCAAATGTAAGCAAAAACTGAAGAAAAAGATCAGCCCAGAAAAGAGCAAGGTTTTGAACGTTGAGGAGGATGATTTAGTTTATGATTCCAGCTTCCACCTTACAGAAAAAAGTGATGTCCAAGACGGTTTGTATATCAACAGCAAGTATTCACGCAAGCGTTCTTCTCCAGCGAAGGGAAGCCCACGTGCCTCTAGTGGATACTTTGTCGAAGACCTAAGCTCCCCGCAGAAATGTTCCATCAAAGAAGAATTCTTGGAAGAGACGTTGTGTGATGAAGCAGTGAATAGTGAGGATGATATAGAATTTGACCTGGACCTGAAATCCTGCCCGTACTGTCCTGCTGAATTCGAGTCAGGGATTAGTCTCTCCAACCACATTAGAGGGCATTTACACAGAGAGGGTTTGAGCAGTGGTGAACATCATGAAGCAGCAGTAGCCCAGATGGTATCCCCTAAAAAAGTGCCTCAGGTTCGGCGAAGACTGGCTGCAATGTCTCGAGTTAAAAAGGGTAAGCATGCACATCTTTATTCCCGTTTCCTCATGTAAATACATTGGTTTAGGGGCTTAATTTTCCATTTACTATAAAAAAATATATATATATCATTCAATAAAAGTGCAGTTTCTGGTCTTTTAATTGAGTTAGGTTGTGGTATAGTACCCTTACTTTCACTATCACAATTTAACTCAAGTAAACAAGCAGAAGCTCTGCCATATTTAAATTATTGTGTTACAGTCTAACCCAATTTAAAGAGCAGAAATTGTATTGTCATGAATGTATGTGTTAGGGGTGTGCCATATAGTATCGTAAGCAATAATATCGCTAACATATTTAAATCTCGGAAATGATATTGTACCCTGAAATATCGAGACATATGACCCACCCCTAATTTTCTTATTAGGATACTACTTTTTTGCTGTTTTTTAGCAAAAGAAAAATTCACACTGTTCTTATTTCCCATTATATATCTACTAGAGACTAGAGATATCTGTCCAGTATAGTTTATTTTACTTTAATCCTGAATATAAGGAGATATTTGGAGTGCATTATTAGTATCATGACATTCTGGATCATTGACTTCTCTTACAAATCTGATAAAATTCTTGTATTTTTTAATATCTCAGTTAGGGGTGTGCCATATCATATTGTTTTCAATAGTAAAATGTATTTTTCATTTTGTTGCGGTAGTGTATTTTTGATTTTTTTTTTTTTAATTCAGTGTTTTGTCATATCACCAAAAGTATTGTTATTACGGAAATACCATGAAATATTGTGATAACTCAAGTCAAACCCAATTAAAAGGGTATAAAATCTGATGTGAGGTAAAACTGTGGAGTCAATAAATAAATAACTAAATATAATGACTTTTTTTCTTTCTTTCTTTTTTTTTGCCGTAACAGAGAACAGCCAGGCTGAGGCCGGGAAAACGTCAGAGGAACAGACAGAGCTCACCTGTCCACTATGTAGGGAATGGTTTATCTCAAGGATCGGACTGTCCAATCACGTTCGGGGACACCTGAAACGGCTAGGAAAGACGTCCTCGGCTGCGTACCGGTCACCTATCAAGGCACTGAAGGAACTGATGCGTGACAAGAAGCAGTTCAACATGAAGTTACAGGCTCTGGAAAAGAAATGCAGAGCCTCGAATAAATTATCTCCTTTTAGAGTCAGTAATGGCCTCATCTATTCTAACGCCAAAGTGCAGCGCTTTGCACATAGTGGCAAACAGCACAGACAGATCTCTTCTCCATCGGGAGATGAAAAGAAAAGGACAGAGATGAAAGATGTGATGAAAGGATCACCATCCAGTGATCTTATAGGAATTTTAAAGAAGAGGCGCGCTCATGAGGAGGCCAAAGTGAAGAGCTCATTCCAGACAGCGAGGAAGGCTCTTCTTCTTTCTCCAATTAAAGAGCGAGGTCCAGCACTACATCAATGTAAAGCACTGCATAACTCAGTATCAGGTACTTTCTATTCTTCTATTGGTTTAGTACTATATTCTAATGAACATATTCTCCTATTTTAAGACTTCCACCTCGCCACGCCAGGTTTATAAATTCTACCATTCAGGTTTATATATTATATAGAAAATGCAAATTCAAATACTGATGTCTGCTTTTAGGCTCTATAAAAAGTGTCTCAAATTTCATTTTTTGTTACCAAATCCAATGTTTATTTTAGTCTGTTCACACAGAATTTGTAATGTGTTCTGTTCTCTGATATTGGTCTGAACAATTAATGCTCCTAAACTGACACTTTTGCACTATAGAGCAGTGCTTCACGTGAAGTTTCAGTTTCATCTTCTCCAGCATCACAGAAGCTATCAAGGAGTTCCAGTGACTGCAGCTGAGCTTACCTCTAAGAATGCCTTCCAGCCTGCTGTAACAAGGGCATATTTTGTTTGCTACGCTTACTTCTTTAGTTTACACTCATGGTTTCTCTAAGCTTTGTTTTAAACTGATGCTGCAGCTGCTTTATGCAATATGTTTCTTTTAATATTATTGACCTAGTGCTGGGCGATATAACGATATCAATTTGTTTCGCGATAATTTTTCCCTCGATGACGATGATAAGCCTGTGCAATAGAATTCGATAAACATTCATTTCCATTTCCGTCTAAGTGGCGCGGCAAACAACGAAAACACAACGTGTAATCAATCCAGAAGACGCTGGAGCAAATTAATAAATAGTTAAGAAAATTGTAATAGTTATTCTCATGCATGCAACAAAAAACCCTAAAGAATAGTGGAGTATGGCCCGACACACGCAAACAACCATAGTGTTTGGACTTTGGGAATAAACGGCCGCACTGTTCAGCACGTTTTAAATAAATTTTAAGTAAATTTTAAGCACTAAATGTAATTAATTCAATTTATATTAGGACCTCGGGGCAGGTGCTGCAAAAATGTGTATGTGGGGCGCGGATTAAAGGAAGAGGTTTTTTTGCGGAGCGGTAACAGGACAAAAACACCTTAAGAATGATGTCTAAATGACTTTCCTCTAATCTAATATAATTTAACATGGTTTAAGGATATAAAATAATTTCTAAACAAACGAACTTTTTAATATTGAGCTTATGGCCCAAGTGCAAAAACACAAAATCATTTATCATTTAGATTATCTGCCTGAACGCGAGCCCGAACCCGAGCTTGAACGCCAGCCTGACTCAGGCGCTGCATGAACTCGGGCCGGTCGAGAACACCGCTTTCCTCTCAGATTAGGCGGAAGAAAATGGTCTTTTTTTTAATGTAACAAATCACACTGTGATTTTTGTGATATTTCCCCAATTACAGCTCAGCTGCGCGTTTAAAGCTCAACGCATGAATTAATCGGTGCGCTGTGCGCCGCGCGTGCTCGCGGGGGATTTGACGCGTCTGTCAAGCAAGTTAATGGACCGTTTTGGGGGCAGAGATTAAGAAGTACAGCAGGTACATCTCAGATTTGTAGTTTAATGCTCTACTAAATTACTGGCTTTAAAACTGGCTCATGATATGGTCGGTTCTGGCTGGATTTTTTCCTGCCTACAGGCTGCATTTGACGGAAAGCAGCTCCTCAGTCAGACAACAGTGTCAGCATACAAATCGTGTGCGTTTCCTACAGGACAAACCATTTAAAAGTGCAGATAAACTCATTAAAAAATCACACAGTGTCTGTCTGGCTTAAAATACTTTTAATAAGGTACAGCTTTTAAATTAATAAATCAACATTCATTAAAAATCCGTGAGAAGTTCTGTATGCTAAATGACAAGCTAAGCTAATAAGCTAATAACATTTAATAATAATAACAGAAAAATAGATATGAATTTGGAAAATAACCAACTAAAGTGAGCTCAAAATACAATAATAAATATAATCTAACGAATTTCAAAATATAAATTAGAAATATTGAACTTCAATATTAAATTCAACTTCAACTACAAAAAACGCAAGGACCGACAGAACATAACGAACAGAAAAAAATAAATTTGAAATTGGAAAAAAAGTTCAAAATGCTAAAAGAAATAAAACCTAACGAATTTCAGAATATAAAATCTAAATATTGCACTGCAGCAGTACAAAAGCCTAAGTGCTTAAACAAACAAACCAAAAAACAGCCTATCACAAATCATTTTTTGAGCCCGACCCAGCTGAGGAAAAGGTGGGAAATCTTTTTTTTTCCGGCTGGGTCTTGGAAAACTTTGTGGTGAATTAAAGGGGCCGAGTTGCAATTTTTGTTTTACTTTAATCAGTTTTTAATCCGTCTTTTTAAAAACAAATATTCCAATATTGGCTGCCAATCAGTGCCCAATATTCTGAGCTCAAAAAACGCTATTCGGGCCAGCCCTACTAATCTAATATAATTTAACATGGTTTAAGAATATAAAATAATTTCTAAACAAACGAAATATTTAATATTGAGCTTATAGCCCAAGTTTTTTTTTCAGTCATGGAAAATTGGAAAAAATTGGAAAAAAGCCCGAGTTCATGCAGCGCCTGAGTCAGGCTGACGTTCAAGCTCGGGTTCTGGCTCGCGTTCATGATTAATTTGTTTTTTTTAAAAACTAATATTGGAATATTCGCTACCAATTACTGCCAAATATCCGGAGCTCAAAAAATGCTATTCGGGCCAGCCCTAATAATTATGGAGATACAGAAAAAAATATTGTGATAAAACTTCCATCACTCCCTTATTCTCTCACTAATAAAAACAAACCTTTAAGTGTGACACAAAGTGATTTGATTTATATCGTGATACATATCGATATCGACTGATATGGAAAACTATATCGTGATAAGATTTTTTCCCATATCGCCCAGCTCTATATTGACCTATAGAAGTCACCCCAATTATTACTCCTTACACACACAACCTTTCTTTTTTTATGGAAAATTTTACTCACTTTTTTCAGTCGCATTACAACAAATTTCATATTTATCGGATTTTAGTATCATATTAAAGTGACTCTTTTCAAACTGGATTTGAAAATGTCCCATTCTCTGTGTTTTTGGGATGTTCACACTGACACAAAAACAACCAATCTGTGTCACATTAGACCAAAAAGACCCGCTACATGAATGTAAAGGTTGCACACATTGCTGAGACAGATGTGCAAATACTCACCTAGGCCCGTCATGTAACTATTTTTGTTTGGACAATATATTGACTTGGGCGGCACAATTTTTTTAAATAAATAAATAAATAAATAAATAAATAACATTGTGATGTCAATATACAGAAACAGACATTTTTACTTGAAGTAAATCTCAGTAGCCCACTTTATTAACAATTTAATATCAATTTCTGACTAAACAATTTTTGGCAGAAAAATATGTCATGATCATTCCAGTGAGATTATTTTTTTTCTCATTTGTATCAAGAAGTAAAAAAGTAAAAAAAAAAAAAAAAGTTGAACATAACACAAGACATTACACTTTCTGCAATATGGCCATGTTGAGTACACGCTGTGATAAAGATGCTGTAATGATATATTGTGCAGCCTTTATATTGTCCCAGAAATTGCTGCGATATACAATTTTGTGATTAAGACCATTTTTGTGCCAATGATATAATGATGATATTATACTGATTTAATACTGAAACTACATTCCTTCAATAAAAATAACAAACTTTTAATTTATTAAGGTTATTCAGACATTAGAATTGAAATATAAAAATGTTTAAATATAAAATGTGGGTTTTTTTATACTATGACAATTTCTTAATGTAAAAAGTCGCAATATATTGACTTGCTTCCAGTATCACAATATATTGATTTTTTTAAATGGCAACTCCTGTAATGAGATTCATATTAAAATGGTCCTATCCGCTGTGTGGGGTAATATTAGCCGTCTATGACACATTTCTAGTACACAAGTAACAATGTGGATGAAGGAATGTTAAATACCCTCACTTTAACTTCAGACTGTGTGTATTTTTAGTTGGTCTAACTACTGTTGATGATCTCAGTTTCAGATAAAGGTGAACACAGCAGAAAGGTGTGCGCTCACTGTAATACATCATTCCACAGTGGAGTTAGCCTGTCCAATCACCTGCGAGCGTATACACGCAGAAAAAGAAACACGCTTACTGAAGGAACGAGTAAGTAGCACAGTATTTCTGTTCAAATGCAAATAATCTTTCACCCAAAGTAATTTCTCCCGAGCACCAGTCTGTCAAAAATTAATCTCACATTTCACATTTTAAGGGGTGTGAGCTCTTCTAATAAAAAAACATAAATCATGAAATCATGTTAAATAAAACACTTAAATGCTTGGAACGTCTCTGTATTTTGTGAGGGAGACAAAAACAATTCTGTGGTGTTGTATGCCTGGTGAACAGACAGAGCTCTTATTACACTATTATGATATTTTAGGGAGGTTTTGATGCTGTTAATATTAGAATATCGGAGCTTTAGGAGAGGAGCATCAGCTGTGTGAGTGTGTGTATGTGTGAAGGAGAAATTACCGCCTTAACATTGACAGCACTAGTAATATCACACTATTGGCCCAAAGTGTAAATTGCAAGGTGTTACACTAGGTACGCTTAGTATATGCAGATGTTATCTGCTAATTAGCTAATTACCCACTTTAAAGTAAGATAACTTCAGTCATAGTTGTCTCCCAATAATGGCCTTTTCCTTCAGTTGTATCTAAATAACCAAACAGAAACTTGCATTTAACAGCCTGATTATAAAACATAGTCAGCTATTTACCTAAATAAATATGCAATCCCTTTGAGCATTTTAGGGTTAGCTTTAGTATTAGTTAAGATTAGCTTAAAGCTAGAAAAAGTAGACTAATCCAATCGCAAATACTATATAAAAGTAGCTAAAGCACTCAAACACTTACCATATATAAAGTATTTTTCGCACTATAAGGCGCACCGGATTGTAAGGCAAATGTTTATTTTCTGGTCTATTTTTTATACATGAGGCACACCGGAATATAAGGTGCCTGATGCGATACTAGTAAGGAACAGGGGTGTTGCCATATTTTCCTTCTTATTCAGCAGGTCTCACCGCTGAATGAGCTAATGCTAATACTGCTAATTCTGCTCCAGCAGTGCTAATCGTTGTTAGCAGCAGGCTGCAGGCCGATTAATACTCACCTCTGAATAGCAAAAGAGCTAGCACTCAGCGCGGTTAGCGGCTAATGCTGCTCTAGCAGCGCTAGCCAGTGTTAGCAGCAGGCTAAAGGCCAAAAATACTCAGCAAAAGGCCAAAAAAAACAGCAAAAGAGCTAGCTGTTACCACGGTTAGCAGGTAATGCTAATGCTGCTCTAGTCTCTGTGCTGGAGAACTAAACTGCAACTCCTGTATAACTCTGCACTTCAGCAGAGTGGCTCTACTGCTACTTACAACCTGACTGTTAAATCCATGTATAAGATTGTATCCAGATTATAAGCCACACTGACAATTTAAAAAAAAAAAGTTATAGGCTCAAATAACAGCTTAATTATAGCATATAATATGTGATTTCTGACACTGATGCAATCTGGTTCTATCTTTGTGTTTCTATAAATAATGCAGCACCACAACCTTGCTAAGATGTGATGTTAATTAACACTAGTTAAAACCACCAATTTATTTGGCAACAACTTATAAAATGAGACTTTTTGGAATGATTTGTTTAGGTAATAGTGATGGGCCTGTTACAATAACTGTAATTTGTTAACAGAAATAACTGCAATATATATATATATATAGTTTTATTTTATATATTTTTTTAGACCATTTTTTAAAATGTAACTTTTTTAAACCTTAAAATGTTCATCCTTAAATACTGCATAAGTTTATGCTCCTCTGTTAAAATGCATACAGTGTAACTAGTCACAAATAAATGCTTGTTTTGAGAGATGAGGAAACTTATAGCAACTGCTAAGAACTGAAAATTGTTGCTGTAAATAGTGCCCAGGAGACACTAGAGGGCGCTCTCTTACAGCTGATTCTTAGTCTATTAAAAATGTCTAATCAGATCTGGAAATGTTTGTTGTAGAATCAGTTTGGTGTATCAGCATTTTACACTTCTCCAGTTTATCTCTGACTTGGTTTTCATCATTTTCCAGCTCATGACTGTAAACAGAGGAAGCAGAGGTCAAGAAAGAAGAACTTTGGGTTCCACACTCCAGAAGAAATCTACAGACTCACCTGCAGGTATGTGTGTGATTTACTGTGAATAGTTTGGTAAAATAGTTTTCTTGTGTAACAGTACCTTTTGTTAAAATAGGCATATAATGATCCTTCATTTGCTTTAACAGTGATGCCCATATAAACCATATCTATGAAGGTATTAAATTGCAATCATGAGAAAAACAATGAAGCTTCCTCAAAAACTGTGAGAAGGAATTATTTTATTACACCTAAAGTTTCTGGGGTGTAAGAGGATCTCCAAAAAAATACAGTGTCAAGAGACACCATCAGGGGTGTTTTATAAGTAACTTTAAAACTAATAGAACTGCTGCAAACATGCCTGGCTGTGGAGGATAACCCAACATTTCATTAAGGGCCTTAGCAACTTACTCAGGAGAGCTAAGGAGAGCTAACTCCTATGTAAATGAAAGACACCTACATGATTAACGCTGGAATAAGTGCTTCAGTGACAATGAATTAAAAAGGAAGGAAAAAAAGACGGAACCCACTACTGACCACAAGGGACGTCAAAAACTTTCTAGAATATGCCAGGAGGAAGTTTGGATAAGACTGCTTATTAAAGAGTTTTGGGATACAGTTCTGTGGACTGACGAAACCAAACTGTAACCATTTGGACACATAAGGTAATTGGTGCAGGTGCTTGTAAAAAAAATAATAATAATAATAATAAAATAATTTAAAATTTTCTTTATTTCAGTAAATTAGTTTAAAATGTGAAACTCATATATTATATTAATGTATTACACACAGAGTGATCTATTTTAAGCATTTATGTCTTTTATTGTTGATGATTATGGCTTACAGCCAAAGAAAACCCAAAAAACTGTGTCTCAGAAAATTAGATTATTATATAACATTTGAGACAATTGGTACTTTTGTCAGTGTGAGCGTTGTGCCAAGTCCTGCTGGAAAATGAAATCCGCATCTCCATAAAAGTTGTCGGCAGAGGGAAGCATGCTGTAAAATTTTCTAAAAAAAAAAACAAAAAAAAACACTGCACTGATTTTAGACATGATATATAACACAGTGAACTAACATTGTGTATATACTCACTGGATAAATACAGTGGTTATGTATGGTGGTAATAAACATTATTATGATTATTTACAGTGGTTATTTCCCCTCTCTCCTCTCTTCTGCAGGTTTTGTGATCTAGTCTTCCAGGGCCCGCTGTCCGTACAGGAGGACTGGGTGAAGCATTTACAGAGACATATAATGAACACTGCTGTACCACGCACAGGCGCGGGCATGGTGGAGGTTACCTGCTTCCCTAAAGAGCCCAGCTCGGACACAGAATCGCAGGCCAAGCCGTCCTCCTGAGCCCAGCACGCATAGCGGATTTCCCACTGTCCATAAAATGTAATGTAATTGTAAATGATTTTACTTCCCCCGCCAGTTTGTATGATTTTGAATACCAAGGAATTTGAAATTTTCACTTTCTCTCTCAACGCACAGCGACGTTCAGCCCTTAACACACAGCTGTCTTTTTATATTGTTACATTGTCCTGGTATTTTATATGACGCATAAATAATAGTGCTCATGGTGGGTGATTTTTTTTTGTTTGTTTGTTTGTTTGTTTTGGTTTTATTTTATTTTTTTTCCAACCGAGACCAACACCAAAAGACAACTGTTTACCTCAGACACTTCACACACCTTCTCAAGATGGGTTTTAGGATTTTATGGAACTGCGAATAGGCTCAACAAAACCTGAAATAATACTGTATTCATTTTATTACAGTTGTTTTTAAGCTTTTATTTGTTTTTACTTACTTTTCAACCCAGTTAAACCTTTTATTCTCACACTCACTCAGTGATTATGTATGGTGCAAATGTATAGGAAAAAAAAGTAGATATATTTACTTTATGATTTTTTTTTTGTTTCGTTACATACGATTTATGTTAAACAAACTGGTCTATCATTATTGAGAGACTTAAACTGATTTATTTAGTATGTGTGTCATGACTTCATTTCATTATTACACCTGACAGGGTTTATTTGTTTTTATCTTGTTTATTTGGGTCACTTTTGGGTCATCCCGTCACCTCATTTTGATATCATACACAAAAGTCTGAAATGTAAAGTTCTGTTATTTGTGCTGGAAAAAAGAACCATTAACTGTTACTTATATTTGCAGTTATTTTTACTGTTATTTTTGTTATAAACATTTTTAAATAATTTATGTCAAAATGTAAATCTTGAAAGATTTTTGGTTGTGCAGAATAAAAACGTTCTGTTGTTTTTTTTGGATGTCTTTAACCTTTTGGAATATTCAATATTAAGCTGTAAATGTAATACTCTGTTAAATGTGTTTATTAACAATATTATGATCAGTGCTCTAAAATAGTGCCCAGTTTAGGATTCCAAAAAATTTGATTATATTCCATGCAGTCATATACAGTGTGTCCAAATGTTCAGCCACAAGGGGCACACAGGCCAGGTTTGGAACATTTAAAAGTGCAATTCATCAGTTGATTTTTACAGTAAATGTGTGTAGATTAAAAAAAAAAACACTTGTTTATACAAACAATGAGAAAGTGAAATCTCAATAACTGAAGTGCAGCGGTCCCATGGTTAGTTACTGAAGATGAACCCCATACCACACCATGCAGATACAGTTGTGATGTCTGGACGTGTAAATCTGATTTGATCACTTAAAATCCAATTTGCACACAGTCTGAACGTAGCCTTTGTTACTCAAATCTGGTTTAAAAAAGCCTAAGACTGTTTTTGACATGTCTAGACTGAACTGGAGATGATTAGTAAAGAAGAATGATCCGAAATATCTTCAACCAGAAGCAAAAACAGACTCTCATTGGAAGCTGTAGGAAGAGTTTAGAGGCTGTTATTTCTGCAAATGGAGGAGCTACTTAGTATTGATGTAATTTTTCTGTTGGGGTGCCCAAATTAGTTTTAAGAATTATTGCACACTTTCTATAAATCCTATAAACTTCATTTTACTTCTCAAATATTATGGTGTTTTTTTATATAATATAAAAGGGTTTTTTTAAATATTGTGGTAATTTCACCCTCTGCA
This sequence comes from Astyanax mexicanus, assembly GCF_023375975.1. Taxonomy (NCBI): domain Eukaryota; kingdom Metazoa; phylum Chordata; class Actinopteri; order Characiformes; family Acestrorhamphidae; genus Astyanax; species Astyanax mexicanus. The sequence goes on from NC_064425.1 coordinate 40,903,922, forward strand.
GCACTCTCTCAGGTTTAACTGTGCTATAGGTGTGGATGATGTTTCACATCACAATATGTCAGTCAGTCAATCATAATACAACACCCCCAACCAAATTTTCATGATTTTCCTTTATAAATCATTGGTTGTTCAGATCAGCAATTTCAGTTAAATATATCATATAGCAGATTAACGTAAAATGAAGTTTATAGGATTTATAGAAAGTGTGCAGTAATTCTTAAAACTAATTTGGGCACCCCAACAGAAAAATTACATCAATACTAAGTAGCTCCTCCATTTGCAGAAATAACAGCCACTAAATACTCCCTTCAGCTTCCAATGAGAGTCTGTTTTTGCTTCTGGTTGAAGATATTTCGGATCATTCTTCTTTACAAATCATCTCCAGTTCAGTCAGGTTTGATTCAGGTTTCTGATCATGAACAGCTGCTTTAAATCACACCACAGATTTATAATAATATTCAGGTCTGGGGACTGAGATGATCTGAGATGATCATTCCAGAACGTTGTACTTGTTCCTCTGCATGAAGTGCAGTGGTTAGGGTCGTTGTCCTGTTGAAGTATCCATCCCCAGCGCAACTTTATTAAGATTTAATGGGTGGGCATGTTGAGTTGTTGATAACTCTTCAGTGCAGCTTTAAATAAAAGCTGAAAAAAGGAACCTTGTACATAGAGTACCTAGACAATTATAATATTACAGTGGATCCTTTGAAAAACTAAAAATAATACTAATTTTGTACGAAAAAGAAAAAGAATGGGATATTCTTCATTTGAATTTCATCAGAAATTTCCCCTTTCACAGATATAAATATCTTTTTTTTTCTGAAGAAGAAAAAGATAAAATTATGAAAATGCATAAAATAAGCACATCCTATCTACTGTACCTATTTGTTAACTGCTAATAAAATTAGTTAAGTAACAAAAATCCTACAAGCAAGTAACATTACGCAAAAAAAAAAAATCGCCACAGTTGAGTTGGTGTTTAATTGTCCCGTATACTGTATACGTGTTTATATTTATATAACTCAAAAAGGCAATCAGAAATTAGGAAAAGAAAGGTCTTTATGCTGCACAGCAAAAGGCATATTTTGTTATTAGAGACAATTTAATAAATAGCCATTGCTAACATTGCATTTGGGTGGAGGCAAAGACAAAATCAGGGGTGGGCAAGAGCCCCCCCAACCTGGATCTGGCCCTAATCCAGACTCATCTATTATAGTCTGGACAGCCAAAAACCACATGAAATCAGATTTTTGCAGATTGGATCCAAAACATATTTGGAGGTGGTTTGAATTGCGATTATATTCAGATTTGTACAGATGTGTCTGAGTGGGAACACTCTGGACGCTCGAATTAGTTTTTATGTCTCTTTTAACTCAAAAACATGAAAAACAACCTCATTCAATTCAGAGTGACAGAAATGCTTCAGGGGCTAGGCCTACTGATTCTGACCTTTATGCCACATCAACCCAATTTGCAGATCTTATCTGATCACTCAAAAAAAAAACAGTGCAGACATGCAGTCTGAACACAGGCAAATCTGGTTTGAAAAGATCTGATTTTGCATGGTTACAAAGCTGTTTCATGAAACAGCAAAAAACTGATTTAAGTCACTTCAGCCTGCTAATGTGAACACGGCATAAAAGACAAGGATTAAAAGGTTAAACAAGGATTAAAAGGTCATCCAACAATAAAGCTTCACTAAGCCAAACCTGAAACAAAGGGGTGATTATAAAGAGGGCAATTACTTCAGGGCTGAGCTCCAGGAGTGTAGTACAAGGCCTGGGTGGAGCTCTGCAGTAGGAGGAGCAGAGAGATCAATACCAGGTCCCATCCACAGGGGGCGGCACTGTGACAGTAGTTCTGCTTTTAAAGCACACCTGAGCACCAAAGAACAACCAGAGCACTAAAACAATTACAGAGACAAAATATTATTACAAATTGCAACATATGAATCTGACAGTAGTTTTTTTTTTTTTATTGTATCAGAAGATCATGATGAAAGGACCAATAGAAATGCGCCAAAATAACTTGGAATTAAATACTTTTTTGTGTAGATTGTTTAGATTCAGCCTCCTGAATTTGGCAACCCGAGTTAGCTTCGTGTCTGGGGAGGGGTGGGCGGGGCAGACTACTCTCTGTGATGTTTTGAAATTGATAAATATATTGAAAATAGACAAGGATATGCAAACACATCACATTATGTAGATCAGTCAATCAATAATACCGTCCAAACCATCTCACCGCTATCAGAGGCACACTGCTGCTCAGCCAATCTGCCCTGCCTCTAAACCCATACATCACCCAGTGACCCACCCAAACTACCCCTACCATTTTTTAGCTTTTTTTTCAAATTTGAGCTGAGGGTGGAGTCAGCATTTGTGGCGTAAATAATTGTGTTTAAAAAATTATTATGCATTACTAATTCCAAATCAATTGCATGCTTTGGCACTTTAACATTGACAGCCCTATTTAAAATATTTCTGTAGAATTGGAATATCAACTCAGGTTTTTACTCAAGTAAAAGAGTAAAAGTACTGGTTTTAAAACTACTTAAAGTATAAAAGTAAATATAAATCTTAGGCCACACCACAGGGACCTATAGTGCACTACTGCTATTTAACTAAGGTAACAAAGTATTTGTACTTTATTACTATTACACCTCTGGTAAACACTGTACACTGTCACCGGTACAGACATCAATTTAACAGTGATAATCAGACTCCTGGGTATAAAGCTGTGCTGTGGCGTGTCTCTGAATCTGAATTAAGGTGCACAATGGGATCTTTGTAGGTACGTCTGCAGTCTTCGTACCCTGGGGGAGTGGGACGTCCCGCTGCAGCTGGAGTGCGGGACGGTGGACAGGTTGGGACATGGTGAGCAGCAGTGAATCATGGTGAGTTTATGACTGGAGGAAATGCTTGCTCTTCCTGCAGCAGCTAGATCGGGACATGTTTCCTGTTCTGTGGTTGCCAATGATCTGCTAACTCTTACAGATCTGCACAACCGCCACAGTTTCAGTTCAGCTAAAATTCAAACACTCATTCACTGCAGTTCAGTTTAAAATACTTGCATTGCTTTGAAATTATTTGGCTGAAACTTTCAGTGTTGAAAAAAAGTGAAATAACCAAATAAATATCAGTCAAAGGTTTGGACACACCTCTTCTCATTCAATGTGTTTTCTTTCTTCTTTTGATTTTTTACATTGTACATTTAATATTAATGACTCTATTAAATCTCTACAATACCACATGCAGAATTATTAAGTAAACGAAAAGTGTGAAACAAACCAGAATATGTTTTATACTTTAGATTCTTCTAAAGAAGCACATTTATATTTAAGGACAGATCTCACACACTCTTGGTATTTTTGATCTCAGTGTTTTCATGAGGGAGAGTCACCTGGAATAGTTTTCTCAGCTTCTTAAAGGAAGGAGTTCCTGGAGGTCCCAAATCACCCAAAATCACCATCTCAGTTAATCAGGTTTAGATCAGGGGATTATTGTGGAGGACTAACCTCTATTTTTTAACTACGTTATTCCATATATTCCATTAATTGTTTTCATGTATTTAATATTAATCTACAATGTAGAAAATAAAATATACAAAGAAATATATAAAGGAAAACACCAAATGAAAAGGTATGTACAGTACTGTATACTGAACAATGACATCATATTTATACCATATTCATATTGTGTTTTGTTTGTATCAAAAAGTGCCATAATTAATAAAACCTTGTGAACAACTTTTTTCAGTATTTCGTATTTGAATGTTTCGAATATTTAATTTTGTTTGGTTTCAGCCCAAACTTTTCATTATGGAGCATTTCTAATGAGATATATAAAAGAAAAATCTCCAAAAAAGTTTTTAAACATTATGGAATTCTAGAGGTTTTTTTTACAGTAACTTAACAAGTTAAATGTAAAAAAGTATTAAAAAGTATCAACAGTAATTAAAACATAAAAATCTGTGCTTTGCAATTTGTTGAAATTTTTCAATGTTTCAATTTGTGCAGATTTGGATTTGGCCCAATATTTTATTTTAAAGCTCCTCTAGACAGTTTCAGTTCAGCCAAACATTATACATTCATAACCTGCTGTTTAAACATTATTGAACTTTTATCCTTATTTTCGGCTGAAAAAAAATATATTTTGGTGCCTCCTTACTTAGATTATACTTAGATTATAAACTAATAAATTGGTGTCAATCAATTAAAAAAATCTGATTAATCAAAACAGAATTCTTTGATTGATTACAATTAATCACACTTGTTTTTATTAAGACTAAAGTGAATATTTAAATGTAAATAAATTAATGAATTATATATTGGCAAATACAGCCTGGGACAGTGTGTGCGGTCAGTGAGTGCACTAACACTACATGACGAGAGCAGCAGGGCAGGGTGTGTATCTGATGCCAGTCTTCCCCAGTACCCGATATCCTCCTTATCAGCCAGACTCAACTGCCAGCCTGCTGCCGGCCTGGAGACACACTGTGGTTTCACCCTCAGTAACATTGACACGCCCCCAACCGCCGGCCCAGAGACCGCCCACCCACAGCCGACCTGCCTGAGAGAGTAAAACCTAGAGCCCACTCTGCTCCTGTTCATTTATTAACATCACAAACCATCACAGACTGGAACTACAATAAAACACATCAAATTATTCAATATTTCACCATTCTCTAAAACATTCCCATTTCTACAGTATTCATTATGCTAGATTTCCACTACCCTGATCGTCCAGGAGCACTAGACAGACTGTAGTTCTGTATTTGTTTCTCTTAATACTTTATTATTATCCTTTCTTTCACCCTGTTATTTAATAATTAGAACCCCACAGGAGAGAAAACCACCACAGAGCAGCTATTATTATTATTATTATTATTATTTTGGTGGTGTGTCATTATTCTCAGCACTGCAGTGGTTAACACTGATTAGCATGGTGGTGGTATATGAGGTGTTAGTGTGTGTTGCGCTGGTGGTACAGTGAGTGGATCAGTTGCAGCAGTGCTGCTGCAGTTTTTAAACACTGTGTTTAATCACTCGCTGTCCTCCACTCTTACCTACTGTAGCTGCTCCATCTTGTAGCTGTAGATCCTGCATCAGTCGGTACAGGATGCTGCCCACAGGACAAACAGCCTGTTGGTGGTCTATTGTCAGAATCTGACTGCACCACCCAAAGAATATCTGATCTGTGGTGGTCTATCTTCTGGGGTCCTGAACATTGAAGATAATGCTAAAAGGAAGATAATTAAGTATGCTGAGAAACAGATAACCCACTTCAGTCTGTATCTACAGAGAACTACCTCAGACCTGCTGACCTCACTGACAGCTTATAGCCAATCTAACCTTGTGTTTGCAGTAGCAGGTGACAGAGCACCAAGCGACCAGTATTTCTATAAGAGGACGCAAATTGTAGCCACGGCTTAGTGAAAGCAGCTAACAACAAACAACAACATAAGACAAAATAAATTGAGTAGAGATTTTCTCAACTCAACTTTATGCAAATTATTTAGGACACTTGATAGTGATCTCTGCTAGATTAGCCAGTGAACCAGTGTGAACGCAGGGTAAGGTCCTTTGGTGTTGATTTTAATTCTCAGTCTACAACCAGCTGACTGACCACACTATTCAATAAGTTATTATACACAGAAATGTGGTACTTTCACTTTAATTTATCACAGAAATTAACATTGTCAATGATATGTCTGTATCATCAGGGCCATGAAAAAATTTGATCTCCACAACGGAAACTTTAAGAGGGGCACAAATCATTCTGAACTTTAGCATAAAATCCAGGTAACAAAATGTAATGCTGGACCGTTCCTCTTTATTCATTCATCATGAAATGTTTTTACATTACATTTGGCAGACCACAATGTCCACAAATGTCCACAAAACGAGAAGGACGACTGGTGATTTAAGGCAGCGTGGTGTCAAGGTTTTCATACGACAGCTGTGATACAGTGTTCTGTTAAAGTCACTCATCAAAACGAGATGGAAAACATTTCTATGAAATGTCCTCTCAAGGTTTGCTCAGTGTTTCTAAACAGTTGGAGCTCAGATTGTAACATTGTTATCTGTACTCATACTCTCTCTTGTCTCAAGCGGAAGAGTGTCAAAAAGATGTTCCTCCACAACGAAGAGGTTTCTCTTGAGGTGTTGACACTGGCTGAGCTGAAACGGAAGGTGACCAAGACAGTTCCCTTTTAGCTCAAGCTGGGTGAGCTGAGTCAATTGCCCAACAGCCTCTGGTAAGACGGTGATGCCGTTGTTTCCCAGACAGAGAACTCTTAATTTGGTACACCTGAACAGTTGTTTGGGAAGAATCTCTACTTTATTGTCTGTTATATCAAAGTACTGCAGGCTCTGGAGAAGTCCAACCTCATTTGGAATCAACGAAATGGAATTGTGGCTAAGATCCAGGTGCCTGAGTTTGGGGAGGTAGAAGAGGGCCGCTGGAAGGGTTTCCAGTTTATTGTAGGAGAGGTGAAGGATCTCGATGTTCTTCACATGGCTTATAGATTGGGGAATAGCGATAATCCTGTTGTGCCAAAGCTTCAGGCAGGTGAGTCTCTTCAGGTGCTGAAAGCTGATGATCTCTTCGATGGTCCGAATGCTGTTGGATTTGAGATCCAGCTCTTGAAGATTAATCAAGCTGAAAATAGCATGGGGGATCCTCTCAAGATCGCAGTTATGGAGCTCCAACTCAACAAGGTTCGCCATCTTCTTAAGACTGTTGAGAACCACCACTTTAGTCCCGTCATTGTGCACCACCAGTTTGACGAGATGTGGCGAGAGTTCCGCAAGGTTTGTCGGAATTTTGTTGAGATTGCTCTTGAGGTATAACATCTTCAGGTGTCTCAATTCCTTGAGGGATTCCAAGCCAATCATTTTGTTGTGCTCTGAGCTTAGACCGCCGACAAGGTACAGTTCCCTGAGGCTCCTCAAGAGATATAGCCACGGAGGGATTTCGGCGACATCTGTAAACTTTACGTGAAGGCACTTCAGGTGATCTCGAAGGAAGGTGAAAGCCGTGTGCTCGACCTTTGCAGGAGAGTGATATAAGTGCAGTTCCTGCAGATTTATCATTTGGGAAATCTTGGCTGAGATTCTGACCTCGGGGATAAGCTCTAACTTGAGGATTTCAAGCTCAGTGATGTCAAACACAGCATTGGGGAGTCCAGGCAGCATGAACAGATGCAGCTCCTGTTTGTCCTGATTGTTGGAAGTCACGTGCTGCCGAAGTTTCTCGAACGTCCATTCGTGATTGAGGCTAATTTCCCGCAGTTTGTTCTCGCTGACCTCAGACAGGAAAACACCAAATCGTTTGGAGTGCAACTGGTCGTACTGGTCGACCATATGCAGGAGAAAGGCGAAGTCATTCTTGACGTCAGGTATATCGCTAAAGCTGCTTTCCTCACGCACTTTTTCAAAAGAGTACTCCTTGAGTGGTCGCCGAAACAGCCAGAAAAGAGCATACATGCACACTAGTCCGTAAAGGCTGATGATCGCCATGAAGGTGAAGAGTAGCTTCCTTAACATGAATGCCATGTTGTGAGTGCAGAAGAATTCATCGTATCCAGTTAGGTGTTCGATCTCTGGCTTGCAAACGTGTTTGAATTTGATCTCGCTGGTGAAAGTGGATGTATAGCACAGGATGAAGATGAGCTTTAGTGCTTTGACAGATGTTTGCGCCACATAGAGGTTATAGATAAAGTCGCTGTCTTCTACGTGAGCTCGAAAGGTTCGCACCTTCTCGAAAAGAGCCTTCGCTTGCTCGCCATCTTTTTTGTCCAAAATGGTCAAGCTTTGGCCTTCGGGAACCATTCTCTCGGTAGAAAACGTCACTTCGGTGTTTATCAGCATTGGTGACGTCGGGCTGGTGGCCTCCTCCTGGCTGTCAGTGGAAACTTGCTTGGACGAGGTCTGGCCTGCAATGATTCTTTGCTTGCTTTCTTCCGAGTCTTCGCAGGCTGTTTCAGAAAGTGCTTTCGTCGTCCAAGGTGATTCGAAACACCTTCCCAGGATGGACACAAAGTGTTCGATCTTTGAGCTGGTCTTGGGGTACTTGAACCAAAAATTGCTGCTCACCATCAACAGTATGGTGTGTATGAGGACAAGATAGGGAAAGTACTTGGAATACCAAGGTAAAGCAACGTGGTAACACATCTGGTTGACGAAAATGTACTGCTGGTAGTCCAGGTTTGTTCTGCGGCCCTTGGGTTGAGGTTCTGTTGCGGTCATGATACTTTGGCTTCTAGCTGGAGTAGTGGGTTCAGTGTGATGCAGTTCATGCACAACGCTGTCAGGAAGATCCTGAGTGGCCAAGGGGGCGGTGCCCAGTGATGACGTGGAAGTGTACATTGAGCCATGTGTAGTGTAGGGGGTTGTACTCTCTATCTTAGACCTCTCTTCCAGAAAGGGAAGACACGCCACTTGATCTTTGGTAATCTGCATAGTCCCAGCGAAAATGGCCAACATCAGCATGACCAGCCCGAGATAGTCCATAAAGACGTCCCACCATGGCTTCAGTATCCGATAGGTCGGCTGGACGTCATTAAGTGAGGCGACTTCTGTAAGTGTGAACATCTCTGCAACAAAAACAAAGAACAACAAAAAAGTTTATAAGAGAAAGATACATACAGATAATGGTTCTGAATACTGTCTTTGATCTTTTTCGATTAACTGTCCCAGCCCTAGTTAACATTGTAATCTTGGTTTTAGGCAGTCATACACCTAAAAAAACAGAGTTTCCTTTAAGTAACCTTCAGTAGGCATCTCACACTACATGTGCCTGCATGCCTTTATTGCAAAACATGAAGAGAAGCATAAGAGGTTTGCCAGGATGTTGCCACAGTCCTTCAAGGTTACATGCCAATGAACACTACAATGTTCAGCAGAAAAATATTATTAAAAGTTAAGTTGCACACGATAACAGTGATATCACAATACTGCAATTCTGGAATACTCAATATATTGAATGACAATTCTCTACAATACTTCACGCCATTTGTGTTGCTGAAGAAGGTAAAATACTCCAAAATAAGCAAATACCAGGAATTATGAATAGATTTATGAAATGAATTTATTGGTGGCAATTTCACTGAATTTGACAACCAATATGAAACAATGTACATGCACAAAGTGCATAGCTTTGCTTCCTTATGTCTCTTAAACACATATATACTGACTGCAACTCTTCCAAGTCTGAAATAGCCCTAAACAGCCATACATTAAAACAGTTCTGCTGATGTTAAAATGCGAAAAACAGATCAGTAACAACTGGGAAGCTGAAATTTTAAGTTTAAGTTAAAATTTCCCAACAGTCTCTAAAATTGTGCTGTGTTGTCAAATAGCATCTATTTGAGAGCAAGCTTGCTGAGATCAGCAGCCGACTAGTGTTAGCCATTAGCTTAGCACAAACTCTAGTTCTCATGTCATACTTTCGCCTCCAGGAGCACCCCTTACATGTACCCCTTTCAGCCAGCAGGTTCAGGAAACACTGTGGATCTTAGTAGACTAATTTCTCGCCGAAAGTGTGGAAAGTATTCACATTTATTACTCAGGTAGAAGTACAGATCAAGTGTTTTACTATTTAAATAAAAGTGTAAAAGTACTGGTTTCAAAACTACTTAAAGTATAAAAATAAAAGTAATGTAAGGCAAAGCCATTAAGAACAAAAGCTTAGCCCGTGCCTAATATAGTGAACTATAGTGCACCCAGTAAGTATACATTTATCTTACAGCCTTTGTTATAGCACTGTATGACTGCCAGACAATTCCAAAAAACACTTCTCAGACAAATAAACGAAAAGACAGAATAATTAATACGAGACAATAAACAGCTTTGTTGGTGTGTCTGCTGAACTGTTAAAAAAATGGAGCTCCATAAATATTTTGCAATATTTGTAATTTGGGACTGCTTTATCTTTGAAAAGCAAGATAAAAATATATTAAGCTAATTACTGCAGTATTAAATAAACGTGGCGAAATGACTGAAGATCTGCCAAAAACCATGTTCAGTATTCAGACGAATGTTTCAGCTACCTATCATGTTATACGTTTTTTGATTAACAGCTATAGTACTGTATTTCAGTTAGACACTACATAGTGTCCAATTAACATTTAGTGTTCCATTACTGAAAACTGTACTGCATTATAACCAGCAGTGTTTAATAAGTACCTACACAGCCCTGCAATACACTAATCTACACAATCACTTTACACAACCACAGTGCTGAACTATTGCACACACTGCTGACTTCCTGTCTAACTGGGCCCAAAGAAGTCCGATGAGAGAGACTGGACTCTGGGGACAGGGGTGGTTTCAGGCTGTTAGAAGGACAGGGTTAAAAAACAAAGAGCACCAACTGTGTGTCTGAAACTGAAAACATGAATGAATGGAATAGATGCATGTGAATAAGCTTTTTACACTTTGTGCCATCATTAACATCAATGTATTTTTTTCTACACCTTTAAATACACTTTATTTCATTGTGAGGGCACCTATAGAGTACCACATTATATCTTAATTTCATGGGACACCTAACCAGGCATCATGTTTTCTCAGTTGTAGAATAACTCTGCATTTTGTATTTACTCTATTGGACAAACTCTTGTACAGGAAAAGCAGAAAATCACCTACAGATGGCAATCATTAAGACATATTACAAAACTTGAGTCTGCCAGTCGCTAAGGATATTGCTGTGTACTAGGGTGTGCACACTGTTCTCATATCCCATTATATATCTACTAGAGACAGATTATATCTGTCCATTATAATTTATTTTACTTTAATACAGGATATATCAATATTTTTGCATTATTATTGCATTATTAGTATCATGACACTCTGCATCATTGACTTCTGTTAGAAATTGTATGCAATAGAACATTTTTATTGTCATCTTGATGCAGTAGTGTATTCTTTAAATAAATGTTTTAATCAGTGTTTTGTCATTTTTTGTCATATTAGTTAGGACCATATCGCCCTCCCGTACTGGGTATACTGTGATCTGCTATATCCTGTAGGTTCAATAGATCTTCAGAGGCTGCAGTGTATCCCAGTGGAGAAGATCCAGCATGAAGCTGAGCATGCTGGTGTGAAAAACAGGATCACAGTGGTAATGTTGCCTTTGAGACACCACTCTTACTACTACACCACTGCAGGTTTCAGACTCCAGACAGTAAGAAAAGCAATATATATACACTGGATTGCCACAAGAGTGAGTAAAAGGGCTTCCCTCCCTACCCTATAAAAAGGACTTTTGAGTAGTTTACCTCTTGATGAGAGATGGTTGCCTGCTAGCCATGCCTTTATAAAGCACTTAAGATTTTAAGACATTGGACTGAGAGAAGCTGGATAATCATTTCAACAAACTGCCTGCTACTTATGTTAGTCACCATTGCCAAAACGAAACCTGGACTGCTACAAGAAGAACCTGGTCTGGTCTCGATCTGACCCAGCTAACAAATATACTTCTTTTTAATTGAGCTAAACTGCTGATAAAGCACAGTTTAATCTGATATATTAGCTAGATAATTTACTGCTATGAACAAACACTGTTTCTGCTGCTCCGTGCTGTTTACACTCTAAGAGCGCGGCATGTGCAGCGCTCACTGCTTGCAGTCATGACACTCCATTTACTACATCTGCACTGCACGTCCCATTGAAAACACGTTCTGTATTAAAGCAGCTTCACACTGCACAGATATACGAGCTGGAACACAGAATCTTCTCATTATATTTACTTTCCTGATCCCACACCAGACAGCTCTGACCAATCAGAGGAGAGAATGTGCTAGTATGGTTTATTGGTGCACATGTTGGTGCATTTAGGTTTATGCTTGTGTAAAACTAAACAAAACAGAGGAAGAAATGCTCCAGTTAAACAGATTTATCAACTTATCTGGACCATAGAACCAAGTACAGGTGTGAAAATGCTCTTTTATACTCAGCAATTTAAGTTCTAATTCAGAAATCCGTACAACCAAGCCGAGATGTTTATAATAAAGTAAAAAAAGGTTTCCTCTATCCAATTTATCATGCATGCTTTATTTCAGCGCCCCACGTTGTCTTTATCTCCCCTCAAACTTGCAAGTGTATACTAGGATTTTAATTAACACCACTATACTTTATATAAATATAAATATAATTGCATTTTAATTTTTTTACATTCATTCTTTTATTTGCATTTAAATATATAAAAAACTATAAGAACTATAAGAGGAATAAGTGTGATTAATCGCTGTTAATCACAGAATTTTGTTATGATTAATCAGATTTCTTTTTTAATCGATTGACACCACTAGTTAATAAATATTAACTATATACTGTTACTATGTTTATATTGCTCTCTGTGGAAAGTGTAAGTTATATTACTGTATATTACATATTTTAAAATATTTCATTTATATCTGACTGTATTTATTTGTAAGATTATGTTGATCAATAAAGGGTTTAATTAATATCTAGAGTGTTATATTTAATGTGTTTACACAGTGCATCAGTTCAGCCTCATATTCCCAGGACGTGGAATTCTCCGTTCCACCTTAAACTCTCCGTTCCGCCTCAGGCGCCCCAATGTAACTGCTGAACCATTTAAGGTGGAACGGAGAGTTTGATTAAAATGTGGAGAAAATGAAGCCAATTTGTCATATTAAGAAAATACACTGTTGAACTCACTCCAAGGAGTGTTATATCACACCGGAAACAACACACCTCATTCCAACACTGCTGTTAATTATTACATTTGACTCAGAACTATTTTAACACTTTAAATACAGATTTTACACAGTTTTACTCTCTTTTTACCCTCAAATCTAACTCAAAAAAGTCTAAAATTAAAGCTGAATGACTTAAATGAGTCACAATTAGACCCATAACGCAGTAAAACACTAATTTAACTAGTTTAATGTTGCCTACATTACCCAGAAATACATAAGTAATGAGACACAGCCCTATCACTTACCGTGCTGGATGGCGTCCCCGGGCTGTCACACTACCCGCTATACTCCATACACCTTTAAAAGACGTCAGAAAAGAAAGGAAAACGCGGCTCTAACGCTCCTCTCCATGCAGCCCCAGCGAGCAGCCCGAAGCCCCGCACCGCACACTGTCTTTTCCCCGCGTGCGGAGTGTCTGCGCGGCTGTGTGAGGCGGCGCGTGCCGGTAGGCGGCGCTCTGCCCGTCACTCACGTGTTCTACAGGATATTACCAAACAACCGCACTGAGCACAGTCCAAATCTGTGGAGTGTGGAGCACTCTCTGTACTTTGCCTCCACCTTCCAATCAGTCCTGAGTGTTTTTCTACATAAGGGACTGTTATTATTTACTGCTGAGCTGATATTTATATAATTTAAATAATAATATATGTATGTGATTTATACAAAGGTGCGACTGACAATAAATACTCTGTAGGAAAAAGTATAGATACTAGAGTTTAAAATACTTCTGTAGAAGTGAACTATCAACTCAAGTGTAAAAGTACTTGTTTAAAAACTACTTAAATATATAAAATGTATAAGAAAAGTAAAAGTAATGTAAGGGGAAAAAGGCCATTAAGGACAAAAGCTTAGGTCGCACCACAGGATCCTATAGTGCATTACCCCCACCCCCCCCCCCCCCCCCCCTTCCCAAACACATTTTATTAAAGACTATAATGACTATAGTGTTAGGTTAAAATGTGTCTATTGCATTTTAGTAGAATGTAAGTATATTTGAAACATTTGGAGTTTGTCTGGAGTTCTCTTGAGTCTCTGCACGGATCATCTTCATACTAGACTACATACATCTGCTATGTTCTTGCTGGAGTGTGTGGGGGTGTGGGTGGGACGTGTGCAGGTGTGATGGATCACAGTATAAACCAATAGGGAGTCGGAATGGTATATGTATTGTTAATACAGTATAAAACAAATACAGAAGAATGTTTACCTTCGCTTTAAAGACCTTGTTGGACATTTTTACAGTTTTCTTTTGATGAAAGATTATTTAAATTGATTAAAAAACACATTTAATAATATATAAACAGTGCTGTGAAAAAGTATTTGTCCTTAACAATATGTGCCTTTTTTATCATACGTACATTTTTCAGATTAACAAACACATTTTGATATCAGGCAAAGATAACCTGAGCGTTATTTATATAATATAAAAAGTGTTTTTTTAAAAGGCAAAAAATCTATTCAAACCAACCTGACCCTATGTGAAAAGTTAATCCCCTCTTCCAAATGAATTACCTGTGATTAATTACATAGTTTGGAAAGCTGAGTTCAATTCCATTAACCACAACCAAGCCTGATTACAGTCAAACCAGTAGAATCCAAAAATCACTTGAAGACAACATGAAGCAGCAAAAAAAATCTTAAAAAGCAACACATTATGTCCCAATCTGAACAAAGTTAATAATAAACAACGTTATCTGTAATCTGTCAAAATTGATAATCTGGAAAAGGTTACAGAGTCATTTCTAAAGCTTTGGGACTCCAGAGAACCACAGTGAGAGCTATTTATTCACAAATGGAGAAAACATGGAACACTGGCAAACCTTTGCAGGAGTGACCGGCGGACTAAAATTACTCCAAAAGGGGATAGACAATTTATGCAGATGGTCACAAAAGAACCTAGATCAACATCTAAAAAACGGCAAGTCCTAAGTAAAGGACAGTGTTAATAAATCAGTAATAAGACTGGGTCAAAATGGTATCCATGAGAATGTTCCAAGGCAAAAAACCCTGCTAAACAAAAACATCTTGATGATTCCCAGGACTTTGGGTAAATATTCTTTGGACTAAAAGCGGAACTTTTGGAAGGTGGGTGTCCTGTTACATCTGGCGTAAAAAAACATGGTGGTGGTAGAGTGATGGATTGGACCTGCTTTGCTGCTTCAGGATCTGGAGAACTTGCTGTAATAGATTGAATCATGAATTCTGCAGTTTACTAAAAATCCATCAGTTAATCAATGGCTCCAACATTGCAGAGCATGGCTGTTAGCACCCTGGCTCCAACGCTGCTGCGCAATGCTATTAGCATTGCAGCTAACCTCCTTGAATATGTTGCGTGCCTATCAGGTTCTAAGCTAGCTAGCTATACAGTACCAGTCAAAGGTTTGGATGCACCTTTTCAATCAATGGTTTTATTTGCCTTATCTGGGGAGCTGTTAACTTGTGGTTTCAGAGGCTGGTAAATCTGATGAACTAATCCTGTACAAACAGAGGGATCTCTTGCTTATCTTTTCCTGGTGTGGTCCTGATGAGGGCCAGTTTCATCAAAAAATGTTTGATGGTCTTTGCAACTGCACTTGGCAATACTTTCAAAGTTCTTGTAATTTTTTTATTTTACCAAATAAAAAATTAAAACCTCTGGAATATAATCAAAAGGAAGATGGATGATCACAAGCCATCAAACCACCAAGTTGAACTGCTTGAATTTTTAAACCAGGAGTGAGTGGCATAAAGCTATCCAAAAGCAATGTTTAAGACTGGTGGAGGAGAAAATGCAAAGGTTATTCCACCAAACATAATTCGTAGTTTATAGAATAAAACAACAGTACGTAGTCGTTTTACTCATACATATACCTTAAAAAAGCCTAATCAGTGAAACTGATTCAGAAACTGAAGTGGTCTCTTAATTTTTTTGGAGCTGTATAATTGTGTTTGAAATTTGTGAAGTTCTAAGTTTGTAAAGTTTTCAATATTTTTGCATAAATACTTGTGGTTTCTGAGGACGGTGACTCTGATGGACTTATCCTGTGCAACAGAGGAAACTCTTGGTCTTCTTTTATTGAGGTGGTTCTTATAAGCCAGTTTTATCATACATTTTTAAAGGGCTTTGCGACTGCACTTGGGTATACTTTCAAAGTACTTGTATTTTTTTTGGATTGACTGACCTTCATTTCATTCAAGTCATTTTTTTCTTTACTTAGTTGAGTAGATCTTAAGCCATAATATTAATTAGAACATTACTCAAATAGAGCTATTCACTGTATACCAACTCTACCTCTTTACAACTTTACAACTGATCTATCTACATTATCTATCTCTCTACCTACCCCTCCTGTAAGCTGTGTTGTATTGTTGGTGTGTCAGAGCAGGCTGGTCAGGAGGAGGAAGTGTCTAGGCGACTGAAACCTCTCCTGGATGGTTTATTCAGGTTTCAGCCAGTCTGTGTGAGAAGCTGCCGCCTGTGCCACGGCCTCGCCTGACTCACTCAGACCCTGAACACACACATTCATACTGCCTGCTGCTTATTTATTTACATATAATCTCTCTCTCTCTCGATCAGATTCACCAGTTCATTCACTACCCTGCACTCATATCACACTGTGAGTTTACACCAGGTGGGTGACCGTGTACTGCTGCACAGTGTATCAACCCCCCTCCCGCCTCCAAACACACACACACACACACACACACACACACACATACACACAACCCTGCTGTGTCTGACTCACTCACAATAGCACCACAAACGGTGCATGTTGGACATATGGTGGTCCCTTTCCATTGACAGACAGGGCAAATAAGCACCGTCTGTATTGTATGTTAAGTGTTTCTGATAAAGTGGCCAGTGAGGTGCACAAAACAGCAGACACAAGATTAAACCCACTGCTCCACTACAACATACAGTAAATAGCACTGATGATCTGATTCCACTGACTCCTGTTACTATACATTATCAGTCAAAAGTTTGGGCACACCTCTTCTCATTCATTTGGTTTTCTTTCTTTTTATGATTTTTTTACATTGTAAATTTAATATTGAAGACCATATTAAAGCTATACAGCAACACATGCAGAATTATTATACACACAAAAAATGTAAAACAAACCAGAATTTGTTTTATATTTTAGATTCTTCTAACTATCACTTTTACCTTTGAGGACAGATCTGCACACTCTTGGTATTTTAATCCCAGTGTCTTCATGAGGGAGAGTCACCTGGAATAGTTTTCTCAGCATCTTGAAGGAAGGAGTTCCTGGAGGTGCTGAACAATAGTTGCTGCTTCTTTTCCTTCACGCTGTGAAGCTCCAGCTCATCCCAATTAAATCACCTCAAATCACCATCTCAGTTCATCAGAGAAACACTTTTTTACTGTTTACTACGTAATTCCATATGTGTCCCTTAACCGTTTTTATGTCTTTAATATTAATTTACAATGTGTAAAATAAATTCAATAAATAAAGAAAAAAGAAAAACATTGAATGAGAAAGTGTGTCCAAAGGTTTTACTGGTACTAAATATATATATATATATATATATATATATATATATATATATATATATATATATATATATATATATTAGGCCGTGAGTGAACAGTTATTTTTTGAAGTTGATGTTTTGAAGCAAAAATATGGATAAGCCTAAACATCTGAGACACTTTAACAAGAAACAAACTTTGATGTTCTAGACAATGACTGGATCAGAATCTCCAGAACATCAGGCAGGTCTTGTGGGGTGTTTCCCTGCAGTAATATGAAGTGGTCAGTAACTTCCGACAACAGGACTGTGGCTGGACAAAACGGTACCACTTTAAAATAAGACTACCTTTATAAAGGGTTTATAAATGGTTTACAATTAGTTTATAAATGGTTACTAATTAGGTTGTAAATGCCTTAAAAATCATTAATAATCAGTTGTAACACATACGTATGGTAGAAAGGGCACCAATGACCTGTTGTTTCCCAAATAGTGACTATATAACACAGCCATCTATATTGATGCCCTTTCTACGTATGTGTTATAACTGATTATTAATGATTTTTAAGGCATTTACAACCTATTTAATAAGCATTAATAAACTAATTGTAAACCATTTATAAATGCTTTATAAAGGTAATCTTTATTTAAAGTGGTACCGACAAAACTTACTCATGCTCATGGAGACCCACCTCACACCTTACAGGACTAAAGGTGATGTTAGTCTTGGTGCAGATACAACAGAACACCTTCAGGGGTCTTATGAACTCTAGGCCTCGATGGGTCAGTGCTGTTCTGGTAGCACAAGGTTGGCCTATACAGTATTAGGCAGGTGGTTGTATTGTTATGGCTAATTGCATCAGATATAAAGGGCACTAGTGCAGCGTGCCAATTCTTACATCATATTGTGTAGCTCAGTGGATGATTATTTAATGGTGCTTGTTTATACCAGTTGCCACCATGTGCCATGGCTACAGAGACTGGGAATTGTCTACTGGGAATAAGGGATTTATGTGGCATCAGCATTTAGTCCCAGCTGCTCCAACCAGCTCTACATGCAAGGCATAAATAAGCTCAAATAAACATGAAGTGAGTAAGAGTGTATAACTGTAATTAACTCAATATAACATTAGAATAAACACAAATAAACATAAATTCAGTGGTCAGTGAGAGTGTCTACATGAAATTAACTCAATATACAGCTCTGGGAAAAAATATGAGACCACTTAAAATTTATGAGTTTCTTTCATTTCACCAAACTGAAAACGTCTGGAATATAATCAAGAGAAAGATGGATGATCACATCAGGATCGCATTTTTGCATCAGGAGTGGCATAAATTTATCCAAAAGCAGTGTGTAAGACTGGTGAAGGAGAACATGCCAAAATGCATGAACACTGTGATTAAAAACCAGGGTTATTCCACCAAATATTAATTTCTAAACTTGTGTATATTAACTTGTTTTCTTTGCATTGTTTGAGGTCTGAAAGCTCTGCATCTTTTTTGTTATTTAAGCCGTTTTTTCTGCAAAAAAATTGTCTGCAGTTGTTCAATGTTCGTTTTACGCAAACATATACCTATAAATAGCAAAATCAGAGAAAATGATTCAGAAACTAACGTGGTCTCTTAATTTTTTAAGAGCTGTATAGTTGTGTTTGAAATTTGCGAAGTTTTAAAGACTTTAGAAGTTTCTAATTTTTTGCATAAATACAACTTAAAACATTACCAGATGTTTTTTCTCATTTGTTTAGCTGGGTTCTCTTTATCCACTTTTATGACTTGTATAAAAAAATCTGATTATGTTTTAGATCATATTTATGCAGAAATATAAACAATTCTAAGAGGTTCACAAACTTTTAAGCACCACTATCATTAAAATAAACCCAAAGAAACATAAAAACAGTGGTGGAATAAACACAACCCCCTCTGGATGGAGTGTTTCACACCATACCCACTCTGAATGGTGTTGTGTACACATTAACTATTTCATTATGCAAGAATTTTAAAAAGTCAAATGCAAATGCAAATATTACTGAGATATGAACTTTGACCACTTATTTTCAATATGCAGTCTTACTGCATTCTTATTACAGAGTAATTACACAAGGTAAACACTAGCCACATAGGGTTATTCTTGTATTATCATGGTGAGAGATATTTAAAGGACTTATGCTCTATATTTATAGAACTGTCCATGTGAACAGGTAAGTGGCTCCGAAATCATTACATCCAATGCAGAAGACCCTGCCCACATATCCCACGTAGCTCCCATTAGATGGGACATAGCAAAAGTCATGGTACAAGATATTAGTTTCTGTCCCATGATATTTGGCATGTCTGTGTTATTATTATTAGAGCATCCTTCAAGAGCTCAGTCTCAAGTCAACATATTAAGAAGACTAGTGTGCTCCGAAGGCTTTAAATATGCAGACGATGTATTCCTGGTGTCAGTGTGCGTATAACAGCACAGTCAGTACCCACAGATATAGTCACATGACGCGGTGAGATGCTTCCTCTCCGGGCCTGAGGCTGAGAACAGGAGCTGTAGTATATTTAGATCTGCTCTGAAGTTGATTTAACCACTGAGTTCAGCCTTGAAGATTTATAATCTGGTTCAGATCAGATAACGAGCTGTGTATAAGTAGTACGCAGTTACGGTAACGTCTGCTGACGTGTGTATCAGCTGGTGTCTCTGTAATATATATTAAATTACACTCTGATAAACCCTTAACCCAGTCCTCACTGCTGCACCTCCTGTATGATTACTTCTTTTGCACTTCTATCACCCTTACTCTGTGTGATGACAAGGAGCCATGTTTGTTTACTTCCTGTGCAGCCACGGACCGCTGATATAGGTTACAGCCACAGTAATAATATGTGTAATATTATTTATTTATTATTTTATAGAATAAGTAATAGCATACACAAAAAATGACCAACACAACACAAAATATTGCATCTCCTCTTAACTTATATCCACCACCATCCAGAGAAGAGGAGTTGCGTCTGTGGTTGAAAGAGCTTAATTTGAAGCATCCATCCAAACAACCACACACATCTGTGCTTACCATTATAAGGAGGAAAAGAGAAATGGCTTGGGTTTTGAAGCTCCGGGATACTGAAAGAATTTAAATTATGTACAGTATGTGTATAAAAGAGCTCTAGAAGTACAATGACATGCAACCAGTCATGGGACAGCAGTATATACGCAGCATAGGATCATGTTTCTTCAGGGGATGGCTTGGGAATGCCCACACCTGTATAAGTTGTCAGGAGTTATCTTGTGATAATAAGTGAGGTTGACTAAAGAGTGGACAGTGTACTCAAGACCAGTTTAATTATGGGAGGTGGAGTAAGGTCTGATAGTGGGTGCAGATGGATGGGTCCTTCCATTTGTGAAGTTGTGTGGGTATTTAACATTCCTCAATCTGCTAGGAATAGTTCATAGAAGGCTCCCGCATGGTGTTTTCTTTGCTTTCTCTTTTTTTCTCTTTTCTTTACTTTAAATGTAAGCAGATATACGCTGTTTTGTTCAAGAAGAGCACTAATATTGGAGGGTGGGGGTTGTGTGGTAGACATGCAACAGTTTAATTTTTTAATTTATTTATTTAAATATTTATTTTTTTGTTATTATCAGTAATATTGCGCGAACTTATTTGGTTTGTTCTGGATGTAGATATTTGGTCGATTCTGGCTTTCCGTGAGCAGTGAAGCTGTGATGAGATAAATAAGGGAGGTTATAAATAAAGCCCAGCTAAGGCCAGCTCAGCTCAGTTCAGCCCAGCCTGACTGAGAGACACAGGGACAGAATGGCGTCTACTAGCCGGTGAGTACAAAGCACAGGAGCGATTTATCACTTATTTAACTCGTTTTTGCTGTTTTTATAGATGATTAAACATTAATATGGTATGTATGAACACGTTGTCCACACCCCTGCGTGCGTGTCAGTGAGTTTTATGCAGAATCCGGGCTAAAATACGGGTTTCATTAATGGGTTCTGAGTGAATCGGACACGTTGTGAATGCAGTTCGTTAACACTAGCTGTTCGGGTTAGCCTGCGTTAACTCTGAATTTTACATAAAACAAACTATTTAACTCTATAGTATTTGTTTTAACGATTGCGAAAAGATGAGAACCCTTATAACAGCTAAATGACAGTGGAGATTGGGGTTAAGGGCACATATATAACATTTTTTTCATCTTAAAAGCTCCAGTTAGCATGAAAATGCGAACGCAGCTAGCTTAGCTAACGCGGCTAACAGAAGCTATTGTATTCTGTAGTGTTGGCTAGCTAGCCTGTTAGCATGGTAGTATCCAGCTAAGCTAGCTAGCTAACTAAACCGGCGATGTTTTAACTCTTTAAATTAACGTTGTATCTAGCTAAAGTATTTAGTAAAAAAAGTTACCACCATGTATAAGGGAGCAGATACCCTTTGAGTGATAATTTGACCATTATTATAACATTAGCTAGCTTTGTGTTGGTGTTGAAATGGCTAGCTTAGCTTAGCACACCTATCTATATAGATAACAACAGAGGAAACGACACTCAGGGTTTTATTAAGCTTCAGGTTAAACTAAGGATAAATAATCAACAGCTATTATTTAACGTTACTGACCTCGTGTACTGCGGCTGATTTAACATTTTATAGACAATAGTTAAGATCAGATATAAATACAGCTAGTTTAGTTAGCTAAACACTAAGAGAGATCCTAGCTCAGATAGACTGGAAAGTGCCATGTCACAGAGAGGGGCTTTAAAGCTCCTGTTTCTGATTATCATTACTTATCATCCTAATAATTAATAATTCAGGAATAATTAGTCATGGTTTTCATTTTTAGAAACGTCACTTTGGGAAGCAAGATAAGAAAACAGATAGAAAGCAACAGACACAAGAGGAAAATGAGCACAAAATTGTAACTGTCACGGGTGATGGAAGGGCAGAAATGGGTTCTGTTGAAAAAGAATAGCAGCCTATTTATTGATGGAGAAAAAAACAACAAATCATAAACTATTTAATTTAAATTAGTATGAATTGAAATTTAAACTAATTTATTTTAACCTCCTCAGACCCAAACTCTTGCATGGCATGCATTTTTTTATTTCTCTTTTTCCCTGTTCAAGCTTATTGGCACTTGAATAGTGTAAAAACAAAGAATTATCTTTTCCCATGATGTAGGTTCTGAGAAAAAGATGCCCACATATAAGGACTTTAGTTTTATATTTTGATACAACGCAATGAACTCGCAATTAGTAATGATGTGCAAAACCTATATTTGTGTCTGAACACAGCAGCATGTTTTGCCTGATTGCAAAACAAAAGTAGAAACAACAATTGTGCCCCTTTGAGCAATTTGGATTATTTGAAGGTTTTCTCTAGGTGACAGTATAATGGCCTCATAAGAGGACACAAGGCCCTTGTAGAGCAAAATTTATTGTAGTTGTCTAGACAACCCAAAATGTCATGTCCACACATGTGAATGCTAGGTCCTAATAGGATAAATATGATCTTTATTTAATTTTTGCTGAATATCATCCAATTTAACGTTTTTTTCACACTAGTGAAGTTTACACTTATTTTCTTTTTAGACACTGACATAAATGTGTTTTACAGTGTATTGATGATGATGATTATTATGATAATAATAATAATGTCAAACATGACAATATATTGATGTAATGTACTTTTATAACTTTTTTTAAAGAATCTCCCACTGCTGATTTATTTTATCCAAGGGTCAAAATATTGTGATTAATACTGTGTGTTAGGGTTGAACAGTATTTGCAATATATATTGTGTTAATAAAAAAATCATTAAGTTTCACCATATATTGCTGCACAATAGCAATGCTAAAACGACATATGCAGCCAGCCCTAATGTGTATCATTCATTAATTTTTAAATTGTGATTAAACGTTTTTACTGCAAAAATGCAGTGCTTTCAGACTCCCTAAATAATGCCACAAATTTAAAAATGTTTTGTGGGTTCAGAAATTAATATTTGGTGAAATATTGCCCACATGCCTCTCATGTGTCTTGTCATGCCCTCCACTAGTCTTTCACACTGCTTTTGGATGACCGTATGCTGCTCCTGATGCAAAAACTCAAGCAGTATAGCTTTGTTTGGTGGCTTGTGATAAAAAAAAGCTCAAATTAACAATATTTATAATTAAAAATTTTGAACTTTTGTCAGTAGTTTATAAAATGAAGTGAAATGCAGAGCGTACTTATACTAGCTTATAAAGTTGCATATTCAATCCACGGTCTGTTAAAACAAACCAGCCCAAAATTAGTTCTGAGTAAGGAAAAGTATAAAAACACCCTAGAAGAACCATTTAGTTGCATCAAAATATATTAGGTCTAACTTCTGCAATCTTTTTTTTTTTTATTGTAGTGCAGATGCTCTCCCCAGGGTGCAATGCCCCAATCACCCCGAGGCTATACTGGTGGAGGACTACAGAGCAGGGGATATGATCTGTCCAGAATGTGGCCTGGTAGTAGGTATGTACTCTAGACTCTAGACATTTTTATATTAAAGATTCAAACGGTCAGAAAATGAAACTTACAAACATTTCACTGTTTTCACTGTGTTCTGTCTGTTCTGTGTGTACCAGGTGATCGCGTTATTGATGTGGGTTCCGAGTGGAGGACGTTCACAAATGAAAAAGCCACTAAAGACCCGTCCCGTGTGGGAGACGCGCAGAATCCTCTGCTGAATGGAGGAGATCTCACTACCATGATCAGCAAGGTAACAGCACTTCACCAGAGCTACATTTTCATTTATTCTTCAGTTTTGTTTTTCTGAATTTTTTTAGGTTAAAAAAATATCTTTCTCCTTCCTAATTATCTTTTTTGTTTTATGATCCTAATTTAATAGGGAACGGGAGCAGCAAGTTTTGACGAGTTTGGCAACTCCAAGTACCAGAACCGTAGAACCATGAGCAGCTCTGACAGAGCCATGCTAAATGCCTTCAAAGAGATCAGCACCATGGCTGACCGCATCAACCTGCCCAGAAACATTGTAGTAAGTGTCCAGTCCTGTGCTTCTGCTGCTTAAATAGGAACAATAAAACGGGGTGTTATATGTGTAGTAGGGAGGACATGTCTACTGAATCATTCATATTTTATTTTGTAAGATTCAACATAAAAGACAAGTAAAGGATTGTTTAAACCTTTGTAAACTCTGTTGATTGGTTAAACGGAATAGAATTTATTACAGGCTCTGTGCTTTAATTCATCTAAATGAATCACTTTTAATAAGAGTATATTAAACTATACACTTTCAATTAATTTTATCTGATAAGTAAATAAGTGAATAAATAACTGCCATAGATTTAAAATTCCACATCTATTTATTTACCATATAATCATCTTTATGCCAAAATTATAATCTGAAGGGAACAAAATAAATTAACATTTTTTTTACTCTTTCAAACTACTTCACACATCCTGTATGTGCCAAAACAAAATCATAAAATCATGGAACATACTATAATTAGCAACATATCACAATTTCCAGCTTAACATTTTAGTGCAAAACCTAATATCGCAATATATTTCTTCATTTGGATATGCTATAATTCTGATATGGATATAAACAGGATAAATTGCCATTGACCGAAGCTTGAATGCTGTCAATAATGTAGATCTCTTACAACTTTGGACTAATTTATTATAGCTTGATTTGTTTTTATTCACCTAAAAATTACAAAACAAATTACTATAGAAGACGACAACACATACAAGAGGTTGTTTTCTGGAGATTCTAGGTAAGGGCTGAATTAATCACCTAGAAGTAACATTGCAGTTATATCATATTTACCAATTTTTAATTGCCTGAATATTTCTGATCCGTATTTGCTGGTGGTTCATGCATTAGTTCTGAAGGTAGTCAGTAAGCAAGCTGTTACAGGCAAATTAGATTTACACCAGAGATTTTACAGCTAAAATTGGCCAAGACCACAAAATAGTTTTCACACCCGGACTGAAACTAAAACCATTAAGCTTAAAATGAGGAAGCAGCTGCTGCTGGAATGGGACTGTTATAGCACAGTTCTGTACATACTTATGTAATCAGCGTTTAGTGAGAGAGTCTACCTGTAATTAACTCTATAGAACATTAGAATACTAAACGCAAATAAGCCTAGTTTGTGGTCAGTGAAAGTGTCTACCTGTAATTAACTCTATATAACATTAGATTTATTAGTTCCTCCAGCAGTTTACCTGATTTACTGTATGGAATCGCTTATTACATAATGCTATATAATATAATGCCATGTTTATTGTTGGTCTAATTGTTTCTTGATCTCTGTTTTAATGTTGTTGTTTTTTTTGTGGTGTTTTGTTCACAGGATCGTACAAATAACTTATTTAAGCAGGTTTATGAGCAGAAGAGCCTTAAGGGTAGGAGTAATGATGCGATCGCCTCGGCCTGCCTCTACATCGCCTGCAGACAGGAGGGCGTGCCCAGAACTTTTAAAGGTGAGAGCATTGATTAAGAGGTATTTTGAAACACTGATAGAAATTAATCGATTTAGTTTGAGTCTGAATTTGAGTTTCGTGTTCCCTAGTTAATGTACATGGAAACTCTGATATTAAAATCCATCTAGCTGAGTGACCCAGACAGAGCAAAAATGCCCTACACGTTAACAGCTAACAGTGGCAGATGAAAACGGACTTATGGTCAAAAACTGTGTGTGCCAAGTAGGGGTGGGCGATATGGCTCTAAAATAATATCTCGGTATTTCAGGGTATTTTTGCGATAACGATATACTTGGCAAAATAGGAAAACAGAAAAATAGTTAATTAATTTCAGGAATATAGTATAATAGTATAACAGAATAATCATAATGTGGCAAAATAAATAATATAGCATAAAATAATATAATGCAGCAAAAAATATTGCAGAATATTTTCATGCATATAAACTGCAAACTAAAACTATAAACTAAAACAATTATACAATAAATACACTTAAAGCTTCACAGTAAATAATGCACTACTTTGAAGACAAACCATCTCTATTATCACGATATGGTTTTTAATATCATGATATTTCTGTGTCACGATATATTGTATACGATATAATATTGCCAAGGCTCTGTAAAACCAGATGGGGAACAGCCAATCACACTTAAGCAAAAAAATGGCAGAACTAATAAATGAGCTAGATGGTGAAACAGGCTTCAGCTTTAACGCCGTTTTTTTCTCACTTGGTCGCAGTGTTTGACCTGTCTTTATTTAATATAGCGTAACATTGTTTTTGGATGGTAAAAACTGCAGGGGATCAAAACTGATTTTTAAAAAGGTGAGGAGAACATGTCCCCCCTTCCCCCACATTAAATCACGTCAGTGGGTAAAAGCTTTACTCGTTTAAAATCTGTCGTTCTTCCAGTGAACTTCTAGCCTGAAGGAGAACCGTCTGACTTTGAAGTGTCCGTTCACTGACGCGTGATTTGTGGTGGTGTTAAAAACCCATGTGTGATGGAGCCGTTCAGCTGTGACTGGTTTGGCATGTCGCCACAGTCTGTCAGTTAGATCTTCCTGAATGGTTCTTGCTGTGGATATAAAGCTCTAGGAACAAACGAGTCTGGTATAGAAATGTTCTATTGTGTAGAGAGAACTTTTTTTTAAGAAAACACATGAACATATAACATTGTAAATTAAAAAAAATTGTTTATATGGCACTGAAATTTTTAATTATAAATGAAAAAAAATCTAGACATTTTTAAACTGAACTTAAGCTGCATTTTAAATAGTTTTCGTGTATTTTAAAAACAGTAAATGCAAAATTTTGTGAAAAAAAATCAAGTTTTACATTTTAAAAATGTTTGTTTTAAAACATAATAAAATGTAACTTTTGTATTTAAAAAAAAGAAGTTATTTAGAAAAAGAAGAATTTAGAAAAAATAAGTTTTAAAAAATAGTTAAAAATATTTTTTTTACTGCATGTAAAAAATACGTAGATATTTTCAGTGCATTTTAAAATGCTAAATAAAATAAATACGTATTTAATATAAATTGATTCAAACTGTGCATTGAATTGAGTAGTTAAAATAGTTTGAGACATTTACTGATGATTTCATCTTCATGTCTCCCTCTGCAGAGATCTGTGCCGTGTCCCGTATTTCGAAGAAGGAGATTGGTCGATGCTTTAAGCTGATTCTGAAGGCCCTGGAGACGAGTGTGGACCTGATCACCACGGGAGACTTCATGTCCCGCTTCTGCTCCAACCTGGGGCTGCCCAAACAGGTTCAGATGGCCGCCACCTACATCGCCCGTAAGGCGGTGGAGCTGGACCTGGTGCCGGGCCGCAGCCCCATCTCTGTGGCAGCAGCCGCCATTTACATGGCCTCTCAGGCCTCGGCCGAGAAGAAGACGCAGAAAGGTGAGATCAGCAGTTTAGCTGGAGTTTTAGATCTTAAACAGTATAGTACCAGAAGAAGAGAATACCTACTGTAAAACTGGATTCATACTCCTCATCACCTCAATACAGAACCTACGCCATAACCTGCTCATGCTGCCTGCGCCTCTGTGTGCACTTATACTTGTGCATTGGTGTGTGCGTGTTGCACTGCAATCTTTTGAGGTGATCAAACACAGTTCAGTTGTGTGTTAGATGCTAATAGAGCAGGGGTGTTGGGGGCCAGAAGGAGAAATATATTTGAAGTCACGGGTCACACTCTATAATAAAACAAATAATGAAATATATCACTTTAAATAATATTTTTTCCTGATTATTTCATTTACACACCATTTTACTTGACTAACTATCTTTATCTTTGACAGTGTTGTGTAAACTAAGATTTTTCAAATTGATGTTTAATTTCTTGATGTCCTTAATTACAGCAACTTTTAGACTCTTTGGCCTGTTTCTGACACCTAGCGTTCAAACTTTGAACTCACATTATAAAAACCTGCTTAACAGCGGGCCAACTTTCATTCTATTTCTAAAATACCGTAGTTTGGACACCCCTGTAATAGGTCATTTTCTTTAAGCTGAACAAGTGCTTGGCACGCCCACAGGTCAGATTAGTGGACCACCGAAACAATTATTAGTTGTAGTTAGCATATCTATCTTTTATACATGCAGTTATTGTTTTTTACCCAGGTGATATTATTTATTTCTGATTATTTTTGATTGTGTGCAGAAATCGGAGATATCGCAGGAGTGGCCGACGTGACTATCCGCCAATCTTACCGTCTGATCTACCCGCGAGCTGCTGACCTCTTCCCTCCCGACTTCAAATTCGACACACCAGTGGACAAACTGCCTCAGCTGTGAAATACACACACACACATCTACACATACACATACACATGCGCGCACACACACACACACATCTACACTTACTGCTCTTTATTCTAGGATGTTGTTTTTGTTGTTGTTGGATTGAGAAGGTTTGAGGTGATGTTCAGCCTTTCAGGAGGCGCAGGGCAGGGATTGAACGCAGCACAGCGGACACATTCCAAGGTTTAACACAGATTAAAACCTGTACTTAACCCAAATCCATTCGAGTGTATATATATTGTATATATGTCCAAGTGAGGATTTAATTTGTGGTTGCATTTATGCGGATTTCATACTGTAATCATTTTCTTTTGTAGGAAATGAGTGAGTTATTTTGTTAGCGTGTTTGCATTCTATTAAGTAATTTAAACAATAAATGCTTTTTAAAAAAGCATGTTGGAAATCTCGTGAATTAAAACAACAAATTAAATAAATGTGTGATTGAAGCATTTGAATAAGTTGATGATGTAACTGTACCACGAGAATGGCATTTAAACTTCTTTATTTCCTCTCTGAACGGGAGTGTGTGCGTTTCTGTTCCAGCCTTTCACAGCTCTGCTGCTAATAATGCTTCCAATACTGCTGGGGGTGTAACTTGTAACCCTGATTTGATTAGGTACAGTGGTGTTTAAAAGTTTGTAAACTCTTCATAATGTTCAAACTTTCTGATTTTGTCCTAAAAGTTTTAAAAGTAGATTTATTAAGACTAAATTATTATACCTATTTATCAAGGACAATGTTTCATTATCTGGTGCATCAATAACTGCAGATAAATATTTTTCAATTAGGCACCATCTACTGTACCCACCCAGAGAGATCAAGGCCAATTGTGCTCTCTCGGGGCTCTGACAGCTGATGGCAAGCAGTATGACCGGGATTTTAACTGAATTGATGCATTTTACCCCAAAAACACACACATGCACAAAAAACATACATACATACATATACAGAGACAAAGAAAAAGAGACAGTTTTATATAACAAACATTTTACTTTGCATTCATGATAGACATCAATCATAGTGAACTATATTGCACCATTTCTGTAGTAGGGAGTGATTGTGAGCGCAGCTAAAGTGTGTGATTATGGTCAATGGTGGACTCCCCCATGGTTAAAAAGGTGTTGCTCTAGTGCCTTTAAGAGTGCCAGAAATAAGACAAAGTGCCCCACTGGCTGCGCATCTTGTGGGAAACAAAAACAAGGATCAAATGCCAAAGGCTTTGGTGCCCTTTCTTACAGAAAAATCTACCCATTTCTTCTTTATGTTACTAAATGAATGTTTCACACCCAATTTCTATATTTGAATTTTGCCTCCAATAGAACATTTAACTGATGAAATATAGTGTCTAGTCCACTCTAGGGTTGATACGTGTTTTTAATATCCCATTTTTTTTCCCCAATTTACATGGCCAATTACCCAGCTCACTCATCAGGACTCCCCCTATCACTAGTGATGCCCCAAAACAACAGGAGGGTGAAGACTAACACATGCTTCCTCCGATACATGTGAATTCAGACTCCCCCTCTTTTCCAGCTGCTTCTGATCAGGCCCCCAGCTTTTCCCTTCCAAAACGTGCCACCGGAAGTGTGCTGCTGAGGGATGAGAGGAACATTTGAGCGAAGCTATCCATTCACTTCCATTCATTTCGGGGTGTCTTTGAACTAATAATAAATGTATTTCCAAGCCGTTTTCGATTATGACACGGCCCATGTTCTTTTTTAACAAGAATGGCTTTTCTGCCATTTGATCCATAAGATAATAATCTGTTCATAGCTTTAGAAAATAACATTTTTATAGAACTATGCTAACGATGACGTAAAAAGACAGCGACCCAAAATACCGTGCTGTAATGTTTGGAGATGTTGCTCCTCTTAATTTAAAAGTACAGAGCTGATTGAATTAGAGCAGGGTCAAAATAACGGTTTATTATGCAAATATAAAACTACTACTAACAGTGATAATACATTGTAGATAGTAAGATAGCAGCAAATAGAAGTAAGATAGACTATGAGAATTATAATGTATAGATATAAGTGTAATTTATATTACACATTTATTATTATTATTACAGAGTTTCTAAATGCTTGTTATATAGACAAACTATGAATATTCCTCAGTAAATCCGTGGACTAATATTGGGTATCAGTAATTCTAGTTTTTATCTGCTGTTCATTTAATAATAGCCCCATTCTGGGACAGAATGGAGCTTTTCTCACTGTGGACTGAATAGATCTGTGCAGCTCCTATTAACAGTACGGTTGTTTGCACGGCACGCAGAAGATTTGCTGGCGCCTGCGCAATCTCTCACTTTCCCGCTTAACGCCCAACGAGAAGCCGATCAGGAAGTGACACGATTGGCCTCACCTGGCTCCGTTGAAATCAGCGGGATGGCTTGGTCCAGTTAATATATACTGTCAATGCTTCTGATGCAGCATTGCCGAGTAGCATCACAGCGCTAACGCTCGGAGGAAAGCGCAGCGACTCGGTTCTGATACA
Organism: Astyanax mexicanus; assembly: GCF_023375975.1. Classification (NCBI taxonomy): domain Eukaryota; kingdom Metazoa; phylum Chordata; class Actinopteri; order Characiformes; family Acestrorhamphidae; genus Astyanax; species Astyanax mexicanus. The sequence goes on from NC_064425.1 coordinate 40,934,908, forward strand.
TCAGCTCACACACGCAGCCTTGTGCTGATCCACATCACCCTAGGAGTGTTGAGGGGAAAGAGCGCCATCTACTGTACCCACCCAGAGAGAGCAAGGTCAATTGTGCTCTCTCGGGGCTCTGACAGCTGATGGCAAGCAGCATGACCGGGATTCAAACAAATTGATGCATTTTACCCCAAAAACACACACACATGCACAAAAAACATACACACATACATATACAGAGACAAAGAAAAAGAGACAATTTTATATAACAAACATTTTACTTTGCATTCATGATAGACATCAATCATAGCAAAGTTTATTTTTTTTTTTCTTATTTACAACATGATAGTGTTTAACTTCAAGGCTGAGTACCAACAAAAAGCTACAGGCTCCTTCAGCAACAAGCTGGACCACATCAGAAAGGAGTATTAACCCTTTGTACAGTCCCGTTTCTCACAATTCAGATAAAAACACATAATTTAGAAAAGACAAAACATTAAAAAACGACAAGTGCTTCCAGCTTCCACTGTATTTACACAGGGTGGCCTACATACTAAACCCTAAACTGACCCCACATCTCGTTCCCTTTGGGATTCAAGACCAGATTCAGACTGGACAGAGTCCACACACATCCGCTCTGTTACAGAAAATGATTCCGTCCAACTGGAGATGAAAAGCTTGCATGAGCATGTTAGTCCTGTAAACGGCAACAGTTCCTCATAAAGAGATCTCAGTTTAAAGGAGAACTCCGGTGTAAAATTGACTTTTGGTGTAGTAAAACATGATAAAGTGTACTTACCTTTGATGACAAGCCCAGCTCTGTTCTCCCGCAGTTTTCGAGATCCAGTCATTTTTTGCAGTTTCTAAGAACATGCTTTAGAATGGGTGATATAGGGCATAATTTGCTCCTGCACATAAATGGGTTTTTAACCCTGTTATCCAGGCTCAAAGTAGCTCCACACCTCATTGGTTGAATCCCGAGAGCCCAAGTGCACAAGAAGCTTATTAAAAACCACTGTTTACAACCTGAAGCATAACCTAATCTCCAGGCCCCACCATTAAATGTCAGGGCTCTCGGGGTTCTACCAATGAGGTGTGGAGCTACTTTGAGCCGGGATAACAGTGTAACAAACAGTGCAAAATATGCCCCATATTCATTCTAAAGCATGTTTTGGGAAACAACAAATATTACTGGATCTCAGAAAGCTGCCGGAGAGCAGAGGTGAGCTATTCAACAAAGTTTAGTACTTTTTATCATGTTTTACTAAACCAAAAGTCAATTTTACACCAGAGTTCTCCTTTAAGAAAGAAGAACAAACAAAGGCTGTGTCCCAATTGTGTACCACACAATACACTTAATACTATAAGACTATAAATAGACTATATACTAATCCTCTAATAGTGTGGATTTGGCGTTAAGTGCACTAAATATTTGTGTCCTAGTTTTTACAGGAACAGATGAATTGTCTCACAGCTACATTTGCACCATCAAAAAAAAAAAAACACAGCAGAGGGCGCTGCACAGTGGTGGTAAACAGAAGCGTCATGTTTCACACTGAAGAACCTAGTAATCTTTGGTTCCCACTGCAAATAAACGCTCCTGGTTCTGAAATCTACTTTTATTGGTGTAAACGCTGCAAACGGTTCAAAATTAGGTTTGCAAACCTAATTGGTGTCAGATTTCACATCAGTGGAAAAGCGCTGTTTGAGGAAAGCTCTGATACATCAGCTAATAGATACCTGTGCTGACCAGCATCACAATGGGAGTGATGAGGGGAGAGCGCCACCTACTGTACTGTACCCATTCAGAGAGAGCATTGACAGTTGTGCTCTTTTAAGCTCTATCTGGATGGGATTAGTTTCTATGGGGATGTATTTAAAAAAATTCTACTCATACAGTTCTACTAGTTTTTAGGCTTTCTAGGTCACGTGACATCGCGTTCAGTAGCTCCTCCAATTCCACTCGCTGTTGTGTTTTACATGGATCTCCGTTGAAACGTGCACCCAAAGTGTAATTACGGTGTGCGGCAGTGGACAAATAGCTATTTTATTAAACGCGAGGTGACGAAACTCTGAGATGTGGATCCGGACTGGACTAAAATTATCGGAGGACCAAGGAGTTCAGCGAAAAACACTAGATAATTCAGCCTGTAATTTTCTCAGAGGACGTCTGAGAAAAACAGAGATGGTCGTTCCGGATGGAAGAGAAAATTACCCCAGGACCCCCTGAGAAATTATCCCATCCGGATAGGGCTTTAGACTCCATGAAGGAAAAATGAAGGATTAGGACATTTATGTTATGATACAGACACTGAACAGCCAAAACATTAGCACCACTGACAGCTGAATTAAAAACACGAGTGTCCAAACAATGACAACCACTGAAACAGCCTTGATCATCATCCGTGACCCTCTCATTGGATGCACATGAAGGCTCCGCCCACCTCACAAATTTAAAGATAATTTAAAGATTTTAAAGATACCATAGCTACCACTTAGCAACCACCTAGTAACTCTTTGAAGCTCCTGTCGGGTCACGGCACCAAGACTAACACTAGAAGCAGATAAACTTAGATGGTAAGAGTCAATCCTACACACTATTAGGTGGTAAGACTGACTCATTGATCATTGATACTCATATAGGCTCCGCCCACCTCACAACTTACCAAACTTTAAGGATCTGCTGTAATGATAATCTCTGTGTTCCCGTTACCACAGAACATCGTCAGTATTTGTCAGGTGGTGCTAATGTTATGGCTGATCAGTGCAGCTCATGCTTGCTTTCTTTCTGGGTGATCAAACTGTATGTTCTGCTTCCTCTCTCTGCAAAAGAGACCATAATAATGCAAGATCATACGCTGGGTTCTGAGTTTAGAGAATCTTCAGGCCTTCAAACATCTCCAAATGTCTCCAAACATCTCCAAACGTCTCCAAACATCTCCAAACGTCTCCAAACATCTCCAAACGTCTGTATCATCAGTAACAAAACACTACAATTCACCTACAGCTTCAGCTGATCTGGGGTAACATCAGGTAACATGTGGTCACAGCTGTTTTCCCTCTCAGACACACAGAAAAGTACTTTTTACACTGAAAATTTCTTTACATGATAAGGGACAGTACAGAGTGCTGTGTAACATGCTGCTGCTACATTATAAAAATACATTTATAAAAATTCATTATAGTTTCTGAATCCGAGTAGCTTCTCTGCTTCTGTTTTTAATCATGACCAGAAGCACAAAGAGACAGATTCCCACTTCCCCCCCCCCAGACAGGGAAGACATTAAGACTAGTCTTGGAGATTTTCCATTAAAAAGAAAATATTCTACAGTTTTTTAAGCTGTGATGTTTTCCATTGTGCCATATTTGGGACCCAACGCTGCCACTGCCAATTAAACAACCCATCTGTGTCACATATGAAGTAAAATATAGGCTACATTCAGGTAAAAGTGACCCAAATCACTATTAGTGTTACACAGTTTCAGAGTTCGGGGAGAGAAATTCCAGACGTCTGAATTAAAAAAAAAAACACAATCAGAGAAAAAGAGAAATTAATCTAAACTAGTAGAAGTAGAATCCCTTCAGTATCAACGCAGAAGAACAGCACAGTGAGATGGTTCTGTTCACTAAGGCAATATTTTGAGTAGGAATACACAGAATATCTGGCAACCGAAACTATTCCGCTGCAATGAAAATGACCTGTGAAAATCTGTGTTCAGTATTTGGCCTTTGAGTGTCAGTGTTGATGTCTGTAGTATAAAAAAGAACTTGACCTTTACTTTATTGCTAGAAAAGCTGATCAGAAAAGATCTTCAGGAGGATTAATCAGACTCCAGAGAGGTGGTGCACTGTTCTACTGTGCAGCATTGTTACCTGCACTAATATCAGCTTTACTGCGTTCTCACCACAAGCTCTAGTGTTATCAAAGAATCTAAATAAGCCTGATGCATTTTTAAAACGGGTCCTGTGGACTGATGAAGTTAAAATACAATTTTGAGAGGCATGATGTTAATTTACTAGGGATGCACCAAATATTTAGCAACCGAAAAATAGCAAACAAAAAAACAAAACAAAAAAAAACAAACACTTTTTTGTATGGTCGAAGTAAAAGACATGATTAATTAATACAAAATAATTATGCTTTGATTACGTGATCAAAGCGCAGTTAGGTTGGATGTTAAAACAAGTTTAATGTTCAATCATGTTTTGTAATCGTCTTTTCTATTAAAAGAAAGAGAAAATACATTCACGCTATTCATTTGATGCAGTGATAAAAAATAGCAATATTTCATTTTGTTCAGTTTTAGATTTCACCCAAAAAAAATCATTTTGTTGCAAAATGTACTTCAATTATTCGGTTGAAAATGACAAAAAGCAATTTAAGTGTTCAGTAAGATACGTGAAAAGACTTAATAATTAATACAGAAAAATGATGCTTTTGATGATGCAATCAATTTGCCGTCAGACAGGATGATAAAAATAAGTGTAGTGTTCAATAAACACTTTTAATATGTAGGTTTGTAAGTTAATTTTCTTTGGAAAGCAAGAAAAATTACATTTAGGCTAATAAATTTATGAAATATTAAAAAAAGTGACAAAATAAATGTATAAACATAGAAATGTGTTTCTATTAAAAGCAACAAATATATATCTACATTTTTTTGCAGTGGTAAAAAGTGGCAGTATGTAATTTTGTTTGGTTTTAGATTTTAACAAAAAAAATCATTTAGTGCAAAATGTACTAGAAAATGACAAAAAGCACTTTAGGTGTTCAGTTAAAAAAGTTTGATTATGCAATCAAAAGTTTAGTGTTAAGTAAATACTTTGAATATGTAGGTTTGTAAGTGTTTTTCTTTGAAATTTATTTTTATGTATTTTTCCAATGGTGCAAAAAGTTAAGTATTTCATTTTGTTTGGAATTTGTTTAGATTTTATCAAATAATGTAATTTTTAATTTTCAAAATGAAAAAAAAAAAAAAAAATTAAAAAAACCTTTTAAGAGTTTGGCAGAATATGTAACAAAAATAAGAAACAATGCCTTATTTTTTATTTAATTGTAAAAAAAGTGGCAAAATGATTGAAAACCTTTAATAAATTAATTTGGTGTTTTGTATTAAGCCACATTATATATTTTAGTTCAGTTTTGGTTTTAATTTGGTGCATCCCTAAAACTGATTGTAACAGATTATTGTTTTTTCCTGTTTTCGTTTATAAAACTGCAGGGGTTCTGACCCTGCCCTGCTGCTGCTGGGTAACACTCCTTCCCTCTATTCTGAATATAAAACACAGTCATGGTAACCTGGTTTCAGCCCTGTGGGCGGTAGGCTTGTCCCTTAGCTGGCACTGAGTGGCAGGAGGGCGTGTTCACAGTTTAACGGGGGGGGGAGCTAACACCAGTCTGCGATGTAGTCGAAGTCCGTGAACATCTCCTGCTCCTCTCGGCTCAGCGGACGCTGGTCTCTGGGCGGAGTCAGCACCGGAGCTTCAGACGTGAACTCTTCATCAAAGTTACTGACATCACTAGGGCTCTGGATCACCGGCACGAACGGAGGCTTCACCTTCTTACCCAGTAACCCAGTCCAGTCCATATTCTGGAGAACAACAACAACCAGTGACAGACAAACGCTGTTAATACAGTATATTATTGTCTTTGTCTCAAACTTCAAATATTCAGTTGAATAGATATTTATCTTCATGCACAGTTGTGCATCAGGGCCTCCCACTTCTACTGTTAAAGAAATATTTTTTATGTTTGTAAATGTGTTTTCTTTGAAAAGCAAGAACAAATATATTACGTTTAAAAAAGTATCAAATGGTGGAAGAAAAAAAAATTGGAGTTAAAAACTTAAAAAAAAAACTAAGCTAAACTTAAACTGTATCTAAACTTAAGTTAAAAAACTTAATATTAGATACAGGTCCCAGACATTTTTGATTTAATGGTAAAAAAGTGGCAATATGAATAAAAACCTTTGATATACTGGTTTGGTGTTTGGTATTAAGTCAAATTGTACAATTTTATTCGTTTTCGATTTCATTTCGGTGCATCTCTAAAATCCCCAGATTGTGATAGATGATTTTTTTTCTTGTTTTTATTTCAAACACTGCAGAAATTCTGACCCTGTCCCGCTGCTGATACCTTTTTTAGTTTTGGACCAAGCTCATCACAGACACTCCTTCACCTCTATTTTAATATAAAACACACTAATGGTATTCTGATTTTATATTATTAAACACTACCACATCAGGGTTACTGTTATGTAAAGAATGGGCCATTTAGTGCATTAAGTTAAGCTGTTAGCTGACAACCTGTGAGGTGTCTTTGTCTCAAAATTCACACTATAAGATATTTATCTTCTTGCACAGTTGTGCATCTGGGTCTCCCACTCCTACTGTTAAATAAATACATTTAATGTGTAGGTTTATTAGCATCTCTTCTTTGAAAAGCAAGAACAAATACATTTAGTCAAATTAGTTAAATGGTGGAAGAAGTTTAGTATTTTCAGCTGTGCAACATAACTACAAAAAGATTTCCTGACAGTCAATAAGTCTAATAACATTTTAAAATGTGGATTAGCAGCCATACCAGCAACATTATTTATAAATGGTGCTTAACATCTCACAGAGAAACTGTGATTAATAAAGAAAATAAATAAAGAAACGCGCATATATTTAAGCAATTTATGAGCTGTGGAGGGAGCAGAAATTAGCGGCACCATGTGGTAAAATAGTGAATTGCAAGTAAATGCACAAACCATTCAAAATGAATCAAGATCAATAAAAGGGAATGTATTTATCTTAATCATTCACTCTATCTGACAAATCACAGAATAAAAGTTTTCATAAAATGTTTTCCACTTTGTTTACAACAAGCTTTTTTATATTTATGAATTTTGATATAATAAAGATCTACAAAAACCTAAAGAAGCAAACATTAGTCACCCAGTGGGTCTGATTAATGACATATTGGTTAATTCCACTGAACTAAGGGAACTAGAACTAACTATTTTATGGTAAAGAGGAAGATCTTTAATAGTGAACTCACCCGGAAGAACAGATGCTTCTTCACCTCCTCAGCATCTCGCTCTCCTCCTCCCAAACGCCTCTCAGGGTTCCTCCTCAGGAGCTGCGGGTACAGACCAGGATTAAGACTAGTCCACAGATAAACCCGGAGCTAGTGTACAGTATATATTAATGAGAACAGCTGTACAGCACTGACAGCACTCACCCTCCTCATTACGGAGATGGCCTCTGTGGAGAGGAACCTCGGGTAGCGGACCTCGTCATTCACGATGCTGTCAAACACCTCCTCTTCATCATCACCAGGAAACGGAGACTGTGGACATAGAGAAACACTCAGAACATCAAAACCACTAAACAGCAGTTATTCTATCAATAATTAAACTGATTCATTTTTTTAATGTGAACACAATCTGGAGTTAAAGCAGCATAGAATTAAGAAAATCAAGATTTATTATAGTTTTTAATGAAGCACCACAGTCATGCTCATTGTTTGTTTGTTCCAACAAGATTTATATTTAATAATAAAAGAGTTTGAGCCCTGTTACAACATTCCATCCCAAAAAACTAAACAAGGTTATAATAAAGATTTATTGTTATTAAAAGTGAATAAAGGTAAGGCTATACAGAATGCCCAGCCTCTTTATTTTTCAACCAACTGTACTAGCGGTGTCACGATTCTCAAAATCCTCGATTCAATTTTATTTCCGATTTTATTTAGGGTTACGATTCGATTCGATTCTTGATTTTCTTTTCGATTTTGTTTTTACAGCAGAGAGGCCTATGCCAGTTTTAGATCAGTCTATGGTCAGTCATTGGTTTGATTAATCAAATTTACAATATCTTATTTCAAAATGTGGTCTTGATATAAGTGATGCAAGTGTTCTGTAATACACCACATTAGGCACTAATGGTCAAATTTAAATAATTTAATTAAGATATATTTGTAATGCCGTCTAGTGGCTTTTTTTGGTAGCAGCAGTGTGCACTATTAAAACAGCAATGTGCAACATAAAAAAATACAGGAACAGTCATGTACAAAATAATAGAACAATTAGAGCCCTAACAAACTGAACTCTATCCTACTATAACAGTTAAACATGAAAAATAAGACTTTTTCAGTCCCTGAGAATGAGAAGTTTTTTCTTTAATAAAGATATATTATTAACTTTATCTAAGAGAAAGATGCTCCTTAAGGTACCAAAACTATTAACATATTTGAGGCTAGACAAAACAACAGTTATTTTTATATTTTTAAGTTTTTCTTTAAGAAGATGAGAATTTCCACATTCTCTGGAAAAAGGGCTGCTCTTTGAGGAGTCACAATGTCCTCGGCTACAGTGTGCTGCGCTATTTGCGTTGCGCATGAGCTTGCGTGGCTTAGAGGGAGGGATCGTCGATCATCTTTTTGACTTCGATGCTCGAGACCATGACATAATTTCGATCGATTTCGATGAAATATTGAAATTGTGACACCCCTAAACCGTACAGAAAACATACCGAAAACGTAACAAACTGGGGATTTACACCGAGGTATGAACCTAACTGTGAATTTTCTGTACCCATACACCCCCAGGATTTATTGCTCCTGGCCTCCACTACAAGTAAATGTGAATTATACTCCTCACCTGCAGGGCGAGCTAATGCGTAATTGAAACTAAATCAGTAATGTTTGTTCAGGGGCTGAGTACTGACCTCTCCCACCAGCATCTCGAATATAAGGACCCCCAGCCCCCACCAGTCCACCGCCCGTGTGTACGACGTCTCCGTCAGCACCTCAGGAGCCAAGAACTCCGGAGTGCCGCAGAACGTACTCGTCCTGTCCCTGAATCCCATTCCTGACCAAAAAAATACAAACAAATACAACACTGACGCTCTCATCTTCAGGATGCAACAGTGTTAATATGATTTTAAATATTCTAATGTTCATATGAAAAGCTTAAGATGTGTTATGTATATTATATAATAATAATTAATCATGAGTAACAATGATTTACTACACAAACCCATGTCATATTGTTTTAAATTATATATATATATATATATATATATATATATATATATATATATATATATATACTAGTGCATCTAAAAAAATTGAATATCATTCAAAAGTTACTTTATTTCAGTAATTTATTTAAAAATGTGAAACTCATATATTATATAGAAGTATTACACAGAGTGATCTATTTTAGTCCTGCTGGAAAATGAAATCTGCATCTCCTTAGAAGAATCCAAAATAAAAAACATATTCTGGTTTGTTCAACACTTTTATTTACAGAATAATACTGCATGTGTTCCTGTATAGCATAGGTCGGCAATAGGCGGCCCGCGGGCCAGATGCGGCCCGCAAGCAAGAAACATCTGGCCCGTGAGGTTGAACTATAATGAAAAAAAAAATCGGACTGTCCGTCTCAAAAATGCTCTTTATTTAGAAACTTAATTTTCCAAAACAGAAAAATTTATTAAAGATTTTTTGATAGAGCCACGGGCTGTTAGATAACTGCTAACTTCTTTATTCTGTTATTTTTTTTTTTTTATTCGTTTGTTTTTTTTTTATTTAACAAACAGGTATATCATTACTAGCGCCCCCAATGGTCAGTCCACAGATTTCACCCACATCAGCCTACTTGAATGTCTGCTTGTCATTTTAAGAGCGCCCTCCCGCCACCGCACCCGCCAATCCCCCCCCCCCCCCGCCAAGTGCTTGTGGCCCGCCATGTAATGGCTTGGGAAAAATCTGGCCCGCGGCCAAACTTAATTGCCGACCCCTGCTGTATAGCTTTAGTGTAGTCTTTAATATAAAATATTTCAATGTAAAAAAATGAGAAGAGCTGTGTCCAAACTTGACTTATGTTATATGCTGTATATCAAAGTTAGTATAAACAGCTAAGATAACAAAGAAGATAGTTATATAAAAAATTAAATTTCCTGTAATGTTTTTTTCCTACCTTCTTTACACAGTCCGAAATCAGCGATTTTAACGTATCCCTCTGTGTCCAGCAGCAAGTTATCCAGCTTCAGATCTCTGCAGGGCAAATTTCAATGCAATCAGTTTCTCAGCTACATTCACATTCACGCCAGAAACAGAAATATGATATCACCCAATGCAGGAATGCAGGGACATATCACAGTTAGATTCTCATACCTGTACACAATCTTATGTTCATGTAGAAACTGTAATCCCAAGACGACACAAGCTGCGTAAAACCTGCCAGAAGAAAAAACATTTACACCAAAAAACACACAAAAAAGATAGCAAACAAACAAAAAAAGTTATAAATGATAAGTTACAGCTTTTCTGGGGATAAAAAGTGACAGAGAGTAAAAGATGAGGTGGTGTTGTTAATATAACCTGCATGCCTGTGATCTGAGATAACAGCTGGGCCGTTTAAAGTATCTAGATGCCATCTGTGTAGAATTCAATACATGTACAGTACCAGTCAAAAGTTTTAGAACACCCCTATTTGCTCCTTTATTTTGGTCGTTTAAGGTTTTCAGGTAGTCATTAACCAGAAATGGTATAAAATACAGTGTACAAAATTCAGTAGTACACTGCCAGGGCCTTTAAGGAAAACATATGAACTAAAAATGTATAAATAAAAACACTGAGAAGCCTGAGGTCCTTGTTTTTATTGAACAGCAGTGATATACCTTAAACATGTAAGGACTTATTAAATGAATTGGTTCATGGGGAGGAACGGATGATGGATATATGAAGAACAAATAGATGCGTGCCATTAGTATTAACTGCAGGGATGTGATTTGAGGTGAGTTTGATTTTGGTCTTGTCTGTTTATGGGCGATGGTCTAAAATCAGGGTGCAAAATACAGGGGTATATAGTGGGGCTCAATGGATTGGACCTGTCAATACTCTGGTTGCACTGATAACAACGACCTGTCACAATAACCATTTTTTGGTTTGATAAAAACACCACCCACATCATACATTAAAAACTGTAAATTGCCAAACTAATACAATACTGTATTAAGATATAAAAAATACATACGTGGCTCGAGGTTCTGAGAACACGTCGGTGTGTATGTGCATCATCAGGTCGCCCCCTGCTGCGTACTCCATCACAAAACACACATGCTCTTTGGTTTGGAAGCAGGCGAATAGGTTCACCAGGAACGGGTGCCGGACGCTGTTCACCGTCTCAAAAATCCTCTTCTCACACATCAGACTGAGGAACATTCACCAAACACACACCAAACAGAAACACACACATCAGAATGAGGAATACAAAAGGTATACCAAACTATTGCTGAACATCCAATCTATGATGCTACCACCACCACGCTTTACAGATTATTTTTAAAGTTGATGCTTTTGTAGCCTTTTTCAGCTTCCTGCATGTCTACAACACATCTTCTGAGGTCTCCTGAAAGATTTTGAAGAACAGATTTTGTGTGACGCTATGCGTTTAGTCTCGTCTCTGTAATGGAAAGTATAGTCATTCGATGTAATGAGCATTAAAAATACAACACATTATAATTAACACTAATAATACATTATATGTCTAGACGTCTATATGTAGAAAAGTACTGACAATACAATAGGACTCTGGGGCAGACATGAACATACTGGCACCATGCATAATGCCAGGGGAACTGTGTTATATCAAATATGTTTAGATGGGATGAGTTGTCTCAGTCTCAGCTCTTGCTTCTCACAGCAATGCTTCATGATCCAGTAAAATGCATTCCAGTGGAACGGTAGAAACAGTATCTCCAACAAAATCAGGATAAAGTATTTTTAATACCCACTATTAAAAATACTAAGAAACTATAAAACTATTAATTCATTATAATGTAATTATTGCAGAAAAGTGCAGAAAATCTTACCTGTCTACTTCATCCCGAGACACAATATCTCCCTTCTTCAGAGCCTTAATGGCAAACATTTCCCCTGTACTGCTGTATTCAGCCAGTAACACCTGACAACACACACACACACATACACACACACACACATTCACACTGTGGTTAAAAAAGGGTCACTAAAGCGACACTAGAGTAGCAAAAGGAGACAAAGTGCCCTATAGGTGATCAAGTGGCTGCTAGGGTGCCCCTTCATGCATGGTAGTTGATTCATTTGCCAGTAAATAATCAAATACCAGGATTTAAGAATGTATTGGTGTCAGTTTCACAGAATTTAACAACCAATATTCTTCACCTCAGATTTACCCTGTTTATTTGATTATACCACCACCACGTGGAGTAATGAACTGGTAACTTTAGTAGTCAAATTGGGGGGGCGGTTCTTCACCTACGTTTCAAAAAATATATCCATATTTGATTCCACATAATGATATAATAGGATTTAAACATTTCTATATAGTAGTATCTTAATATATTGTCCCACCCCTACTCTAGAATGTACATGTACCATGTATTGCAGTAGCTGACATTTTTTTTTCGCCCTGCCCTTTAAACAGCCTGAATCCACCACCTCTCTCTCTCACACACACACACACACAGTGTTCACCCCACTGTAAAATCAGCCTTACCTTCCCAAAATGACCTCGACCCAAAACTGCAACACATTTAAAATCTCTGAGGCTGAAGTGAAACTGCTCCTCCTCATCTTCACCATCATCATTCTCTTCCCTACAGAGTAAGACATTAATCAAGTGTGTAAATCAGAGACTGAATCAGATACAAATAAACCGAAACGATAACAGACACCAGCATGGGGTGCTACAATCACAAGTTTTACTCTTTATCCTGCAGTTTTTAATGAGCATAATCCAATCCCCAAATGCACTGTGCATTTCCCTGTATTGCATTGCTTTCCTATAGTTTTGTGTACCGTGCATGTACTTAAATCAACCACCCACCTTTGTATCACATTAAATCCAAACTTTTTATAGCCTGCACTGTAAACTGTATTTAATTATTCCTCACTGTGAATTTGTATAACTTTTATGTACCTAAAAATGCCCTCTTTTATCCTCTAGAACTGATCATGCTCGCTGCTCTAAGACCCACAGGGTCATGGTGAATGTGCAGAATTTCATAACTCACCTTATATCTGTGTTCTTGGGCACGGCGATGAGCTCTAATCCCGGCGGCTGGATCTGGTGCTGCGTGACGTCTTTCAGCTCAGGTTTCACACTCAGGCTGATTCTGTCATTCAGGAAGTCGAAGGAGCTCAGAGCGTCCTGCACACAGAGATTTCCATTTACGGAGGAAGTGCCGTGTCTTTGATCTCGCTGCAGGATTAGATCAGCAGTTTACTCTAGATGGACGTGGATATCTGTTATCTCTATTGAACACACTGAGAGTGTGAGGGATGGATCTGCTGCAGATCTGCTTCCTCTGTTTATGTTCCTCTAAAGGTCCAGACTGGAGCTGACTGGGTATATGAAGTGTATGATAACCACCTGTGTGGCAACTGGCACCCCTACCCCTACACATACAAATACATTTAATAGAGGTATAGAGGTAATATAAACAAAGGAAACGATATACATAAATCACAGTCAACACATATCATCAACAATAAAATAAATAAATGCTTAAAATAGATCTCTCTGTGTGTAATACATCTATATATGAGTTTCACATTTTGAACTGAATTACTGAAATTATATTCAATTATATATATTAAATTCAATTATATATATTAAATATATTCAATTATATTCTATTTTTTGAGATGGACTAGTATATACATGAAGGTCAGTGGAGATAATATGCATAAATAGAGGTCTATAGAGTATATATATATATATATATATATATATATATATATATATATATATATATATATATATATATTATATGCATATATATATATATATTTATATGCAAGGTCAATTGCAATAATAATATATCCATAAATAGAGCTCTATACACTTAATAAAATACACATAAAAATGTCAAAATAGGTAATAATAAATAAAATAAGAGAAAATAATAGAGATCAGCATGGGTATCTTTACCTGGACCTGTTCTGTACTGGGGATCTTCTCCTCCGGCAGCTTTTCTCTGATACTGACCAGGGAGTAATGTTTAGACCCGGGCGTTCTGTCTTTATCAAAGTTCAGCTTAGTTACCGTTGGGTCACTACAGAGATACAAGACAGAGAAATGTAATCACTAATTAATAATATCATTAATCAAAACAACCCACACAACCCAGTAAGTTTAATTATGCTGTGCATTAAAATGTCTCTTGCTTTGAACAGTGAAAAATCCTGTTAGCTAGCTGCTGTTCTGTAAATCAATCCATGCCTAGAAAAAAATAAGTGAGTGATCAGCTTATCTATCAGATCCAGTGCAATTAAAAATCGTACTGGTTAATCAGAGGCATAACTTATTAAGTACATAAAGTAGCATGCTATTTTTGAAACCATTACGTTTTTTTAATGTCATTTTTAAAGAAGTGTCCAAAGGCAGGCGGAGGAGGGCGCTGCTGCAGCAATAAAGGACAATAAAAAGATGACAAAATAGAGCTTAAAGAAAAAATAACATACATCAAAGAAGTGGGTGTGGCTAAGTACCAGATTTTTTCTTTTTTTTTTTTTTGCAGTAAACTAGAATGCATAATCTGTGATAATCCCAGCAGCAGACACTGGAACTGCTTGACAGGTTGGGAAAAACTGCTACTTCACTATGGAGCTGCATGATTCCTGTGCAACACATAGTGTTAAATTCTGTAATATTAATCTAACACCTCTGTCCATATGAATCTCTCACATCAGATACTGCTTCTGGATCTCTCAGCTCATCAACTAATGCATCTGTAGAGCTGACCAGCAGGGGGCACGTAAAGCACAGTTTGTGTGATTTGTATTTACTGCAGTAAAGTAAAAGTGAATTATACTCCCACCTGTAGGGGCACAGGAGTAAAAAAATACCAATTCTCACATAATGCTGCTCTAAATGTTACCCTGTCAGTGTGTGCATACCTGCTGAGAGTGTGTGTGTTCGGGTGTGGACTCCGCCCTGATTCTGTTGTTAGCTCCGCCCCCTGCTGTGGGGTGAGGTTGGAGTTACTGACAGAGGGAATCGCCCTGCGCACCAGCCGACCCCAGGTAGCAATGTTAATGTTCATCTGAGGAGCTCTGAGAAACGTCCTGCCTGTACACACATTCACACAACATTATTACCATCATCATCATCATCATCATCATCATCATCATCGTCATCATCATTATTGCAGTTAAATCATCACAAACACTATCTTACCCTGCTGCTTTGAAAAGATCTTCTTTTGTCTTTGGAGTTTGGTTCTTCTCTCAATGACAGGATTAAAAAACGTAACCTGGAAAATACAGAACCCTTAGTCATACAAACATCCACTATACATAACAAAAGCATTGGGACACCTGCTTGCCATCAGCTGCCAGAGCCCTGAGAGAGCACAATTGGTCTTGCTCTCTCTGGGTGGGTACAGTAGATGGCGCTCTTTCCCCTCATCACTCCTAGGGTGATGTGGATCAGCGCAAGGCTGCGTCTGTGAGCTGATGTATAAGAACCGATACATTATTGGGGTTTCCCTCCGAAAGCACTGTGATGCTACTGGACAATGCTGCATCAGCAGCAGTTCAAAAAGAGGCGGAGCCTGACTTCATATACTTGTCTTCACCCTCCTTGTGTTGCAGAATCAGTAGTGATGGGGGATATACAGCTACGTAGCAACTGAATGGGTGAGACAATTGGCTTAGTTGAATTGTGAGAAAATGGGAAAAAAATCAGGAAAAAAAAGAACTAGAGACAGATTATATCAGTCCAGTATAATTTATTTTACTTCAGTCCTGGATATTTGAAGCGCATTATTAGTATCATAACTTCTTGTTACAATCTGGTGAAAAAAATATGGGTGTGCAACATCATACTGTATGCAATAATATCATACATAATATGTATTACTAATTATGTTGCAGTAGCGTATTCTTGAAACTATATATATTTTTGCAAGACTATCGTTATTGCAAAAATACT
The DNA here is from genome assembly GCF_023375975.1 of Astyanax mexicanus. NCBI lineage: Eukaryota > Metazoa > Chordata > Actinopteri > Characiformes > Acestrorhamphidae > Astyanax > Astyanax mexicanus. Next base: position 40,950,864 of record NC_064425.1, read on the forward strand.
CTGAAATATTGACATATTGTTTAGGGCCATATCGAGCACCCCTACTTTTAAATTTTATAGAACAGAATGAATGAGGAGGTGTCCGTATGGTGTACGCACTGTCTGTCTCTGTGAGTGTAGTGGTGGAGGTGCAGTGGTGTGTTATAGGCAGTAGTGTGTACCTCGGCGAACAGCGTGCCCTGCGGCTCCAGGTAAAGACACATCCCGTGACGCTGATTATCCAGAAAATCCTCCAGCCTCAGGAACTTCAGCGCACAGAGAGAACGCCAGTCCCGCCAGTACACAGAGATCTCCAGCTCTCGAGACTGCAGAACACACACACATACATACCAAGATAAACTCACAATCATACACAGTAAGAAACTTTTCTCTTTCAATTTTAATTCATTAAAATTAAAAAATATTACATTAAAATAGAAGATACTTTAGATAAGTTCTTTATAAGCAATTACAATTTAAAACAAGAACATAATTATAATGCAAAGTTTATTGCATTATAAATATGTTCATGTTTTAAATTAATATGTTTATAATAACCACCTCAGTAGATACACCAATACAGCACAATATGACATAAAATAAACTAGTCATTGTTTGGTTTAAATTATTTACCTAAAGTGATTTTTTTTTTTCATAATTGTTAGCCAACTTATTTTGATTCCTTTCTCTTGTGCATGTATTTAAATATGTTTTTATTAGTGGTGTCAATTGATTAAAAAATTGTATCTAATTAATCACAACAACATTCTGTAAATCACACTTATTCTTCTTAAGATGCAAGTTTTTATAGTGGATTTTTAAATGTAAATTAAAGAATAAATGTAAGAAATAATGTAAAATGTTATTATTATATATTAGTGGCGTCAATTAAAATACTAGTATATACTTGTATGTTTGAGGGGAAATAAAACCAAAGTGGAGTGCTGGAATAAAAAAAAATGTATTTTATTTTGTAATATATTGCAAACATCTCAGCTTGGGTGTAATGATTTCTGAATTAGATTTGGTATTGCACGCATGCTCACAATGGGGGGATGACCATTTAAATGGCCTGGGGGAAATAAAACTCATTCTAAACCACGTTAAACCTTTCTATTCTTGTTCTTTTACATATTTTTACAGTTCCCTATTCCCTATATGATATTACTGTTCCTTTAATATGTATTTTAACTCTGCTGTGACTGGCTACCCTATAATGTTCCATTTTTATTTTAAGACAAATAGCCCTTTTTCAGTACTATGCCAAACCCATTATTAGAAGGAACCCTTATTTGTAATAACGCTGAGAATATGAAGGGGTTACAAAATGAGAATAAAAATAATGAGATTATATACAGGAATACAACCAACCATACAATAATCACTGTAATTGTAAATCATACACATAAATAAAAGCTTGTAGAATATTTTACTTTAGTGGTGTTCTAAAACTGAACCTTAATGCTGTAAACTCTTTACTGCTTTAATGTGTGATGAGTGCAGAGTTTTACCCGGTCGAGCTCTAACGTAAACTTCTGATCCCACGACTGATTACTGACGGGCTTCCAGCTGGTCTGTCCAACAACCGTGTTATCCAGCTTTAACACAGCACTGATCTCATCTGCACAAAACACATACACAAACATATATATTAACACTGAGAATAGAACTAGTGCATAACATAAAAGAAAAGGTTAACAAAACATTCTTGCATTTTTGAACAGCAAACAATTTAATAACTATTAATTATAGCACTATTTCATTTATTTATATATATTTACAGTTCAGGCTTTCTCTTCTGCCACATCATATCAAACATGTTTCTCTGAATTATAGAAATATATGAGTAATGATAACTATACACCTTAATGATCCTTAAAAATGTAAATGTGTTACTGAAAGTAGATCATTCCCAGCAATGCAATGGGAGCTTTGGTTGTATATAAACAAGTTTGGAGTCCTATAAAACATTAAAATCAAGGGTTTATCATAGTATACCACTAAATTCCTAAATATCTCATGCTCATGTAATCCAGGTATATTATTCAACTGATCTTGCTGTAACATTTTGGAATAATAGGAAGTAAAACCTAGGAAAAATATCTGTTTGGTTTAGCTTAAACCAAATTCTTATTTTAACATAAGAATCAAATGATATTATTGTAGAATTTTGGAGTAATGGGATGCCAAATTGACAAAAAATGTCCATTTGGTTTGCACAAAATAGAATTTGACATACTGAATTATTGTTTATTTTGGGGTGGGGTTAGCATTTGTACTTTGGTCCTAAATGGCTATCATTGGGACTGTTTCCCAGCCTACTGCCTCAATCGTTGTTTTGTAATATTACTCTCTGAATCTCAGTCGAATATGATATTTGTATTTTTGTAGATAATGCAGAAAACAGTGAGCAAGTTAACATATTAAAGTAAAGACAAAATCAATGGGAGACAATTACAATTTATATATTTCCCTGAGGTCCATTTAGAAAAAAAAACATTGTGCTTTTGATGTGTAAATGATCTTTACTGAGATTGGCTGCCCTGTAGTGTGCTTTATTTAAAAGCAGTCCAGGACGAAACAGTTAAACCATATGACTTCAGTGTGAGTGGGTGGAGCTACATTGCTGTAGTCGGAATAGGCATACATATGTCAGTGTGTTTGTTTTTGTGACATCACAAAAAAGCAATGAACTAAAAATTGGATTTTTGTTGTTTAAGTTTAGTTCCCATATGTAATTAAAGTATAATGATTATGCAAGCTTTAACATTTCATTTTTAAATTAAACATTCCCTCAAATAAATTAAAAACTGCATCTTTAATGTAGTATTGCTCTTTCCGATCAAATCAGGATATTAAAAAAAAAAAAAAGCTATGTAAGATCTCCTGCTAGTCCAGCTGTATAAGAGAGTGTTAGAAGGCACTGAACTGGACAGGTCGTCTGTTTTGGAGAGGTTCCGGATGCTGGCCGTTCGGCTGCGGCTCCCCCGGCTCATAAAGGACGAGCGAGTGTCGCTGGGGCTCCACCCCGGCAGGGTCAGCGTCGTGGCTTTTGAACGACCCGGGACGTCCTCCAGCAGGTCCTGACAGCCCATCAGCCGCACGTCTAACGTCCCTGAAGGAGAAAAACACACACTTTAACAACATAACACACGTTTACAGTGTGCTATCTACAGATTATCCATCAGTATGGGTGATTATGGATAGAGTGGGTGGGTATAGGGGAACAGGTAGGTTTTTTGAATACAATCTGGGTTAGCACCCGAACATCCCTTTCAGACAGCTTCCTTTTACAGTGTCCACAGTTAATCCTGTTGGATGTGGTTGGTTCTTCTTGGTGGTATTGGTGCTGACATTACCCTGGATACCGTGGCTCTTGATGCATCACGAAGACTTGCTGTCTTGGTCACAGATGCGCCAGCAAGACGTGCACCAATTTGTCCTCTTTTGAACTCTGGTACGTCACTCATAATGTTGTGTGCATTGCAATATTTTGATCAAAACTGTGCTCTTACCCTGCTAATTGAAACTTCACACTCTGCTCTTACTGGTGCAATGTGCAATTAATGAAGATTGGCCACCAGGCTGCTCCAATTTATCCATGAAACCTCCCACACTAAAATGACAGGTGTTTAAGTTTCATTGTAAAATCCCTATAAGTGTGTACCTGTGAGTGCTGCAGGTTTGGCTATGGTACTGTACGGGTTCTGGGTGGATATAAGGCTGTTTCGGGGACTGAGAGCAGGAGAAGACATTAGTGATAACTCCTCCATGATGATGCTGCTCTTCGGATGGTGTTTCGGGAGCTCACTGAGCCGTTGTTCAAGAGAATACTTCAGCAGGTCCAACTTCTGACTGGACTCATTAAACCGGGCCTGGGCCTGAATCACACACAAAACACACACAATCGAACAATTCACTATTAGGCTGCAAAAAGTACTTTTTTTTCAAGAACACAATCATGGTGCTGTCACAGACACAGACAATATCAAATATTGTTCAGAACACAGATTTTATTCCAGATATATTATTTTCAAAGAAAAATGAAAATTCCCATGCATCATTTACTAGAGAAAAAAATCGGCATTAAAGAACTGGAGTGTAAATTGGATTGATAGCAATTAAACTTACAGTGGTGCCTAAAAAAGTTTGTGAACCCTTGTGAACAATTTTTTATATTTCTGCATAAATATGACATAAAACATCATCTGATCTTCATAAATCTCATAAGTCCTAAAAGACTTATAATATTATATTTGGTCATTTATTTATTAAGGATAATAATCCTTAAAAGCAAATCTTTGCTTTCAGTATCTGGTGTGATTTCCCCTCTTTGCTGCAATAACTGCAGCTAAATGTCTCCAGTAACTGTTGAACTGTCCTGCACACCGACTAAGATAAATTTTAACTCATTCCTCTGTACAGAACAGCTTCAACTCTGGGATGTTTGTTGGGTTTCCTCACATTAACAGATCGATTCAGGTCTTTTCACAACATTTCCATTGGATTAAGGTCAGGTCTTTCTTTAGTAGAAAGACTTCTGTGCTTAGGGTCATTGTCTTGTTGCATGACCTAACTTCTTATAAGATTCAGTTCATGGACAGATATCCTGACATTTTCCTTTAGAATATATATTTGATATAATTCAGAATCTATGGTTTCATCAATGAAGCAAAGCAGTTTTTAACCAAGTGCAGCAAAACAGGCCTGAACCATTATACTACCACCACCATGTTTCACAGATGAAATAAGGTTTTAATGTTGAAATGCAGTGTTGCAATGCTTTTCATTAAAACCAAAAAAATCTATTTTGGTCTCATCCTCCACAAAACATTCTTCCAAAAGCTTTCTGACTTTTTCAGATAATCTTTAACAAACTGCAGATGAGCAGCAATTTTCCTTTCGAAGAGAAGTGGCTGTCTCCTTGTAAAGCTGCCATGCACACCCTTGGACTCATTATCATTAGCCACTGTGAGAGAGGCCTTCAGTTGCTTAGAAGTTACCTGATCTGAGCTTTTTGCATCTTGGTCAAGCCTCATTTCTTAGAGCACCGGGTTCATAAAAAAGGTTGTGGGTTTAATACCCGGGTTCAGCAAGCTTCCACTGCATGTATGTAATTGTGTGTATGTGAGAATGTGTGTTTAGGTTAGATGATGCTCGTGCCTCAGAGTGAGTTTTTTTCTCAGTCAGTTTTCCTGAGCCCAGTATCTTCATGACGTTCTTGGCACCCTCAGCCACGGCATGTTCAATCCGAGCGTGATGGCACAACTCCTCCACCCGCAGGTCCAGAGGGCTAATGATGGGTTTAGCTGCGACACACAAACACACACACACATATAATACAGTCTATTAAATTATGAATTGAGTTATTTTCAGTAATTCAGAATATCTATACTGTGGACCAATGTGATGTTGTTTGTACATCCAAACAGACCACTGGTGTATAGGTTATGTTTTTTGTAAACGCTGAACTGAAAGACACGCAAATACTGAACGATTTACAAACACTAAACGTGAACCTGAGCATCGCTGATTCTCGCACGACTGAATGCACAGCCAAGCCACTAGAGGGAGTGAATCCAAAATTAAGGTTGGTGAACGGAACTAAACAGCTTAAACACAAATTAAAAATATTAGCCTATCGGGAGATGCTGGTTCGAATCCTGGTCATGCAGCTTGCCATCAGCTGCCGGAGCCCTAAGAGAACACAGTTGGACTTGCTCTCTCTCAGTGGGTAGACCACCTCTTCCCCCTCATCACTCCTAGGGTGATGTGAATCAGCACAAGGCGGCTGTGAGCTGATGTATCTGAACCGAATCGCAATGGTGCCTCAGCTGCAGTTCAAGAAGAGGCGGAGTCTAACGTCACATGTGTCGGAGGAGGCATGTGCTAGGCTTCACCCTCCTTATGTTGGGGCATCACTAGTGATAAGGGAATATACTGAGTAGCAGCTAAATGGGTGGGACAACTAGCCTAAAAATAAAATGATAAAAAAGCCAATTATGTGTCCAGGATAATAGGATCCAGAATAGAAAAGAAAACATACCTATATATTTCAGTATTGAAAATGCAAATGTGTTTAAAAGCTTTAAAAAGTGTCTGCTGATATATGGTTTTGGGTTGAGAAATTAGTGTGTGGTATAGGATATATTTATTTTGGGAGCAGTAATTATTTTGGGACAGTAATAGAAGGGTAGAAAAGGGTGTAATTGAAAAAAAATAAGCAGCCTTTTTAATAAGGGAAAAATAACCACAGGTTTACATGAACTGTAAACTTAGTCATTTTAAATTATTATGAACTGAACTTTGAAGTATTTAATTTTAAATCTAAACTGGCACAACACTGACAACTTGCAGATCCTGTCCGAAAAACATCTAAAATCCCTAGATAAGAATCAATAAACAAACACTATATATGAAAGAAAAGAAAAAGGAAAATTTAAAATCCCTATAAGACTGATCCTTAACTCCCCCATCATTCCTCTAAATACCTTTAGTCTCTACTGTAGTTACACCGAAACATTTACATAACTGTAAAACCTAAACATTTATTTGTTAATCAGTATAACAGTTTAATATCAATGGTGATGCAGATGTGAGAGTGTGTTATGGTGTTACCGATGACGTCGTTGTTGTCGAAGCTCAGCTCGTGGCTCTGACTGGCTTTCAGAATCTGCATCCTGATGAACTCGATCTTCATCCTGCTGTCCTGCAGCATCTGCTGCGCCGTCGCCAACAGCTTACGGTCCTGAACAGACAAACAGAGCACACAGTTTTATTATAGAAATATTATATTATTATATTATAGATCACCTACAAGATTCAGCAGTTTTCCTGTACAGCAGTGTAAAGGACAACCCTGATACGATATGTAAACACTACATCACAAGAAAGATTGAGCCGTATTTTTTGGTCTATAAGGCGCATTATTACTGAACGTCTATTTTCTGGTTTATTTTTAAATATAACACGCACTGGATTATACAGTGAAATGAGAGACACTAGTAAGGATGCCTACATCGAAGTAAGCAATGGTGTTGCCATGTTTCCCTTCTGATGGGGATGTTGAAATAAGCGCCGATGTAAACTAAACTATTTCTTAAAAAAACTAGCTTGGCTTGTTCAATATACTTGCCTCTAAACAGAAAAAGAGCTAACACTGCGGTTAGCAGCTAATACTAATGCTGCTGCACCCAGCCTTAGTGCTGGAGAAACTTCACTAAAACTCACCCTTATAAATCTGTACTTCAGCGAAGTGGCTTTACTGCTCCTCAATACCTGATTGGTAGAATTCACACTGTCGATTTTTTTTTTTCAATTTAGTTATCCAATTGTCCCACCCCTTTGTGCGTCCCCATCACCGGTGGCACCTGCGACTCTTGGAGGATGCCTCCTCCAACAAGTGTGAAGTCAGTCACCCCTTTTTTCGAGCTGCTGCTGATGAATCCTTGCCTGAGCAGCTAGCGCGCTCGGAGGAAAGCGCAGCGGCTGGGTTCCGTTTCATCCGCTCACCGACACCTCGTGCCGCCCGGCGCCACCTTTAAGCGTGATGGGGAGAGAGCGCCATCTACCCACCTGGGCAGCTGATGGCAAAGCTGCATGAGCGGGGGTTGGCTGAAGGCCTCCATTTACACATAATTTCCTGGCTGACATAAAGTCTACCTGTAATTAACTCTATATAACATTAGAATACTAAACCCAAATAAACACTAATAAAGTCAGTGATCAGTGAGAGTGTCTACCTGTAATTAACTCTATATAACATTAGGATACTAAACCCAAATAAACGTTAATAAAGTCAGTGTTCAGTAAGAGTCTCTACCTGTAATTAACTCTATACAACATTAGAATACTAAACCCAAATAAACATTAATAAAGTCAGTGATCAGTGAGAGTAAGTGTCTACCTGTAATTAACTCTATATAACATTAGGATACTAAACCCAAATAAACGTTAATAAAGTCAGTGTTCAGTAAGAGTCTCTACCTGTAATTAACTCTATGTAACATTAGAATACTAAACCCAAATAAACATTAATAAAGTCAGTGATCAGTGAGAGTAAGTGTCTACCTGTAATTAAATCTATATAACATTAGGATACTAAACCCAAATAAACATTAATAAAATCAGTGTTCAGTGAGAGTGTCTACCTGTAATTAACTCTATATAACATTAGGATACTAAACCCAAATAAACATTAATAAAATCAGTGTTCAGTGAGAGTGTCTACCTGTAATTAACTCTATATAACATTAGAATACTAAACCCAAATAAACATTAATAAAGTCAGTGTTCAGTAAAAGTATCTACCTGTAATTAACTCTATATAACATTAGAATACTAAACCCAAATAAACATTAATAAAGTCAGTGTTCAGTGAGAGTGTCTACCTGTAATTAACTCTATATAACATTAGAATACTAAACCCAAATAAACATAAAATCTGTGGTCAGTGAGAGCGTCTACCTGTAATTAACTCTATATAACATTAGAATACTAAACCCAAATAAACATTAATAAAGTCAGTGTTCAGTAAAAGTATCTACCTGTAATTAACTCTATATAACATTAGAATACTAAACCCAAATAAACGTTAATAAAGTCAGTGTTCAGTAAGAGTCTCTACCTGTAATTAACTCTATATAACATTAGAATACTAAACCCAAATAAACATTAATAAAGTCAGTGGACAGTAAGAGTGTGTACCTGTAATTAACTCTATATAACATTAGAATACTAAACCCAAATAAACATTAATAAAGTCAGTGATCAGTGAGAGTGTCTACCTGTAATTAACTCTATATTACATTAGGATACTAAACCCAAATAAACATTAATAAAATCAGTGTTCAGTGAGAGTGTCTACCTGTAATTAACTCTATATAACATTAGAATACTAAACCCAAATAAACATAAAATCTGTGGTCAGTGAGAGCGTCTACCTGTAATTAACTCTATATAACATTAGAATACTAAACCCAAACAAACATTAATAAACCCAAATAAACATTCAGTGGTAAAAAGTCAGTAGTCAGTGAGAGCATCTACCTGTAAAACTAATGACAACCATCAATTTAAGTTTCTTTTAAACCAAGTTATAAACTGATAGTAATGGTATATACTCTGCTATATAACACTGTATGCACTGTATAAAGTGAGGCTGAGTGAGTTTACCTTTGAGGAGCCGTTGGAGTACATCTGGATCATGTTCTCCGCTCCCTGTTTGACTTTCAGCTCGATGTCGATCTGTTTCTTCAGCGCTGCCAGTCGACCCTCACTGCTGGGGGTGTCTGGCGTCAGAGGGCATTCTGGGAAAATTAAAACAGCAGGCAAAACAATAATGAGGATGAGAAAAGACTTCTAAGCCACTATACTTCTAAGCTTGCCCTATTTTTTATTACTAATAATATAATAATAATAACAACAACAATAATAATAATAATATCAGATAATATTGGCACTATATATCAGCCGTTGTTTATATCAGCCCTACTCTCTAAAATCTGGCATCAGGCATTAAAAATTCTGGACCAGTTGACCACTAATACTTTTACACAATATATATTGTATTTAATATAATTAAATATATATATATATATAATATATATATTAAATATATATATATATTAAATATATAATATATTTTTTTTTTACCTTTTAAACCGCCTTTAGCCCCATCCCTCCTCACATAAGTCAAGATTTTAATAGTGAATAATCACAGAATATTGTTGGGATTAATACTATTATTTTTTAAGAGATGATACCAATAACATAATTCAAAATATAATTAAATAATATACCAGAACATAATTATAATAATAATAATAATATCAGATAATATTGGCACTATATATCAGCCGTTGTTTATATCAGCCCGACTCTCTAAATACTGGCATCAGGCATTAAAAATTCTGGACCAGTTGACCTCTAATACTTTTACACAATATATATTATATGTAATATAATTAAACTATGATTAGTGATCAGTATAATTTTTTTTCATGCAAATGCATCATGTTACCAAGTTTACAAAGCCTAGTGATGTATTAAGTGCAGTTTAATTTAGTGATGGAAACCTAGCATCACTATTATCGAGTTCAGAAGGTACATTCAAATTAATTTATTCTGAAATATGGATTAAATCACATAACTAACTCTAACTATCACTACCCCTCTCTGTCTCTCTTTCTCTCTCTCTTTTTCTCTCTCTCTTACACACACACACACACACAGCTGTTGGCATGTTTCCTCTTTCCAAGTTTCCACAAGTTTCCTTGTATTTGATGCTAAAGCTCTCTGTTAAACTTTTACTCGGTACATTAAAATATTCTCATTTAAAAAACATTAAAACAACCCAGAGACATCAGAGTACAATAGAAAAGGTTTTTGTGTGCCAGGCCCGAACCACACACCACTATTATTACTATCCCTCTCCTACATATATAACCAATAAGATTAAAACTACTAGAATTTCTTTTTTCTTTTTTTTAAATCATGATTTGTTTTTTTGAAGAGAGTACAGTAGAGAAACAGGAGAAATCCAATGAGGGAAAAGCCTAAACACAATATCCAGTATAAGAGCATAATAGACAAAAAAAAATAAAAGACCCAACACAGAATTCTGTATTTTCTTTTTTTTTCCTTTCCCGCTCTTTCCTTCCTCTCCTCCCCTTCATATTCTTTTATTTCTTTCTCGTCTCCCCTTTTTTTTACCTTTTAAACCCCCTTTAGCCCCTTCCTTCTTACATGAGTCATCATGATTTTAATTGTGAATAATCACAGAATATTGTTGGGATTAATACTATTATTTTTAGAAGATTGATACCAATAACATAATTCAAAATATAATTAAATAATATACCAAGACATAAAAAAATCAAGCTTATATTTCTTGTGTTGTTTACTTTTAAATATCCATTATTAAAAGACAAAATCTTGGAAAGAAGATCATGTGCAATTTATCATGATGTTTTTGTGATTTTAAAATGAAGTTAGAATCAGTATAAAATATAAACTTGTTTTTTTTGTGTTTTTTAATAAAGTTAGTTTTTAATATCTTGGTGTGTTTACCTCCATTTAAGGCCTGTGAGAAGATCAGTTAAAAACAAAATCTGTGAACAGAATCAGAGCTAAACCACAGTTCTGCAGATGAGCTCATCCAGTCATGTTCAGACTAGAACTACCACACACACACACACATACACTCACACACACACTCACACACCAAACCTGTTAGACATCTCCTGATAGAATTTTTTCTCAGTAAAGTAATTACGAACACATAAATCTGATTATAATTATCTATATGAGAAGGCTGCAGACACTACGAGCCCAATATCTGCTCAACATCAGTTCAATTAATTTATTAATATACAGTTAGGCCCAGAAATATTTTGAAAGAGACACAATCTTTTATCATTTGGGCTCTGCATGCCACAAAAGTGTAGTTGCAGTTTGCAGATATGCAGTTTTAATTCAAATGGTTGAACAAAATATCTTATTAAACAAATGGACAAAAATGATCTCAAAAGCTATTTTATGGGATGCGTAGGCTATGGTTCGACAGGTTAGAGCTGTTTGGGCAAAACAAGGACCTACACAATATTAGGCAGGTGGATTTAATGATTTAATAATGGCTAATGACCAGAGTAATAAGTACAAATACTATGTTATGTTACTTAAGTAGAAATGATGGTCACCTATTCTTTACTGGAGTAATTATTTCATTTCAAACGACTTTTTACTTCTATTTCTTACATTTTAAAAATAGCCTGATTACTCCTATTTTATTTCAGCTTGTTTTCATTCCAGCTTCTCATCGTTCATTAAAACCCCCTATCCAGATAAATCTCTCCATCCAGATAGAGTGAATCTGATTGTGATTGGATGTATAGAAGTATAAACACATACCAATCCGACTCCCTATTGGTTTATACTGTGATCCATCACACCTCCACACGTACACCCCCCCCCCCCACTCCAGCAAGAACATAGCAGACGTATGTAGTCTAGTATGAAGATGATCCGTGCAGAGACTCTTCTACTAAAGAGACTTTCATTCTACTAAAATACATTCATTTACAATGGGGCATATATGCAGCTGAAACAGGGAACAGCCTTGTGCATCCCAAATGATATTATCAACATTAACATTTTAATACAGCATTAAATTAATTATGGCTTTTAGAAAAATGTGTTTTGGGGAGGGGGGGGGGGGGGATAGTGCGCTTTATAATGGCTTTATTTTTTCCCCTTACACCACTTTTACTTTTATACTTTAAGCAGGTTTGAATCCAGTACTTTCACACTTTTACTCAAAGAGTAAAAAGCTTGATTTGATTCTTCAACTTCTACAGAAGTATTTTAATCCCTAGTGTCTATACTTCTACCTACAGAGTAATGAATTTCAAATCTTAGTACACCTTTGCTGATCAGTGTATTTTAAAGTTATTGTAGTGTTTTTATGTAAACATGAGCGAACAGTGTCTGGTAAGCTGCATCAGTGTATCATACTGATTGTTTTGTTACTGTCAGTGCTGCCAAGACCCAGCCCTGCCCATGACCCTGCGCTGCTCCTCTGACTGAGCCGAGCTCCGGAGTGTACACATCTTGTGCTGACCTCAGGTCAGAGAGGACAACAGCAGTACACAGCACAGTCCGTGGTGCCACACTCCGGGACATTCCTGTCCTGCTGAGTCACCAAACAAACTTCTCTACACAGGGAACGCTTCAGCAGCAGCGCTCTCCACTCAGCCATGTTTAATAACTGTTTAATAACTGCCAAACCCTGATATACCATCAGACCATAAATCATATAAATCAGGGATTTTTAACTTTTAAACTAGTGCAGGAAATGACCGTAGAGTAACAATGCAAATGGTTGTAGTGTAACTGTGGAAATGGGTGTAGTGTGTAACAATGAAAATGTATGTTGGATAACTGTGGAAATGGGTGTACCATATATTTCGCACTATAAGGCGCACCAGATTATAAGACACATTATGAATAAACATCTATTTTCTGGTCTATTTTCATACATAAGGTGCATTATGCAACACTAGTAAGGAACAGGGGTGTCGCCATGTTTTCCTTCTAATTCAGTTTAGTAAACAAAACTGTAATTATCAAAAACTACTACTGTTAATTTACAGTAAGCTTAGATATCTAGATTTTCACTAAGGCTGGGTGCAGCAGCATTAGCATTAGCAGCTAACCTGACAGTGCTACACTGAGGAACCCTTAGTGTGTGTTCGGTAAACCAGGGCGATACTAGCTAGCAATTTGTCTGAAGGAGCTTGTTTTAATATGGTAAGCATGCAGACTACAGTCCAACATACTTATCTCTGAATGGCAAAGGAGCTGGCGCTTAGTGCAGTTAGTGGCTAATGCTGCTCCAGCAATGCTAGCTGGGGGTCTCGGTGCTGGAGAACTAAACTGAAACTCCTGTATAACGTGTAGCTTTACTGCTCCTTATAACCTGACTGGTAAAATACATAAGGTGCACCAGATTATAAGGCGCAATAACAATTTTTGGAAAAATAAAAGGATTTTAATTGCGTCTTATAGTGCGAAAAAGATGGTAGTGTAACTATGGAAAAGGATGTAGCATAACAATTGGCATGGGTGTAGGGTAATAATAGATCTAAACTTAGCACAAAAATGGAAATAGGTGTAGAGTAACATTGGAAATAAGTTTAGCATAACCTTGGAAATCCCTACCTAAAAGAAGCTCCTCTGGATCTTTGACGACAATGTGGGCATTTAGCTCCTGAAGCTCCTGATGGAGCTCCTCCACCTTCTTGTTGGACTTCTTCAGCATGTTGTCTACGTACGCCAGTCTCTTTTTATCCGTGGTGACTTTCCGCAGGTTCTCCGCCCCCTCCTTTATCTTCAGCTCCTTCCGGATCTCCCGTTTTATTTGCTCTCGGATCTCGTCCAGCTTCTGCTGGACCATGGTGTCTGACAGGTCCAGGCTGTGGCCCAGGCGGAGCTCCGAAACCATGTGATCCCTCAGGTCACCCTGGAGACAGAGAAAATGATTGAAGTCACAGGAATAGTCCAAGAAAAAGTTAGGCCATATACTCAAAGGACTTCAGTAGAGATGCAAAGTTCTTTATTCAACCACTAGAGCCACTCGCTTGTTAGCAGTCGGTCAGGACTGTAGGCACGGCTCGGCCATTCTGCCTTATTTTTCTGTTGTTTGTATGGGTAGAATGTGTAAGACTAACACGCCTCATAGAGGGAAAGACAATAGAACTTTAACACCACTAACAAGATACCCCTCGTCAGAGGGCTTCACAGAATGCTGAACACACAGTGAGTAGCTATTGCGACACAGCAGAGCTAACAAACACAGCTAAAAACTAGCAAACTCTGCAAATTAAATTTATCCAGCAACAAAATTACTTCATCAGCAGAGGGTTTAGCACTGGATAAGCAGCATCTTTTGGTTGTGCTCTAACTAGTTTTACAGTGCAGTTTTGTACATACGTGAAGTCACAGACAAAAGTAGAGTGAACTTCATGTTAAGAAATGGTGCATAGCACGAAAGGATGCATGGCACAACAAAATATTAGGTCATTGTTGTTATTATTGGATTTTAATTATTCACAAATATAGGCTAATTTATGCAGAAAGATAAGCTGATGTTAAGGTCTACCCCTCATTTTTGCAGTATTGGCAAGCAAACAAAACTGTAATTATACTAAAAAATCCCTTTAAAGTCAAATGAGTCTTAGACATTAATCTACGTCGACATGGACATTAATGTTTAGATTTTAGTGTTTGTTTAGAGGCGGCTGAAATTAAAGGCATATTTACTAGGTTTCTCTGGAAAGATTAATGTGGCATCTTCGTTGTCAAGCTGAAAGATATGAGCTGTACAGGTTTAAGATAGTATTGTTAGCTCAGCTAATTTAGCCTTAGCATTTGTTTGTTTTCTAAAAGTGTGGCTGCCTTTCTCTGTGTAAATTTCGCTTACATATAATATGAATAGCTCTACTGAGATACATTTAGGATTAGAGTATCAATATTAAGGTTTACCTAGCTTAAGGTAGCTCAATTTGTAGAATACAAGTACTGAGGTAAATTTTTTAGGTAAAATGTTTCGTTCATGGTGAAAAAATGTTGCCAAATGAATGAAAAATTTTGCAAATTGTTCGTTTTTGGCCAAAATAGTTATTTTCAGTGCATCGCTATTTGTAAATGTTTTGAGCCTATTCTGTCCTATTCTGTCCTATTTTGTAAATCCAGGAACCACAGACAGTCCTTTACACTACACTGCAGTAACTCGAGTCAAGATCTAACAAAGCTCTCACTCTCCATTTCCTACTGTATCTCTCTATCACTCTATCTCACTATCGCTCTATCTCTCTTATCTCACACAGGGCAGAGCAGGTAAATAAATGGACATTAGAGAAACACTGCAGGTCTCCTGAGAGACATTAGGAATAAACAGCAAACAGACTAGAAAAACAGCCGTCAGCGCTGACTCACATTCAGCATTCAGTGAAGTGAAACACTGGAAGTGAGACTAGAGCTGTGCCAGCAATACAATTTGCATATTAGCTTGTTAGTCGTAGCGATGAACTAAATTTATAATATTTTCCAAAAACACCTTTAAATATCAAACATACTGTTTTCATTCATTTAAGTTTCACCATTACATTAATTAAATTGCCTAAATGTAATTACAGAACTACAGTTAAAAAATATTATTTGAATACTTAAGACATGTTTTAATAACCCAGCAGACAAACCAACAAAGCCCAATATAGCTATTAATCTCAACAGTGCAACATTAGTCATACATTTACATAAGTAGTGCTACTCTAAATTTGGCTTAGCAATTCTGTTCCAATCATTAATTTACTTCAACAGTGTTTCTTAGCCATACATTTACCTCAGCAGTGCCATTATTATCATAGATTTATCTCAGCAGTGCTATTCTAATCATGAATTTACTTCAACAGTGTTTTTGGTTATACATTTACCTTAGCAGTGCCATTATTAACATAGATTTATAGATTTACCACAGCAGTGCTATTCTAATCATGACTTTACCTCAATAGTGCTATTCTAGTCATGAATTTACTTCAACAGTGTTTTTGGTTATACATTTACCTCAGCAGTGCCACTATTATCATAGATTTAGCTTAATAGAGCTAATCATGACTTTACTTCAGTAGTGCTACTCTAATCATGAATTTACTTCAACAGTTTTTTTGGCTACACATTAACCTTAGCAGTGCCATTATCATCATAGATTTACCTCAGTAGTGCTACTCTAATCATGACTTTACCTCAGCAGTGCTATTTTAACCATGGCTTCACCTCAGCAGTGCTATTCTAATCATAGATATATCTCAAGAGGGCTATTCTAATCATGTGTTTACCTCATCAGTGCTATTCTAATTATGAATTTACTTCATCAGTGTTTTTTGTCATACATTTCTCTCAGCAGTGCCATTATTATCATAGATTTATCTCAGTAGTAGAGGTGTGCCAAAAAATCGATTCACATAAGAATCTTGATTCTCATTTACTACGATTCAGAATCGATTTAAAATGTCCCAAAATCGATTCTGAGGGGCGGGTTTTGGACTGATTTTGGGCTGGGTATTTTTGTTGGACCTGGCAACCCGCTTGTCCCTTCAAACCGAGGTCTTCCAGACCCACACAGAGCGTAGTAGGTGTTTGAGAATCACCGGTAAGATGGCAGAACAAGCACTATATTACCTTAGATTAACGTGTAGTTTTAATGTTTTATGGCAGAATGCTTCATAACAAGCATAAAAAAGATCGCTAGTAGTTAGTTTCAGTAACTGTTAGCTAGCTAACAAGCTAACTTTCCAGTTCCACCTTAAATAACGCTACAGGTGGCTGCGGGCTGCAGCATTTAAGGCGGAACGGAAAAATAACAATAAGCTAATCAGAGCTCATTTCAGCTCCTCATCACAGAGGAATTAAGGAATGGACAATATGAATTAATTTCTCCACCTCCTGCCCCCTTTCTGAAGAAATACAACGGCCTAAAATTAACTAGTTAATCAGCAGCTGCTCCTGAACTTTAGCGCTCCACTGCTATCATCACATCAGCCCAGCAGCGTCACCTACACACCACCGCTAGTAGCCTGGTAATAAAGCAGTGTTATTTATTATTTATTTATTGTTCATTAACGTCATTGTGATATCCCACCTCTGTCACTGAGGACCCACATTCCTGCACATTTTATTGTTTTTGTAACACATTACTTGCTCCAGGACCAGTGTATATTATGGAGGGGTTTTTTTTTCAATAAGATTCATAAGCCAGAAGCAGAAATTTTTATAATTCAAATCGTTTTGAATCAAAAATCGATTTTGAATCGAATCGTGGCCCCCAAAATCGGAATCGAATCGAATCGTGAGATAGTAATCGATTCCCACCCCTACTCAGTAGTGCTATTCCAATCATGAATTTACTTCAACAGTATTTTAGTCATACATTTACCTCAGCATTGCCATTCTAATCATTGATTTACTTCAGTAGTGCCATTCTAATCATGGCTTTACCTCAGCCGTGCTATTCTAATCATGAATTTCCTTTAATAGCATTTTTAGACATGCAGAGGTTCCATTCGTATCATAGATTTACCTCAGAAATGTTATTCTAATCATAAATAAAAAATCATAAACATAAAATTAAAAAGGTTAACTCAACAACTTAATTATTCTAGCCCTGTAAAGCTAGTATCTTTTAGCTTAAAAATCATCAGTTTGTAAAGCAAAGCAGAATAAACTTTTTATAACACCTGTGATTTCAGAAGAAACAAGTGAACGAGCAGGTGTCCCAATACATTTTACTTTCATAAATTTACATTTACGCTAAGGCATTTTTAGGAAGTGATCCACAGCCTTCTTCATCACTAAACCTTTACACACACCCTTTATCTTTACTATATTATACTAGTATGCAAATCTAATTCAGCATAATAAGCACTGGCTCGTCTGTGCAGTGCTAACGAAGTGCTAATGCTCGCTCTGTGGAGCTAAGCCACTTATCTTCTCTGAACACAAGCACATCTCTGACGGTTTATTGATAACAACGGGTGTCATTCACACACACACTGAGCCTCACACACCCCGGCCTCCACTGTCTAACACTGGACACAGCAGAGCGTCTTCAGCTGAGATGCAGTGTGTCAGCGTTTGTGGCTGATTGAGTCATACAGCTGTGAATTACGGCAGTGTTGAATCAGTAAGACCAACACAAAGCTTTTTACACACACTGATTAATAAACACACTCGCCTAAAAAAATAGCTGCACCCAAGAGGAAGTGTGGGATTACAATGCTATTCTAAAGTAAGGTAGAAGTTAGCAGGAACAATAAATTATTAAATATTTAAATTGATATGCGTAATATTTATTGATCTACACATACAGAAGTAGTGTGTAACGCATGTATAAAACTACAATATGGCAGATGTTTCAGCATGGAGTTGTAGAGGTTCTTAATGGAATTCTGTGATAATACATGCTAAACAGCTCCAATATTCTTACCTAGTTCCTACAGATTTTGCAGTATGGGTGGAGCATTGTACAGTTGGAACACCGCACCAGGGTGTACTCTCAGAAAAGAAAGGGGGACTAAGCGGGCTAAGCGCCACTATGATCGGGAGATCGCTGGTTCGAATCCCAGTCATGCAGCTTGTCATCAGCTGCCAGAGCCCTGAGAGAGCACCATTGGCCCTGCTCTTTCTGGGTGGGTAGATGGCGCTCTTTCCTCTCATCACTACTAGGGAAATTATCACAGAACTCCATTAGGAACCTTTTCAACTCCATGCAAATGTGCCTGTAATGAATGTGCTGTCCACTGTGGGTGGGAATTTTTCTATAGGGTATTTCCAGAACACGTGACACTGTGAACTGAGAAATTTTACCTCACTCCAACATGAGTACGCTGGCCAGTGTTCAACCTCCCTCACAAAATAAGACAAGACCTCACAACTTATACAGGTGTAGGCGTTCCCAGGCCATCCTCTTAGGTAACAAGTGATGATCAATTTTTCCATACTGCTGTTTCATGATTTGGCACAGCAATGTATATTAATTTGTATCATGATAAATATTGTATCGGCAGGCTCCTGCCACTCCACAGTCCTAAGATTTACTGGTGGGTTTGGACAGTAAATAAAAAAGGCTATATTTGTTTTTAGTCATGGAAACCAATGTCTGCTTCCATTCCCCACCACTGCACAGAAAACTGAGTACAGAGTAGGTCTAAGTATCATTCGCTACAGGGAACCATTTCACAACAAACCCACTCTAAACTATGCAGGTGGGGAATTTTTTTGATAAAGATGATCTTAGTATGAATCATAGTTGGCAGGTATAATGGCACAGAGTTTGAGCAGCAAGAGTTTGAGAGCCAGACCTATCCAAAGAAACTCAAACTCAAACATAAAGTGGGATAAATTCTATGAGAATTATTTAATCAGCCCGAAAATTTAGATAAACTTAAGCAATTACGCGTTTTTTTGTTTGTTTTTTGCTTTTGGTTTCTGCCAAAAAGGGTTAAAAAAAGTCAACAAACAGGCTGCTCTACTGAAAACTTCTCACGTGCTGAATAGATCATTTAGATAATCTGGAAAAAAATAGGATCGGAGATAACTCATATAATGCCTAGTATATTTATTTGACTCACAGATAAAACACGAACATTTTGGCTCTTGGGCCTTCTTCAGCGCGCTCACCAAACACCAAAAATCTACATTGTGGTGCATCTCTACAAAATATTTCCTGAGCTGGAAGGATGAACGGAAAAATGATGGTCAATTTTAATTACTTACTTTCTTCAAATGTTTCCTAAAGTAATTTTTCTTTAATTAGTTTAGTAGTTCTTACCATAATATGGATTAGAACATCATTCATATAGAGCTATTGACTGTATACCAACTCTACCTCTTCACAACTTTACAACTGATGCTCTCAAACACATTAATTAACTCGTATTTAACTCGACATTTCTGGGTTGTTTAACACTTTTTTGTTTACTAAATAATTTAATTACTGCCAAAAAATAAATTAGGTATTTACAAACTTTTGACTGGTATGATGACAATAGCATAAATTGATTTACGATCAGAATAACACTGCTAAGATTAATCTATGATTAAAGTAGCAATGTTGATGTAAATAGCAGTGCTAAAGTACATTTATAATTAGAATAGCATTGCATAGTACATTTATGATTAGAATAGCACTACTGAGGTAAATTATTGATCAGAATTGCACTGCTAAGATGAATCTATGGTTAAAGTAGCAATGTTGAGGTAAATGTATGATTTCAAAATATCTTTATTTAATGGCTTAAAGTATTGCAAAACAAAACATTGCAATACAATACAATACTGATTATTTCTTACACCCTTATATCAGTAAATAACAGCATAATACAGAATACAGGCAGCAACAGGAGTACTGCACTGAAGAACAGCACAAAAACAAAGAACAGAAAAAGTAAATATTACTAAATCTCAGCTAGACAGACTCTGTGACATGCTTTAAATAGCGGTAAAAGTCTTAAAACTTTAGTTTTCTCACATTTAGAGCCTGACATAACCAAACCTCGAAGCAGAACAGCTGTTATCTGTGTTTGCAAGCTGTTAGTTAAGTGAGTGTAGTTAGTTTCAGTGAGCATGAACACACCGCACAGCAGCGCCACAGAAACACTAGTTTCGGGAGTTTCTGCCAGTTTTAGACTGTAAATCTCAACAAACTCCCACTTTTAGGACACGAACAGGAGTGGAGACATGTCTATAAGAGGTGAACAGATTTCTGAGGGCTGTAGTTTGAGTTTTAGCGCGGTAGAAGTGCAGTAAACTCAGTAAACAGAGTAAACACACAGAGAGAGAGAGAGAGTGAACAGCAGCGCTGAGGGCGAGCGGATCCAGCCCGCTGTTCTCCAGGCCACGGTCCGTCCCCAGCTCTCCCTCCCGCAGATCAGCCCCCAGACCCCGCACTGCTCCCGGCCCCAGCGCCGCGGCCCGCAGCGGGGTGAGGAGCGCGTGCGGAGATCCCGCGGCTCTAAACTCCCGCACACATTCCCCGCGCGCGCTCCCACACCCGCACACTCCCGCGCGCGCCCGCCTTTCCCCAACAAACAGCTGCAAACTTTCCCTACCTGCACGGGATCCGCCGCCATCTTGGATCTAAACTTTGAATCAGAGCGTGCGGGGAGAGGGGGGCGCGCGCGCACACACGCGCACACACGCGAGTGTGAGTGTGTGTAATCCCAGTTCAGTGGAGTGATAGAAATCAGTACAGTTTTATCCAAGAATAGGATTACACACACACACACACACAC
Source organism: Astyanax mexicanus (assembly GCF_023375975.1). NCBI lineage: Eukaryota > Metazoa > Chordata > Actinopteri > Characiformes > Acestrorhamphidae > Astyanax > Astyanax mexicanus. Next base: position 40,972,190 of record NC_064425.1, read on the forward strand.
AAACAAACACACACACACACACACACACACACACACACACACACACACACACACACACACACACACACACACACACACACACACACACTCACACTCAGATGTGTATAGATTGGAGGAACCTTTAGAAAGAAAAATGAAGTTTATTATATTATAAAGTAGATAGATGGATACTAGATGAAAAGTTGTTTATATATAGATGAGTTGATAGATTTATGGATGGATGAGTGGGTGGATGAAAAGATGAAAGGATGGATGGATGAATAGATACAAAGATGGGTGGGTGCATTGATGGATGAGTTGATGGACGGATAGATGCATGGATGAGTGGGCAGATGAATGGATGGATGGGTGGATGGATAGATGCAAGGATGAATAGGTACAGAGATGGGTGAGTGCACTGATAGATGGGTTAATGGATGGATGGGTAGGCATAGAAATGGGTGAGTGCAATGAGTAAATGGATGAAATTGATAGCTGGGTGAGTGGGTAGTTGGAAGGATGGGTGGTGCATTGACAGATGGTTAGATGGATGAGTTGATAGATATATGGATGGGTACAGAGATGGGTGGGGCATTGGTAGATGGGTTAATCGATGCATGTATGAGTGGGCAGATGAATAGATGGATGGATGGATGGATATAGAGGGGTGGATGCACTGATAGATCAATACGTAAATGGATGAAATGAATAGCTGGGAGGAAAAATGAGAGACTGGGCAAATTAGTAAATTAATTATTTTAATAGATAGATCAGTGGATGGATATATGGAATATGTACAGAGATGGGTGGGGGAATTGATAGATGAGTTGATGCATGGATGAGTGGGAGGATGAATTGATGAATTAATGGATAGATAGATGGTGCAATGGTACATCCATTAGTGAATGGATGAAATGGATTGCTGGATGGCTGGATGGATGGGGGGTTGATGAGTTGGATGTTGGATGGTTAGGCTCAAAGATATGTGTGGGCACTGATAGGTGGGTCGATGGATGAATGCATGGAGGAACATAAAACACTGCAGTGCAAATCAGACTCAGAGCAGATCACTGGTGTAGAACAGAGTAAAAACACACACACACACACACTGCTGTCTATAATCAGTAATCCGTCAGCAAAGTAAAGAATAGCTGAGGAAGAGGAGCGGATAAGCATATGTGGCTTAAGTAAGGTCACAGAGAGATGATCCATATTACAGTGTGTGTGTGTTTGGGGGGGGGGGATTAGGGGGGATGTGGATAGTGTGGATAGAGTGCATAAGTACCTATTCTACCAAACACGTCAATATTACCTTTACCTAACACACACTGAGATTCATTACGGAATAAAAATAATAGAATCATCATAAATGAGCAGGTAAATAGATAGGTAGGTGGGTGGACAAATGAATGAATGAATGAATGAATGAATGAATGAATGAACAGATGAATTAATAAACAAAATCCATATAACAAAAATCACTTTATATATTCATGATATCTCTGTTTCTTTAACTCCACAGTGAGCTGCAGTTACACCTTCATCCAGCAGAGGGATGTATTTCATTATTTCAATAGAATGACATGACCATGATAAAAAGATTCAGAACCGTTATCTTCATCATCATCATCTTCATCATTAGCAGCAGAACATCAGTGCACTGGGGGGAACAGATCACTGTTCTAACCATGTTTATTATACATAGCATTTTACAAAACCACTACCATATAAGATATTACAAATATGAAGTTATTACAAGTAATAGAATAATAGGAATATTTTCCAAAACTCTTTAGAATTAATAATATCAGAAGCAAATCTCAAGTACAAATAAAACTCATATCAATGATGAACAAGCTTATATTTACAACAGTTGTGGTATAATACAGTTGTATACAGGAAATCTGCAGGTATGGGGAAATAAATAAAACCTTAGAGACAAAATTAAGACCATATTTACTTTGAGGAAATGGCCAAAAACCCACAACACCAATATTAAATTTACAGTCTTCACTTCATTTTCTGACAACGCAACATATCAAACAATTTGCATACATAAATGGAACTGTTCATACACTGAAAATAGCATGCAAATTCACTGTTGTGTAACCCTCCTACCTACACAACTGTCTCCACTAATATATATATTATAGTACAGTATAAAAAATAATAATAATTTAACTGTTGATAGGAGTCACAGGGTTTTCCAATAACGTGTCACAGAAATACAAAAGTAATATAAATAATATTTACAGATTTATATAATGTGGGATCTATCTCTCTATTAACTGATCCCTCTGATCAGCTGATCCGTCCTGAACTGAACTGTGGAGGCGTGTCCTGCTGGATTCAGACCCGGTGAGTTTCTCCTGATCACAGAACAGCGTTCCATTCTCACAGTGAAACCGATCACCAGGAACCAGCTGCTTCCAGCACACAGAGCAAACAAAGCACTGCGAGAGAAAACAGTACACCATCAGTACACACACTCACACACTGGCCACTTTACCAGAAACACATGCTTTATATTACCATTCACTGGCCATTTTACTAGAAACACCTACATTACTGGCCACTTTATTAAAATACCTATATTACTGGACACTTTAGTAGAAACACCTCTTAATCTTGTGCTTCCACTCACTGGCCATTTTATAAGAAACACCTGGCCACTTTAGTAGAAACACCTGAATTACTGACCACTTTATTGGAAACACCAACCTTACTGGCCACTTTATTAGAAACACATATATCACTGGGCACTTTAATATAAACACCCTTCATTACTGGACACTTTATTAGAAACACCTTCATTACTGGCCACTAGAAACACCTCTTAATCTTGTGCCTCCACTCACTGGCCACTTTATTAGAAACACCTAAATCACTGGCCACTTTATTAGAAACACCTTCATTACTGGCCACTTTATTAGAAACACCTACATTACTCGACACTTTATTAGAAACACCTTCATTACTGGCCACATTATTAGAAACACCTACATTACTGGACACTTTATTAGAAACACCTTCATTACTGGCCACTAGAAACACCTCTTAATCTTGTGCCTCCACTCACTGGCCACTTTAGTAGAAACACCTGCTTATCTTGTGCTTTCACTCACTGGCCACTTTATTAGAAACACCTAGATTACTGGCCACTTTAGTAGAAACACCTTCATTACTGGCCACTTTATTAGAAACACCTATATTACTATGGAGTAGGTTTACTGTCAAAAATACTTGTAAATGCTCATCTAATTACTGGCCACTTTGTTAGAAACACCTCTAAATCTTGTGATTCCACTCACTGGCCACTTTATCAAAAACACCTACATTATTGGCCACTTTATTAGTAACACCTCTTAATCTTGTGCTTCTACTCACCGGCCACTTTATTAGAAACTTTACTTTTAAAAATGTCTTAAATAAATGATGCAATAAATAAATACCCTGATATGGAACATGTAGCTTTTTGCTTTCATCACCATTTCTCCAGCAGGGATGGAGCTCCTGCAGCCTCTACACACTCCACCCGTACCAAACAACCTGCAATGCAAAACACCTCAAGTACAGCTTCTAAACATGGTGGAGGTAAATTCATCGACAACTCGCAGTGAGAGCTAGCCAGACTAAAGTATAGCTTCTAAACATGGTGGAGGTAGTTTTATGTTTCACATACTGTTACTGTAAGAACTGTATTATGGTCTGATTCAAACATTATAGACTAGTATTGAATTAATAGTAAGTATATGTGAGTGTATAACCTGAGGTAATCACTCCGGCAGAGGATCATGCCACTTCTGGTGAAGCAGGAGGTGCCAATCTGTGCCAGCGGGGTAAAGCAGCAGGAGCACGTGAGGCAGCGGCAGTGCCAGTATCCATCCAGAGCGAAGAGCAGAAACTGATCAGAAATCTGCTGCCCACATCCCACACACTGCTTTAACACGAGAGAGCCTCTATATAACATTAGAACAAACCCAAATAAACATAAAGTCAGTGATCAGTGAGAGTGTCTACCTGTAATTAACTCTATATAACATTAGAATATTAAACCCAAATAAACACTAATAAAGTCAGTGATCAGTGAGTGTCTACCTGTAATTAACTCTATATAACATTAGAATATTAAACCCAAATAAACATTAATAAAGTCAGTGATCAGTGAGTGTCTACCTGTAATTAACTCTATATAACATTAGAATATTAAACCCAAATAAACATTAATAAAGTCAGTGATCAGTGAGAGTGTCTACCTGTAACAAATTCTATATAACATTAGAATACTAAACCCAAATAAACATTAATAAAGTCAGTGTTCAGTGAGAGTGTCTACCTGTAATTAACTCTATATAACATTAGAATACTAAACCCAAATAAACATTAATAAAGTCAGTGATCAGTGAGAGTGTCTACCTGTAACAAATTCTATATAACATTAGAATACTATACCAAATAAACATAAAGTCAGTGTCCGTGATCAGTGAGAGTGTCTACCTGTAATTAACTCTATATAACATTAGGATACTAAACCCAAATAAACATTAATAAAGTCAGTGATCAGTGAGAGTGTCTACCTGTAATTAACTCTATATAACATTAGAGTACTAAACCCAAATAAACATAAAGTCAGTGTTCAGAAAGAGTATCTACCTGTAATTAACTCTCTATATATTATTAGAATACTATACCCAAATAAACATAAAGTCAGTGTCCGTGATCAGTGAGAGTGTCTACCTGTAATTAACTCTATATAACATTAGAATACTAAACCCAAATAAACATTAATAAAGTGATTGTTCAGTGAGAGTATCTACCTGTAATTAACTCTATATAACATTAGAATACTAAACCAAAATAAACACTAATAAAGTCAGTGTTCAGTGAGAGTGTCTACCTGTAATTAACTCTATATAACATTAGAATACTAAACCCAAATAAACATTAATAAAGTCAGTGATCAGTGAGAGTGTCTACCTGTAACAAATTCTATATAACATTAGAATACTATACCCAAATAAACATAAAGTCAGTGTCCGTGATCAGTGAGAGTGTCTACCTGTAATTAACTCTATATAACATTAGAATACTAAACCCAAATAAACATTAATAAAGTCAGTGTCCAGTGAGAGTATCTACCTGTAATTAACTCTATATAACATTAGAATACTAAACCCAAATAAACATTAATAAAGTGATTGTTCAGTGAGAGTGTCTACCTGTAATAAACGATATATAACATTAGAATACTAAACCTAAACAAACAAAGTCAGTGTTCAGTGAGAGTGTCTACCTGTAATAAACTATATATAACATTAGAATACTAAACCCAAACAAACAAAGTCAGTGATCAGTGAGAGTGTCTACCTGTAATTAACTCTACATAACAATAGAATAAAATTCTAAACCCAAATAAACATTAATAAAGTCAGTGTTCAGTAAGAGTGTGTACCTGCAATAAACTCTATATAACATTAGAATACAAAACCCAAATAAACAAAGTCAGTGATCAGAATTAGCTTGTGCCAGTATCCTGTTTTATTGATCAGTTTGTTTATATATAGATTACGCTAAATATGTATATGTGTTTACTAAATTCACTTATTGGAAAAGTGTGCCTGAATATAAATGTAAAATTATTTAGTTTTAACCCTTTAATCTCGGTAGTTTTACAATAGATAATGAAGCTCAGTAGTAATAATTAATATCTAGATAATAATCCTGAAGTTTAAGGCAGTCCTGATGAGAGCCAGTTTTATCATCAACGTTTTTGATGGTCTTGTGGATGTTTTTTGATTTTTAAAGTTCTTAAAATTTCACTTAGTTGCGTAGTTCTTCTCATAATATGGATTAGAGCATTACTCAAATAGAGCTCTTCACTGTATACCTGTAACTCTACCTCTTCACTACTTTACAACTGATGCTCTAAAAACACATTAAGAGGCAAGAAACTCAGATAATTACCTCTTGATGAGTTCAGCACAGCTGTTAACTGAAAGCCTGAATTCCAGGTGACTCTACCTCATAAAAATGACTAAGACAGTGCAGCCAAGATCTAAAATATAAAACATATTCTGGTTTGTTTAACACTTTTTGTCTGGGAAATAATTCCGTATGTTTTTTAGTTTGGATGAGTTTAATATTAATCTACAATGGAGAACATTTTAAAACTTTTTACATTGCACTGAAACATGTACATTAATATATTATATTATATACCAAGTACTCACCTCTTCTGCAGATCTCCGGTCATTTGAGTCCTGAGTTCTGAGACGGTTGAGAGGTCAGAAGATCATCAGCTGCAGAAAAACACAGAGCTGTGGAGAAAAGCTTTTCTCTATGTAATACTTATATAATACATAACACTCGTGTGTGTGTGTGTGTGTGTGTAGAACAGCGCTGTACATCACTCTATCAGCTGTCTTTTTAAGTATCCTCACTCAAATGACATCACTGCAGCTTCAGCCAATCCAGATTCAGCTTTTGTGTGATGTTATACAGTATTATGTGCTGTAAATTCACTGTATGAAACTGTTGCTGGCTCTAAAACACCTGATCCTGTCCAGCAGCTTTAATTGAGCTGGATCACGTGTGTTAGGGTCCAGAATACCTGAGGGTCCTCAAAACTGGACTTTAAAAAATACACACAGGTTTAGGCAATAGACCTTAAATGTCAAATCTATTATTTCAGTTAAATACACAGTAAATACAGTAAAACACAGTAAAGTAAATAAATACACAGTATAAATACACAGTAAATACAGTAAAGTATTAGTTTAGATGTAAAGATTGAAGTCAGAGAGTGGTTTGTTAGTGTTTTCCCGGAAAATCTTACAGCACTTCATGCTTCTCTCTGCTGACAACTTTTATATAGGTGCGGATTTCATTTTCCAGCAGGATTTGGCACACTGCCCACACTGCTAAAAGTACCAATTGGTTTTTATATTATTCTAATTTTCTAAAACACTGATTTTTGGGTTTTCATTGGCTGTATTGTTGATAAACGCTTAAAACAGATCACTCTGTGTTTAATACATCTATATAATATATGAGTTTCACTTTTTGAACAGAATATCTGAAATAAAGTACCGGTAACTCTCTTTCAATGATATTCTAATATTTTGAGATGCACTATATACCCTATATACTGAGTATACTATAAAATAAATGTTTTAATATATAAATAGGGAAATTGACATCTTTTTTTTTTATTAGTATTATTATGGTAATTGCTTTCACTATGTGGTCCATACTACATACATGCTGCCTGGTTTTCATTTCATCCCTTTCTTGTCAACTCTCAACAACTGACATGTTCATTAAATATTCAAGTGAGGCCTAATTGGCCATGAAAAGACAGAAAGGGCCCATCTGAGTGAGCTCTTCATTTACTGACAACTCAAACAGCCTTTATCTCTGAGGGAGAAGCTCCAGAAGACGTGGAACCACGGACAATAAGCGTCCGGCGGCCTTTCGTTACAGAGCTAATTAGAAAAATTATCTCTCTGAAAGGGCCCTCAGTATCTGTTCCCATCATGCAGTGTGTTCACATGCTCAGTGACAGCAGGGAGATGACAAAGAGGCAGATGAGTAAATGAATTATGGATTATTTACATTATTAACTCTAATATTACAGTGATCTGAGTCTCTGATCACATTTCCAGGTCAGAGCTGTCACTTTATAAAACTGAAAATCCTTTTTACAATGTTTTAGCATTGAGGATTCCACGCAATGAAGGGTTTTAGGTGTTATTTTCAGAGGTGGAAAAAGTACTGAAAATTTGTAATTAAGTAAAAGTACCTTTACTTTGCTAAAATTCTACTCAAGTAAAAGTAAAAGTACCCATCTAAAAATCTACTTGAGTAAAAGTAAAAAAGTACTCAATTTAAAATGTACTTTGAGTAAGTTACAAAGTTACTTTTATTTATTTGATGTAAAAAAAAAATCATAAATTAAATAATTATTAAATTAAATAATTTGGACCTTTCAGGCAGTATTTGTTCAGACCACCTCATAAATCATTTTCAAACACAAGTGGCATAGGTTTCTATGAAAAAAAAAAGTATTTTTATAGTTTCACTGTTCATTATTAATATTGAATTTGCCATTGCTATGCTATGCTATTTTTACATTTTACACTTTTAGTATTCTTTACCTAATTTGAACATACTTTTAATGCTCTTAAGTATACTTCCTTTTTTTTTAAAACAAGGGTTGGTCTGCACTCTCACTTTTACGAACGTCCTGGTGTGGACCGAGTCCAAATAGCATTTAAAACATTAATATATCTAATTTGATTGCTCACCTCATGCTGACTCTCCTGCAGCAGTACAGGGGTTAAAATAAACTGTAGTAGGTTTGGCTTATCTCAGCGGTAAACAGAGCAAACAGAGCTAAGTTCCAGTACTGTAATATGATGTAAGTGTAAATGGTTAAATTATAAGAAAAATACATGAAATGCACTTTTACTTTTGAGAATAATACTTACTGGACAAACTGGGAATCCAGATTAAAATCCGCACTGTTTTGGTTATTTAAGATGAACTGTAAACTCAATGAAGGCAGTCTGAGACAGGGACAGGAGGCAGGTCTAACAAATGAGTAGGCATGTCTGGCTCCACCCCCGGTAGCACATTTTTTTCAACAGTGAAATTTTTGGCTTAATTTTCACATTAATTTTCACATTAATTTCACATTAATGGGGACCACATTTTGTTCATTTTTTTCCTACTGTTTCAACTCTTTAATATGCTAAACTAAAACCTGCTGCATCAGCACTTAGAACACTGCAGTTCATCTAAATCCCTGTTGAAAAAAATCTAGGAATCTAGAAAAAAATCTAGAAAATGTGCACTTACTGTATTAACAGAAATAAAATAAAAAATGAAATACACAATCATGTTTTTCTTCACATGTTCATGTTCTCTTGCACACAGTGCAGAGCAGTAGTCATCTTTAGTCTTTCACACACAAAAAAAACAAAAACCCAAATAAAAAACAGGGAACTGAAAACTTCCCACTCAGCATCATAAAGTACAGCTGAAAAACTAATACAAAAAAACAAACAGCAAATCAATAAAAACAGGAACAATCCATAGAATAAGTTCATTACTTACAGAACAATGTTCTTCACAAAGCAGAGACCTCGAGGGTTAAACAGGATGTCACGATCCAATATTTTATTATTTAAAACCAGACTATAATCCTATGTTTATGTATATATATATGTCTGTCATTATTAGTATCGTGATGGCGGCGCTCAGAGCTGAAACAGTGGTTTTGAATATGCTTCTTGTGCACTTTTTATGCTATTAATGTCTAGTTTTAAATTTTAGAGCTCTTCGATTCTAGCAAGGAGGTGTGAAGCTACTTTGAGCCTGGAAAACAGTGTAAAAAGCAATTTATCGGGGCTAAATATGCCCCAAAGCGGCTATTGTAAAGTGCTGTGCAAAAAGAACATTTCTGGATCTCGAAATGCTGTGGGAGAGCGGAGGTGTGCTATTTAACAAAGATAAGTACTTTTTAGCATATTTTGCTACACCAAAAGGCAATTTTATACTAGAGTTTTCCTTTAACCCTTATTTATAAACTAAAATAAATAAAAGGAATCCGAGGAGAATCTTTTACACTCATGCTGCTGCAGGGAACTCATAACTAACATACTACAAACCAATTAATATGAATATATAAGTATAGAGAGACTCCGCCCATGTAACTGATTATTAAAGCATGCAGTAAAGTTCTTTAGACCCCTCATTAAACTGCAGTGTGAAACCAAAACTAAAAGGACCAGATTTATACCATATAACCTCCAGAAGGGGGAGCTCAAGACACATGAAGTGAACAGGTGTATTCAGGTTTGTATTGATAAAGTATGCCACTAAAATAGTGGTTTGACTTTTAGCAGATATAAAGACGCAAAGACCAGATCGGATATTTATCAGATGACATTCATAATTAGGGTACTTAAATCATATCAAGGAGGAAAAATTGGATCGTGACATCCCTTTTAAACATGATTAATCCACTCAAGGGTAATAAAAGGATGTGGTGTCTAAAATGCAGCAGCACTTTTTACAGATTTAAAACCACCTCTTAAAAATGAAGGTTCTTAAATGGTTCTAGTTTGGATGGATCATCCTAAAAAACTGTTAGTAGTACCCAGATCTATTAATATAATTCTATTTTATGTAAGGGTAAACATTAAAAATTTTATTTCACACTCTAATTTACAAAAATTGTTCCTTGTATTGTCCTTGCCTCATCTTTAGAAAACCAAAAGCGTTGCTCTGCAGAACCCGTTTTAGCACCTTTACTTTTAAGAGTGTGGTGAAATGAGGTTGTGGGTTTTGGACGAAGGCGTGAAGAAGGCTTCAGTCACCCGAAGCTCTGTTTAGTGTGGAAGCACAGACAGCTTCTTCTGCCAACCCCAAGTTCACTACTGGGCACAGTTCAGCAAACAAAACAGTTCACCCAAACGCTAACATTGCTAATCATGAATAAAATTTACCAAAAACGAATAATGTTAAACTCACAAGTTCAAAAATAGCTAATTTGCTAGCTATCTGTTAGCTAAATGTTAGAATATGCTAACAAAGAATAGGCACTTCCCTACATTACTGTTTCCTCTCATTCAGATGCTAACTTGCCTCTGCTAGCTTAAACATGCTAAATGCTAAAGAATAAACTAAATATATTATTGCTAACTTGTGTGGGCTAGCTTCCATTCATGTTAGCAGTGTTAAATGGCTAATAACAAGTAAAATCTAAAGAAACCAATCTGCCTATTTTTATTTATGGCACTGTTAGCTTTTATGTTGGTTATGAACCAAAACGCTAAATGGCTAACAACGAATAAAAGCTACTGGAAACAAAGTGTCTTAATTTCACGCACACTATGCTAGCCCTTAAGGTCAAGTTATATTTCTACATCGAGCCGAAGCCAAACCCGCACCTCCTCAGAAATGTAACTGCTGGATGCGGACAGCAGTAGCTGTGCTTGGTTCGCTGAACTGCCCACACATTCCCACTTTCATGGTTTAAACTGCAGAAATGTGGACACGCGAAGTACAACCGCTGCTTTGACTCACCACAGAAGTATTAATTGGCCTGTATTGAGCTATCTTTAATTTATAATAGTACTTACAAAAAATGATAAAATGCTAACAATGAATAAAACTACTGAAAACTAATCATCTTGGCTCACTCACATGAGCTATATTTTAGTCAAGTTAGCACTGAACCAAAATGCTAAACAGCTAACAAATGACCAAAGCTACTAAAAATCAATTTGCTTATCATATTGTTTTACAGTATAAGGTGCACTTAAAATCCTTAAATTTCCCAAAAATCCTCAGTGCACCTTATAGTTCAGTGCCTTATGTATGAAAGAGCAAAAAAGCCACTCCATTGAGGTACAGCGTTATACAGGAGTTTCAGTTTAGTTCTCCCGGCTAGCACTGCTGGAGCAGCATTAGCTGCTAACTGTAGTGTTAGCTTTTTCAACATTCAACGAGTATATTGGACTGTAGCCTGCATGTTTACTGTGTTAAAAACAAGATACATGGGATGAAGCGCAAGCTAATATAACCCTGGCTCACAGGAACACTCAGGGTTTCTCAGTGTAGCACTGAGGGTGGCATTTTCTAGCACAAAACACGGCTAGCGCAAGCTATTAGCCGGTAATGCTAATGCTACTGCACCCAGCCTTTGCGGAAATCTGAAAATCTAACATTTAAATAAATAAAATAAATGGAAGCTTTTTACTCAGGAGAAAAATCTGCGTTGATTTATATCCATTGCTCATTTCATTTTAAAATATTATTTTTTAAGAATTACAGTTTTGTTTACTAAGCTTAGCTTTTCTTAACTTAGTTACCAAAGAACAAAAACTAAACATTACTATACAACACTTCACTTCACTTCACTTCACTTCACTGCATCTCATTTCACATGATGCTAGATGCCTTATGCTAACCTTTATTCACAATGTCCATACCAGCATTTACTGTAAGCTAGAGACAACTAATAAGTCATTCCCATAAAATGAACTGGCTTCTCATACCTTCCATTCATATTAACCAAGTTAGCATTTTCCTAACATAGCTAAAAACAAATGAGAGCTATAAGTAGTGAGTTTATTTAGCGTAAACACATCAGCTAGCATTACTTCTATTCATGATTAGCAACATTTTAAGTGAATAATTCCCACAGCACAGTAGTTTCCAATCCTGGAGGTCCTGGAGATCCTCCCGTCCCGCACATTTTGGCACTTTTGCTGCTCCAAAATAATTCTAAATAATTCTAAACCCAGAAAGTGCTTGTAAATGAGAATGCACTACTGGATGTTATGGCCAAAATATTTGGTCGATATGATGTTATTTCAATATCAAAATGAGTGAGACAAAAAAAGCCACCAAAAAATTACCAAGAATTCAAGAAAACAATAAAATACAATGTACAGACCTATAAATATGTCACATATAATATGTCAAAAATAATATCACCTTTACTGAAATATTTTATAACCTGGTATAAACCGATCGTAACATTATGACCTCCTCCTTTTTTCTACAACCTATATCCAGTTCTTCAGTGAAGGATACAGTAGGTATAATTATATACACTATCCTGGTCACCCTTTCTACCTGTACTTTAATTTGTCAGGACACCACAGAATAGACCTCCAAAGAGCAGCTATTATTATTTGGGTGGTGGGTCACTCTTAGCATTGAGATAACACTGATTAGCATGGTGGTGGTGTTTGAGGTGTTCTGGTTCAGTGCGTGGTTAAGATGCAGCAGTGCTGCTGGAGGTTTTAAACACTGTGTTCTTCACTCACTGTCCTCCACTCTATTACGCACTCCCACCTACAGCTGAAACACCTTGTAGATAAAGTAAAAAGTGTTGACCTTTCTTCACCAGTGCCAATGCTAATCAGTGCTGAGAATAGTAGCTGCTCTGTGGCGGTGGTCTCTCTCTCTCTCTCTCCTGTGGGGTCCTGATCATTAAAGAACAGAGTGAAAGGAGGATAATAAATTATGCATAACACCCAAACTAATAATGGGGTAGAAACAAGGAGGTAAAATGAATGCTATTCATTCATGTTGTAGGACAGCACCTATGTGCAGGAGAGGAGGTCCTCCAGGACCAGGGTGGGGAACCACAGCTGTAATGGATTCAGGTGCTGTGGTGTACAGCCACAACTAGTAACAAGTTACTGAGTATTGATGGTTTACTGCCGCTTCACTTTGAACAGTTTGACATGCATCTGAGGCAGTTCTTTAGAGAAATCTATTCACCTCAACCCCTCGCTGATACACACAGCTGCCCCTCACGCACACCTGCACTCCCAGGTGACCAGAGAAGCACAGGGTCCAGGTAGGGAGGTGTTCAGCCACGCCGGGCTGATTTCTCCCTCTGTGGTGAATATGACGACAGTATGTGGCACTAGAGTACAGCTCAAACATCTCACGTAGTTTTGGGATAGATTTTCTCGTAGAAGAAGTTCTGTGCCAGCAGGTAAAGCTCTCCGTCCTTTTCCCGCACTGCGTGGGCACGAGCGAACTGGAACTGCTCCAGAGCAAACTCGTAGAACTCATTCTCCATCTTCCAGATGGCCGACTGCTGCAGTCTGGCTATGGACTCTTTAGTGGGAGGCTTCTTCTCGCTGGTTTTCCTCAGGTGGGATTTTTTACCTATGAGATGAGATGAGAGAAAAACACATTCAGAGATTTTCTTTTAATTTTGACTGTGTCTAAATATTTTATATTATTAAAAAAAACAAAACAGAGATGGTTGAATGGACAATATACACAAACTGTCAAATGGGAAGGACAGATGGATAGATAAATAAAAAAAAGACAGATGAACAGATACATAAATGAAAAAAAGCACGGCTCCATAGATAAACAGAAAAAAGGACTGATAATAGATTGATGAAAAACAGGACAAATTAATATACAGAAAAAACAACAGAATGCCACATAAATTAATACAATTATAAATTATAGCTTTAACAGCCAGAAACAACAGGAAATGGACTGTTGGATATATGTGGGGAAAAAATAAAATAAAGAATAAAGAAAAGGTAGCCACTGAAGGACAAATTAATAAACAAGAAAAATACAGATTAATAGAAAGAATTAAGAGATAAAAACAGATAAAACAAAAAAAGAAAACAGATGGACAAATGAATAGATTTATAAATGAAAAGTACAGATGAATTGCTAAATATACACAGTACCAGTATGAACACATCAGCTCATTCAATGTTTTTATTTTTGCATAATCTGCTTTTTGCTTATTAATAAGCATATTCTGGTTTCTTTAATACTTTTTGTTTGTTTACTAAATGAAATGATCTTATATGCTTTTCTTCATAGTCTGGATGACTTCAGTATTGTATTAATTTACAATGCAGAAAATAATAAAATGTAAAAAAAAAAAAAAAAATTCATTTTAAATAATGAAAAAAATATATATATAAGAATAATAAGAATATAAGTACCATAGGGATCATACCTGTTCTATAGAGCTCTGTGGCCCCTTTGAAGAAGCGTGGCAGTGTTGCTTCCAGCATCATCACAAAGTCCTCCAGCTCCTCCGTCACGCCCACCAGCATGTACTCGTTCACCAGGTTATACTTAGCCTGTTCCAGAGCCCAGTGGCTCCCAATGTTCCTGCAGACAGAGACCCACCATCAACAACACTGAATAGATTCAGAAATACCAAATAAATGACATACAATTTCCTTTACATATAATATATCTTATGCTGATATGTGTTTCCCTGCTCAAATCAGAGTGTAGAGTCAAGAATTTATGATGTACATAAGTCACAATGCAATGAAGTCGCATTTATTTACTAAATTTTACAGATTTTATTGTGAATGTAACATTTGATTTGTTAAACTGTATTACTGAACTATCCAATCTGATAAATTAAGTTAAACTGTGCCTAAACATTAGAGGTGTGCCAAAAAATCGATTCACATAAGAATCTTGATTCTCATTTACTACGATTCAGAATCGATTTAAAATGTCCCAAAATCGATTCTGAGGGGCGGGTTTTAGACTGATTTTGGGCTGGGTATTTTTGTTGGACCTGGCAACCCTGGGGATAGCGCTTGTCCTTTCAAACGGAGATCTTCCAGACACACACAGAGCGTAGGTGTTTGAGAATCACCGGTAAGATGGCAGAACAAGCACTATATTACATTAGATTAACGTGTAGTTTCAATGTTTTATGGCAGAATGCTTCATAACAAGCATAAAAAAGATCGCTAGTAGTTAGTTTCAGTAACTGTTAGCTAGCTAACTAGCTAACTTTCCAGTTCCACCTTAAATAACGCTACAGGTGGCAGCGGGCTGCAGCATTTAAGGCGGAACGGAAAAATACAATAAGCTAATCAGAGCTAATTTCAGCTCTTCATCACAGAGGAATTAAGGAATGGACCATATGAATTAATTTCTCCACCTCCTGCCCCCTTTCTGAAGAAATACAACGACCTTAAATTAACTAGTTAATCAGCAGCTGCTCCTGAACTTTAGCGCTCCACTGCTATCATCACATCAGCCCAGCAGCGTCACCTACACACCACCGCTAGTAGCCTGGTAATAAAGCAGTGTTATTTATTATTTATTTATTGTTCATTAACGTCATTGTGATATCCCAGTGATTCCTCTGTCACTGAGGACCCACATTCCTGCACATTTTATTGTTTTTGTAACACATTACCTGCTCCAGGACCAGTGTATATTATGGAGGGTTTTTTTTTCAATAAGATTCATAAGCCAGAAGCAGAAATTTTTATAATTCAAATCGTTTTGAATCAAAAATCGATTTTGAATCGAATCGTGGCCCCCAAAATCGGAATCGAATCGAATCGTGAGATAGTAAACGATTCCCACCCCTACTAAACATGTACCTATATTAATGTTTCCTGTAGAAGATTTGATCACTTACTTTTACTGAAAACAGGAGCAGGTTACTGAATGACAGTTGTTGTCCAGAGTACACACTAAACTACTCCGTGCCATTATTCTGTTGTAGTGATATGTAGTGGTAAATTATTATTTGCTATTATACTACTAGCCTAAACTGGTAGTAAATATTTCCCACGACAGGGCTTCAGAAAAGTATAACCAGTAGAGATGGGACCGATCCGATACAATATCGGTATTGGGGCCGATATTGACGTAATTCGACATATCAGATATCGGGCGAGCGCGTCCGATCCACTTACCGATCCATATTCCAGTCCACAGCTTGAGCTGGACAGTAAACCCGCCGTAACGTTAACACGAAACACATCACTGATCCGGATTCCAGTTCCACAGTTTACCCTGAACATCCAGCAGCTTCAGTCTGCAGCTGACTGAGTAAACATTAGCTATTTGTCTACAATAAAAATTCAATTATCTGGAGAGTTTTAACTTTGAAAACGCTGTACAGCAGAACGGTACACGTAAAGTCAGCGTCCAAATAAACAGATTAACACCAGCAGTCTGTTAGCCCAGCTAGCACTGAACTGACAGCAAATGATTTATAATTCACATATCCTATAAAAACACAGGATCTACAAACACTAACCAGCACAAACACACCAGTTAGCCGTTAGCAAATGCATTCCGGCATTGTGAAAGTAATAAATAACTATATTAAGTGAACTACAGCCATAATCCACATCTAATATCAAATCACAGATCCTACCAACCCTAACCA
Organism: Astyanax mexicanus; assembly: GCF_023375975.1. Classification (NCBI taxonomy): domain Eukaryota; kingdom Metazoa; phylum Chordata; class Actinopteri; order Characiformes; family Acestrorhamphidae; genus Astyanax; species Astyanax mexicanus. The sequence goes on from NC_064425.1 coordinate 40,988,895, forward strand.
GCACTAAGAAATCAATCAGTTATTAAAAAACAGTGATTAATTCAGCTCGGAAATACAGTTAGCACCACCGGTTAGCCATTAGCTATTGCAGCTAATCCTCTATGCTACTTGTCAAAATAAAAGTCTCCTGCGCAACCGTAGCAAAACAATGCCCTGAATTTAATATTTAGCGTATTTAATATTTACCTTTTTTTAATATTTAATAAAAATTAAATCATTTAACTTGAAAGGAAACTACTGTGTATTTGCATATAAAGTATGTCAAATAAATGACTTTTGAATGCATTTACATTAAATGCACTTGTGTGGTCTGTTTCAGCCTCATTATGAAACCTTAATCATAGTTCTATTAATAAACTAAAAGTATCGGTATTTGTATCGGTATCGGCAATTTTATCAGTTTTGTATCGGTATCGGATCGGAGCTGAAAAAAGCATATCGTCCCATCACTAATAACCAGTACAAACTGACCAGCACTCTGAGTAATGACCACAGAAGAAGGGAATCTGAAGCCAAAGCTTCTCAGGAGCACAGTCTGATCCTCCTGCAGCTACACACTCATCAAATGTCTGAAAACAAACCAACACACACAAAAAGTTATACAGTATATAATAATACAGTTACAATTAGAAAAAAACAGAAATTAGAAAATTATAGATAAAATAACATACTGTGTAAACAGTAATATTTTGTGTTAAAAGTTTGTTGCATTTGTTTTCCATTCTGTACTAAGGATCTGTATTTTTTGGATGACAAGGCGCACTTAAAATCCTTTAATTATCCCCAAAATCTAGAGTGTGCCTTATAATCTACTGCACCTTATTTATGAATTTTACCAGTCAGGTATTAAAGAGCAGTAAAACCACTCAGAGTTTCAGTGAAGTTTCTCCAGCATTAGGGATGGGTAGAGCAGCATTAGCATTAGCCGCTAACCGCAATGCTAGCTCTTTCGCTGTTTAGAGGAGAGTATATTTGACTGTAATCTGCGTGTTTGCTGTGTTAAACAAGATACGTGGGACGAACCGCTAGCTGATAGCGCCCTGTCTTACAGGAACGTTCAGGGTTCCTCAGTCTAGCGCTATCGGGCGGCATTTATGTCTCTCTAGCGCTGTGGTTAGCGCTACTAAAGCTAATGCTGCTGCACCCAGCCCTAGAACTGCAGAAACTTGACAGAAAACTCACCTTTAGACAAAATATTGGAAATTTAAGCTTACTGTAAATAAACTGAAGCGCTTGACTCAACCAAATAAATGTTTTTTTTTAGGAGAGAAATCTGTGAAGATTAGCGTCCAGTGTATGAAGCTCAGAGAGCTGGAACTGACCTTCTTGTCCCCTTGTTTCCTGCGTCTCAGGCCGGGTCTGTAGTCGTCTCCGAAGCGCAGAAAGTAGTAGTAGGACACCAGGCGCTCAATCGGATCTCTGATTATATTGATGTAAATGGGCTTCTTCGCAACACCAAATCTGATGAAAGAACAGTTACTGTTCATTTACAGATCAGCCAAAACATTAATACTACTGACAGGTGACAGGAATAACACTGATGATCTGGTCCAACTGGCTCGTGTGTGTGTGTGTGTGTGTGTGTGTGTGTGTCAAATCAAGTTTGTTGTTTAGATTACTGGCAAACTCTAACGTAGCACTTACTTTGTAAAGTCCAGAAATGAAACATGGCCGTGGTAGAAAGCTGGCTTCATCTCCTTCCACGACGTCACATTCTTAACAAACCGCACCTGAAATTTAAAACGTTCACTGATCAACAGCTCAAACACTTCTTACAACAGATAAACTCCCCTCCAGAAGTATTGGAAGTGATATCCCTTTATTTCACTGAGGTGTTTTTAGGGTCTTTCTTTACAGCATGCAAAATGTTTTTGTCATCAACTGCTTTTGTTTTCCTTGGTTTATGTGTTAGACATAAATAATTTAGTACACCAGTGATGACTTTCTGCTTCAGGACATTCCAAAACAGTTATAGCCAAAACTGGCAATGGCCTTTATTTGTATAACGGTTTTGATTGCTTCACACTCAGAGTGGGAAAAAACATACTCCTTTAACCATAAATCCACAGTCTGCACAGATAAACATAAATCTGAAACTGAGTGTAGATATTCAGCGCTATTTATTGCCTGAATAATCAATGCATTAAGACACATCCGGGAATAACACACTTGACACAGACAGGTGCTATCTTCAGAACTGTGTAACAGATAAGTAATAGGTAATAGGTAATAAAAGCTGAAAGGTTGATCTTTTGTCTCATATTGATCTCGAATTTTACATTTAAAAGTTTCTAGTTTACAACAGAAATAAAGGGGTTGGTTTCTTGTTAGTAATCTAATGTTTGATACCTATCTATTTATCAATCCTTCCATCAAAACCTAACTATGATATAGCTCACTATTCTAAGACTTTGAAATTAACAGTTCAATTCTATTTGATTGTTGAGAAACTGTTATAACATATGCTCTACAGAATTACAGAATTACTAGATGTCATTGTGCGTGCTATGATAATGTGGTAGAGTGTGTCTGACCTGGTCCTGCAGGGACATGACGGGGTTGTTCTTGGTGGTGTTGATGTGCAGGACGTGGTAGTGGTTCCGGCTGCACAGATCGTAGGCAATGTTAGTGAAGGATGTGCTGGCTGTTTTGGGGACTCTGTTATAGATGACCACAATGTCATCCTCTTCACCCCCCGGTGCTGCTCTCACTCCTTCCTGAACGTGTCGTTCATCAACCTCACGCACCTCATGTCTGGCTATAGCACGCTCTGTGGACATAAAGACCTGCTCATGAACCTGTTCCTCATTTACCCCTTCTGGATATAAATGATGACACTCACATAAACAGCAATAAACATTATTTAAGTTAAACTAATCTAGAATTAAGAAATACAATTTCATAATTAGAACATTTCCCAACTGAAAAATGCAACAGCAGTGCTGCTGGTGTTTTTAAACACTGTGTCCTTATTCACTCTCCTCCACTTTACACTATGTTCCAAAAGTATACCAATTTTCTTGAACAAACCTCCTAAAGATAACTGTATTTTTTTTTATAAAGAAAGTCAAAATGCACCATTTCAAATTATTATGCAAACAATGTTTCAAAACATTTTATACGTTGCAAATGCAAATGGATATTTTTTGAATTTGCAGCATTATTAGATCTTCACATTTGAACAGGCCAGGTTACATGTTAACATAGAAGCCCTTCTTTGATGTCGCCTTCACAATTCCTGCATCCAATGAACTTGAGTTTTTGGAGAGATTCTGCTTGAATTACTTTTGCAGAATGCCAGAAAGGCCTTGTGATAAAGCGCATTCATATCCAGCAAGGACAGAACGAAACTTTATGGGTAGTGTAGGGCGAGCGCTCAGAAGCAGGGCCAGTAACCATGGCAACAAGGAGGTACAGTTTATCCGACACCGTTTATTTACACACCAACACTAATATTTACAAATTTACAGGCGTACGTACTTGACGAGAAAAGAAAACGAAAAGTAAACAAACACAAAATAATCTCTTCACGCAGAGAATAAGGTCTATCTCCTATACAGTCGTATAGAGCTTCTTTTCATGGCTGATATCCCGAACTATCTGTCCCCCCCCCTCCTTACTCATAGATCCAGTACACCTTTTATACCATTAACCCCTCCCATGAACATACCATTTCTCACACGGGTAGAACCGGGTAATGATACACCAATACATGGTACTATGATATAATAAGAATAACAATATTAATAATAATAATAATAATAATAGTAGTAGCAAACTCTAATCAGTTTGTAAGTGCTGAAATCTGTACGAGTTTCAATGTACATATAAAATACACATTCACATTTCTTCCCTTTCTTTTACAGGTACACACTCCCCCTCTCTTCTGCAAGGATGGACTCACCCAGGTAAGTAAAAGGTTTTGAGTTACGTGTAGTACCCTTTTGTCTCAACAGGCTGAGCATGAGTGTACACAGGTAAGTAATATAGTCTTTATGGTGATGAAGAGGGGTATAGCCTACTTCATCACAGGCCTCCCAGACCTGCTGTTTTGATGTGGACCATCCATGGTTGCACGGCATACATCAGTAAACAAGACTGTGTGAAAAATAGTCTTTATATATGTCTGGGCCCTGATTATCATGCTACAGTTTTGGGTTATATCTACTTTTTCATACCTTGTCCAAGGCACTGCACCAGTTCACGCTTTTCAGCAGCAGAGCCATTCTTTTTCTTTTACATATTGCTTAAAACCTGTGGCCACCACCTAAATAATAATAGCTGCTCTGTGGTGGTCTCTCCTGCACGGCCAGAAGAGTGCTCAGAGGATGTGCACAACAGCTCACAGATGTTCTCACAGACATTTTCAACATTTCTCTGAGCACTGCAGTCATGCCAACATGCTTTAAGACCATCACCATTGTTCCTGTGCCAAAGAATTGTCCAGTGTCCTGCTTCATTTACTACCATCCCATTGCACTTATTCCCATTATCAAGTGCTTTGAGAGGCTAGTCATGAGACACATCAAAATTAAAAACAAAAAAAAACCTTTTCAACTTGAAACCATTACTACTAGTTTAAGAAAATGTGAATCTAAAGGAATTTCTTCTCCTCTAAGAGCTAACAGCTGCATGAGTTTTGTTTCTTTTGCTCTCACTAAAGCACAGTGATATAAGAAGCTCCTGAAATCCAACACCTGCACCTGTCACACAGCACAGGTGGATTCACTGCGGTCAGCTGGGTGTCAGACAGACTAATTAGACTCTGAGTAACGTCCTGTTGAAGCCATCAGTCATGTTATAGCCTTATATTTAGCTACAAGTGACCTTCCCCGTTTTCCATATTCACAGAAACACAGGCAGCCTACAGAACTCCCCTCAGTACGAGAACTCAGCTCTGGGGTTTAACCAGAGATACATATCCACACAGGGGCAGCCTGCACAGCTTTCATCACCACCCATAATGCACCCTTCAGCGTCCTGGCCACTGTTTAGGAACCTAATCCCTACAGTACTTCAGTTTACATCGCCAGAGCATCACACAGTTCAGGAGCTCTAAAAACAGCACTGATCTGAACCCAGCCCAGAAAATGCAGTGAGAACACTTGGCTGATGACATCCTAACAGCATACTCTGCCAGGTCACTTCCATTTATACTAGTACTCTGTTTCAAATATGGGAGTTAAGAGGCTTTCAGTTTAATTCAAGATCTGACATTGATCTACACCAATAAATGTATATACAATAAGCAAAGACAGTGCAATGCCTCTCAAAAGTGAAGCCACCACAGGTCCAGCGCCTCTATTTGATGGTTTAGTATGATATGTAGCTCCGTCCATCCAAATTTAGTTCAATAACAGTCATTTTCTCCTGTTCTGTAAACTCAATGGAAACTCAAAGGCATTCTGAGACATGGAGCTTGGTTTTAAGAGAATGGTCTGGCTAGACCTCTGGTCTCTACTGTCAGACCCTGGTTGCAAATTCAACAACATGCATACCTCCTCCTTAACCACTGATGACAATCTAAAAAGAACCAAACTGTAATATTCTAGATTTGCGCTTTTCCAGCAAAAGAACCAGTCCTTGAACCAGTTCAATTCAGGCTTATAAGAACCGTAGTGCTTTTCAGTGAACCAGCCTGCGTTTCTGCCAGTTGTAGTGGAACTGTCAAAACGTCACATCATACGTTATCAACAGAGGTGTTTCACAGCAGCTCTGTGCTTCTGTACAAACAGACATGCCCAGAGATGTAGTCACGGTGCGCGGTAAAGAACCTAGTATTCTTCGGTTCCCGATGCAAAACGAATGTTCCTACTTTTGTTGGTGGAAACGCAGTAGACTGGTTTAAAATAAGGTTTGTGAAACACAATGGTGCCAGTTCCACGTACGTGAAAAAAAACGGGAGACAATGAATAGGTTAGAACATGCCCAGAAAATCAGTCAGGTCTTGTGTAATGTTCCCAGCATGCAGTGGTCAGTACCCAAGTAAGGAAAAAACACAAGGTAACCGCATGGCCTCCATCCACATGGATGGACATGTGCTTGTAAATGCATGTGTCTAAAGCTGTGCACCTCAGTCAGGCACAGTTTCGCAGCGCAAATATTTCCAGCAACAGCTGAGTTCAGACTTTTAATCCCAGAAAAACAAACAAACACTCTTATTTATCGTATAAAAAGCCATATAAATGCCTGATTAAAGAACCGATTACTGTTGTTTTGCTGTTTTCCCGGAGAAGTGTAAATGCAGCACAAGTCTTGGTACCAGATACCAAAAAACACCTACAGGAGGTCTTCAGATGTCGATGCCTCAACAGACTCCTCAATCTGAGCTGAGCAACTACACAATATCAGGTGGGTGGTTTTAATGTTATGGCCGATCAGCGTAATTCTGGCCACAAGATTTATAAGCTTGGGGGTTTGAGTGTGCAGAGTAAATTAGCATACACACTGACCCCCTGCATAGCTCAAGTGAGACCGGATCGTGCGTCCAGACTCGCTTTCAGATGAGTGATGAGCGAGATGACAGTTTACAGCCTATTTATGAAGATGTGAGTTACAGAGATCTACTGTTACAGACTGGAACAGACCCCAAGCCCCCACCCCCACCCCGCATCCCTGAGTGAAGGTGCCTCACGGTCATCTAGAAATTTAATGTTCAAACTAATAAACTTTATTGTTTTTTTTTTGGCAAATATTCACTCTTTTTTGAAATATTTAAAACTATTGACTTGCAAAAGAAGTTCATTATACTTTGACAGTTGCAAATTAATTTATTTTTTAGTATTTTCTTTTACAATTGCAGTTAGGATTTTAAATGTTCAAGTTTGTAAAACATGAAAGTTAAGCAGAAATACTCAAGATTTAGGCACATAATATCAGGCAAAAAAAAAAAAAGACAAATGTTGGCCTGTTAAGGGGTTAAAGTACAACCCCATAAATAAAAACAGAATGACAATTTGCAAATCCTGTTCAAGATATATTCAATAGAATACACTAAAGACAATATATTTGATGTTCAAACGGATAAACTATAGTTTTTTGCAAATATTCTTATTTGATGCTGCAATAATTTTCGAATAAGTTAGGACAGGGTCATTGTTTCCACTGTGTTATATCACCTATCCTGTTAACACTCAATAAGAGTTTGGAAACTGAAAACACTCATTTTTGAAGCTTTATAAACTTTACCTTCAATTGCACATTGAAAATCTTTGTTCTTGAATTGAACAATTGAACAATTTGCTAAAGTGGTGAATCTTGCCCCATTCTTGCTTGTGAACGACTGAGCCTTTTAGGGACACTCCCTTTTTACCCAATCATGAAAATCACCTGTTTCCAACTTGGCTGTTCATCTGTGGAATGTTCCAAACTGGTGTTTTTTTTTTTTTTTTTTTTTTTTTTAGCATTCCTCAACTTTTCCAGTCTTTTGTTGCCCATGTCCCAAATTCTTTGGAACGTGTTACAGCATCAAATTCAAAATGAGTGAATATTTGGAAAAAACAATAAAGTTTATCAGTTTCAAAATTAAATATCTTGTCTTTTTAGAGTATTTAATTGATTGAAAAGTATTTGCAAATCATCATATTTATTTTAATTTATGGGGTTACTAACAGGCCAATAATTTTGCCTGATATTACAAGCTTAAATCTTGAGTATTTATAATCAATTATTACATAATATTTGATTTGTTGTCGAACAATATTACATGTTCGACAACAAACGTTACTGAAAATCCTAATCGAAATTGTAAAAGAAAATCTATATAAAAAAAATCAAGTTAAATTAAATCTCAATCCCTCACCCAGCTTTCCTCTCGACTCCTCCAGCTTCTGAATCTGGTTCTCCAAGAACACCATGGCCACTGCGAACGCCAGCAGTGCCAGGAGCTGATACTTGGGCGGCATCATCATCCTCCACAGCGCCATCAAATCAGCCGGGAAGAGGAGGACATGCCGTGTGGCTCCGGCGGATGGGCTGGGATGTGTTCTTCTAAACACACAAATAAGAAGAAACATGTATCATCTATAATATGTTATATTATAACACACTAGCTGGAAAGACCCTTAATTTCAAAGGGACCAGGTTGACAGGATACAGGTGAAGAAACAGATGGACAGAGACTAACACTGCCAAACGCATTTATTTTATTTACATTTATTTTTCCAGATATTATTCCTTCCATTACATAGGTCATAGCCACTTTTAGTCAACTGTTTCTAGTTACTGTCTTTTCATTGGCTGCCAAAAATAATTCAATTTTAAAAAAGTTATTATTATTTTTTCCTACCAGCTAAGTAAAGTTCCTCAAGTAAAGTTTTACACATGAGAAAGCAAACATAACCCCATATATAAGCATCAACTGTCTCAGCCTTGACCAAAGAGGGCTGCAGCACAGCTGACCCTGTGCTTTGACCTCTGATGCTGAGCTGAGGGTAAGAAAGGGTAGAATATCATTGCAATGTACAAATCTATTAGTCTAATAACAAGTGATGAAGTGTAGATACTAGATATTGCTTAATTCTCTTAGATACATTACTCAAAAATAAGGAAAAGCTGCTAACTTTACTTTTTTAACATTTATTTTTTAAGCAGTTAATTTGACTACATTTACTCCTTATTATTTCTGTTTTGTCTGACTGAATATTTCGTTTTAGCTTGATTGTAGTTTTTAGATTTGTATCTTTTTTTGGTTGAAATAATTTTATTTCTTAGGCCATTTTAACTTACCTTCTTAATCTTATTATACACTCCTATAAATGAAATCTTAATTTGATCATTATTATAGAAATTACAATTAATTTGACTTTTCTTATTATTAACTTCTTTTCTAATCTTATTAAATATTATTTATTTATTTATTTGTATCTCATTCAATCCCTGATATTGTAATTGCTCGGCTGATCACCCTCAGTTAATATTAGAGTTAAAATAAAGGCTAAATGCTACAAACAGAATTCTGTATTTTTCTAAAACATTTAATAGTTAACTTAGTAAATAATAATAAATACATGATAAAATCACGAGGACAAATAAATTATAGTTTTTAGAAAATTCACAATGACTGCAAACACACACACACACACACACACACACAGTTAGCTTAGCGTAGCTAGCGCACACTATCCCTACTCCATCAGCAGAAACAAAGCGCAAATATTAAAATCCAGAGAACAGGAATAATGTCCACTTTACCTGCAGCTGTAAAACGCCAAACAAACTCCAAAAAATAAACCGGTTTCTGCCTAAAACAATCCGAATCCAATCAGCAACGTCGGAGCAGTGTTTGGGTCGCCTGAGTCGCTACTTCCGACGAAATGTGTAGTCACTTCCGGTTCTGTGATTTTATCGTTTTAATAATGTATTTAAGAAGTTTAATCAAGAATTAATTATTTAGATTGCTGTAATTATTATTATCATTATTAATTAGAATAATGATAATAATAATACTGTATTATATTACTACTAATATTACGACTAATAATACTAATACTACTACTATTATTACTAATACTATTAACACTTATACTAGTATTACTACTATTCATACTACTACTAAAATTACTACTACTATTAATTCTACTAGTATTACCACTACTACTATTACTATTAATACTACTTGTATTACTCCTATTACTACTATTTATAGTATTACTACTACTACTGATACTATTGCTACTACTAATACTACTACTATTAATGCTACTACTATTAATACTACTAATATTAATTATATTGCAAGTGTTACTACTACTAATGCAACTACTAATACTTCTACTAGTATTACTACTACTACTATTACGACTACTATTAATACTAATACTACTACTATTAAAACTATTGTTAGTAATACTACTGCAACTACTTTTACTACTACTATTTATACTGATACTACTAACACTTTTACTAGCATTACTGCTACCACTATTAATTATACTGCTAATATTAATACTAATACTACTACGATTTATACTACCACTAGGAATACTACTACTTCTACCAGTATTACTAGTACTACTATTACTACTTATGCAAACAAAGAAATAAACGTTTATTTAAATGTCCTTTATGAAAAGTGAAACAGTCTCTTAATATTATTTTCTACCCTACTGTTTAAGGAACTCCAACTCCAGTCTAAAAAAAAACAAGTAAATAACGTTTAATAAACAAAGTTATAAATACATAAAAAAACGAATTAATACAGTAACAAATAAATACCGCAATGACTAAAGGAAACTGAACGCAGTGATGAATAAATGCAGTAACGGGAGCTCCGGGCGCTAGGCGGCGGTAGGGAGAGCGGATCTCGCGGGGCCGCGGCCGGGAGGGAGAGAGAGGCGGTGATGATGGCGGCGGCGGAGCTGTATTTGTTGTGGTTATTACCTTTTTTACAGACGGTAAGAGAATAAATCCGCTTTATTGAGACTCTAATTAACTACAGAGCATTTACCCTCAGCGCTGCCTGAATCTCAGCGGGATTAAACCAGCGGTTTATCACAAATACAGCGATATCTCCCCTCAGTAAACCGTGACGTGGCGGAGTGAAGTCCAGGCTAAAGCTAAACCGGCAGAAATGCGGACATTTTTTTACGGAAATAAGAATTTAATTTGTGCTTTATATTAATGTGAAATAATATAAAAGCTGTAGAGTGTAATACAGCCGCGGTACTGAGAATAGACTCTTATATACCACCTTATTATTACAATTAGCTTAAGTTAGTTAACCTAGGTTAGCTAGCTAACGGTATCTACATCCGGTTTCGTTTTTGCAATTAAATTATTTAATCTTTACGTGTGTGTGTGTGTGTGTGTGTGTGTGTGTGTGTGTGTGTGTGTGTGTGTGTGTGTGTGTGTGCTAGTGCACCTCAAAAAAATTGAATATCATTGAAAAGTTAAATTTTTTCAGTAATGCAGTTCAAAATGTTACTCTTATTATATAAGTTAGATGTATTACACACAGTGATCTATTTTAAGTGTTTATTTATTGTATTGTTGATGATTATGGCTTATAGCCAATGAAAACCCAAAAATAAGTGTTTTGGAAAATTAGAATATTAAATAAGACCAATTGGTACTTTTGGTAGTGTGGGCAGTGTGCCAAGTCCTGCTGGAAAATGAATTCTGCATCTCCATAAAAGTTGTCAGCAGAAGGAAGCATGAAGTGCTGTAAGATTTTGTGGAAAAACAAAACTGCACTGACTTTAGACTTGATAATAAAACACAGTGGATCAACACCAGCAGATGACAGACATGTCTCTCCAAACCATCACTGATCATCAGTAAATTCTACATTTCATTTGTAAATCAAGGGAGCAGAGTCTGGAGGAAGAGTGGAAAGACACACAGTTCAAACTGCTTGAGGTCTAGTGTGAAGTTTCCACCAATCAGTGATGGTTTGGAGATAATCATGAACAAAAAAATAAATAAACACTTAAAATAGATCACTCTGTGTGTAATAAATCTGTATAATATGAGATTCACTTTTTTTTAAACTAAAGTTGTGACTGAATTTCTGAAATAAAGTCATTTTTCAATGGTGTATATGATTTTTGAGATGCACCAGTATACATACATACATGCATACAAATTAGTTTATAACTGTCTGTATTGTAAAAGAGAGAAAGTGATTTATTCAGTACCTATAGGGGGAGCTCAGAAACAAAAAAATACCACCAAAAACACTCTCTACCCATTAGCATTAACTGAAAAATTAATAAATAATTGAAAATGCTGTGACCTGATTGGTTATTCCATTGGTTTCATTCATGTGATATGTTTTCCTTCTTTTTTCTTCCCAGCTCTCTGCGTTTGGAGCAGAGCTTTCCTCTGAGGCCTGCAGGGAGATGGGATTCTCCAGTAATCTCCTCTGCAGCTCCTGTGATTTACTGGGTGAGTTCAGTCTGACCCAGCTGGAGCCTTTCTGCAGGAAGTGCTGTCAGGAGGAGGCTCAGCTCGAGTCCAGGAAGGTAAAAATACCAATTTATTTTGTTATCTTGTTGATCTGCATTAGTCGTAGAGATGTTTAGGGCTGCAACTGATGTTTAATTTGATAATCAATTAATGTGTCTATTTTTTTTTTTATAATTGGATTAAAAATGAAACCTCTTGTTCAACTACTCTAGCAGTTTCTAAGAATTTGGTGCTATTATTTATTAGCTTGACTGAAACTTCGAATGCTGATCAAGCTGATACTTTTAAGGTGGAAGTAAAAACTTTCGGGAAGATGCTAATGCCGGCTTGTTTGCTAAACATGAGTGAGTGACACATTTACTAAGAATGAGACATATTGTTTAACTACTCTAGCAGGCTTGAGGAACACTGAATTAGAGAAAAAATAGAAGTAACTTACTGCAAAGTTACCACGGCTCCAGCATGTATCTAGCTTTATTGCTACAGATTTGGTATCTTACTGCCCCCTATTATAGGGTAGCAGCTGTACTTATGTGTATAACACATAATAAAGTGCAACAAATCAATTATTAAATTAATTGGCAGCTATTTTAATAATCAGTTTATTCGATTAGTTGGTTCATCCCTAGATATGTTATGATCACTCACATCAGTCAACATCATGAGCAGAAAACAAGCTTAAATTGGTAAATTTGTTAATATTTAGTTCAGACATATGTTCTGCATGAATGTGAATTGATTTTACTTATTGGTTAACAGTGTTTCATTCTGTGAGTTTAAACACCACCCACTGTATTTTATGCATATGACTGTGCTTTTATGCTGTTTTTTTTTTTTAATAATAAAAATAATAATCGCTGATGTGTGATTTATATCATATTGTCAGGTACTTTAGCTTAGTAATGTCTTTTATAGTAATGATAAACTCAATGATGTTTTTTTTTTGTTCAGCTGTACCCTGGAGCCATCCTCGAGGTGTGTGGATGAAAATTGGGGAGGTTCCCTCAAGTCCAAGGTAATCTAAAATCAAATAAACGTGCCGAGATGATCATTTTTACAGATTTACATTTTAGACTATTTTTACAGTAATTGTCCTCAGCTCTGGTTCATTTTCTGTAAGCTCAGATTTTGAGATGGCATTCAGTTTAGCATTTGTTTGAAGAAAGCTGCCAGTTCTGCAAGGTATCTTTCCAAGTGTTGTGCCGAATTCTGCCTTCCTGCCAGAATCTGGTTCTCTTCGAGTACAGGCACATCCTGCAGCAGAATGAATGTTAGAGTTTTCAGATTCCTTTTATTTCTGTTTATAAAATAGGGTTATTGTACAGTTACAGTAGATACAGCACTGCATTTTTTCTTCTTCTTATAGTTTAATGACTGACGATAGCCTGCCTCAGTCGTGGAGAAACTCTCCTGGTTGCTGGTTGTACTGAAGTGTTATTTCAGCTCACCGACTGTTTCCTCTTTTCTGGTTATTTATAGTTCTGTACTGTAATGATGATGACGTGATGTTATTTGTGTTTGTTTGTTTTTATAGCTTTTGTCAGGAGTGACAAGCCGAAGATGTTCAAGGGTCTTCAAATTAAGGTAAAAAAATGTAACATTTTAATGTGTGGTTCTAATATTTCAGAGTTACACTCTGCTTGTGTATGACTGACTTTCTTCTGACTCACTGTATGTGACTGAAAATGTATTTTAGAGTACATTATTGATGACATTCAACTAGAGGTTGTCAGCTGTGCTATATTGTACTGTTCACAGTCTGTGTTATGTTTTATCAGTTCAATTTTCCAAATGAGGCTAAATTTGAAGATGGGAAATTGGCAGGGATCGTACGGTCATGAAAAACCTGTAAAAGTTATGAAATATTATAATGGCAATTGTAAATAATGGCAAAAATAAAATGAAATACCCAGAAAGTTTTGGGAAAATCATGGAAATTTGGTCTACAGTGCTTTGTGTTTTCGTTTATTGACTGAGAAATCTAAATTGAGCTAACAGATACATCAGCTCAGATTAATTATTTCAATTAATTTCAGATTTATTTTAGACCTACTATAATCAATTTCAATTATAGTTTTTTGTCGATTTTTGGTTTTATTGTCCATGTCTGCACTGATGTTTTAAAAATTGTATGGTCATAAACATTTTCCCTGAAGGCATTTAAAAGTATATAAGTGCTTGAGGAACACTGTACCATTTATTACAGAGTGTAGTTAGTTCAGTTAAGTTGTTGAATTGCAGTATACTTTGAATAAATAAAAAAAACAGTTATAATTTAATATACCATAATATATTGTGATACTGTAAGCATACAAATTATATTGTGTTTAAATACAAAAAAACATTTTTTTATCAGGAAAAATGTATTTTTTTATCCAGTCAGAGTAGTGGGAATAAAATACCAATTTACATAACTTAACACTTAATTAACCACTTCTGAGAAAAATCTTTACACGTGAAGTAATAAAAAAGAAAACGACACTGTGTGTTTTAGAAAATCAGAATAGTGTATAATATGGTATCAATATTTTCTTACACCCTTATTTGTTATTTGTGTAGTGAGAAGATGCTTATCCCTACTGTCATATTTATACTTCCTAAACACACCATCCACTTATCACAAAAATACTGTACTGTACTTGATATTTTAAAAGAGATGATTATCTTAGTAAACTTTAATTGTAATGACTCCAACATTATCATTTTGTGTTGTTCCAGTACGTACGAGGCTCAGACCCTGTACTGAAGCTGCTGGACGATAACGGGAACATCGCTGATGAGCTCAGCATCCTCAAGTGGAACACCGACAGCGTGGAGGAATTTCTCGGCGAGAAACTGGAGCGCATTTAGTCATTAATGTGCTGTTAAATGACCTTTTTCTTCTCTTTTCTTTCCATTTTTTTCAGGAACATCAGTATCTATTAGTTTATTTGCATGAATTTGGTGATACGATACTAATCGAGATACCGGGGTTACGATTTAATACTTTGTGATGTATTGAGATTCAGATTTAATACAATTTAAGGAAAATTTGTCATATGAAAAAAAAAAAAAAATCATATTTATCAACAAATCTGAATAAAAGATAAGTTATATTCCTAGTCAGTGCAATCTAAATACAGAGTACAACACTGCTCTCTAGTGGGCGGGGTTTAAACATAGCACTAAATAAGTCACCAATTCTGACACCAATCTTTTTTTACATGTGAACTAATAATAATTCTATATTAATGCAGTTTTTTTTTTTTAAATAAAAGAATCGATACAATACTGCAAAACAGTATAATATTCTTAAACCCCTAGTAGATACAGATCACTACTGAATGAAAGCTGCTAAAGAGAGTGTGTGTGTGTATGTGTGTGTGTGTGTGTGTGTGTGTGTGTGTGTGTGTGTGTGTGTGTGTGTGTGTGTGTGTGTGTGTGTGTGTGTGTGTGTGTGTGTGTGTGTGTGTGTGTGTGTGTGTGTGTGTGTGTGTGTGTGTGTGTGTGTTTCACTCTTCCACCCAGAAAGGTTTCTCTCAGCGTTGTGAAACTGCTCATCACTTCTTCTTTTCTCGATTCTCACTTCTCTTTTCTCTGCTTCTGTCTGACGGTTTCAGATCTTTAGTTTTTTTTTATACCGTGTTTTGTTAATTATCAGATTCTCCTGAAGGCGCCGGTTCTGAGCTGTTCACAGTGTTTGTTCAGGTTCTGGTGCCGGTGTTGAGCTGCACATTAGTGAAGGTCCTGCAGTAAACCAGACTCTGGAGTGTGAGGCCTGATGTGTGTGCAGTTCTCTCAGCGTTCAGAGCTGGAGAAACCCTGTGAGCAGTCTGACCAGCGATCAGAAGGGGATCTCTGTTCAATAAAAATTAAATGGAAAGCTTTGGGAGTATTGAGGTGTGTTTTTTTTTTTTTTTTTTTTTTTTTTTTTGGTAAATGTAAGCACCAAATGAGTTACAGAAAAAAAATGTATTGTGTAGAACAGTGGCCAAAATGCACAAACAAAAATATTAATTATTCAAATTAATTATATATATATATATATATTTTTTTTTTCTTAGGGTGGGCAGAATGGCTCTGAAACATCATAATATATATTTTTGTTGTGATCAAATTATTCTTGGTAGTGTAACTAAAAATATTGTATTACCTGTTAACGTCCAGAGTATACTGCATTAGAGCTATAACAATATAAATGCTGAAAACAAATCAAACCCGTGACTGACTGTGCAGCACATAAACAATGTATCTGAGTAAAAGTATTAAACTCAAATATATAGTAAATTAAAAGTGGAAGTAGGAGAAAAATAATACTCCATTGGAGTACAGATATGAAATATTACCTGTTAAGTTTTTAGTAAAGTAAAAATAATACTCCAGTAGATATAGTTACAGTATTTAGTACTTAAGTACAGTAGTGAAGTAATAATAATTCTCCAGTAGAGACGGATACAGCATTTTAGCACTTATTTTTGCAGCAGGAGTGGCATAAAGTTATTCAAAAGCAGTGTGTAAGACTGGTGGAGGAGAACATGATGCCAAGATGCATGAAAACTGTGATTAAAAACAGGGTTATTTCACCAAATATTGATAACTTTATGAATATGAACTTGTTTTCTTTGAATTATTTGAGGTCTGAAAGCTCTGCATTTATTTGCATTGTCTGCTAATAAATGCTGTAAATGACAATATTTGTATTTGGAATTTGTGAGAAATGTTGCCAGTAGTTTATAAAAAATATATATTTTACTCGAACATAAACCTATACATAGCAAAATCAGAGAAACTGATTCAGAAACTGAAGTGATCTCTTATTTTTTTCCAGAGCTGTATATATGTGTAGTGGTAGTGTGTGGTTATGTGTGGTTATGTGTGGTTGGTCCACCAGGTGGCAGCAGACCTATTGCTACACCCACTCTGTATATGGGACTGTAGTGTAGAGCAGATTCCAGTCATTGTTTATGAACACCCTGATTATAGACCTGTCTGATCCAATGAGCCTCACAGAACCAGTACCACCATCCTGCTCTTGTTCAGAAGACCCCCATCACCCCCCAGCCTCCACTTCCACTATAATAATGGTCACAGTCAGTAAAAGCCCACCGCTGATGTAATGATGAAGGGAGGCCTGTAAAAGAGGAAATCAAAGCTGTTCATTCCTTTTGTTCCGCCGAGGCTCGTAAAGAACAGCCCAGCTCAGGCCTTAAACGCTCAGTACGCTCACTTATTCCATTCACAATCTGCAGCTCTGAGACTTTATTCTGACTGCAGTAATTCTGCACATATACTGGAGCTAATGCACCACGGACAACTCCCTGATTATTCCATTACACTACATTATAGTGCCGATCAAAGAGCTGAGATCCTAGAGCAACATATCTGACCTTCAAAACCACAAGACTACGCAATTTTCAGGGACGTTCAGGCATTTTTTTAACAAGACAATGCAAAACCACATGCTGCACACTTTAGAGCAGGGGGCGACAATTAAGTTTGACTGTGGGCCAGATATTTTCCATATAAAAAAAAAAAACTGTTTTGGAAAATTAAGTGTAATGGGATGGAGTAGCTCTCCAGCCCAGAGGGTTGTTGAACCCAATTGCAGAACAGTTCATCTCAATGCAGGTAAACCCAAGAAGAAAAAAAGAAAAAAATAAGTAAAACACCGCTCCTCATGCAGGATCAAACCCGTGTCTTCAGGGTTGCCATCCAATAAACTATCGCTGCCCCAGCTAGTAAATTGAAACACAGCCGGGAAAAAAATACCCTTCCTTACAAGGAGATAGAGAGCCCAAGAATGGACGGAAAACCGAGACAGCCGAAAACTAAAAAAAAAGTCATTCCGAGCGTGACAGAGAGAGGAATGTAAACAAAAGCTCACCAGAAAAGCATTTTATTTGATTTTTTTTTCATTATCGTTCATTATGCTTCAAACAACCTCACGGGCCAGATGTTTCATACCTGCGGGCCACATTTCCAACCCACATGCAGCCTATTGCAAGGACAAATACATAAAAACAATACCATTGGATTTTGATTTTAGTTTTGTTGTTTATTATGCAGTTCATTAAGAAAAGGGAAGGCAAAAGTGAGGCTTTTATTTTTCCTTTCACAATTATCTTTTTTATTTTAAATTGGACTGTGAAATACCTGTATGATAATGAAAATAAAATGGAAAAAAGCCTTTTTAATAATTTTTTTTTGTTACATATGGCCCGTGCTCAAGTGAAAAAATAAATTACAAATTTAGTGTTTTCATTTAAACTTTTAGTTTCTAATCACTACCAGAAAGCCTGTGATTGTTTTAAATAGGTTTATCTTTTCATTTTTATTTGTAATTTTTAATTTAATGTATCTGTTTATTATTACTTTTTTATTCTAATGTTTTATATGTTTTGATTCTTATGTTCTTAGTTTATTATTATTAATTTTCTCATTTCTTATCATTCTTAACATTTTACTTGTACTATTACTTTATTATTATTATTATCTTTTTCTTTATTGCATATTTTATAAATTCTTTACTTTTATATGTTATAAATTAGTTGTTATGGTCTTTTAGAATTTTATTTTTTTTAACATATATTTTATTAATTTATATTACATTAAATGTTAATTTAAAATGTGTATTTCTGTTATCTATTATTTTTTACTATTTTATTCCTTATTATTTCTTATTTCTTATTAAATGTTTTTTTTTTTTTAAGTCCCTTTCATACTGTACATGCCTGCCATTGTGATTGTTAATGAGGGTCACCCTCAGTGTATTATAATTATAAATAATGCAACAGTAATAATCCTGTACTATTGCACCCTAATATGTATTTAATTTAATCACTTTTTTTTTAATCACTTTTATTTTGTCTGCGCCAAAATGTCTTTTAAATGTTGTGAGAAGGAATAGCTGTAAGAAATGGGACCTTTTTAAGCTCTTTTACGCCCTCTTGTGTTTAGACCCAGTGTCAGCTCAGACCACACATGTGATCATTTATCTATCTGCCTGAGACAGAACTGCGAATGTCTTAACCCCAGTGGAATAAATGGCGTAAGGTTCTGTCGCTCTTCTGGTAAGGATGGAAACAGTGGGCGCTGCAGTCAGAGAGGGCTCTGGTAGTACGCCGGCTCTGCTCGACTCTAATGAAGGCCGCATGTGGAGGAGGAAGCAGGCCTCCCTCAGAGCATCTCACCATCCCTGCTCCGCTTCACCTCATTATCAATCCTGTTTCCATTCAAAACATCCACTCTCATTACACACAGTGTCCCAGCACTTCAGCGCGCTAAACCACAGCGGCTTCAGGCCGCGGGAGTCACAAACGGCCTGATTGGCTCGAGGATCACCACTGGCTTCTTGGATGCTTTGATGTTTAATACGGTGCAGATCTCTGAATGTGTCTGCTGGAGGTTTAGACATGACAGAAAAGCTGTTTTATTACAACCCTGAATCAGAAAGTAAGGACTTTATAATGCTGCCATTCCTTCTTCCTTCTCACAACATTTAAAATACATTTAAAGATCTCCTTCTTCTAAAATCCACTTTCTCTTGGTCCCTTTGCGCAATATATGTATAGGTCTCTCTAAATATATACAGTACAGGCCAAACGTTTGGACACACCTTCTCTTTTTCAATGCGTTTCTTTATTTTCATGACTATTTACATTGTAGATTCTCACTGAAGCATCAAAACTATGAATGAACACATGTGGAGTTTTATGTACTTAACAAAAAATGACCTGGCCTCCACAGTCACCGGACCTGAACCCAATCCAGATTTGAGGTTTGGGGTGAGCTGGAGCACAGAGTGAAGAAGGAAAAGAGCCAACAAGTGCTAATAAACACCTCTGGGAACTCCTTCCTTCCTTCAAGACTGTTGGAAAACTTTTCATTTCAGGTAGCCACCTCTCAATGAAGCTCGTTGAGAGAATGATGCCAAGAGTGTGCAAAGCAGTAATCAGAGCAAAGGGTGGCTATTTTGGAGAAACTAGAATATAAAACATGTTTTTAGTTATTTCACCTTTTTTTTTTTGTTAAGTACATAAAACTCCACATGTGTTCATTCATAGTTTTGATGCTTCAGTGAGAATCAACAATGTAAATAGTCATGAAAATAAAGAAAACGCATTGAAAAAGAGAAACTTTTGGCCTGTACTGCTTATGATGCTGCATGTGAAACTGTTTCTCAGCCTTCATTGAAAAGAAAATCCTCAGAAAAACGAGTTGATCAGAGAGACGTCAACCAGTGAGTTCATGGCCTTGCCCACCTCGGCTCAGGGCACCCACAGACAGCGCCGGGCTGAAGCCAGGTTGCAGAAGAGCCGACACTGTGTCCTCAGCTAAAGAGGAGCTTACAGCTTCTGTTTATACCAGTTAGTTAGCGTCAGCTATCTTGTGTAAGTAACTATAGGTTTAAATCGGATCTCCGGTGGATTCTGCGTTTTACCGAAACCTTAAATATACACTAGGGAAGCACGGTTTGAGAAGGCAGCTTAACTCGACCATGAGGCTTGTGTTGTGTACAGTAAAGTTGTGAGTGGTATTAGTGAATATAGTACTCTGTATTGTAGAGCTTGTTGGTGGTGATAAAAGTGTAGAGTACAGTAATCTCTTCAGCTGTTGTTGGATGATGGTTCTTGATGCAGAGTGACTGAGGGATTGGAGATACGGTGGCTTGGGCTTGAGCTCTTAACCTTTACACACTGTAATTCCTCCAGATTCCCTGAGTGATTTAATGATACTATTGGCTGTAGTGGGAGAATTATTTCTTTAAGGAGAAATGTCTGCGCATACTGGATATATTTCTGTATGTTCTCACAGTGTTCAGAGCTGGGAGCTTGGCTGCAGTCAGCTCTGCAGTTTTCCGCTCTATAAACTGACCTCCATCTTTATCTGAGGGACGTAAGGAACATCACTCTTGTACAACGTTTTGCAGAAGATATTTTAAGAATAAAACCATAGAGTAAGAGTGTCCAAACTTGTGTGGTTTATATTCAGTATGGCAAAGTTCTAGATTAGAAACACCTACACTGTGCTTCTATTCACTGGCCACTTTATTAGAAACCAACATCTTTGTGCTTCCACTTCCACTGTCTAAGTGTTTGTTTCTTTTATTGTTGATGATTATGACTTACAGCCAATTAAAACCAAAAATCAGTGTTTCAGAAAATTTGAATATTATATAAGACCAATTGGTACTTTTTTTGGAAGTGTGGGCAGTGTGCCAAGTCCTGCTGGAAAATGAAATCCACATCTTCATAAAAGTTGTCAGCAGAGGGAAGCATGAAGTGCTGCACTGACTTTAGACTTGATAATAAAACACAGTGGATCAACACCAGCAGATGACATGTCTCTCCAAACCATCACTGATCATCAGTAAATTTTACATTTTATTTATAAATCAAGGGATCAGAGTCTGGAGGAAAAGTGGAGAGACACACAGTCCAAACTGCTTGAGGTCTAATGTGAAGTTTTTTACCAATCAGTGATGGTTTGGAGAGACATGTCTGTCATCTGCTGGTGTTGATCCACTGTGTTTTATTATCAAGTCTAAAGTCAGTGCAGTTTTGTTTTCCCACAAAATCTTACAGCACTTCATGCTTCCCTCTGCTGATAACTTCTTTTATGGAGATGAGGATTTCATTTTCCAGCAGGACTTGGCACACTGCCCACACTGCTAATGAGTTTCACATTTTGAACAGAAATACTGAAATAAAGTAACTTTTGAATAATATTCAAATATTTTGAGATACGCTAGTACAGAGGTCACTAATAGGCGGGCCCCAAACCGATTGACTACTGAGAGGGATTTAATTGTATACGTGCTTTGCTGCGCAGTAAACTCACAGACCAATCAAGTGTGATGTAAGATCACTAAGTGCTCTCCTCTGCCAGATCAGATCTGTGCAAACGAGGTAAGGAAAAAAAATAAAAATAAACACAGGGTCGTGGTCCTGCTGCTCCAGCTATTGAATTGAGACGCAGCCTTGTAAAAACACCTTTATAAGGAGATAGGAAGCCCAAGAACGGGTGGTAAAATAAGAACAAGCGCAACCTAAAGTCACGCCGTGACAGAGAGAGAGAGAGAGGGGAGAAATGTAAACAAAAGCTCACCAGAGAGGCATTTCTTATTATTATAATATATTTTTTCATCATAGTTCAAACAACCTTACAGGATAAAGCACTGAATCATAACACAAGTTAAAAATCGGTAATCGAATCAGAATTTTCTCTAACTGGAGCATACTCTACTATACTTCTAATTTAATACCCCTGCACTAGTATATGTAATTTTACAGATTTTCTGCATCTCTCACTGAACCTCTGAACCTCTTTCTTTCTCACTCTCACTGTTTTTGTATCTCTCTCTCTGTCTTGTCCTCCACCCCTTCCCCCTCTCTCTCTCTCTTGCTCTCTCTCTCTTTCTCAGAGGCTTCTCTCCTGAATGAGTGTTCCCGGGAGTGTGTGATCAGCAGGATGGCCGTTACGAGGAATGTGCTGTGGAGGGAA
This sequence comes from Astyanax mexicanus, assembly GCF_023375975.1. Taxonomy (NCBI): domain Eukaryota; kingdom Metazoa; phylum Chordata; class Actinopteri; order Characiformes; family Acestrorhamphidae; genus Astyanax; species Astyanax mexicanus. Next base: position 41,011,284 of record NC_064425.1, read on the forward strand.
GTATAAACACAGTGAAAATGACTCGAACTATCTCTGCTATCGTCTGATCTGTCCTTTTTATCCTCCCTCGCTCTCGCTCAGTCTTTAAGAAGCTCTCAAACCCAGCTTCAGTGCTGCTCCCCCACCGAGCTTTATTTCTTTATTTTTTGAATGTTTTCATTAGTCTCAGTCCTGTCCAGAGTATTAGAACCTTATTCCACCTCAATACTTCCCTCTGTCCTGACAGAAATCCTCGGGTACGGAGAGGGAATTGGATTGGGCCGCTCTCAGCCGGTATTCCTGCTGTGTAGTGTGGGAACATGACCTACATTATGCTTTGGATTGGTTGCAGATGCGGCCTGTTAGGAAGTTACGATTGAATCAGCAAAACCAGACGCTCCTCTGAGGGCTGGAGAGAAGCTGGAATTCTGAGGAAGAAAAAGAAGATCCTACCGGTTCATTGTACACTATGGGGCAGCTTCCCAAAAACAGGGATTAAAAGATTTCCACTTAAAATAACTGTATAATCTACGATTTAAGTCTAGTCTATGTCCACATATTTAATATACATATATATTTAAATATATATGTATATGGGGCGCCAAGTGGTCCAGCGGTCTAAAGCGCTGACACTATGAGCAGGAGGTCGCAGGTTCGAACCCCCGCTTATGCAGCTTTACCATCAGCTGCCGGTGCTCAGAGGGAGCAAAATTGGCTCTGCTCCCTCCGGGTGGGTAGATGGCGCTCTCTCCCCATCACACTTAAGGTGGCGCTGGGCGGCACGAGGCGTCTGTGAGCGGATGAATCGGAACCTAGCTGCTGCGCTTTCCTCCGAGCGCGCTAGCTGCCCAGGCAGTGATTCATCAGCAGCAGCTCGAAAAAAGAGGTGACTGAGTTTTAGAAACTTGGAGTTTCTGGAGGTGCTGAACAATAGTTGTTGCTTTTAGCTGTGAAGCTTCATCTCAGGATGGTGCAGGCAGGGAGACGTGGAGGTGGACGTAAACGCAGGTAATGGAAATTTATAAATAAATAACAAATAAACAAAGAGACAAATAAACACGAAAAACAAAGAAACAAATCAAAACCAACGAGGGGTAACGATAATAAACAAAGGATTAAACAATAAATAAACAGGGAGCAATAAACAACAAAATAAACAAGAAACCAACGAGGAACAGAAATAAAACAAACTAAACAAGGCCGGGATATTTACAAGGCGTGAACTAGGAACTAAACACTAAGCAGGGGACTGGGGAACGCGGAAATAAACAAGAAATAAACAAAGGTAAACACGGAGCAAGAAACGACTAGAGCAATAAGATACTTGGAACGACAAAACAACACGGGAAGGTGCAAAGACCGACATAAAACACTGACACAGGAGGGCTATTTAATACACAAGGGAAGTACATTGTGACAAACAGGAAATCCTATTGTTTCTAAAAATAGCACCGACCTCGAGCTGAACTGAAGCACAGAGTTCTTAAGAAATCTATTGTCCTAAACATAAAGAATAGGCTTACCTTCATATTTCCATATTAAAATGCTTAATTATATCATTATAACACCATTTATTGTCTAAAAAACACCATAATCCATGTGTTTACTTTCACTCTGGGGTCTGCGGTAAATATCATGATGTCCCTGCTGGCACTGATACATCAAAAATAAATAAATAAATAAATAAATAACGCTAAAACACTTTTTTCAGCCAATATTTATTTCTAGTGCTTCTAAAATATTTTTTATGAGGTTGTCACATCTGGTGCTGTAAGCTCCTCCGTTCCTTCCACACCCAGCTCTAACGGAGGCTCTCAGTCTAACAACTACATTACCCAGAACGCACCACCCGCTGACATCACACACACACACACACACACACACACACCTGATCACATGACACCTCACCTGTTTCCTCCAGGAAGTCCAGAATACTGATTACATGCACGTGGTTCCTGTTAACGGTGATTACCTACTTTTCTGTACTGACCAACGTTATACCTTTGTTTATTTTTGATAAACAATTTTACAGTATCTGAACGTGTCTGCGTTCTGTGCACACCATGACAGAGGTATGAAATCAAATAACATTTAAATAAACCCAGTAGTGTCTATATTGGCCCAAATTACTCAAACTCTTAATCTGCTATGACTGTTAAGGCCTTATCAATCTGCATCCTAGAGGCAGAATATCAAGAAAAATAAATCCTCATGTATTCTGTCACAGTAATAAACCATGTAATAAACTCTTATACTTTTAACTAAAGTCCTATCAAGACAGGATTAGTTTCTCAGGGAGACGTCTGTAAAGAATATTTCACACTTTTACTCCGTGATAAAACTCCTGCATCCGGACTGCAATTAAAAAACAGGATGTTTATAACTGTTTATGTCTGTGCTTATTATTTATATATCCCTACATACATTTACTTTCTGTCTGTCTGTCTGTTTATAACTCTCTCTATGTATGTGGTTATTATTTATATATTTTATATTTATTATATTTGTAATAATGAGAGAGACAATGTTTGTTTTTTAAGGATTTTTATTTTGCAATGAAAAAAATGATAAATTTGAATGAACTGAAGTTTAGTTCACTTATTTACTCTGTGAAATTAAATTTAGTCAGTGTGGTTGAGATGTTATTCGGTGTTCAGGTGTTCAGAGTGGGTTTGGTGTGAAATGCTTTGTTCCAGAGAAGCCGACAGAGTCAGAGCTGATCACAGTGATGGAGACGGGACCCGTACGTCTGAAGGGTGGACTGGGGGACGCCGGCCGGCCCTGGGCGAACCCCTCACAAGCTTTGCAGGGCTTGTTTGGGGGCGGGACATTCCCAGCTGGTTGACTAGGAAGCCCTGATGCCACGGGGCCGGCGCGTTTCCCACCAAGCAGAGACCCCGCCTCCCTCTGGCGAGAGGAAGGTGGAGCCGTTGCCTCATCCACCTCTTCAGATGTAGTTCCTGTTCTCCACCACTGTGAACAGCTCTGAGTCTGTAAACTTCTCTAGAACAGAGCGTTCAACACCAAACCCAGTCTGAACAGCTGAACACTGAACAACATCTCAACTACAGACAATAAATTAAACAATTATTCATTAATTAATTGTGAAGCAACTTCTTCACTTGTGATTGGTCCCTTAATTGGACATATTTCTCTACAGCCCTTTCTGCGTCCTTGTGGCTGCCCAGGTACCGCAGTGCAGCACGAGCATGGGCCCTGTAGAGAAAGAAAACAGATAACAGTGGATTCAGTGCTGATTCTTCATCAGATTTCATCTGATTGATTAAAACAGAGTTAAAGTTCTTACCGGACGTCCTGGTCTGCATCAAACGCCAGTGTGCTGACGGCAGGAACGAATTCACTCGCTAAATTCTTCCTGCCAGTCAGCACACGAGAAACTCCAACCACCTGCAGGAGCCTCACCAGGCTCAATGCAGTGGCGGCCCTGGAGACCCGGTTTCTGTGTCTGAACACAAGAGAGTGAACGAACACAGTCAGTCAGATACACATGATCACATGACCTGGTGGCACTTCCTTCATTTAGTCTCCATTTCAAATCTATTAATAAATAAGTAACATGAATATATATTTACCTGAATCCACCATCCAGCAGTCCTCGCAGGACTCGGCCAGGCGAACAGTGGTGCACCATAGTGCTGAGGGCTAGCTCCACACCCTGCCTTATAAAAAGGCTGGTTTCCCCAGCCTTATGAAGGAGGGTGTGAGCAGCGCCCTCGACCTCACTGTCCATGTTGTGCTGCAGGTGAGTGAAAAGGTGCGCCATTGTGGTGATGGCGTCCCGAGAGACAATAGAGCGGAGGTTTTTCACCTGAGACAGTGGAGACAACAGAAGCAGCACACTAAGCCTCGGCCTGTTGAACCCCATCAGTTTCTGAATCGTATCAGATCACAGAAGAAGCTGCTGTAGAGTGTGTATGAAGTGTTATAAACTCTTACCTCCGCAATGACTGCTTTGCAGACGTAGTGGAGCTCTGGCAGCACCACCTCAGAGTGATGTTCAGCCAGAGCTCGCACAAGCCTCAGTCCCTCAATCTTCCTTTCCCTGTTTCACATCCGAAACATTCAGAGAATTATAGATTGAACATGTCTGGAAGATGTTTTTTAGTTTTAATGTTTTCAGTAATCTTCAGCTTTTATAACTCTAGTCTGAGCCTCTAGTCTTTATTTTACAGGGAATATCACTGATCTGTTAGAATTGTAGTAGAAATCTTACCATTCCTCATCCTGCAGCAGACCTAGTGCCTGGCCGAGAGCGTCCTCAGGCCTGTTGATGGGATCTTCACTGGTCAGGGATGGTGGCACCAGTGGCTGCTCCAGTCCCTGACCTTTCCCAACGGCCTGAGGAGCTGCCCTGATCTTACTGGGCTTCTTCCTGACTGCTCTCTCCACCTGTGCTGGTTTGTCCGTTATTATGCTGTGGGCAGCCATATTGTTAATGGGCTGCACCACAGCTTGGACTGGCCTCAGCTTCCTCCACCTGTCCAGAATAGGTATTCTGCTACCTGTAATTATATCAACAATAATAAACGAAAGAAGTGAGATTTAGTGAGGGATTGATTAATTAGTAAGGGATTAATTAACAAAGCACAACACTCAAAACTTACCTGGTGAATTGTAGGCCGGGGGCTTATTCACCACCACTGGCTGGGTAGCAGTGACAGGCGGAGGAGTTGGTGGAGGAGTTGGATAGTAATGGAGGGGCCTTAAGGTGAACTCTCCAAAGGAGGAGTCCCCTAAGACCCCGCTCCATTTTTGTTCCAGCCCTTTGATTGGGGGAAACCTGCTGCCGGTGTTTCTGGCAGCAGGTTTTGCTGGTGGTGGGAGGGGCACGTGGAGATACCACGGCTCACCTCTAGTCTTGCGCCTCATTAGTGGAAGGTCGTGAACCCAGGGCGCAATTTTAGGAAAAATAAACTTCTCCTCTCTTGCGAAATACATCTCAAAACGGAGAAAAGGCGCTGATGTGCTGCTAGAATAATAGTAGACACACCCTCTGATTTGAATATTGAGGGACGAGTGCTTATATACTGTGGGCTGGTGATGTCACCACGGAATCCTAACTAAAGTTCCGGTGATGATGTCACGAGTTCTGAAGCAGAGACCCGCTCAGTACAATGTGTTTGAATATGAAATGATACCATAATGCTCACATAACATTACAGCAATGTTAGCACAGTGTTAGCACCATGCTAACGTAACATGAGTTTGATGTCCAGCACTGGCTAATGCTGGTAATGCAGTGCAACAGTGTAAAGCAGAAAATCAGAAAACAGAAAAGAACAGTTACAGATTATTGATATATATTATATAGAATGTGTGATTACTAACATAATTACATTAAACACACCTCACCAACTATGATTTTCTTGTTGTTGTTCATATCTATAAGCTAAATTTGTGAGTTAAATAGTAATTAAGTAAGTAAGCTTTATTTATAAAGCCCTCTTTACACAGCCTACACTGACCAAAGTGCTGTACATAAAAAGTCTAATGACTTTTTATGTAAACAAAGGTAAACAAAGGTAAAAGAAATCACTTAAATAACATATTAAAATAAGTAGCCCAACATAAAACAGAGAGAAGATAAATAAAAACGTACTAAAACACAAATAAACTAAAATGCACAACAATAAATATAGGATCAATCCATAAACCACTAAATCACCCAGTAACCCTTCAAAATGTTCAAAAGCAAGTTTGTACACAGCAAATTACTGGAGTTCAAAAATCTGGAGTTAAACAAAAATGTTTATTCCAAGATGTTGAGGAGCGTGACTGAACTCTCTAATAGGCGTGTCCCCCAATTCTAGTCTACCATCAGTGTGTAGTCTTGCCCACCAGAGCTTCTGCCATGGGGTGTTTCATTACAATTTATATAATGGTTATTTGCCTAGGCGACGTGTTGTTTGCTATAAGAGCAAGTTACCATCTTCTGCACTGTTAAGTGAGATAAAGTGCTTGCAATACACTAAAAATAACTGCAAAGCAAGATTAAAGTTGCCATGCAGTGGAAAAATACACACTGGCAAACACTTGTTGATCATGAAATTGTTATTGTAATGATTGTAATCAGTAATGATGCTTTTTGTTGTCATTTTTACTCCTAAATGTTCAAACGTTTTAAAATATTAGTTTTATAACATTAATGTTTGCATTATTTGTTAACACTGTGAACGAATTAAGGTTATAATTAACTTCAGTTAAGAGCTGTATTTTACTCTAGATGGGGTGAATATTTTAACCTCCCGTTAGAACTCGTTAAAACGTTAAAAAAGGCCAAAAACTCCCAGAAAAGTGCACCTTAAATGCACCTTATAGTCATTGGTGTAAAACTAAAGATGAAGAAATCTTAATACTCTTCAGACTTGTGTCATGTGACAAATGTGTCATGGCAGATTGGCTACATTTGGGTTTTCTGCACTGTAACAGCTATACAAATTCTACAGTGGTTGGACAATGAAACTGAAACACCTGGTTTTAGACCACAATAATTGATTTGCTAAGTGCGGACCACGCCTTATAGAAGTAGAAAAGGAGGAAGAAAAAGGGGAGGGAACTCGGGGAAATTTGGGCTGGAGTTCTGAACTGCGTGCTGAAGAAGCGTGCAGTTATATCCCCCCCTTTTTATTTAATGAGAAGTGGAAGAGTAGAAAAAAAAGGGGGTTGCAGGGGAGGAGGTGGGTTGCGAATTTTTCGTCACGAGAGGTAGTTAGTTAGGGGAGGTATTTATAGGACGGTTGATTGATACGGGAACGTAGAGTTCGGGCGTGGTCCTTCTCCCAAACTTTTGTTATTACATAACATCATTTGTGGTGACGGACAGTTCTGGTGGAAACAGGAGAGTTGAGGTGCACATTGAATTCTGCCGTGATTTGATCAGCCGTGGTTTTATGTTTTTTGGATACAATCCGGGTTAGCACCCGAACATCCCTTTCAGACAGCTTCCTCTTACAGCCTCCACAGTTAATCCTGTTGGATGTGGTTGGCGCTTCTTGGTGGTATTGGTGCTGACATTACCCTGGATACCGTGGCTCTTGATGCATCACAAAGACTTGCTGTCTTGGTCACAGGTGCGCCAGCAAGACGTGCACCAACAATTTGTCCTCTTTTGAACTCTGGTATGTCACCCACAATGTTGTGTGCATTGCAATATTTTGAGCAAAACTGTTAAAGCTCTTACCCTACTAATTGAACCTTCACACTCTTATTGCTCTTACTGCTGCAATGTGCAATTAATGAAGATTGGCCACCAGGCTGCTCCAATTTAGCCATGAAACCTCCCACACTAAAATTACAGGTGTTTCAGTTTTATTGTCCAAACCCTGTATATAAAGGTTCTGTGTTTTAACGTCTTCTTTCAAATACTGACAACAAGCCACGGCTCTAAACCTGAGCCTGGTTTTATCCTTAATGGTTGAAAACACTACTTTGTTCTCTGAGCGTATGAGTCAGTGAGGGACTCACTTTTCCAAATACCCTGTGTTCCAGGAGCGCTGCCATCCCTCTGAACATTTTCCACAGGAGTAAAGCAGCAGAGGGAGGCCCTGCCACAACTTACGACAAATTACTCAGAGTTTCACAGCAGTAAACATCCCTTACACTTTTTCCAACAGGTGTAAATCTGGGTGTGTCCTGTTGGCCAGCACAGAAAACAACTGAGTGCTGCCATCTAACAAAGCTAATGTTTCTAAAAAAAAAAAAAAACACGCTAATGCTAACGCCATCATGCTAACAGATTCAATTAAAACAAATAAACATAACTCAAGCAATCATACAACATCAGTGCCTAACCTTAATTCATGTTTATTTGGGTTTAGTACTCTAAGGTTATTTAGAGTTTATTACAACTATACACTCTTATTGAACACTGACTTTATTAATGTTTATTTAGGTTTATTTTAATGTTATATAGAGTTTCTTGCAGGTAGTCACTCTCACTGGATACTGACTTCATGGTTACATGGGTTTAGTATTTTAATTAGTTATATAGAATTAATTACAGGTAGACACTCCAACACTGAACACTGACTTTATTTATGTTTATTTGGGTTTAGTATTCTAATGTTATATAGAGTTAATTACAAGTAGACACTCTCACTGATCACTGACTTTATTAATTTTTTAATGGGTTCAGTATTCTAATGTTATATAGAGTTGATTACAGCTAGACACTCTCACTGATCACTGACTTTATTCATGTTCATTTGGGTTTAGTATTCAAATGTTTTATATATAATTAATTACAGCTATACACTCTTTTTGAACATTGACCTTCTTAATGTTTATTCAGGTTTATTTTAATATTATATAGAGTTAATTGCAGGTAGACACTCCGACACTGAATACTGACTTTATTAGTGTTTATGTGGGTTTAGTATTCATATGTTATATAGAGTTAATTACAGGTAGACACTCTCACTGATCACTGACTTTATTAATGTTTATTTGTGTTTATTCTTATATTATATAGAGTTAATTACAGTTAGACACTCTCACTGATCACTGACTTTATTAATGTTTATTTGGATTTAGTATTCTAATGTTATATAGAGCTAATTACAAGTAGACTCTCTCACTGACCACTGACTGTTAATGTTTATATGGGTTTAGTATTTTAATGTTATATAGAGTGAATTGCAGGTAGACACTACAACACTGACCACTGACTTTATTAATGTTTATTTTTTATTTTTTCTAATAATACATAGAGATAATTACAGACGTACTCTCTCACTGAACACTGACATTTTTAGTGTTTATTTGTGTTTATTCTTATATTATATAGAGTTAATTACAGGTAGACACTCTCACTGACTGATCACTGACTTTATTAATGTTTATTTGGATTTAGTATTCTAATGTTATGTAGAGTTAAATTACAGTTAGACACTCTCACTGACCAATGAGTTCATGTTTATTTTGTTTTATTTGAATTCAATGTTATATAGACATTATATATACAGTTATATAATGTTATATATCAATGTTGTTCATAGAAATGAAAAACTGAAGGATCTTCATTTGATCTCAGTCCATTTATAGCTCACAACTCGGTGACCTCACCTACAGTCCAGCTCACTGCAGAACACTGAGGAGAACAGCGAGTAAAAACGTAGCCAATATGTTTCTCGGTTATATCCGCGCTCCTCCGAGACTCTGGATGTTGTGAAGCGTTTTTCTCTTTCAGGATCACATTTCCCCCAAATTTTCCTTCATCCCGTCCAACGGTAATTAAGATTTATGTAACGTTACTCATGTGGTTCCACTTTAGAGCTGAGGTAAGTTTAACCACATCACATGATGAATTTACCTCACTGTGGCACAAACCTTTCCCACCCAAGATAATGCCATTTGCATTTTCACCTCACTTTAGTGTTTGTGGTAGTGTGACTAATTTCATTTATTTGGAGGGAATTCTTGTGCGTGCAGGTTTAGCAGAACTCCTACAAAAGCGTGTCTTTGTTTTAAGGCCGGTATTTGACTCACAGTTTACAATCGTACTTTTATTTCCCAAGAAACAAACAGAAAAATTTGTAAATGTAAAATAAGTACACGCAATAAAAAAAAAAAAATCCCAAACACTATAGGAACACGACAAAAAATCAATGAAATCCTGAAAATTAATAATAGGTCTTTTTTTTTTTTTTAAGTTTTTTTTTTTATTTAAAAATTATTTACTTGACTAGATTTGTATGTGTGAGATAAATGTTTAAGTTTTTAGAAACCTTGTCTATGATTATCTTATTAAAGCTGATGTCTGTAAGTTTTGAGATTGAGGGGATTTAGGGCCCTCTCTGGTGAGAATTGGTAATTGCACTGAGCATGCAGAGGAATCATTTTAAACTGGGCGGGTGTGATGCGGTCTCCTTTCAGAGCGGATGAATCCGATTCCAGGTTATGTTCAGTCAGATAGATAGACAGAGAGAGAGAGAGAGAGAGAGAGAGCGTGCTCAGTCAGAAACTTCACTTCAACTACACACTTTGGTTTTACTATGAGTGAATGAGCTACTGAGCTCTGAGTTTCCTCTTCTGAAGTCTCCATTGCTCCACCAGCCGCTCGCGTTCAGTAAAACTGAGCCGGATCCTCTTTTAGAGGCTGTACGTGTGACGTAAGTACGTAAAGACGCGTAACGTGGCCAGAAGAACTGCCACAAAAGTGACCTGACACCCCAGTTTTTAGAATGAATATAATAAATAAGGCTTAGCAGGGATGGTTGTTTCAGCACACTGCTACAATTAAACACAATAGTTTATCCATATTCTTCTCCACTCAGAAATGCTTCTGATTTCAGCTTAGAGGCAAAATAATACGGACTGCCACTTTAAGGTTTTCTTTTTCTAATTATTTCTAATTAGGACTTGCTAAAAAAAAACACAACCATAGACCATTAAAAATACAGGTACTAGATAAAAGTAGTTTTGAGTTGGATTTTGGATTTTTTTAGCAGGGTAATCATTAAACATTAAAATGCACATAAACAATCAAATATACTTTTTATAATTAAGAGTGACATACCAGTTAAACAAAAAAAGCTGTTAAAACACCATTGCACAGCTGGAGGTGCTGACAGAGCTATATATTATTATATACAGTGATTAATGATTAATATCCTGACTGATCACAGACCACATAAAAGGGTACCACTTTAAAATACGACTACCTTTATAAAGGGTTTATAAATGGTTTACAATTAGTTTATAAATGGTTACTAATTAGATTGTAAATGCCTTAAAAATCATTAATATTCAGTTATGACACATCATTCGAAAGGACAACAATATAGATGGCTGTGGGTTCACTATTTGGCAAACAACAGGTCATTGTTGTCCTTTCTAAGTATGTATTATAACTGATTATTAATGATTTTTAAGGCATTTACAACCTAATTAGTAATCATTAATAAACTAATTTTAAACTATTTATAAACCCTTTATAAAGGTAGTCTTATTTTAAAGTGGTACCAATAAAAGATATAAAACAGATATAAAAGATCATATGTATCTGTATCATTTTGTTTTTAATAAATATGAACCTTATAAAGATTTATGATTAATATTATTGAGTATCTAAGAACTGGGACGTGTTAACTGGGTTTGTTACTCGCATCCTCTGTACAGTGTAGTGAATCAGTAGTGAAAGTGGAGGATTTCTCTGAGGTGAATTGCTCTACTGTGAGGGTAAACTGAGAGGAAGTGAGCTGAGCTTTTCTTAAATTTGGTGATGCTAAAAGATGTTGAGCTGCTTCTGCCTGACAACAAGATTTCCAGTTTTCAGGCCAGTTTTAGCTGTTGCTTGGTAACAGCAGAAGGCCTGCGAGCGAAAGCGCTCGGACGCCGCTGTGGGAAACAGTCGTTCCTTTCACATCCAGTCGCTCTGAACACACGGCTTTCAGGCTCTGGAAACTTTGGGCGTCTTAAAGGAGGCCGAGTAAACAGAAAGGACAGGTTAGAGAACAGAGCCGGAGAACAGAGACGTCACACTTTTGTGTGGTGACTAATGATGCGCTCTTGTTTGTTGATGTTAAGAGGCTCTCCCTGAATGAACTGAAGGATTTTCTACCCACACAACAGTTAGCTAGAACGGTAGCTAAGCTAACAGACTCCAAAAACACTCAGAAACCTTTCCTTTACCTTAGGGAAATAAACATGTTTCAGTTTAGACAGTGCTAACCTGAGATAATGCTAACAATTATTACCTGAGACAATGGTAATCTGAGTCAATGCTAACCTGAGATAATGCTAAACTGAGTCAATGCTAACCTGAGATAATGCTAACCTGAGTCAATGCTAACCTGAGACAGTGCTAACTAGAGATAATGCTAAACTGAGACAGTGCTAACCTGAGACAGTATTGACTAGAGATAATGCTAACCTGAGATAATGCTAACCTGAGACAGTGCTAACCTGAGACAGTGTTAACTATACATAATGCTAATCTGAGATAATGCTAACCTGAGTCAATTATTACCTGAGACAATGGTAATCTGAGTCAATGCTAACCTGAGATAATGGTAACCTGAGTCAATCCTAACCTGAGATAATGGTAACCTGAGTCAATTATTACCTGAGACAATGGTAATCTGAGTCAATGCTAACCTGAGATAATGCTAACCTGAGTCAATTCTACCCTGAGACAATGGTAACCTGAGTCAATGCTAATCTGAGTCAATTCTACCCTGAGACAATGGTAACCTGAGTCAATGCTAATCTGAGACAGTGCTTACATGAGACAATGCTCGTCTGAGCATTGTCTCAGGTTAGCACTGTCTTAGGTTTTCACTGTCTCAGGTTACCATTGACTCAGGTTAGCACTGTCTCATATTAACACTGTCTCAGTTTAGCACTGTCTCAGGTTAGCACGGTCTTAGATTAGCATTGTCTCAGGTTAGCACTGTCGTTGGTTAGCATTGATTCAAATTAGCACCGTCTCAGGTTAACATTGTCTCAGGTTAACATTATCTCAGGTTAGCACTGTCTCAGGTTAGCATTGACTCAGGTTAGCACTGTCTCACTTTAGTAATGTCTCGGGATAGACTGTCTCAGGTTAGCATTGACTCAGGTTAGCATTGACTCAGGTTAGCACTGTCTTGGGTTAGCACTGTCTCAGGTAAGCATTGTCTCAGGCTAGCATTATCTCTAGTTAACACTGTCTCAGATTAGCACTGTCTCAGGTAAGTATTGTCTCAGGTTAACACTGTCTCAGGTTAGTATTGTCTCAAGTTAGCACTGTCTTTGGTTAACACTGTCTCAGGTTAGCACTGTCTCAGGTTATTACTAGTTATACCAGTTCGTAACCCATTATACAGTATTTTGTGTGTCTAAACACAATGATACCTGTGAGTATGACGGATTGATAGTGAGACAAATACTAACCTGTATAATGATAAACTGTATAATACTACTACTTTTACTACAGTTCATGGGGGGCAGCCATCTTGGATTCTGAAAGGAAAAATTCCATTAATGGAACAACCCGGTCTATATTCAGTATATTCAGGTAGTCAGCTGACATCATTCTTTCAGCACATACTGTTGCTGAACCTAAACCTGCAGACCAACTGCATCAACCCCAGATCATAGCCCCGCCCCAAAAGGCTTGTACAGTTTTTCCTAATACTCCCATCACTCTGCAACATAGTAAATCTGGACTCATCAGACCACATGACCTTTTTTCATTGCCCCAAATTGCAATCTTTATTAAAACCGTTTTTGATAGTTAGCCTTGCTGATAAGTGGTTTTCTTAGAGCTACTATTTAGTCCAAATCCCTTGAGTTCTCTTCACTTGTGCATGTAGAAATGCTCTTACTTTCACTATTAAACATATTCTGGAAGATGATGTTCCTCAACTGGCGTTGGACAGTTCTTAGCCAGATTTTAATAGTTTCAGCAGATCAGTCTCCTTAAATGTTTTATCTGCTTGATGCATGCCAAAGATTTGACCTAACATCTTTTCCACAGCCACAAAACAAGTCTTTTCACATGATTGTTTCACAATTGAGAAGCTACTCTCTGCATCAGCTGGGTTAAATAACTTGTTGCCATCTGAAACATTATAATCACCCATGCATTAATTATCCAATGGGAAGCTCTTACCTATTTGCTTATTTAAATCCAGGCGGTGACCTTTTTTGGTCAGGCACTGAATATTCCCATTGTTCTCCATTGTTGCAGTAATATTAACGATTCTACACAGCTAATAGTGATTCAGCAAAACTAGACTTGCATGACTTCCAATCAGGAATTGCTAGCCACATTTAAATCCAGGCTGCTGGTGTTTATACTGGATACACTTTAGGCTAAATAAGGTTAGATTTATGAGAAAACTGATGAGAAAAATGATTTTCACAGTGAAAAATACACTAACAGGATTTAAACTGGGGTCGTTTACTCAGTTAGAGAGCTATGCTAGTGGCTCTGCACTGATTAGCACACAGCAAGAGGTTAGCATTCTAATCAGAGCTGAGACGCTGCATGAATTTCTCTACTTTCATTCATTTTTTTGTATTTATTCAGTGTCTTGTCCTTTGGTTCACAGCAATGTTCTGCCGTGGTTAAATGGTTACCATAACAGACTGTTCTCAGGGAATTGTTTTTATGAGCCTCCAGGGGACTTTCTTTAAGCGATAAATGAAAAAAAAAACATACGTATGTCCAGAAAGTACAAACAAAACACAGTCTGCTGTTGGAAAAACATTGCCTAAATGTTCTGAGAGTCACGCAGCCAGCAGAGTGACATTAGTGTTGTAGTCAATACCAGTAGAGCCAAGCCAAGATTAGGTTAAGACCAAGACCAAGACAAGGACAGGTAATGCTCAAATCAAGACCAAGTCAAGACTGAGATCAGGACCAGGACAAGAAAAAAGGAGAAAAAAAACACACACACATTACGAAAAATACAGTTTATGTGAAATATATTTAGAAATATACTGTACTTTTACAATGCATGCAAATGTATATTTAAACACATTTGGCACATTAAAAAAAATACATGCATAGGTAAATATATACATATATCAATATAAAAAAAAAGGAAAACACAGAACAGACACACAGAACCACGTTTGACATATAATACAATGAGCTACTTTGACATACACTACCCTACTTTCAGCTTATTAATTGTTTAAAAATAGTGATTTATTTGCATGGGTAATGCTATGCCCCTATCACTAGCATTGTAAGCCTGTTGGAAGCACTGGCTTAAAGCACTGTGCTGGAGAACAGAGGTGGTCTATTCAACAAAAGTTTTTTACTTTTTTTATGTTTCACTACACAAACTTCATTTCACACCGAATTTGTCCTTTAAGGTAAAATATAATTTTCCTTAATGCACTGCAATTGATTGACACACTTTGATATTAAACAATATATCTGAAGTGTATTTTCATTATTGGTGTCAAATCATGATTAATCACACTTTTTCTTTCTTAAGATTTAGGAAAGCTGTCAATAATTGTTATTTAAATGTGAATAAAAGAATCAGCGTTAGAAACAATGATTTCTTAAAAATGGTATTAATTACAACAATTTCCTGTGACTAAATTAGGAGTAAATCAGGATGCCATATCTTTAAATGCTGGTACTTAATTGTATTTTTGAAAGAGGCAGTAACAATGCTGTAATGGTTTACACCTGACAGACTAGAGTTTTTTTTTTACAGTATTATAATATCTCAGGGTATATTTACTGTATTATAATAGGGTAGTTTTACTATATTATAATATATCAGAGTAGTTTTGATGTATTATAATATCTCAGGGTAGTTTTGATGTATTATAATACCTTAGGGTAGTTTTTCAGTATTATAATATCTTAGGGTAGTTTTTACTGTATTATAATATATCAGGGTAGTTTTGATGTATTATAATATCTTAGGGTAGTTTTACTGTATTATAATATATCAGGGTAGTTTTACTCTATTATAATATATCAGAGTAGTTTTGATGTATTATAATACCTTAGGGTAGTTTTACTGTATTATAATATCTCAGGGTAGTTTTGATGTATTATAATATCTCATGGTAGTTTTACTGTATTATAATATCTCTGGGTAATTTTGATGCTTTTTAAACTAGAATATTGTAACGTTCTGAGCTCCTGAGTTTAACTGAGAGCTTTAATGAAGATAGTAAACTCTAGTGTAGCTCCATATTCCACACTCAACAGCTTGAAAAGAGGAATCGTGCAATTGGCTGTGTGTGTGTGTGTGTGTTTATGTGTGTCTGACTTTCTCAAGTGTGAGAGAAAGAGAGAAATAGAAAGAGCATAAACTTCAACATATATAAAAGTATATGTAACCTACTTTCTAAACTCAACAGTAAGCGTTGCTGTTTTGTATCTCTGAATAAAACTGCTAATGTGTCACCAGGCCTGGTCAATCTTGTTATGTGATTTTTTTTTTAATTAATGAGTTAAAGTTACCTGATTAACTGTATCTGTTAATGTGTTAATGTTGATATCACTATTTTTTATATATAAAGAAATGCAGGCCTGTATAATACTTTTCAAAGGATAAACTGTTTTTTTTACAGAGTACAACGGAATAAACTGTGCTTATATGCTGCACAGTTAGATAAATCAATAAATGCAATCATATATAATGATAATTTTAAGGTTTCAGCTTTAAAAAAACAGATTTCCCTACATAAACATCACACTCAGCTTTTCTCCTCAGCAGACAGGCAGCAGTGCCCATCAGATAGGAGGGGAAAGGCCGGCCTGTGCTCTTTAAGAAAAACCGGAGCAAACCATTTTCACACAGAGGGGGGGGGTTTATGTTTAAAAAGGTTAAACATCGTTCGCTAGCATTTAGAACGTATATATTTGCACATATCAACTTAAATAAGTGTCATTTTAATAAATTATACGTTTAATTTAGAGTTTATTGCACTGTTTAACTGTTAAACTGCGATTTTGTTGACTGCATGTGCCGCGGTCTCCCCTATCAGCGGTAGAATGCAGGCGCCCTATGCAGCAGGCTTTCAGTAAGCCAGTCAGTGGAGCCAGTCAAAGCCAGGCTGAGGAAAGCAAGTCGACAGGGAACGCCAAGAAAACAGGATCGACACCATCATTTCCAGCCCCAGCCCAGCTCCAGGGTGAGTTAGCAGCCTTTTTTAGCCTTTATCAGGTGTGTCTGGTCCGTGCAGGTCGGGGTGTGTGTGTTATAGTCTCAGGAAGAGCCCTGTGGATCAGTACCAGCAGGAACTCTGAGCCCAGTGTGTGTTCAGCAGCAGCAGCAGCAGCAGCATCCCTGCCCTATTGTTCAGCTGCTGGCATCCCCAGTGCCAGGGACATGCATGCAGACAAGCAGCTGCTGAGCTGTTAAGGTCATATTCTCTATGATAGCAGAGGATTTATGGTGATAAATGGTATGATCTGATTGTGTATGATCTGTGGGATGAGCTGAATGAGTGTGTGTGTGTTTGCTGAAAGTGCATGCAGGCTTTCATTCATCATCCATCAGATACACATATATATAGCTACTGTATGCCTTTTCTGATTGGGTGCAGCTGCAGCCAAAGGTGGTGTGTGTGTGTGTGTGTGTGTACTGTCATGGAGCACCTTTAGCTAGGCCTGTCACCATAACAGGTTTTGTTTGCTGGAACAAATTGTGATAAACAGTATTATTGTCATTATAAGACTATTGTATGTCACTGATGTAGCTAATGATAGTGTCATAGCATAATGCAGTATCTCAATTTTGAATAGTAATAGAGAAACTTTTTTTGTTATTGAGAATGTGAAGAAAAATATCGACATACCATTGTTACTAAGAAAACTGGGTAATATTAAGGTCAGCAAAACTTAATTGAGTTTTTGTACAATAAAAAAAGATGACATAAGGCAGGTGATTTGCAGGTTGTAGGATGATGTAAACAGGACTATAGAATGGTACAGGTTGGGTGTTATTGTAAACAAGCCTAAAGCAATATTAATATGGGCCCATCTTGCCAGCTGGGGAAAATCTTATATGTTTAAGAATTTTTAATATATTTTAGGAGTTTAGGAGTGTGTTCTATGATTTTTGTTAATCAGAGTAATGGGAGGAATCACTTATTTTAGGAAATTTACAGGTTGTAGGGTGTTGTAAACAGGCCTGAAGATAATGTAAGATAATATAAACAGACCTAATGAATAATATAAGTCCACTTTCGGGTGGAAAGCTCATATTTAAGAACAGTTCATAAATTTTAGGAGTTTTTTTATGTTCTAAGGCTTTAAATCCAACATGGATAGTGTGTTTTGTGTTTGTGAGAAATTAGAGAAATGGGAATAATCACTTTTTTTATTTTACTAAATTGTGAAATGCACTTTTTTTTGTTTTTGGGTGGTTTACAGGTTGTATGGTGTTGTAGACAGGCCTGTCGAATTATATAGGTTAGCTCTGCTGGTGGAAAATGATAGAAATTGGGAAATTGGTTTTTGGCCTTGTACGTAATTTGCAACATGTGTGTTATTGTGAACAGGCATTAAGAATAATCTATTTTAACTCTACCTTGTGGAAAGCTGGTTTGCAGGTTGTAAAATGATGTAAACAGACCTATAGAATGATATAGGTCGGTTTTGCCAGTGGAAAACTCGTATTTAAAGATATTTCATTAATTTTAGAAGATTTTATGTTTGTAAATTACAGAAATGGGAGGAATCAATTATTTATAATTATATTAACAGCATAAATAATAATATATGATCACTTTTCCTCATGAAAAGCTGGTTGTGCAGGTTATAAGATGATGTAAGATCATGTAAATAGACCTATAGAATGACATAGGTCCGCTTTGCTCGGGAAAAGCTCATATTTAAGAATGTTTTCATGTAGTGATGCTCTAATTGCAGCATTTATAATGTGTTTTATGTTTGCAAATTATAGAAATGGGAGGATACACTTATTTTACTAATTGTGAAATGTTTTTTTTGGTTTGTGGTTGATTTACAGCTTGTAGTATGGAAATATATAGGTCCACTTTGCAGATGGAAAGCTGACAGAAATGGTAAAATACACTGTTCTGTTTTTTCTGTCTTTGGAGGTAATTTACCAGTTGTGGGATGATGGAAACAGGTCTATAGAATGATATAGATCCACTTTGCAGGGGAAAGCCAATTTATGTTATTTTTAAGGACATTTAAGAGCCACCAGGTTCCTCACATTGTTTTAATCACATACTGTTTTTTTAATAGTAATGGGTTTTAGGTGTTTTTCATGCATCAAGGCCCTAATTGTAACATTATTATTGTTTTTAAGCTGCCCTTGCATGTAATTTTGCAACATATGTGTTATTGTAAACTAGCATTACGTGTATTACATATATGTATAAATACTTTGCTGGTAGAAATTGTGAAATGCATTTTTTTTGTTTTTTTAATGTAATCAACAGGTTGTGGGATAATGTAAACTGACCAATATAATAATAAAGGTCCACTTTGATGGGGAAAGATCATATTCAAAAGTAATTTAGGATACACACTGTCCATTACTGTAGCCAATTGTTTTGTTATCACATGATTGTTATTTTATTGTTTTGATAAGAATAGATTTAGGTGCTTTTAATTAAGGTAAGGCTGTAATTGCAGCATTATTCGTGTGTTTTAAGCTGGTAGACGTTCTACAAATACAATATTTTTTTGCCTTGCATGTAATTTGCATCATGTGTGTTATTGTGAACAGGCCTGTAGGATGGTACAGGTCCAATTTGCTGGTGGAAAGCTGAGAAACGAGGAAATACACTGGTTTTAGTTTGTTTGATGATGTAAACTTGCCTGTAGAATGATATGGATCCACTTTCCTGGGGAAAAGCTCATTTTAAGGACTTTTTTTGTTATCACATGATCCTTGTGCTCTTGCTTGTAATAGAATGATTTTACGCCTGTTAATGTAGTGCGGCTCTAATTGGACCATATTTATAGGCATTTAGGGTGCACCCTGTTCATCACTGTAGCCACTTGTATTGTAATCACATGATTGTTATTTTATTGCTTTGATAGGAATAAAATTAGGTGTTTTTTTTTCAGTGAAGCTCGAACAGTATTTGCAACATGTAGAATAGTGAAATAAAATAGAATGTACAGATGACTTTACAGTATACACAATATACGCAATACACACAATAAAAGAATAGGCAGTAACTTACACTATAGACATACTGACAAATGGAATTGCAAGGAAATACGTTAAGTATGATTGAATATATAAATATACAATGCTATCTAGATGTGCAGGTATCTAGAGAGCGTGTGTTTGTGTGTGTGTTTGTGTATGTGTGTTTGGAAGTGAGGAAATAGTCCAGTATGTAACAGAGTAACTATGAGTAAAGTGCAGGTACA
This sequence comes from Astyanax mexicanus, assembly GCF_023375975.1. NCBI lineage: Eukaryota > Metazoa > Chordata > Actinopteri > Characiformes > Acestrorhamphidae > Astyanax > Astyanax mexicanus. The sequence continues at coordinate 41,031,106 of NC_064425.1, forward strand.
GAATGAGTTGTGTGGGAAGTACAGGGTGCAGAATGCTGTATGTAGGATAATATGGGAAAGTCTGATAGGTGCAGTATAAAGTAAAGTGCAGGGTGCAGAGTTTGTGTAGATGGCAGTGGGGTGGTTTTTTGATAGACTGAATAGATCTCAGGATTTTTTTTGTATGCAGCAAGGAGATACTAGAAAGCAGAGAAATTTGGATTGGCATGGTAGAAATGTTAGGAACGTTTGAAAGCTTGGATGCCAGCCTGCTTGGACCGGTTGGGTGCACATAAGGTGAACGATCAGGCCTACCTGTGGTGCAGCAGGATGTGAAGGTGCTAAGCTCTCTGGGTTGGTGCCTGTTTGAAAAAGAGAGCATGGAAAACACCTTTTTCTGGTGCTTTTCTCGCTGCCCACTGTTCAGCTCCCCACCGTGAAGCGGTGCCTGGCACACGGCGCAACACAACATGGCTTTTGAGTTATATCACAGTATTAGGATTAGAACGGCTGAAAGGGTGGGGGATCATGCGCTCGGCACATGAAATAAGAACCTGGAGCAAAAAAGCATATCTGCAATCAGGGCACATCCTGTGCCGTCCCGTTACTTCTGTCATTCAGAAAAACTGGCAGGCCACACATATATTAGTGATTGGCCAATTCACATTTTTTCAGTTCCAGTACGATTCCATGCACAGCTGACAATACTGATAATAACATTCTGATCTTTTCTAAATAACTTTTTCTTTTCTTATCTAGAATTGATTTTTAATAATATAATCGATCTGATCTGATCTGATCTGATCAGACCAACGCATATTTTCTAAACATTCTGCTTAGTCCGATGACTGAACAGAAAAAAGATCCAGCATTATTCCAGCACTTTCCACACAAACACCTGGTGGGATAAAGCTAATATTTAACTAGAAATAATATCTCCCGTTTTTAAAAACTGCAGTATCATCGCTCCCCGGTGAGGATCCATGATTAATTGTGGAAAACAATAATAATCTCTCCTTCAAAGTTTCTTGTGTGACTTGTTTAGTGCATATTTTCTAAATTTGATTAGAATCAAAAATTAGATTTTTTTTGTGAAATAAAAAATCAGGCCTTAATCGCCCAGCAGCAGTTAACAGTGGTACCCAGCCTGGACATAAAACCGGTAAATGTGTTGAATAAAAGAAGTCACCCACTATAGGCTTGTCACGATTCAATTTTTTTTTTGTTTTATTTTAGATATATTGTCCCCAAAATTATTGTGACCGCACCAAAGTCCATTTGAAGTGAACCAACCCCAAACCACTGATTTCAGGAGGATGAGAGATCAGATAGGGACTTTAAACTGCTAACAGGCTTTAAAACAGCTTTTTGCGCTATTTATTAAATATTTCAGAAGTGACATAAACTTTAGTGAGGTTCAAAATGTACCATTCACTGATATAAAGATTTATTTGAGAGTAATCATACACTACAGGGCTGGTGACATACATTCGTCATATTGTATGTTTTATTAGCTGGTTTAAAGTAAAAGTGTAGTGAAACTAAGGCTAACAAGAAAACTATGGAAAATAGTGTTGAAATCACTGTTTTTGTGAAGTCACAAACTACTAGCCCTATTCAATTGCATCATTGATAAAAGGAGTTTTTCAGGCCACTCCATTTTAGCTCTACCAATTTACTCTTTAATGTAGTTATTTAAAGTATTTCTGGTTACTTTTGGAATTAAGTTTAGTGCAGGGAAACAGGAGCCGTTTGCACATTAAGAGCTGTCATGATGGCAATTTTTGTGGACGATATATCGTCCCAGAACTTATTATGATAAATGATATTATTGTAATTTTATGACCATTTAAATGCCACTGACATAATGTTAATGATAAAATAACAGAACATAAATCATTCATACCCTTTTAAAGACTGCAAAATTGTAATTAATCGTAGATTATTATGCCACAGTTTTCGCTTAGTTATTAAAGCATGGGTCTGGTATTGCACGACTGCTTTAAATACTGTTCACCGTTATACAGAAGATATCAAACAATATTGAGGTCATATTGATTTATTGTACAATAAGTTGATAATGTAATTATCGTGACAGGGCTAGTTAGGCAAATTTCTTATTTTGCAAATAGGAAACAAAAGTGGGAGATATGATAAAAATAATAGCAACTAATTGACTAATCGAAAAAATAAGTTATTAATAAAAATAAAAATTAATCTCTGTTATTAATGTGAACAAACATACAAATAAACACAGCAGATGATATCACCATTCATTGTGACAGGCATATACACATTAGCATTGACAGTACAGTATTTTTAATAATATAATGTTTAATGAAGAGAGGATGAAGAGATTGTATTGATTCATAAACCCATGCTTAACTTTAAGTAAGTAAACTAATCCAGATTGTGGGCTGTGGGTCTTTTCTTATGGATAGAGCTGGAGGATTTTGATTAGCTGTGTGCTAACAGGGCTAATATCTGTAGTCTGGTTTGAGTAACAGGTGTTAAAGGTCTTGGTTAATGAAATGTAAATGTGGGTCACCGGTGAGCGCTGAGGTTCAGCTGCTCTGAGGTTCAGGTTTAGCAGTCGGGGCTCTGCGGTGTTTTTTTCCGGTGCGGGCGTGGGTTACCTCAGATGTCTGAAGGGCATCGATCACTGCGGTGGAGGGCACTGCCTTGTTTAGCCCGCTGTACTGAGTCTGTCAGAATGATTTCCACTGCAGCGTCACACACTGTGCAGCGTTAAATCCATAGTGCACCTCAGTTTTACAGTTTTAGTCTGGAACTATGAGGATAATGTAGCTAATAAACAATGGCAAACTAGTGTTTACAAGTTAGCATGATGCTAACATCAGGCCTGCTGACTGCACACACTCTCCTCAGACTGTGTGGAGGTGTTTAGTTAGCTCCAATATTCTTCTTTTTAACTTGTCTGATACTATATAAGTATCTGTGATCAATAAAACAAAAAAAATGGACACTTCTAGCATATTTTGGGTGATTTTCCTTTGTAGTTTAGGACAACTTTAGTGATAAGGTTTTTGCCATATTTTTCTCAAATCCCACATTATAGTCAATCAATCAAGACTGGTGCCTGAAGTTTAATTCTTAATTTAATAAATAAATACATTTTACTCTAAAACTATAGCTAGGTGTCTAACTTACATAGCTAATTAGTGCTTCAACTAATGACTATTTTAGTAGTCTACTAATCTGATGCCTATTTTTTTTTGTTTAGTCGAATAGTCACTATAATATTTATCATGTCTTGTGTTTACTATTTGTAAAATAAGGGATTTGCCCAACTAGGCCTGCCATGATAATTACATTATTACATTGACTTATCGTACAATAAATGGACATGACCTCAATAATATTTGATAGTGGTTATATGAATGTCTATTGTGCTCATTTGTTCACATATAGTCGCTGTCCAATAAAAAAAAAAACTCCATTACTGAAAAATAATTTTAACAGACAAACTGTCCCTTACACTGTGCCAAAATTTATTGATAATGGGACCAATAGAAATACTTTAGAATTACCTGAAATAAACTTTTTTTTTTTTACATTGACTTGCATTGAAAGTTTTCACTCCCCTGTAAAGTTGCTGTTTAAAAGATACTTGTTTTGATTGGATAATGACAATATAAGAAAAAAGTATATATTTCCCAAACTATGATAAATTAAAATGCTGTTGTCTTCAAAAGGGTATAATTGCTTTGTTGTGCTGTCATCTTATCATTATGTCAGTGGCAGTTAATGGTATTAAAATTACAATAATATTGTTTATTTCAATAATATGTGTAACAATGTATAGTCCATTTTTTATTTTTTTTGTGACAGGCCGTTGGCAACAAATAAATTACACTTCCAGCTGTTCCAGGTTGTCTAGGTTTGTATTCAGTCAGTGGTGCACCTGTGTTTTCCATTGCCAAGATAGCAATACACCAGAAATGTACCTATATACACCATTTTCAGACCACCACGCCCATCAGTGTAGATATATTTACAAGCTCTGTTGCTATTACAAGGCGTGTAAATAGACTGACTGTTGGCGGGGTGTAAGATAGCAATGAGTAAGAAAGGGCCTATAAGTTAAATTCCAGCAGCAGCTCACCTGATTTACCATCATAAAGCTCTGATTCACCAAACCAGCGACTCCATGAGGAGAGCTTTGAAGATTTTTGATGAACACAGAGATGGAATACCACTACTTTCTGTTATTGTAATGTTATTTGTAATGGTAATGTTCACGTGTCTAAAACTGAATACACACATACAGTTTCTATTTAAGGTACGAGAAGCTACTGTATGAATTTGTTGGGTTAAACTGGTGTGTTAAACTGGTGTGTTGTAGTGCGGTTGGCTGGCGGGGCTCCAGCGGGTTTGTGAGGATGTGGAGTGGTGATTACAGGAGGAATGCCATGATGACTTAAGCAGAAGCAGCATGCAGAAATGAACACAGTTTGGAGGTAACAGATGAAAATGCAGTCAGACAGATTCTGTCGGAGAGGCCGGAGGGGCTGCACTGCTGCAGAGCTGCCCGGGTCCGGCACGGGCATCAGTTACAAAAATGGCGGCATTCGCCAAGTGGGTAGTGCCGGCTGCTATTAATACAGTTCAATATCATGATGTTTTCCAGATCAGACAATATTTAACTTAATCGACGATGATTATGAGATTGTGCTTTCTGAGTGCTGCTGCTCTGTGATAAAAAAAACTTAATTTCTGCATAATTAATGGGTTCAGGCTGGTCATGCAGAGAGGGTTTGGTGTGAAAGGCTTTGTGCTACAGGACGATTCAGCAAAAATGGTTATGATTACACTGCATGACACACTGTTTCACTGTTTCACTTCAGAGTTCTGAGCAGATTTTGACCTTAAAACCTATTACTGGTGCAGGGATACACAAAGAGTTCTGTGCGGAAAAGTAGTTCCCAAAGGAAACACATTTTGGTTAGATGTACGTCTATTTTGCCATCATCATCATCATTCCATATGAACTAAGAAGACTCACTGCTGGTACATTCAGGACTCTTTATTCAGTACAATACTCGTCAGGTTTCCAAAACTTCCAAGCACCACCGCTTGGTTTCAAGTTTACTGGATGTGCGCTGACCTCCAGCAGTGACTGGATCATGGCCTGTAATCCAGGGGTCAGTCGGGCCAGGCATCGTCTCTCAGGAGGGGAAAGTCCGCTTACGATATAAGGGTTGAGTTATGGGATAAAGTGGTCATGTGATGAAATCCTGCTGGAATATCCCTCAACCCTCAGCAGTGCCTCACTAACCCACCAGCATTGCATAACTGCTGCGGGAATTCAGCCAACAGTGGATTTCAGTCCAGCATGTTCTGCTCTCGCCAAAAGACCCGATCAGCCATAACATTAAAACCACCTGCCTAGTGTTGTGTGGATCAACTGAACCGTGGTCTGGTTTGTTTGCAGTGTGAATAACAAACTTTTTTTTATTGAGAATAATTGATTATACTCAACTCTCACACTTTTATCAAGGTGTATTACTTTATGCTCAAACACTAGTTAGTTTAAGTAAAGAGCAGGGATGGGAACAAGTCACTATGTTTCAAGTGACAATTAAGTCTCATGCCTTAACACTTATTTACAGAGTCAACTTCTGTGTCTTGAAAGTCAAGTCCCGAGTCAAATCCCAAGTCATGACACTCAAGTACCGGGTCAAGTCCCGAGTCTTGAGAGTCAAGTCCCAAGTCATGACACTTAAGTCTTGGGTCAAATCCCTGGTCTTGAGAGTCAAGTCCCAAGTCTTTACACTCAAGTCTTGGGTCATGTCCTGAGTCTTGAGAGTCAAGTCCCGAGTCAAATTCCAAGACATGACACTCAAGTACCGGGTCAAGTACCGAGTCTTGAGAATCAAGTCCCGAGTCTTGAGAATCAATTCCCAAGTCTTGAGAATCAAGTCCCGAGTCTTGAGAGTCAAGTCCTGAGTCGAATCCCAAGTCTTTACACTCAAGTCTTGGGTCAAGCCCTGAGTCTTGAGAGTCAAGCCCTGAGTCTTGAGAGTCAAGTCCCGAGTCTTGAGAGTCAAGTCCCGAGTCTTGAGAATCAAGTCCCGAGTCTTGAGAATCAAGTCCCGAGTCTTGAGAATCAAGTCCCGAGTCTTGAGAATCAAGTCCCGAGTCTTGAGTCAAGCCCTGTGTCTTGAGAATCAACTCCCGAATCTTGAGAGTCAAGCCCTGAGTCTTGAGAGTCAAGCCCTGAGTCTTGAGAGTCAAGCCCTGAGTCTTGAGAGTCAAGCCCTGAGTCTTGAGAATCAAGTCCCGAGTCTTGAGTCAAGCCCTGTGTCTTGAGAATCAAGTCCCGAGTCTTGAGAGTCAAGCCCTGAGTCTTGAGAATCAACTCCCGAGTCTTGAGAGTCAAGCCCTAAGTCTTAAGAGTCAATTCCTGAATCAAGTCCTGAGAAAGTCAAGAGGTTTTACACTTGTCCTGAATAAGTCTGCAACCAGGTTTTCTGCAAGATGTTTCTCCATGCAGGCCAGCGTGAGACGAGCGTTAATCACATGCATGTACCTGCACTCACTTCACAAAGATGAGCTTATTACAGTACCCTCACTCAAGTCCTATCACAGTGCGCTTTATTAAAATATACTCTTATACCACAAAGGTACAGTGGAAGTGTCAGGTTACAAGATGAACCAGTCACGTAGCCCCACACATGGCACCAGGAGTGGATAGCTTCCAAACCAGAGTTCGTTTTAAGTGAACCCTAGACCATTGATTTCAGGAGGACCAGCGGTCGGCACTCTAGGCCACTCCCGGGCTCTAAAACTGCTTTCACACTAGACCAAAGAAACCAAACCCGCACTCACTAGCGCTCCTGAGTCTGGTAAAGACTAGTGTGAATTTTTTTTTTTTTTTTTTTTTTTATATATATACATAGTGCTGCAGATTTGTGTACAGAGCTGTAATGCAGCTGCTTTCAGCCTCGGCCCCCTGACAGGTCTGCAGTTACAGCTCTAATCACTGCTTTAATGAATATGAAGGAGTCAGCAGTGAAAATGCTTAGCCTCCCTGACTCACAAACACCGCCTCACCCTGCTAGAAGAGCCCGGGAGTGTCCAGAGCGATCTGCATCACATGCTGAAAACGTCTCAACGCACTCCACACACTGAATGCTCCTTTTTGCTGTTTTGTAAGGTGGAACTGCGGGTCAGAACCGGTTTAGTAGAACAGCTGTCAGTCAGAGACAGTGACTGTATATAAGCGTGAGCAGCACATTAAAAAAAACATTAAAAAGTGAAGCCTCCACAGCACAAGCATCTCTGCTGACTGGTTACAGTATGATATGTTGCTTTGATCAACCTTATACAGCTCTGGAAATAATGAAGATACCACTTCAAAATAATCAGTTTATCTGATTTAACTATATATAGGTATATGTTTGAGTTAAGTGAGCTGAGCTGAGTTGAGTATTGTGGTTTTATTATATAAACTACTGATGACATTTCTCCCAAATTCTACCTAACAAAATTGCAATTTTTTATTTGCAGAAATAAAAATGGTCGCATTAACGAAAAAGATGCAGAGATTTCAAACAAAGAAAACAAGTTAATATTTATTTAGAAACAACAACAACACTAAAGTTTTATCTGAGGAAGATTTAAGGATCCATAATTGGTACAATAGCCTAGATTTTTAATCAAAGCTTTCATGAGTTTCGGCATGCTCTCCACCAGTCTTTCACACTGCTTTTGGGTGACCTTATGCCACTTCTCTTCCAGCAGTTCAGCTTGGTTTGATGGCTTATGACCATCTGTCTTCCTCTTGATTATATTCCAGAGGTTTTCAATGGGGTTCAGGGCTGGAGATTGTGTTGGCCATGTCTTGATCTGGTGGTCCTCCATCCACACCTTAATTGATGTATCTGTGTGGAATTGAGCATTGTAAAATGGCCATTGTGAGCTAAAATTAACTAGTTATTAGCCAGACAGCTAACATTTATACATACATTTAGGTATTTAGAAATGCCTAGGTCAGAGGTGTCCAAACTTTTTTTGTTGGGGGCCAGAAGGAGAAATATATTTCAAGTCACGGGCCACAGACTCTGTAATAAAACAAATAATGAAATATACCACTTTAAATAATACATTTACCTGACTACTTTCATTTACACACTATTTTACTTGACTTACTATCTTTATCTTTGACAGTGTTGTGTAAACTAAGATTTTTCAAATTGATGTTTCATTTCATGATGTCTCTTAATATTAAACTCCTTAATTACAGCAACTTTTAGACTCATTTGCCCTTTTTCTGCGGAACAACTGAACACTCTCTCCGCTATTAGACTCTTTTGCCCCGTTTTTCTGCGCTAGAAATGCACACCCTCTCCGCTTTTAGACTCTTTTGCCCCGTTTTTCTGCGCTAGAAATGCGCACTCTCTCCGCTTTTAGACTCTTTGCCCCGTTTTTCTGCACTAGAAATGAGCACCCTCTCCGCTTTTAGACTCTTTGCCCCGTTTTTCTGCGCTAGAAATGCGCACCCTCTCCGCTTTTAGACTCTTTTGCCCCATTTTTCTGCGCTAGAAATGCGCACCCTCTCCGCTTTTAGACTCTTTGCCCCGTTTTTCTGCGCTAGAAATGCGCACCCTCTCCGCTTTTAGACTCTTTTGCCCCGTTTTTCTGCGCTAGAAATGCGCACTCTCTCCGCTTTTAGACTCTTTGTCCCGTTTGTCTGCGCTATAAATGCGCACTCTCTCCGCTTTTAGACTCTTTGGCCCGTTTTTTGAGCTAAAAATGCGCACCCTCTCCGCTTTTAGACTCTTTGGCCCGTTTCTGACACCTAGCGTTCAAACGTTGAATCTCACATTATAAAAACCTGCTTAACAGCGGGCCAACTTTCATTCTATTTCTAAAACCTCCCGGGTTTGGACACCCCTGGCCTAGGTCTATTCCAAATAGCGTTTAAAACATTTATTTTATCTTTATTCAATACTCACTGGTAGTATATTTGGTTTGTTTAGGCAGAAAGCAGAGCTGAGCTCAGGTACTGTAATTTGGTGGAAATTTAAGTGGTTTGGTAACAGAATACATGGACTGCACTTTTACTGTTTGGGCATTACACTTACTGAACAATCTGTAATCTGCAGAACTGGGAATCCAGGGTTAAATATCTACTGTGATTGTAGTCAGTTAGGCTGCACTGTAAACTAAACTAAGCTCAATGAAGGCAGCCTGAGACACTGAGCTTGTTCTTGTTCTGTAAGAAGGGGGCAGATATGAGGATTTAGGCAGGATGAAAGAAGAGGCCAATGGAGGTCAGGGGTCAGGAAGTGTGCTGGGTGGCTGTGTGTATGTTTTGATTGGACGCAGAGTTCATGGGTGGATGTGGAGTGGTGCAAGAGAATTCACTGCTGTATTACAGTGAAGCTCCTCACTGTAGTGGCCTCAGGGTCTGTGTGTGTGTGTGTGTGTGTGTTCTGGGAGCTTTAGTGATTTCACCACTGAAGTCACTCTAATCTGGGCATCTCCCTGTGGGTGCTGGGAGCAGGCAGCAGGGCACTGTGGTGTGGGGGGCATGACCACTTTATGAATCTGCAGTTGGAGATTATTCTACACTAACAATTTTGCTAAAGACATGAGTGCTGTGTGTTGTTCTGATTTAGATTGAGATTCAGATTAAAAATACAAAAAACACAAGGGCATTTGAATTTAAATGCTGTAAGATTGAGGCCAAAGTCTGATATAGATTTATGTTTTATTCAGATGGAACTGGAGCTATTTTTTTGGCAGTGTAGCTAAATTATTCTAAGCTGTTTGTCTAAAAGTCAGTGGTGGTGAGCTGGCAATGTGGCTAATGGTGAGTGGTAAGCTGACGATGTTGCTAGTGGTGAGTGGTGGTGAGATGGTGGTGTTGCTTGTAATCAGTGGTGGTGAAATGGTGGTCAGTGTTGGCAAGCTAGTGAATTTGCTGGGGTTGGGCTGGCAGTGATACTAGTGGTAAGTTGTGGTGAGCTGGTTGTCAGAAGTAGTGAGCTTGTTGACAGTGGTTCTAAGCTGACTGTGTTTGTGGTCAGTGGTGATGAGTTGGTGGTGTTGCTGGTGGTCAGTGGTGGTGAGCTGAAAGGTGAGCTGGTGATTATTGGTGGTGAGTTGGTGTTCAGTGGTGGTAAGCTGGAAAGTAAGCTTGTGGTGAGCTTGTGATTTTGCTGGGGTTGAGCTGGTGGTAATTTGGAGGTGAGTGGTGGTCAGTGGTGGTAAGCTGGAAGGTGAGTGGTGGTGAGCTGGTGATTTTGCTGGGGTTGAGCTGGTGGGTATTGGTGATGTGGCTTGTGGTCAGTGGTGGTGAGTTAGTGGTCAGTGGTGGTGAGCTGGAAGGTGAGTGGTGGTGAGCTGGTGATTTTGCTGGGGTTGAGCTGGTGGGTATTGGTGATGTGGCTTGTGGTCAGTGGTGGTGAGTTAGTGGTCAGTGGTGGTGAGCTGGAAGGTGAGTGGTGGTGAGCTGGTGATTTTGCTGGGGTTGAGCTGGTGGGTATTGGTGATGTGGCTTGTGCTCAGTGGTGGTGAGTTAGTGGTCAGTGGTGGTGAGCTGGAAGGTAAGCTTATGGTGAGCTGATGATTTTGCTGGGGTTGAGCTGGGGGTTATTGGAGGGGAATTGGTGGTCAGTGGTGGTGAGCTGAAAGGTGAGCTTGTGGTGAGCTGGTGATTTTGCTGGTTATTGGTGATGTGGTTGGTGGTAAGTGGTGATGTGGCTGGTGGTTATTGGTGATATGGCTGGTGGTCAGTGGTGATGTGGCTGGTGGTTATTAGTGATGTGGCTGGTGGTCAGTGGTGGTGAGCTGGAAGGTGAGTGGTGGTGAGCTGGTGATTTAGCTGGGGTTATTAAGCTCATGGTTATTGGTGATGTGGCTGGTGGTAAGTGGTGATGTGGCTGATGGCCATTGGTGGTGAGCTGGAAGGTGAGTGGTGGAGAGCTGGTGATTTAGCTGGGGTTATTAGGCTCATGGTTATTGGTGATGTGGCTGGTGGTCAGTGATTGTGTCTTTGAGCTGTGTGATGGTTTAGTGGTGTGTAATTCTCTGGGGAAGCTTTAGGCCCATCTGTTTGATTCCTCACATCAAGAGGGGGACGCAGCTGCCTGGCCTGACCCCCGGCAGGGCTCTGTAACCTACCCAGCCATGGTGTGTGATTGTGTGTAGCTGTGTGTGTGTGTGTGTGTGTGTGAGAGAGAGAATGTGTGTAGGTGTGAATCTGGGGCTCCCGTTGGGGCTGCTGGTGGTTCATTATTGATCCTGATCCAGAACTCTGATACTGAGAGCTCTGTTTTTTGGCATTATCAGACTACAGCTCTCTCACTACACTCTGCTCAGAGATATAAATCACATCCCCTGACTGAAGATGGTCATTTGTAGTTATAAAAAAAGTAAAACATATCTTTAGAAGGTTAACCCTAAATATCTGCTATAAATGATTTAGTATATAGAATCTATTTTAGATCGATTTTAGGTCTACAATAAGTAATTCAACATTAGGATAATATAATATAAATTATTCAGTAGTTAAAATGAAGTTACGTATGTAATATTAAAAATAAATTATATTGTATCTTCAATTAATGATTTCATACCTAATATTAAAATGTTGATGTGTACAATAAATTATTCAGTATCTTCATTAAATGTTTGCATATCTAATCAAAATGAAAAGGTTTTAGAAAGAAGTATCTACAAAAATGTATTCATTGAATAGTTCTGTATCTAGCAAACATGATTCAGTATATAGTATAAATCAGGGGTGTCCAAACTTTTTTTGTTGGGGGCCAGAAGGAGAAATATATTTGAAGTCACGGGCCACAGACTCTGTAATAAAACAAAAAATGAAATATACCACTTTAAATAACACATTTTTCCTGATTATTTCATTTACACCTCATTTTACTTGACTTACTATCTTTATCTTTGACAGTGTTGTGTAAACTAAGATTTTTCAAATTGATGTTTCATTTCATGATGTCTCTTAATATAAAACTCCTTAATTACAGCAACTTTTAGACTCTTTGCCCCGTTTTTCTGAGCTAGAAATGCGCACTCTCTCCGCTTTTAGACTCTTTGGCCCCGTTTTTCTGAGCTAGAAATGCGCACTCTCTCCGCTTTTAGACTCTTTGGCCCGTTTTTCTGAGCTAGAAATGCGCACTCTCTCCGCTTTTAGACTCTTTGGCCCCGTTTTTCTGAGCTAGAAATGCGCACTCTCTCCGCTTTTAGACTCTTTGGCCCGTTTTTTCTGCGCTAGAAATGCGCACTCACTCCGCTTTTAGACTCTTTGGCCCGGTGTGTCTGCGCTAGAAATGCGCACCCTCTCCGCTTTTAGACTCTTTTGCCCCGTTTTTCTGCGCTAGAAATGTGCACTCTCTCCGACTCTTTGGCCCGTTTTTTTGCGCTAGAAATGCACACCCTCTCCGCTTTTAGACTCTTTGGCCTGTTTCTGACACCTAGCGTTCAAAGTTTGAATCTCACATTATAAAAACCTGCTTAACAGTGGGCCAACTTTCATTCTATTTTTAAAATACGCCGCTCCAAAATAGGAAACGGGCCGTAGTTTGGACACCCCTGGTATAAATGATTCCAAAGCTTGTACAAATGATTCAGTATCTATTACAGAAGATTCAGTATTTAATATAAATGATATGGTATCCACTGTACATTTAATGATTTAGTATCTAGAATAAAAAAATGCAATATCTAAAATAAGTGATTCAGAATCTAAGATGAATGATTCTTGATCTATTCAGTATCTGCAATAACAGATTTAGTATCTAGAAAAATGATTTAGTATTTAATATAAATGATGTAAATTCTACAATTAATCACAATCTAGAAAAAATAATTTGGTGTCTAGTGTAGAAGGTATAGTACATAGTAATAATTCAGTGTATGCTGTTAGTTATACAGTATCTACTGTAAAATATTTGAAATAAAAGATTCAGTAAATGCAAGTGTGATGGGTAAATGTAAATGTAAAGTATGTGGTGAGTGTAATGAATGATTTGGTATGTAGTATAAGTAATTTGGTATCTACAATTATATTCAGTATGTAATGTAAATAAATTAATGGTAATTTAGATAGACAGACAGACAGACAGACAGACAGATACTTTATTTATCCCAAAAGAAAATTTAGGCATCCAGCAGCAACAACACAATACAATAAGAAACATATTCAAACATAAATTAAAACACAGAAGAATAGAAAATATAAGGCTATAAAAAAATTTAAATTTTTTGCATGTAGCTGCTCCTCTCTCCAGGTTTTGAAATGCACGCACACTCACTCACAGCTGCTGTAAAGTGTGAAAAAAGCATAGTTAAGTAGCATTTCTTAGTTTTCTGCTTTTAGCCAGAGTTGTGCAGTATAACTGATTGCCGTGGCCACTTTTGAAGCTCCGCAGTTGACAGCAGACTATGTGCTAAGCAATATGAAAACCAGGTCATATTTTAACCAGCAGATGGTCTCCTCACAAACTATAATTAGAGTATAACTAGTTTTACCGCATGCAATTTTCCCAATCCCAAAAGCACCCTGAAACGAGCTTTATTCTCTTCCTATTGGCTAATTTTATCGGCCTCAGGATGGTGAAGGACTTTAGTGGTTAAAGGGGTTAAGCTGGTAGAGTGAAGTCTAAACTGATGGTTTTGTTGGTCATGCTGGTTCACCAGTTCAGACAAGTTTGAGCATGACTCGTTAGGGTTTGTTTAGTCATGTGATCTTCCTGTCTTGTCTTTATCAGTTTGAAAAGATCCGGTGGTGGTGTTGGTGGTGTTGGTGGTTATGTCAGCAGCAGCAGTGTAGTGTAGGTCCACTCGGCGTGTTTACAGGATCCTGGGCTCGGTGTTCCTGGGACTGAGCCGGATCCAGCCCCGGGTCAGCTGAAGGAGGATTAAACCTGCTCCACCGCTGAGAGCGTGAACTAGTTGACAGAAGGCCGCTGTAGCCGGGCTGGGTGAAGGCCCTGCAGCAGATGGCTCATCCGCAGGACCCGGCAGGATATCAGCTCAGGTGCTGCATTCCTCCTCCTCCTCATCTTCATCCTCATCTTCATCATCATCTTTTCATCCAACACAAATGACTCCCTCTGATTACTACAGTACTCATTCTTCTGCATGCTGCACAACCCTGAATTATGTCTGAAAAAAAATGGTTTTGGTTTGCTTTTTGTTTGGTCTAATTTGAGTTAGGCTGGGTTTGGTTTGGTCTGTTCTGAGCCTGATTTTGTTTCTGGTGTTTGGTTTTGAATCTGGCTTTGTTTTATTTTTGGGTTGGGTTGGGTTGGTTTGGTCAGAGTTTTGGTTTGGTCTGTTCTAGACATGATTTTGGATTTGGTTTGGTCTGATTTGGGTCTGGCTTAATTTTTTTGATCTAATTTAGGTTGGGTTTGTTTGGTTTGGATTTGGGCCTTATTTGGGTTTGGTTTGGTCTGGGCGCTTTATAAGCTTTTTGGGTCTGGTATGGTCTGGTCTGTTTTGGTCTAATTTGGGCTTGGTTGGGGATTGTTTCATCTGATGGGGCCTGATTTTGGGTTTGGGTCTGGCTTGGTCTGAGTTTTTTGGTTTGGTTTGGTCTGCTCTGAGCCTGATTTGGGTTTGTTTTTGGTAAATTGATTTGAGTTTGGTTTGGTCTAGTTTGGGTTTGGTTTGGTAACATTTGGTATGGGCCTTCTTTGGGTTGGGCTTGATTTGTTTTGGCCTGTTTTGGTTTGCTTTCATCTGGTTTGTTTTGTGGTTCGGCCTGGTTCGGTTTGGTCTGGGCCTAATTTGGGTTGTGGTCTGGTCTGGTTTGGTTTTGTCTGGTGTGGGCTTGATGTGTCTTTAGGTCTAGTTTGATCAGACTTCTCTGGGGTGGGGTTATATAAGGAAATACAGAAATGTGCTGTGTTAAAATAACTATTGTATTTAGCGTTTGTACAACTACTAATGCATTTTGAGTGTGAAAATGCTATGATAAATATTGTGTATCAAGAAAATGTCTTTAAATATGATAATACAGTATTTGTATTGTATTACCCAGTCCTACTACGCTGCTGTTTGATTGCATACAAATTCTCACTGTAAATCGTTCCACACCGGTCCACTATGTTGGATCTGCTGGAGTTATGAATGATGTAGGCTGACGAGGCTCTGAAGGTAAACAGTGAACTGCTGAACTGTGTGTGATTCGTCTGACCGCAGGATTAGAGTGACCCAAATCCTCTGGACGTAGGGGAGAGAGGCTGCATGTTCTTTTCTTCTAAAACTCGGGAACATGGCGAAGAGCAGGCCGGCTCTGGATTTAGCATCAGCAGATGAAGCTCCCTGTAGACATGCTGGGCTTTATTTCTGTTTATTTTGTGTCGTCTGTTTGGACGTTTCTAGAATGACCCATTTTAATGTTAAACTGCATGTAATGTTGAATATCTGACTGAAACCAGAACTCATAACTGCCCTGCTCTTTATTCATGCCTTCATAAGTTGGGCTGCTACTGTAAATCGCTCTCCAGGCAGGCAAACAATAGGATTAGCTTTAGTCTGTACGTACGTGGGCGGGCTAGCATTGGTGCTGGTGCTGGTGGTGGGGGGTGTATCCTCTCCTATTATGTCAAATCTTTTTCTTAGGCTGCATTTAGAGCACACAGCCACCCAGATTTACATTTTTACTGTTTGAAATAAAAACAGAATTAAATCCTGATTTAGATCCTAATTCAATCGATTATACTGGTATTTCAGCAAATGGATGAGGACAGATCTTCAAAACACATTCTGGTTTTGGGTGAAATGGTTCTTTTAGAGCTGTATATGTTTCTTCAGTCAAACCAATAAGTATTCAGTAGCAGCAAATACAACCAATCATTGATCAATAATATCTATGACATACAGTTAGTAGCTCAGTGAAATCTATTATATATATTAGGGCTCAGTAAGACCTATGTTGGTCAATTAGTATTCAGTAGCAGTACTGACAACCAATCTGTGCTCAGTTAAACCTATTGGAGACAATCAGTATTCAGCAGCCAGTTGCATATCAGTGAAATAATATTACAGATAGTCAGTATTCAGTAGCAGTAATGACAACCTATCGCAGCAAAGGTAGCCAATCAGAGCTCAGTTAAACCTGTTGGACACCATTACTATTCATTATCAGTAGTGACGGGCAATCAGCACTCAGGTTTTACTAAATGCTGCCTGTCACTGCCACTTCTATCACAGCCAGTCAGCACTTAGTAGCAGAAGGGCCAGCCAATCAGAGCTTAGTAGTGACAGCTAATCAAAAGTAAGTAAAACCTATGCTAGCCAGTTAGCATTCTGTAGAAATAATGCCAGCCAGTCTACATTTACTAGCAGTAATGCCAGCCTGTCAGAACTTGATAGCAACAATGCCAACCAATCAGCTCTCAGTTGCAGTAATGCTAACCATTCAGCTCTTAGTAACAGTAATGTCAGCCAGTCAGCATTCAGTAAGAGTAATGCCAGCCACATAAGCACTTGGTAGCAGTAATGCCAGACGGTCAGCATTTAATAGTGGTAATGCCAACCAATCAGCACACAGTAACAGTAATGCCAGCCAATCAGCATTTGGTAGCGGTAGTACCAGCCAATCAGCACTCAGTAGTGGTAATGACAACCAGTCCAGAACTCAGTAATGTTGTTACGACTGCACAACCCCAAGTAGAAACCAGATAAAAAAAATCTTAGGATGTTACTAGGGTTCAAGTGGACTCTATCCTCTCCCTGTGCCACTTGTGTGGTTATGTGATTGGTTCATTTTGTAACATGGTGCTTATAAGCTCAGCTTTGTGGTTTGAGAAGAAGCATCTTTTCCTACCAGAAAGGCTGCAGGTGTGGAGAAGCTCCTGCCTGGTGTAACACTTCCAAGAATATCCCAAAATCTCTGTTCTTCAATGCTTGAGCAGCAAACGGGTGAAGCTTATGGGAGGCTACACTCCTATTTTATAAATTGATGCATGGAATTGTGCAATCGATTCACAGTTCAGATGGAGTTCTAGTGTGATTATAAGCCCCTCCCACAAACAAGCCCAGACTGGACCATACAGGTGCTGGTCAACGAATTAGAATAATTTGAATTAGTGCAATCATGAAATTCTTTGAATGCATTTTTTGTGCAGAAAGCAAATCAGGTGTTCACCGCACCTGTCCTACTCGTTAGACTAATCACAGAACTCGTTACCTGGAAAAATTGCTCAGCTGAGCTTTCCAAAAGGCCCATTTAGGCCATTTAACTGTGACACTGTTGTTTTATTGAATTAGAATAATGGAGAAACCGTTTCATTGAATTAGAATAATTTTTATTATAATTACAATCATCACTTTCTCAGTATTTTGTGGCTGCCCCCTTGGCTTGTATGACTGCCTGAAGTCTCCGCGGCATCGATTTGACCAGCTTGTCGCAAGTTTCCGCACTCACAGCTTCCCAGGCAGTGGCGATGTTCTGCTTCAGTTGGTCCAGCGTAGTAGGCTTTCTGTCGCGAATTTTCTGCTTGACGATGGCCCAAAGGTTTTCAATGACATTGAGGTCAGGCAAGTTGGCCGGCCATGCCAAAACTTCAAGCTGTTTTTTAGTGAACCAATCTTTGGTCGACTTTGCCGCATGAGCCGGTGCAAGATCCTGTTGAAATATGAAGTCTTCGCCGAACTGTTCCTCAACAGTCGGAATCAGGAACGTTTCCAGAACATCTTGATATACGGCAGCATTGACAGTCTTCTTGAGGAAGCAGAGTTTCCCTACACCTCGAGCGGACATGCATCCCCAGACCATAACGCTCTGGGGAAACTTGACGGATCTTCTCACGCACTCGTGATTGTAGGTTTCGCCACCACGACGCCAGACACGAGGACCTTGGTCACTGAATGAGATGCAGAAGCGTGATTCGTCACTGAAGACCACTTTCTGCCAGTCTTCAGCAGTCCACTCGCCGTGTTCTTTGGCCCACTTCAGCCGTTTCTCCATTTGTTTCTTGTTCAGCATCGGTTTTACTGCTGGAACGCGAGATTTGAGTTCGTGCAGACGACGGTAAGTGGTTGATCTGGAGACGTCAGCGCCGGTCTGCTTGTTCCACAAGTCGGTGAGCTCGGAAGTGGACTTGAACCGGTTGCTGACTGCGATCTTTCTCAGCTGCTTGTTGTCGCGAGCAGAAGTTTTTCGGACGCCGGAACAGTTGGTGCGCTTGCTGCAGTTTTTCTTGAGAGCTTTGCAGACGGAAGACTGGCTGATGCCGAGCTGCTCAGCAGTTTTAGTTTGGGTCAAGCCTTGTTGGCGAAGGGCTTGAATTTGAGCCACTATTCCGGTTGAGAGGTCGCGCTGCTTACCCATGATTGATTTTACAACTTAGAAATTCTACTCAACCCTGACTTTATACTGCACAGTGAACACTCTTCACAGAAAACAAAAATTCGAGCATTTATTCTAATTCAATGAAACGGTTTCTCCGTTATTCTAATTCAATAAAACAACAGTGTCACAGTTAAATGGCCTACATGGGCCTTTTGGAAAGCTCAGCTGAGCAAATTTTTTTCCAGGTAACGAGTTTTGTGATTAGTCTAACGAGTAGGACAGGTGCGGTGAACACCTGATTTGCTTTCTGCACAAAAAATGCATTCAAAGAATTTCATGATTGCACTATTTCAAATTATTCTAATTCGTTGACCAGCACCTGTAGACTGGGTATAGCTGGACAGAGCATAGTCTCTTAAAAAAGAAGCAACCGGGCGCACCCTGCTGTTCGGTTGCAGAAAGCTGTGTAACCCCACCCATCCCCATAGGTTTTAATGGCAAAACAGGCAACTTTCAATCACGTTTTTTTTTTACCAATATACTGTAATTCTACCTCCTTTATTTACATGCAACAGCTAGTGTAACCTCTGCTTATATTGTCAATTTTTTATATCCCCACAGAATTAGTTTTGTAAAAAACGAAAACTGTTTCAATTGTTCTTGGCAAACTGTTGGACGTGGATCTGTTCTTTCCAACAGAATCAATCAGCACAGCCTGACCTCACCTGAATATCCGTCCTCGCGCTGCTCAATAATTGTTCTTGCCCACTTGAAGGTCAGCATAAGTCTTAGCTTATGAGTTTACCCTGGCTTTACCCGAACTTTCAGCAGCAGGGCAGTGAGAGCAGTGCTGGAAAGGTAATCCTACAGAAACCTGGCCTGCAGGCTGTGCTGATTGGATTATTTACTGCTTCTGCTCTCCGCTGAGGACGCCCACCCTCGCGCTATACCACCGCACCAGAGTTCTTGTTTTCGTCTGCAGTGTTCTTCAGGAACGGGTGTTTTATATTCAGCGTTGATTCCTGTACAGGCGTTCTCCATAGCTCCGCCCTCCACCCGCCATAGCAGTTGAAACACTGGTCACCGTGCCCACCTGTGATTAAAGCAGGCGGTCAGCGTGCATTAGCGTAATGTAATCTGTCAGAAGGTTAACTGCTGTCCCTGTTGGCTTACCAAGACCTGGTAGTAGGCTTCCGTCTTAAGTTGTAATTCTCCACTACTGCTCACGAGCACGTTCGCTTCACCCAGCCATAGCCCTGCTGTGCAGTATGTCGAACCATGTGTACGGTGATCATGTGCTTCCTTATACGCCAGCTGTGTAAGTTCCTCATCAGCGTGTGGGCCACGCGAGAAGCTTCAGCTCGTAAGTTATACCTTTACATTTTAGTCTGTTCTGACAGTTAAAAGTTCTAAAAGTTGTGGTAAATTGGTTCTTACATTGTCTTTTTTGGGAGAGTGTTTTATGTGCCTTAAATAATGTTGGGGTCTCGCATGAGTCTAAATAATTTTTGGGGGCTGTTGAATGGGATAGGGTTTGATCAGGTCTTCAGTGTGTTTTTCCTAGGTGTTGATCAGGTATTCAGTTGTGTTCTGGGATCTTGTGTAGGTCTTCTGTTGAGTTTTTGGGGGTTTGTGGTGATCTTCAGTGGTATTTTGGAGTCTTTTGTAGGTTGTCAAGTGCCTTTTAGGGTCTTGTGTAGGTCTTGAGCTGTGTTCTGAGGTTTTGTGAAGGTCCTCAATGTTTTGAGGTCTTAAAAGCACCATCCATACAAAGGCAAATATATGTTTTACGATGTTTTGGGGGTCTTACATTGGTCTCAGCTGTGGTCTGGGGTTTTTATAATGATCTGCAGTGGTGATCTGGGGTCTTGTGAAGGTCCTCTGTTATGTTTTAGAGTCTTGTGTAGGTCTTTAGTTGAGTTTTGGGGTATTGTGTAGGTCTTCGGTAGAGTTTGGGGTCTTGTGTAGATCTTTAGTTGTGTGTTAGGCCCATCTGCAGATCTTCAGTTGTATTTTTGGATCTTATGTCGGTCTTTTGTTAAATTTTATGGTCTTGTGTAGGTCTTCAGTTGACATTTGGGGACTTTTGGTATTTTGTTGTTTGGTATAGGTCTCCAATGGTGTGTTGATGTTCAGTATAGGTCTTAAATGGTGTTTCAAGGTTTAGGATAGGTCTCAAGTGGTGTTTTAGGGTCATTTGTAGGTCTAAAGTTGTGTTTTAGGATCTTCTATAAATCAGTTGCATGTTGGGGTCTTGTGTGGGTCTCCAATGGTGTTTTGGGTCTGTATAGGTCTTCAGTGGTGTTTTAGTGTTTAGTATAGGTCTCTGTGGAGTTCTGGGATTTAGTATAGGTCTCCCGTGGTGTTTCAAGATTTACTATAGGTTTTCAGTAGTGTTTTGGGGATTAGTACTCATCTTCTGTGGTGTCTTGGGGCCTGTATTGGTTTCTAGGGATGTCATGGGGTCTGCATTGGTCTCCAGTGGTGTTTGCAGTGCTTTTTATGCCTCTAGTGCTGTTTTGTATTTGTGTTTAGCTTTGTTCTGGTGTGTGGGGGTCTTGTACAGGTCTTCAGTGGGTTTTGGTGAACCTGTATAGGTGTCCAATGGTGTGTTGGGATGAGTACAGGTCTCCAGTGGTGTTTTAGTGTTTAGTATTACCCTCCAATGGTGTTTTAGTGTTTTAGTATAGGTCTCCAGTGGTGTTTGTAGATCTTGTATTGATTTTCAGTGGTGTTTTAGGGCTTCAATACATATATTAAATGGTAGTTGCGGTCTTGTTATATTATTCAACTACTAAAAATTATCTCTAGATGAATCAATAAAATAGCAGTTAGATGCAGCCCTTTGTTTGCTTACCACATCAAGCTTTTTTAATGTAAGAGTGTGTGGAAATCTCAGTTTTTAGTAATGTAAGCTGTTTAAAGGATGTCTCAGTCCATATTACGGGATCTAACAGTGACGAGACTCCGTTCAGGCATTAAACACTGACAGAGCCTCATTCATCAGCGGCGTGCGCTAAAGCAATAACGCTAACGCTTCGGATTGTTTGATGACGATATTAATCCCTGTTTAAAGCGAGCGAGGGGATTTTTCAGACGCACTCATTCATGAGGAGAGGAGTAAACGGCCTCGGACTGCAGCAGGAGTTCGGGATCGGGCTAAACCCACAGCTGCCGCTGCCGTTACAGCGAAGCATGCTAATGCTAAGACTTAAGTAAGATCTGTGTGAAGCCTTGTTTTAATTAGACAGCGCTCGTTCTAAAGAACCCTGCTTTATCCGGAACCTGAAAATATGCTGACTCAGTGCTGGATCTGCACACTGCACTGAATTCCGTCTTACTCAGTGATGTCTGATCGAGTTTATCAGCAGGATTTAGAAAAGAACTAAATCTCCACAGTGAACATTACAGCTGCCTGATGCATTATGGGGCACTTTCCCAGATAGGGATTAAGCCTAGTCTTGGACTGCACAGCATTTTGAATAGAGATTTCCCTTTGAAAGGAAAATATACAGTAGTCTACGATAGGGCTGGGGCGACGCGTCGACATAATCGACGTCATCGATTACAAAAATACATCGATTTGCATAACGTGCGTCGGCGCGTCGTAAACACGGCGGCGCCTGTGGAGAGCATTAGAGGTTAGATCGGGCCCAAAAATTCCAACTGGCTGTTTTCGGGCTGTTTTAATGAGCGAAATATGATCAGAATTATGTTAATTAACACGGTAACATAGAAGCATAGAACTATTATTTAATTAAAATGATTTTTAAGAACAGCTAAACACAGTTCTGCAAGTCAAAGCGGAGGAGTTCACGTGCGAGAGACACAGAGAGAGAGAGAGAGAGACACAGAGAGAGAGAGAGAGAGACACAGAGAGAGAGAGAGAGAGAGAGAGAGAGATTTGCGTGTTCTGGTGAGAGCTACTCACAGGTGAAGGTTCTCTTTGATCTCCTCGTGCTCATATTCTAGTCCCATTCATAATTCTGCAGCTCCCTCAGTGTTTTCTGCCGTATTTTGCGGCTAGCGCGAGCGCTTACAACTGACACCGCGGACCGCGAGGTGCCGCCGCGTTTGTGCCGAATCCGACTCTCTGCTGAATCTGACTCCCGCTTCGCGGACAGAATCGGCACAACACCCCCGCTGTAGAACTGCGGTAGTGAAAACAGCGCTTATAAATAAATTTGTTTAGTTTCACTTTCAGTTTTCGTTATTTTTTTTTAAAATAAAAATATAATTAAAAAACAGACGCCTACATCTCGGACTATTTTCTGGAGCCCGGGTCGGATTTACGGGCGGGCCTCGGGTCATGTCGGGTTCGGGCAGAGAATCTAAGCTCTAGAGAGCTTGGACTCCGGAGAGCAATCTCCAGCTACAAAAAAACGCCAGCGGGCATCTAAAGTTTGGGAGCATTTCACTCAAAAGGGCAACAGTGTGGTCCTCTGCCATACGTGCAAAAGGAGCACTTGAAGCGCAAACATCCAGGAGCACTATGTCAACAGGGTCACACAGTAAGTTACCGTTTACATCAGGGTCTCCGCGGGTGTCCTTAAAAAGACTTAAGGCTGTCTACCAAAGGTTTTAAACCTGCCACTGGCAGAAATTATACATTTTTGGTTTATATTTGTGCATGGCATTTCGCAGTTTCCAGAAACAGTAGCATTATTCATAAGTTCAGGTGTTTAGCTAAGCTAGCTGCCTTAAGTTATTTTAGCTAGCGCCGTCGGCGCTGCGGTGTCACACCGTATTCTGTCACCGTCGGAATTTTGTGACCAGTGCTCACGGTTATGAGCGTTCATTGGCAAAACGGAAGCTTTCTATACCTACACATTACCCTCAGCCCTAAACTGAACCGTTTTGGCCAGTCGGGGTAAACATTAGAAACGAACACGTTTCGAATCGGCCAGTGCACCGGTCTGCTGAGAACTACTTGCCAGTGGTCACAAAATCTAGCGGTCACAGAAAACAGTGCAACACACGGTTGTGGTGTATGGGAGCTTATCCATTTTTAGCGTTATAGATCTAAACAACGTGCTGTACATGTAAGTGATTATAAGTGTGGGGTTTGGTTTAGTAGGCTTGTGTTGTTGTTGTTGTTGTTGTTGTTGTTGTTGTTATTATATATAAATATAGTAATTTATCGTTTGCTTTAAAACGTAAAATAATTATTTAAATATGTTTCTCAATGAATAGATTAGTCGACTAATCGAAAAAAATAATCGTTAGAATAATCGTTTAAAAAATAATCGTTAGGGACAGCCCTAGTCTACGACTTTAGGTTTAACCCCCGTCTGGGAAACCAAACCATTATGTCTACAATTTGTGCACAGCCTTTCTAATGACATTCTAATGATACTCAGGCTGACACAGATCCAGGTGCAGTTGTTTCCATTAAAGTGGCCACAGAGTGGAAGCTGTGGAGCAGTAGAACTATGTTCTCTGAAATTATGGAGCTCCATTCAGTACTTTTAGATAGATACTGGGATGAGTTGGGAGGTTTGGGATGGGGTGGGGTAGTGATCATCATCCAACATCCTGACTTTTATTTTTGGGGTCTTGTGTAGGTCTTCAGTTGAGTTTTAGGGTCTTGTGTAGTTCTTCAGTTGGGTTTAGGGTATTTTGTGGGTCTTCAGTTGAGTTTTTAGGGTCTTGTGTAGGTCTTTAGTTAAGTTTAGAGGTCTTGTGTAGATCTTTAGTTGGGTTGTAGAGTATTTTGTGGGTCTTCAGTTGAGTTTTAGGATCTTGTGTGGGTCTTTAGTTGAGTCTTAGGGTCTTGTGTATGTCTTTCGTTGAGTTGTAGGGTTTTGTGTACATCTTCAGTTGAGTTCTTATGTAGGGTCTTATGTATGTCTTCAGGTGAGTTTTAAATTCTAGTGTGGGTCTTCAGTTGAGTTTTTAGGGTCTTGTGTGGGTCTTCAGTTAAGTCTTAGGGTCTTGTGTGGGTCTTTAATTGAGTTTTTATGGTCTTGTGTAGGTCTTTAGTTAAGTTTTAGGGTATTTTGTGGATCTTGAGTTGAGTCTTAGGGTCTTGTGTATGTCTTTTGTTGAGTTGTAGGGTCTTGTGTAGATCTTTAGTTGAGTTTTAGGGTCTTGTGTAGGTCTTTAGTTGTGTTTTAGGGTCTTGTGTAGGTCTTTAGTTGAGTTTTAGGGTTTTGTGTGGGTCTTTAGTTGGGCTTTAGGGTATTTTGTGGGTCTTCAGTTGAGTTTTAGGGTCTTGTGTGGGTCTTTAGTTGAGTTTTATGGTCTTAGAGTGCGCCACCTACCCACCCAGAGAGAGCAAGATATATTGTACTCTCTCAGACTCCGGCTGCTGATGGAACCCCACAATAATACTGTTTATTGCAATTCTGTCTGGAACAAGATTATCGTCCTAACAAATGGTGCTCATCTAGGCTCCTCCCACCACACAACTTTAGAACTTCTTAAAGGATCTGCTGTAACGTTTGTCTTTGCCAGTTACCTCAGCGCAATGGAAAACAGAAAACAGAGCACTGCTGTGATTCAGTGGCTGTAGCTGAAGTGTGTGCTCTTAGGGATTAAAGGGTCTGACTCACTGTGGTCTTCCTATGCAGAGCAGTGGGAGGACCCCCTACACACACACACACACACACACGCACACAGAAAAACACTACACTAGAAGCATCTTCATGATCTTCATAACATGATTTACATATAAATAGAACCCAGAGTAAAGAAAAACAAGTTATGTGTTTCCAATAAAGTGGCCAGTGAACAGACCATGGCCGTAATGTAAATGTGCTTGTTTTAAAATGTTTGATACTCATACTGGGACGGTACCTTGAATTTGATACTGATACCCAAAGGATACTTTTTTAAAATATTTTTTTTACTAAATTTCAACCAAAAAATACAAAAAGCAAAAATTATTCTTACACAACATATTTATTTAATAGCATGCGTCAGCAATCTCATTTTCATAGTGTTACCAGGAGAGACTCCATCTTTTTAAATATTGTTGGAATAAGCAATGAGCATTTTGTTTGTGCTGCTTTATTAAGAACAAAACAACATCATTACTTAACCCATAAGTATTTTCTCTAAGCATAATGCTGGATGCATTTCAGTTTTTAAGAGTTATTTTAAAGAAATATCTGCATTAGACTAACAAAATAAAATGATATTTATATTAGTGTAAACAGTAATAATAGTGTAGTGTGGTTTAGGTCTGGCAGACCTTTTTTTTTACTGTATTATAATAAAGAGAGAGAAAAGACGACTAAGAGCACGAGTAAGAGCAAGCGAGAGAGGGACAATGCGAGCACCTGAGAGATTTCAGCAAAGTGGCGGTGTGTGGACAATTTAAATCAGGGGTCCTCAAACTTTTAAACTAAAGGGCCAGCTCACTGTTTTTCAGTCTTCTGGGGGGCCGGACTCAAAATAAACATTAAAAACTATTTATCATGTGATACTGGTTGCATAATATATGCGATATGTGTAATTCACAATGCAGACATTTTAATGATTTATTAAGTAATAATTTCCATTATCCTACCTCATACAGTGCTTTTCCATAAGTTAATGTGAACTGTGAGCCTGCTTCTGGCTGAAAGACTGTCAATGTCAGGTTCCATGTTTGTTACTGTCAGTCGTAACAAGTGATGCAAATGTTCATCAGAGAGTCTGGATCTCGTTCGACACTTGAGCTGTTTCATCCTGGAAAAAGTCTGCTCACAGATGTAGGTGCTCCCAAAAATTGTTGTCATTTTGAGTGCGTGTTTTTTTAGATTTGGGTACGTCTCACCGGGAAGAGAGGCATAGAAATCAACCAAAGTGCTGGACTTGAATGCGTCTTTAAGGTTGTCAAAATTTTGTAGTTCAGCCAGTTCCAGCTGGTAAATTGGATCGATGCAGTCAATGTCTGCAGCAAAGGGACTCTGGAAAAGACGAATGTCTTTGGCGTGGGCATGAAGCTCTTGAAATCTCACCTGAAATTCGCGTTGCAAAATTTCCAAGGCCTCCGCACATTTTTCAGTCGGGAATCCAAGTGAAGGCACCTCAGCTGCTCGTTTCTGTGTAGTGGGAAAATGGCAGAAATTTTTCTCCTTCACATGTTTAAGGAGGAGACCCAGTTTTACTTCAAATGCCTTTACATACGAATGCATGTCACTGATGAGTCTTCCCTTGCCTTGGAGCTGCACATTAAGACTGTTGAGTAGGTCGGTTACATCTGTTAAGAAAGCAAGGTGCCATTTCCATTCTTCATCGGTGAGTTCTGGCACAGCTTTGTTTTTGGACAGCATAAACGTGTTGATCTCGGGGAGCAGGTCGTTGAAACGTTTCAAAACTCGCCCTCGACTCAACCAGTGGACCTCAGCACAGTGGTACAGCACATCTTCGTAATCAGCATTTAGCTCAGACAAAAAATCCTGAAACTGCCTGTGGTTAAGAGCATGAGCTCTGATGAAATTAACACAGGACACCACAATTTTCATGACAGAATCCCACTTAACTGCTTTGCAACAGAGTGCTTGTTGATGGATCAAGCAGTGTATGGCGATCGGACGAGGATGGCCGCGTTCACTCATTTTTCTGTTGATACGCGCTATCACTCCTTTCATAGAACCCACCATGCTCTGCGCACCATCCGTGGTCACACTCACTTATTTAGCCCAGTCCAGATCTAAATCCGCCACCGTTTGGTGAACTTTCCTGTAGATGTCCTCTCCTGTTGTCGTTCCCTTGATGCTTTGTAGTCCAGCAAGCTCCTCTGTGACTTCGAACTTATCATTAGTTCCGCGGATGAAAATCAACAGTTGCGCCGTGTCACGCACATCGTTGCTTTCGTCAAGAGCCAGTGAAAAGGAGCAAAGTCTTTTTGTCTGAGTTTGCAGCTGAAGGTGCAAATTGTCGCCCATTTCTTCTACTCTCCGTGTAACTGTGGGTGCGGATAGACTCACCACGCTGAACAGGTCCGCCTCCTTGACAACCGCCGTCAGGCACTGTTTTACAAACTCTCCGTCGGTGAACAGCTTTCCACTGCTAGCTATTAGCTTGGCCACTTGAAAGCTAGCTCGAACTGATGATATATTTAGGTGTTTTTGCTTTATAAAAGAATTTTGCTGAGTCTCCAACACATGTTTCAGTTTTGCTATTTTGTCTGTCCTCACTTGCCCCGTCAGACAGCCGAACTTGTCTTTATGGCGCGATTCATAATGGCGGCGCAGGTTGTATTCCTTAAACACGGCGACTGACTCCTGGCATATGAGACAAACAGCCTTTTCTTTACATTGCACAAAAAGGTAGTCAGAGGTCCACTGTTGATTAAATACTCTGCACTCAGAGTCGATTTTTCTTTTCCTCGACATTCCGTCAGATGTGAGTCTCAGAGCTCATGCGAACAGCACAGAGCGAGTGGTAGTATGTTGTCTGATTACCGTGGGAAATAGCCTTCTGTTTTTTTTTCATCTGTCTACGGAGACTCTCGATGGCCAATTGTCATTTTTTTTTACTTTTTTTCCCCGTATAGCTAATGCTGCTTGCGCGAGGGGCCAGGGAGCAGGTACTGCTGTTGTAGCTAAAGGGGCCGGTCAAATGAGCGCAGGGGGCCGTATGTGGCCCGCGGGCCGTAGTTTGAGGACCCCTGATTTAAATGATCTCTCTTTCTTTATGCGCTCTTTCTACTTGTGTGAGTTAGGGTTGCCTTGGTGGCGGCAGTTTTTTTTAAAATAAATTTTATTTCAAATTTTTCCCATTTTCTCCTCAATTTACACAGACAATTACCCAACACACTTATTAGGAATCCCCCTATCACTAGTGATGCCCCAACACACCAGGAGGATGAAGACTAACACGTTTCCTCCGATACATGTGAAGTCAGCCACCGCTTCTTCTTTTGGAGCTGCTGCTGATGCAGCTTTACTGAGCAGCATTACAGCGCTAACACTCGGAGGAAAGCGCAGCGACTCGGTTCTGATACATCAGCTCACAGACGCCCTGTGCTGCAAACATCACCATAGGAGTGATGTGGGGAGAGAGCGCCATCTACCCACCCGGAGGGAGCAGGGCCAATTGTGCTCCTTCTGAGCGCCGACAGCTTGGTGGCAAAGCTGAATGAGTAGGGGTACGAACCTGCGACCTCCCGCTCATAGTGGCAGCGGTGGCGGCAGTTTTTATCTCGCTCTGCATTTGGTGAGTTTATGCACATTTCATGCAAATGATCGAAAACAGGCACCAATTATTTTTTTTTTTTGCCTTATGGTACTCGGTAGTACCGAGACATTTCGGTCAGTGACTTTTTGATATCGAATTTAGAGACACAGCCCTAGTTATGAAATCACAAACACGATGAATGCAAAGAAGGTCTTTAGGTTTCACAAAATTAATCAAATTAATCAAATCCTCACAGCAATGCACTGTAAAATCTAGTAGAAAGTCTTCTCTGGATAGTAAAGACAGTTACTCCAACAAAAGCAGGATAAACTCTTTTTTTAATAGCCTTGATTTCAGAATAAACTATAAATGAGCAGGTGTCCTAACATTGTGTGTGTGTGTGTGTGTGAGTGTGTGTAGATGAGGAGAATATGAGGCTCTGGATCAGTGCTGGTGTGCTCGGCTGGGCCGCGGGCTCTCTTCAGCACAGAGTCGGTCGGGTCGAGTGACGGGAAAGAGAGAGAGAGAGAGAGAGAGAGAGAGAGAGAGAGAGTTTCTGAAGCTTCCAGAAGCAGACAGACGTTATTTCTGCTTTTTTAGCCCCAGACCTGGACTAGTCTGAGAGCTGGCTTGATGCCAACAATATTGTGTGTGTGTGTGTGTGTGTGTGTGTGTTAGTGAATCACTGATGAAATTGTGAGAGGCTGTGACAGAGACTGTTAAAAAAAATGGACGCCGTGTCGCCGTTCCCATCCATGTTGGCGTTCCTGAAACCCGAGTCTGCACAGTAGACCAGAGGAGGGAGAAAGACTGTGGAGAGACTCCGCCTACTCATTTAAATAACACCTACTACAGTACCTTGTGCATCTACTTACTGGCCACTTTATTAGAAACACCTACTACAGTACCTTGTGCATCTACTTACTGGCCACTTTATTAGAAACACCTACTACAGCACCTTGTGCTTTTATTCACTGGCCACTTTATAAGAAACACCTACTACAGTACCTTGTGCTTTCACTCACTGGCCACTTTATTAGAAACACCTACTACAGTACCTTGTGCTTCCACTCACTGGACACTTTATTAGAAACACCTACTACAGTACCTTGTTTTTCTACTCACTGGCCACTTTATTAGAAACACCTACTACAGTACCTTGTGCTTCCACTCACTGGACACTTTATTAGAAACACCTACTACAGTACCTTGTTTTTCTACTCACTGGCCACTTTATTAGAAACACCTACTACAGTACCTTGTGCTTTCACTCACTGGCCACTTTATTAGAAACACCTACTACAGTACCTTGTGCTTCCACTCACTGGACACTTTATTAGAAACACCTACTACAGTACCTTGTGCTTTTATTCACTGGCCACTTTATTAGAAACACCTACTACAGTACCTTGTTTTTCTACTCACTGGCCACTTTATTAGAAACACCTACTACAGTACCTTGTGCTTTCACTCACTGGCCACTTTATTAGAAACACCTACTACAGTACCTTGTGCTTCCACTCACTGGCCACTTTATTAGAAACACCTACTACAGTACCTTGTGCTTCCACTCACTGGCCACTTTATTAGAAACACCTACTACAGTACCTTGTTTTTCTACTCACTGGCCACTTTATTAGAAACACCTACTACTGTACCTTGTGCTTCTACTCACTGGCCACTTTATTAGAAACACCTACTACAGTACCTTGTGCTTTCACTCACTGGCCACTTTATTAGAAACACCTACTACAGTACCTTGTGCTTCCACTCACTGGCCACTTTATTAGAAACACCTACTACAGTACCTTGTGCTTCCACTCACTGGCCACTTTATTAGAAACACCTACTACAGTACCTTGTTTTTCTACTCACTGGCCACTTTATTAGAAACACCTACTACTGTACCTTGTGCTTCTACTCACTGGCCACTTTATTAGAAACACCTACTACAGTACCTAGTGCTTTTCCTCACTGGCCACTTTATTAGAATGTGTGTGTGTGTGTGTGTTCTGCTGAGAGAACAGGCTGCAGTTGGTTATTTTTAAAGCTGTCAGTTTAAATGGTGGTAATGAAACAGCAGATCAGACTCTGCAGTGAAACCGGCCATCAGACCCTAACTGTACTTTATAACACAAAACTGGAGAAATGGCTTCAAACTGTCTCATTATTATTATATCTGAATATTCGTAATTATTAATTCATAAATATTTGTGAACTGTATTATTTTTCTATTGTAATATTTTTATCAGAGGCATAAAATTCTCTTAAAATAACAATAATATTGTTTATCACAATTATTATTGGGACAATATATCGTCCTAACAACTATTTATTTGGTTATGGTGACAGGCCTTATATTGAGCATTGTTATAATGTAGTCAGTAATGCTGCTCTACACACACACACACACACACAAACACAAACACAAGGTGTATTGATTTGTGTCTGTTGATGTTTCTGTCGACAATCTCTCCTGTTGCTTTTTGCCTGTAGCATTGCAGTTAGGTAGGTGTCTGTGTGTGCGCTTATGTGTGTGCTTGTGTGTGTGTGTGTGCGTGTGATTGACAGATTGAGGTTAATTTTATTCAGAATGTTTTTTTTTTTTTTTTTTGCATCAGTCATTTTTAACGTTAGTTCTGAATTCAGGCTGTAATTCTAAACAGATCTCAGACCTGCTGAACTGATCACTACCTAGAAGCATAGCAATGTCTTGGTAACAGCATGGCAACCACTTAGAAGATCACAGCAACTGTCTATTAAACACATATAGCAACCGACCAGCAACAACATAGAAAGTCACATTGGAGGGAGATTTAATAAAATGGAGATTTAATTACATGGATTACATGTAATTTAATGAAAAATATAAATTTTTGATGCCACATATTGATTCGATAAAATAGAAAGGATACAACCTATTGTGATATTGATACATTAGCCTGTCACAATAATTGCATTATTGACTTATTGTACAATAAATGAACATTACCCAAAAACATTTAACATTTGTGATATTGTCTGTTGTGTTTTATCAACTTTTTTGGACTATAAGGCACACAGGATTATAAGGCACACTATCAATGTTTTTTCTGCTCAATTTTCATATGTTTCCCTTCTAATGGGGAAGCTGGGGAAAGCTTTTGTATAAGGGTGAGTTTTCAGTGAAGTTTCTCCTGCACTAAGGCTGGGTGCAGCAGCATTAGCATTAGCCGCTAACCACAGTGCTAGCAGGGCGTAAATGCTGCCTGATAGCGCTAGACTGAGGAACCCTGAGTGTTCCTGTAATCCAGGGTGCTATAAGCTAGCAGTTCTTCCCACGTAGCTTGTTTTTACATGGTAAACAAGACTACAGTCATATATATATATATACTCACCTATGAACTGCGAAAAAGCTAGCACTACGGTTAGCGGCTAATGCTAATGCTGCTGCACCCAGCCTTAGTGCTGGAGAAACTTCACTGAAAACTCACCCTTATAACACTGTACTTCAGTGTGGCTTTAAAGTGACTTAAATACCTGACTGGTAAAATTCGTACTTAAGGCTCACCAGATTATAAGACGCACTGTCAATTTTTGGGAAAATACACAGTGTTATTATATTTGTTCACATATAAAACAGTCAAGAGTATTCCATAGTATTATATTGAGCGCAATGATAAATGCTTTAATAACTGCGACTTTACAAACAGTGTGGACAAATGTAGATATTTCCTAAACTATGACTAATTAGAAATGTTGTTGTCATTTAAAGAGTATCATTTCTTTATGCAATGGCATTTAAATCATCTTAAAATGAGAATAATATCGTTAATCGCAATTATTTTTGGGACAATATATTATTCAATAAAACACTCGTCATTACAGACTTAATTATTACAGGTTACAGGTTATTACGTCATTACAGGTTAATGCTACTTTTTAATAATTACAATGATTTTGTGCCAAACTGTTCATGTAAAAAACTCAGGAGAAAAAAGAAAAATTAGGAGAGAAAAATGAACTTCTAATGTTTTGGCTCCAAGTATAACTCTCACAGTGTGTGTGTGTGTGTGTGAGCAGCCTACACTGCAGCAATCCTTACTCAGCATAACACACACACACACACACACACACACACACACAACTGTGCCTCTTTTTGCCAAGTGTCTCCATCTCCTCCACACAGGCCTGATGTCTACTGCTGTGCACTCGCTCACCCCTTCCATCTTCTCTCTCTCTCTATGTGTGTGTGTGTGTGGTTGTGATGAATTTATTGGTCTCCCAACACACACACACACGCACACACACACACATACACACGCACGCACACACACGCAGTGCCTTCATTCGCCACTCGAAACAAAAGGTAGTGTAAGTTTGACAGGAGCAAGTATAGCTAATAAGTAATGAAAGCTAATGTACTCTAGTTAGCATGATGCTAACTGCAGGCCTAAATCACCACATACTCTTCTTCATACTCTTCTTCACTGGTCTCTGTGGAGAAAACATGGAGGTAATTATCTATATTTAAACGAGTTGCAGTTGGTTTTGATCATTTTGTAATCCGTATACAATAACAACATGGCTTCCTGGGATGTGGTAAAGATAGTCCCACCCCCCAATATCATATCATATGGTACATTAGTGAGTGTTACAGCTCAGATCAGGCCCAACAAATCCAGCCCAACCCTACTCAAGCTTGTGCACGTTCTTTCTGAATCCAACCCGACCCGCCCAATAAAAAAGTGTTATTATGAGATTATGAGCCAGAGCCCTTTTTATATCTGACATTTTTTAGGAAGTAAAGCGTTCAAACTAATCTTTTTAACTACAATTCTAAGTTGACTGAATGAGTAAAATCTGTTCTGAATGATGTGGAAAAAAAAGTTCAGCAAGGAAGAAGCATAAAGACACCCCGCCCCAAGTTCAGTAGTAGGTTTTGATTGGACAGTGATTACATGTTCATTTTGGCACAAATACCGTGAGGCTCCTAGACGAAATTGAATCCTGTGCATTGTGATTTGCTTTTGAGCATTAGCAGCGCCACACAGCTGGATACAGTGCAGTTTAGCTGATTGTGTTTTAAGGAGTTTTTTGTGCAATTCTGACACAGCACAGTTTTGCAGTGCAGATATTTCCAGTTACAGCTGAATTCAGGCTTTTAATCTCAGAAAACGCTCTTGTTTACTCTTTAAAAAGCCATTTAAATGCCTGATTAAAGGGCCGATTACTGTTCTTTTGCTGTTTTCCTCTGGTTTTGAGTGCTCAGTGCTGACTATATCTATTGTCGAAAAAAGAACATTTGCAATGTAAAATTGTTCCAATATTGTGCAGCCCTACTGTACAAGAGGATAAAGTTACGTATACAATATTTTTTGTGTGCATTTTCATTTTTGTGTAACTTTCGCTTTAATACTGTGTGTGTGGTGTGTGTGTGTGTGTGTGTGTGTGCTGATGGATGGTGGATGTTATTTTAATTCCTTACTTGGAGAAGAGGATGATATTTCATACCAAATAGTGTTAATTAAACCTGAATATGATGAAAATGGCGTGAATAGAATGTTCTTGGACACTAATCCGTGTATCCTGGCACTCTGTGCAACAATTTTTTCCATAAACACAAGTTCTGTTCTGTTTTTTTATGAGCAGAACGGATGCCTACAGGTCTGGACGGCTGGAGGATTTTCCCTTCAGACTGTAGAACTGAGAGCATCATTCCACCAATTCTGTTAGATATGAGAGGGGTTTCTAATAAATGGGCAGTAATTGGAAACACATGGTGGTGGGTGTAGGTGTTTCTAATAAAGTAGACAGTGAATAGAAGCACAGGTTAGTTTAGCAGGTGTTTCTAATAAAGTGGCTGGTGAGTGGAAGCACAAGGTAATATAGGTGTTTCTAATAAAGTGGCCAGTGAGTGGAGGCATGAGATGGTTGCTGCTCGGTTCTGCTGTTGGGGTTGAGTGATGGAGTTGGGTTATTCAGCAGTGAGAATTGAGGTGGAACGCGCTGCAGGGTGAGCAGAATCAGAACGAGATCAGTTGGAGCTGAAAAGCTGCTCAGGGCTCGTTTTGGCTCGTTCTGTCGGTTCTGATCCAACGTTACTGTGGGAGATGCTGGGAAAGTTCCTGTGTAAAGAGGAGCTGTAGGTCTGATTGATTAATTACTGTGGCCAGCAGCCATGATAATTAATCAATCAAACCATTTACTAAAAGGCCTTTGTCATGGAAAGTTTTATATGTATATGTATATATATATATATGTGTGTGTGCGTGTAAGAATATGTTTTTAAAATTATACAAATCTATACAGTTCATATATAGCAACTAACCCTTTCAGCCTACAGCAGTTTAGCCCCTCCCATTTAGCCTTCAGCAGTTTAACCCCATCTATTCTTTCAGCCTACAGTTGTTAAGCCCCTCCCATTTAGTATACGGCGGTTTAGCTCTACTCATTCAGCCTACAGCAGTTTAACTACACCTATTCATTCCACTTACAGCAGTTTAGCCACACCCATTATTCATCTGACAGCAGTTTAGCACCTCCCATTCGGCCTACAGGTCTGCTAATTCAGTTTACAGAAGTTTAGCTTTACCCATTTAGCTCCAACCATTAATTCAGAGCTACACCCCTTCTGCTCATTCAGTTCACAGCATTTTAACTCCACCTATTCAGCCTACAGCAGTTGGAATAGTTGGCAGAATGGAATAATATTAACAAAAACAAAAATATTGAATTAGTGAAGTGATAAATGTGAATGATTATAATGATGATGATGATGATGATGATGATGACAGTATGTATTGAAGAAGAGTGCACGTTAAACAGTAAGGGCTAGGTAAGCTTCAGAGGGTATTGATGATTGTCTGATTGTCACTGATGCGCAATAACTCCAGTGAGATGGATGGGTAGAGGCAGTAGAGAGGTAGGTACAGCACACAGTGAAGTGTGTGTGTGTGTGTGTGTGTGTGTTCATGCCTGCCAGGAACTCCTTTTATAAATAGCTCTTTCCTACAGCGTGAATCTGTGGGTTGGTAGCATCTCGCGGCGCTTACCTTCTGCATCTCCCAGTGTGTCCTGCTCACATCAGGCCCCGGAGCTTCAGCCTTCTGCTGCCGGCGGTTCCATCACTCGCCTTTACACCAGCAGTTCAGACAAAATCCCAAACAGGCTCATGTGTTTGTTACATTGTGATTGGTACATTTTGTCTAGTTAGTTTCAGTGGGTTTTTTTTAACACCTGTAGTTACTTTCTTTGGTCTGAGTCAGTGAATAAGTTTGTAAGTTAGAGCATTTTTCTCCTTGGTTTGGAAAAGGAACACAAGAAAAACTACTATTGCAAGAAAATTCAATAAAACAAACTAGGGCTGCACAATATTTGGAAAAAATAGACATTGCAAATGTTATTTTTTCGACGATAAATATCGCGATATTAAACATTGCATGGCCCATGATGTCACCAGCCCCGCCCCCACCCGCGCACTGTCTGGTATCCAGACCAATTAAGAGCCGAGTCAATGCCGAGCTCTCAAAACTCAAGGAAAACAGCAAAACAACAGTAATCGGCCATTTAATCAGGCCTAATAAATAAGAGTTTTTCAGGGATTAAAAGTGTGAATTCAGCTGTAACTGGAAATATCTGCACAAAACTGTGTTTACCTTGTGTTTACTCCTTATTTACTAGTTACTAGTTTATTTGCTATATAGATTTTATAGTAGAATATTAGAGTCTTCCTTTCTGTGCAGTACAGACAGAAAACAGCATTCCCTTATTTTTTTCTATCACTGGAGATAATTTTGAAAGGTTTAAGCCGCTGCAGCTGCGTCTGAAGCTTCGTTTTTTAGTTCCTCAGCTTCTCTGCTGTCTGTGGGTAGAAAAGTGGAATGAACACTAGGGGGCGCTCTAACGGGTCCACCGCAGCACAGCTCACAAGGCTGCCCACCCGGAGGGGAGCCTGATGCATAAATAATTGGCCTTGTGAGTGCAGTTATCAGCCTATGTCGATTATCTAAAAAAAATGGTAATAATCGGCTCAATTGATCGGCTGGCCAATATATCGGTCAGACGCTAGTACCTACTGTACCATAAAAGCTACCATAGCAACCACCCGTCACACCTAAACAATCATGTTTAGTTTATCTGGTTTAAACAATTCCACCGCTTATTCGCGTATGAATAAGACCAGGATAAAAACACTGAAATAAGCCGAAGTGTTAGACAGGAACAGTCTGCTGCCCGCTGCCGTCTGCTGCACCAGCCTACGAACCACATGCTGCCCGCTTCAGACACTGCAACTCAGCTGAAGGTGTTACTACGGCTGGCACACACGGGCACATGTTTACTCAGATCTCAGGCTGTTTATAAAGGAATATTTCAGCTGAATTTAATCCAGTACATCTGTGACTCTCCTGCTGAAAAACCCAGATCAAGACCAGATTTTACTGGTTTTTGACGGCCATGGTGGAGGAAAGCTAGTTGTTCAGGTGAAGTCCACACCTTACACTGGTAAGTAAAGTGGAGTAGCTGGTTGATAAGCAGAGGTGATGGTTTTAGATGGTCTGCTTTATTGGTAAACTTGTCACCAAACCGGTCTTTCTGACTTGGTCATGGTGGTTGATCAGCTTGGTCATCCTGGCATGGTGGTTAAACTGCTTGGTTTTGATGATTTTTGTCTTTTTTTTATATTTCTGGCCATACTTCAATTCAATCAGCTGAATCATTCTGATCTACTGGTGCACCATCTTCAAACATTCTGGTCATGGTGGTCTAGCAGAACCAACTAGCTTGGTCATTCTGGTCATGGTGGTCTACCAGCACCAATTAGCTTGGTCATTTTACTCATACTGATCGACCAGCTTCATCTTGCTTGGTCATTCCAGTCATGGTAGTCTACCAGCACCAAATAGCTTGATCATTCTGGTCATGGTGGTCTACCAGCACCAATTAGCTTGGTCATTTTACTCATACTGATCGACCAGCTTCATCTTGCTTGGTCATTCCAGTCATGGTAGTCTACCAGCACCAAATAGCTTGATCATTCTGGTCATGGTGGTCTACCAGCAACAACTAGCTTAGTCATTTTACTCATACTGATCGACCAGCTTCATCTTGCTTGGTCATTCCAGTCATGGTAGTCTACCAGCACCAAATAGCTTGATCATTCTGGTCATGGTGGTCTACCAGCAACAACTAGCTTAGTCATTTTACTCATACTGATCGACCAGCTTCATCTTGCTTGGTCATTCCAGTCATGGTAGTCTACCAGCACCAAATAGCTTGGTCTTTCTGATCATGGTGGTCTACCAGCACCAACTAGCTTGGTTATTCAGTCATAGTGGTCTACCAGATTTGACTAGCTTGTTCATTTCAGTCATGGTGGTCTACCAGCTTCAACTAGCTTAGTCATTCTGGTCATGGTAGTCTACCAGCACCAACTAACTTGGTCCTTCTGATCATGGTAGTCTAGCAGCGTCCACTAGCTTAGTCATTTTACTCATACTTATCTACTAGCTCCATCTAGCTTGATCATTCCAGTCATGGTAGCCTATCAGCAGCAAATATCTTGATCCATTCTAGACATGGTAGTTTCCCAGCACCAACTAGCCTGGCCATTCCAGTTATAGTGGTCTACCAGATTTAACTAGCTTGCTCATTTCAGTCATGGTGGTCTACCAGCTTTAACTAGCTTGGTCATTACAGTTATAGTGGTCTACCAGATTTAACTAGCTTGCTCATTTCAGTCATGGTGGTCTACCAGCTTTAACTAGCTTGGTCATTCTGGTCATTGTAGTCTACCAACCCCAGCTAGCTTGATCATTCCAATCATGGTGGTCTATCAGCACTAACTAGCTTGGTTATTCTGGTTATTGTAGTCTACCAGCACCAGCTAGCTTGATCATTCCAGTCATGGTGGTCTACCAGCACTAACTAGCTTGGTTATTCTGGTTATTGTAGTCTACCAGCACCAGCTAGCTTGATCATTCCAGTCATGGTGCTCTACCAGCACTAACTAGCTTGGTCATTCCAGTTATAGTGGTCTACCAGATTTAACTAGCTTGCTCAATTCAGCCATGGTGGTCTACCAGCTTTAACTAGCTTGGTCATTCTGGTCATTGTAGTCTACCAGCACCAGCTAGCTAGATCATTCCAGTTATGGTGGTCAATTAGCATCTCATTCACCATCATTTTGGTCATTATAGATAACTGTAGTCAGTTATGACTTTTTTTTAATTCATGAATTCACAGAAACATTGTTAGTGTACACATAATAGCAGATAAATTCCAGAGACTTCTAGGATATCAGTCCTTTAATAAATAATCTGAATGTAATGGTTTCCTATAAAATACAATTAGCCTTAAATGTCACTATCTACCACAGAGTGATGAGCAGGAGAGCAGCTCGGTGTTCAGGTCAGTGGAAGCTCATCTCTGTAGTGGTGTTTCAGTGCTGATGATGGCAGCACGGCGGCGGTGGCGGTGTGGAGTTTCAGGGCTCAGTGGAGTGTAAATTACAGGCTGGCAGATTGTCGTGTCTGAGAGATGATGAACTGGTCTGCTGAGGGAACAATAGGCCTGTGACGGTCGAGATATTGGATTTTGCTGGCTGATCTGATGACGCATCGGCGTGTTTCAGTCTGGGGAGAGTTTCTCAGAAGCATTAAAGCAACAATGTCCTGTTTCCAAAAGCAATTGTTAAAAAGAAATAAAAACTTGCATCCAGCTGGGATTTCAGATTGATTTAATAGCGTTTTCACACCTGAAAGTCTGAAAGGACCAAAGTCAGCACTGAGATTGATGTGTTTGTTCCATTTCTATATTGTGCATTTGGTTCGGTACCTTTTGATTTCCCTTTGCAGATTAGTGATTAAGCGCTAGAGCTGCAACAACTATTCAGTTAAATCAATTAAAGTCAGTAATTAAAACAGTTCTCAACTAACTTGATAAGAAATTAATTGGGTCTGTGAAAGGGCTGCTTGATATATCGCTTAAGCATCGTCATCGCAGGACGTGCAATGTAATTTAATGCAATTAAATCAAACACATCATGTTGCAATGTTTTGATTCTTAACACAAGAAGTAGATACACAGCGCTGTCTCTGTGTCTGTGTGAGTGACAGGCTGCTGCTGCCTGAGAAGCACGTGGTGGGGGAGCAGGAGTAAACACGAGGTAACCGCATGGCCTCCATCCACATGGTTGGGCACGTGCTTCTAAAAAAAGACAGGTATCAAAAGCTGTGCACCTTATTGCAGTACAGCTTTGCGCAGATATTTCCAGTTACAGCTGAATTCACGCTTTTAATCCCAGAAAAACACTCTATTTATCTTTTAAAAAGCTATTTAAATGTCTGATTAAAGGGCTGACCACTGTTGTTTTGCTGTTCTTCTCGGGTTTTGAGAGCTCGGCGCTGAGACTCAGCTCTTGATCGGTCCGGATATGAGACAGTGCGCGGGTGGGGGCTGGGTTGGTGAGGTCATGGGCCCTGCATGGTTTAATATCGAGATAATATATTGTTAAAAAAAGAACATTTGCGATGTAAACTTTTTCCAATACCGTGCAGCCCTAATCTACGATGAGTCATGAGAGCCACCCCGACTCACAAATGCTTTGACCAACAGATTTTGTGCGGCAGACCCTGGTTAGCACTAGCAGACCCAAGTCTTCAGAAGTATGAGAGCACTTTTGATGAATGCTTTCAAAGAATTAGATGCAAAATGTGCACAGCTGATCTTGCAGGGCACAGCACCACAACCATCCACCATGCAGCCATGTTCACTACAAATTTGTAGTAAATTAGTGTTAACATTTTTTTTTCTCACTCAGTGTTTCTAGAGCCTGCTAGAGTAGTTAAACAAGATGAGTCTCATTTTATTTATCTCACTCGCATTTACCGAACAAGTTAGCCTTAAGAGTTTTCCAGTACCACTTTAAAATAAGACTACCTTTATAAAGAGTTTATAAACGGTTTACAATTAGTTTATTAATAGTTACTAATTAGGTTGTAAATGCCTTAAAAATCATTAATAATCAGTTATAACACATACGTAGAAAGGGCAACAGTGACCTGTTGTTTGCCAAATAGTGAACTATATTACACAGCCATCTTGTTGCCCTTTCTACGTATGTGCTATAACTGATTATTAATGATTTTAAGGCATTTACAACCTAATTAGTAACCATTAATAAACTAATTGTAAACCATTTATAAACCCTTTTTAAAATTAGTCTTATTTTAAAGGGTACCAGTTTTCCCTTCCATCTTCAATTCCACCTTAATGTTAAACTAACGTTAGTGACGAGTTCTATTTTCTCAATTTTTCTAAACATGTCTCCTTTTTAGTACATTTACATTTAAAATGTATTTAAGAACAAAAGCTTAGGCGGCGCCGTAGGATCCTCTGGTGCTCTAACCAAATTTGGGATGCACTAGGCTGTTCCCTGTTTTAGCTGCATATATACTAATTGTAAATGAATGTATTTTAGTAGAATGTAAATATATTAAAGCTATTAAAGTTTAGTTGGACTGGAGTTTATCTGGAGTTGTCTTGAGTCTCTGCACGGCTCATCTTCATACTAGACTACATACGTCTGCTGTGTTCTTGCTGGAGTGTGTGTGTGTGGGGGGGGGGGGGGGTGTGCAGGTGTGATGGATCACAGTATAAACCAATAGGGAGTTGGAATGGTATATGTTTATACTTCTCTACATCCAATCACAATCAGATTCACTTTAAGGTAACAGAGTATTTGTGTTTTATTACTTGACATCTTTGATGGTAATGATGGTGATCGGCAGCATCTGGCTAGATTTTGATGGTGTGAACAGACTCAACAATCGACTCTACACACACATATCCCACAGGTCAGTGCAGTGCTCTTTAGCTTCCATGGGTCATGCCAAAAGTCATGGGACACGACTTTGTGTGGGTATTTGCACATTGTGTCAGAAATGAGTGCAGCTTAACTAAATGAAACTAAATTCATTATTTTTAGTGCTTTTGCACTGCAGGGCTCGCTGTATCTGCCGGCTCTGAGCTCCAGTACGTACTGAGTGATGTATGGGGGAGGGGGAGGGTTCAGACAGCTGGTTTGCGTTAGCTGGCGGTGGTGGGGTTCAGTCTCAGCGCTGGTTGAGTCATGCGGGTGAAAGGTCGTGCTGGGCTCTGATGTTACAAATGCGCTGGGAAACCTCCCGAGACGAGCGTCCGCGGCCGGCTGCGCCGAGCCCGTGAGTCAGCCAAACGCTACGCTAGCAGCAGCTGTTAGCCACCAGCTATCATACATTCATTCTGCTGAATGAGCCTTCTGGCCCAATCAGTGCTACACTCAGCGTCCACAGTTAACCCCCAGACGACGGGACTGTTACATCACATGCTTATTTATACACTGAAAGAAAAACTGTTGACTCGACTTATCTGAGCCCAAGCCCAAAATCATGAGTTAACCCATAAGAGCCCCATTGTGGTATATGTATGAATTTTTCTGATTTATTTTTATATTTGCTATCAGTATTCAGAAATGAGTCTGAGCTCTTATGGGTTAAGTTGTAAAGACATAAGTTTATTTCACTCAAAGGATTAATTGGTAATGAAGTATGTGTGTAAAATAGCTACAGTTTTTAGCTTTTCCTCAGATGTGGAGCTTACATGGGTTGCCAGATAGTAGACCAGGATATATGTACATCTCAGTGTCCAAAATGTACATTTCTACTATGGTAATGGGGGTGGTGGTAGCTTTGGTGGCAGCTTTGGTTAGCAAACCTTACTGAAGCTGAGTGATTACCTGGTCGGCAGAAAAATAACTAGCTCGCCTGTTTCCATTGATACAGTATGAAGTTTTGTGGGCTGTTGTTTATACCTATATATATATATATATATATATATATATATATATATATATATATATATATATATACATAAACGTATACATATACATTTTTTAAGCAGTTAGAACAGTGGTGACAAAGTACATTACTGCTTATCTAGTGGGTGGAGTTTAAACACATAAAGCACTAAATTAGACACTTCTGACACCAATCTTTACATCTAAATTAATAGTTAAAAACCAATACTGTGCTTATAAAAATCGATACAGTATTGCAAAACAAAATATCTTGATGTGATGCAATATTGATTTTTTTTTTTTTTTACATTCCTAACATTAAATTGCAACCCTTGTATTGTGATGCGTATCATATTGCATGCACATTGCCCTACTATTGAAGATGAGTGTGGTGGGATGATGGTGGGATGTTTGATCAGTGGAGCGGGTGGAGAGCATCACTCCCAGCCTCTGGTGCTCCACAGATCCAGCATCTGCTCATCTGCTCTGCTGTCCCGCTGATTAATTAGACGGGGAACTGCACCGGAGGCTCCGGAAAACAACCTCCGTACCATGAGCCATTCAGTTTACACACGGCAGAGGAGAACGTTTAGTCAGGGTAAAATTCTACAGTTTCAGTCATGAGATTTTTGGGCCTAATTTCTGGGTTCACCAGTGATCAGTGGTGAAAGAAGTTCAGAAGTTCTGACTAGTTAAACAGCATCAGATTTTTCTCTAGTGCATTTTACTAACACTAACAAGTTAGTGAACATTTGTAGATATTAAAATAACAAGCTTAATTTATATGGCTATTTATTTGGTATATTCACTGTGTTTAGCACTATGGGCTTATTTAAGAGTTTAGCAAAATGCACTGCAAAACATTTGAGCATTTGGGATTAGAAGCTGTAATCTTGCTGAAAACTATGATTTGATGCAGATTTATGTTTTGAACTGATGAAACTGGTGCTAATTGAGTAGCTGAAGTAAAGTTTTAAAGGAAAGCTAACGTTTTTAGCTGGTTTGTGTATATTTTGCATTTTGTTTTAGTATTTTAGGATGCATCAGCAGTGTTTTGTATCCTCCTTCTGTTTTTTATCTAAATGCTGATTTTATTTGAATTTTTATGTCTTTCAGAAATCAGCCCAGCAAACACAGACAGCCTGCAGCAGCTGGAGGAGACGGTCAGCTCGGACAACAGTGAAGAACCTGCTAAACACTAAAACACACAGAGGTGAGAAACACTGACATTTACTTTATACTTTAGACCTGCAGTTTTTTAGGTGTTGTTCTGGGTTATTTTGGGACCTCCTGGATGAGTTGTCCATTCTCTTTTGGAGTAATTTTGGTCGGCCGGTCACTGCTGGAAAGGTTCACATGTGTTCCATGTTTTTTCTATTTGTAAAGAACAGCTCTCACTGTGGTTTGCTGACATTATAATTGTTAAATGATCTGTATTAATAAAACATATCAGCCCTGTCTGATATGCTTCAAATATATACAAATATTAAAACAATTTTGATATTTTACAATATTTTGATCAAGTAAACAAATAACCTGCTTCTTTCTCTGTACAGTCTACTAATATCTAAATACATATATTTAATGACTTACTATGTCTAAATAATGACCTACTATCTCAAAATATGAAGGTAGTATCTCTAAATAAGGACTTAATATCTGAAAATAATGACTTACTATCTCAAAAAATAAAAAAAGTATCTCAAAATATATACCTACTACCTCAAAATAATGAGATAGTATCTCAAAATAAGAAGATAGTATTCAACATTAATGAATTAGTATCTTAAAATAATGTGATTGTATCTCTAAATAGTGACTTATTATCTCAAAATAATGAGATAGTCTCTCAAAGTAATAAATTAGTATCAAACAATAAGGAGTATCTCTAAATAATGATTTATTATCTTAAAGGTCACCTTCCGTCGTTTTTTCTTTCATTTTAAAATGTCTAGTTGTGGTCTCTAGTATGAATGAATGACATGTGAGCCGTTTTTGTAAAAAAAAAGTGCTCAGGTGTCTCTGTATAGCTCTTTTTTAATGGACTGTTTTAGGGGTGTGTCCAAAATGACCGGATTCCAGCTTTGCTCATGAATATTCATACATGCAAACAGCATGCAAATATCTCTCCTCTGATTGGCTAGGAGCACTGCGACGCCCCTCCACCGCTCTGCCGCTCACTGCCTCCCACCTCCTAACTGATGAGCGGTGATGTTGCGTCGCTTCAGCTCCGCCTCTGGGAGTTTCTCGAGCCAAGGTGGGCTGGTCTGTGAGTTTCTGCCTACGTAGGCAGAAAGATAATTCAAAATTCACCCGTTTTTCGGAGGGGGGGAGGGGGGATTTCTTTGCTTAGCTCCTGCAGACAATGGGGGCTGCAAAACAGTTTAATGTGCAGGTGTACACATTCAACTCGGAGAGACCTACTGTATTCCACAAAAAACAAGAAAAATCGGATTTTCGCGGAAGGTGAGCTTTAAAATAATGAGTTATCTTAAAATAACAACCTACCATCTTAAAATAATGAATTAGTATCTCTAAATTATGAGATAGTCTCCTAAAATAACAACCTACTATCTCAAAATAATGAGATGGTATTTAAAAAATAACGACCTACTATCTTAAAATAACGACTTACTATCTTAAAAGAATGAATTAGTATCTCTGAATAATATGGTAGTATCCCAAAATAATAAGAAAGC
This sequence comes from Astyanax mexicanus, assembly GCF_023375975.1. Taxonomy (NCBI): domain Eukaryota; kingdom Metazoa; phylum Chordata; class Actinopteri; order Characiformes; family Acestrorhamphidae; genus Astyanax; species Astyanax mexicanus. Next base: position 41,076,011 of record NC_064425.1, read on the forward strand.
AGATTATTTAATATTAATAAAAATTAGCTGGATTTTTTGTTTTGTTTTAGGTGGTGGGATTGGGCGTCCATAGAAATGGGTAGGGAAGTAAATCATGTTGTGCTGAGGACTGTGTGTATTCTGACTATTTGCCCTGAGTGTGTGTTATATTAGTTTGTGTGTGTGTGTGTGCGGTGCTCAGGTTACCTGAGGGAAGGAGCTCCGAGAGCTTCCTGTGTCATTTCCTCTCCAGCTTATGGGGCTGCACAGCCTGGAACTTTCCCTTTGATCAGGCCCGGCATGCCCACACACACACACACACACACACACACACACACACACACACACACACACACACAGCCCCTCAAACGCTTAGATAAAACTCTCCCTAAACAGTGATTTGGGTGGTGAGTCTGTTTAATGTCTCCAATAATGGTGTAATTAAGAGGTTAGTAAGACTGGGTCAAGAAATCCCAGGAGCGTCCGAGCAGAAGATCAAACACTGTCATTTTATCATGATAATGCGGCTGAGGAGAAGATGAGGAACAGCAGGGCGGTACGGTACACGCCGTTAATCTCTGGACGCTGTGTGTGTGTATGTAAATAAAGGCAGTTGTGGGACTGGGGAAACTCCTTATACTCCTATATAATTGAGGCTGCTCTAATTTATAAACATATAACATTAATTAAGAATATTAAAAAGAGTTTGTCCTGATTTTGTTGGAGAAACTGTCTCACAGTTTTCATCTTTAAAATTCCCCAAACGTTCTCTATTTTTATCTTATTTTTCAGCCATGCTTTCATACTGTGTGCAGCATGTGGGTTTGCATTTAAAATGGCATAGCTGTCCCTGGAAAAGGAGTTTCAGTTTAGTTCTCCAGCAGCATTAGGATTAGCCGCTGAGCACGCTAAGTGCTAGCTCTTTGGCCGTTCAGAGGTATTTTCTGCCTGTAGCGTGCTGCTACACCTGGCTAGCACTGCAGGAGTAGCATTAGCATTACCCACTAGCGGTTAGCTGCTAATGCTAATGCTCCAGCTTCAGTGAAAATCTGGAAATCTAAGCTTTTTGTAAAAAAAATGAAAGCACTTTACTCTCCCATATAAACAGTTTTCAGGAGAGATATCTCTGTAGATTAACATTCAGTGCTTATTTGAAGTGTCTAAAATGTTTTTTTTTTTAGAATTACAGTTTTGTTTACTTAAGTTAGCTTAGCTTAACTTAGCCAGACCTGCTAAATTAGAAGGAAAACATGGCGACACCCCTGTTCCTTACTAGAGTCGCACAAAATGCGCCTTATAATCTGGTGTGCTTTATGTATGAAAATAGACCAGAAAATTTTATTATTTAGACATTTATTATTAGTTCGCCTCAAATTATTGTGGGTGCTTTTGCATATCTGTGTCATCAATAGGCTGCTGATGTGTACCGTATTTTTTGCACTATAAGGTGCACTTAAAATCCTTTAATTTTCCCAAAAATTGTAAGTGCGCCTTATTATCCGGAGCACCTTATGTATGAATTTTACCAGTCAGGTATTAAGTAGCAGTAAAACCACCAGCGTTATACAGAAGTTTCAGTTTAGTTCTCCAACAGCATTAGCATTAGCCGCTAATGGCGCTAAGTGCTAGCTCTTTGGTCGTCCAGAGGTGAGTATTATCGGCCTGTAGCCTGCTGCTACACCTGGCTAGCACTACAGGAGTAGTATTAGCATTACCCACTAGCGGTTAGCTGCTAATGCTCCAGCTTCAGTGAAAAAAAATCTGGAAATTTAAGCTTCTTGTAAATAAACTGAAGCACTTAACTCACCCAAATAAACCATTTTCAGGAGAGACAACTGTGTAGATTAACATCCAGGGCTTCTTTAAATTTTCTGACTTGTCTGAATTTTTTTTTAAAGAATTAGTTACAGGTTTGTTTACTTAGCTTAGCTTAGCTTTACAGGCCACCCAGCGGCAATGAAAATGCGCACTATGTATCAAAATAGACCAGAAAATATAAGTTTCTTAATAGCTCGCCTTATAGTGCGAAAAATACAGTATATTAGAAGTGGTGTCCACAAATATTTGAATTAAGAATTAATAGAGAATTGCAAAAAAATACTTAAATACTTAAATATAAGGATATTTTCTTAGATTACTCATCAGGTCTGGGCCTTATTTTAAAGGAATTTTCCTCAGAGAGCATCAACTAAATCTGTAAATCTGTAGTCCTGAGGTATGTGTGTGTGTGTGTGTGTGTGTTTTCCCAATGAAAGTGTACAGAAATAGCCCCCACCTGCAGGGCTGTCTGTAACAGCTGTCTGAGCTGAGCAGGTAGATGGATTCAGCTCTATTCACTCAGACAGTGGAGTGGACCCACAGAGCCACAGCCCCCATGAGGCCAGACTGCTGCAGCAAACTAGGACACGCCCCTTTACACATAAAATCACATTAACTTAATCACAACAGTAATCTGCGATTAAGTGCACTTGTTATTCTTGAGTTTTTATAGTAGATGTAAATTATGTAATTAAAAGTAAACAAAAGTATGAATGTAAGAAATGTAAAATGCAATTATATTTAAATCAGTGGTGTCAATTAAAATCCTAGTATATACTTGAATGTTTGAGGGGAGATAAAGCAAATAACAAATAGGATAGAGGAAACTTTTTTTTTTTTTACTTTATTATAAACATCTCAGCTTGGTTGTAAGGATTGAATTAGAACATAATTAGCTGAGTATAAAAGAGCATTTTTACACCTGTAGTTGATTTCTGTGGTCCGGATCAGTTGATGATTTTATTTATTTTGGTTTGGTTTTACACGCACCAATAAACCATGTGAGCACATTGTCTCCTCTGAGACAATTTACACAGAATGCTGAAAATTGCCGCTGTGCTTTTAAACAGTGTTTTCACTAAAATGTGCAGTGCGGCATGCAGTCAGTGAACGCCTCACATTACTGCATGTGTAAACAGCATGGAGCAGCAAAGACAGTGTGGGGTTTGTTTATTTGTTCCCCGTACATTACTTTTACTTTTATACTTTAAGTAGTTTTGAAAACAGTACTTTTACACTTTTACTTAAAGAGTAAAAAGCTTGAGATGATACTTCAACTTCTACAGAAGTATTTTAAACTCTAGTATCTATACTGCTGCCTGACATAAAGAAGCATCCAGGCTGGGGTTGTGTCAGTACCTCATACTAGTGCTGGGCGATATGGGAAAAATCATATATCACGATAACGATATATATCATGATATACCACATTTGAGTATGTTTTCAGTTATTCTTCGAAAAATATGACAAAATAATATCATTGCTTACTTTTTTTTCAACTTTATTTCAAAGTGACATTAAACCCAACTTTCACAAATGAGAATTACTACGTACTAAGTAGCTATTTTTTTCTAAATTATACAGGTATTTAAATTGAGTTATCAAAATTAACTCAATTAACATTTTTTTAAGTGTCCGTCAAATAACGTAAAGCAGCGTCACGTCGCAAAACCACATTATGAAGCTTTTTTTTGCCAAGATTACTTTATTATCACTTATATAAACCAAGTTTATGCAAAGTGACCCCACCAATACATTTCATCGTAGCCTACTTTATATATTTGCATGAATAATTGATAAAATTACTGTAGAAATGATAGGGATGATAGAAGGTAAGTAGCACGATAGTCACTTTTGTATCGTCCCCAGATCTTAAAGCAACATTTACTGCCTTCAGGATCCCATATTTTCCAGAAATGTTCATACATTTTTCAGTGGAATGTGTCGCTGGTCTGAAATGCAGGACTGGATGTATATTAATAAAAGAAATGAAGTTAAACAGATAGAACAGTTTCTGATTCTGTGTTTTCCACTGCCTTTTTTGGAGGTTTTGGAATGGTCCTGGATCTGTGTAATATAATGGAGAGTGGTGATTAACCCTCTCAATGATCCAGAACCCTGCAGTCACTCTCAGAGACGTTTTCTGAGCCGGTTTTATTGGATCTGCTGTTCTGTTCAGTGATCACTGACTTTCTGCATCACACTAAATCCTTCAGGAGCTTCACTCCCAGCACAGCTGCACTGTTACAGCACTGTCTGACTGCGGCTGCTGCCACTTACTGACACGTTTAATCCATCGCATCAGCTCCATTGGCTGCAAAAAAAGTATGATGCTACCACCACCATGCTTAACAGCTCGTAGAGTGTTTATTTATTTATTAAGTTTTATTATGTATTTATTTATGTTTTAGTAGGTGAAGTGGATTCTGTTTATCTTCTATTTTTAGCTAAACAATAAAAAGGTCAATTTAGACGTTAACCTGGATTTTTTAACCAGGTAAATAATTATCGTAAAAAATATATAAATTATAATATATAACAAATAAAAATATAAATCATGGCAAAAATAGGACAATTAGATTTGTATATTCTTCTTTGTATATTTGTGGATAATCTGGACATTTTTTTTTTTTTTTTAAGGCAACTCAAAGTATTACACCTATTTCATATGTGCTAACATATGCAAAAAAGTACCCCATTTATTATTTTTTTTCATTTAATGTTTGGTCAGAAGAGGATTTCAACGGATTTCCTGAGGTTATAAAAATACTTTGAACATGTGTTTTAAAAATATACTACCTAATTTTAAAAACTATACTACCTCCCCATTTTTATTATTTAATATAAAAATTACAGTTTCAAGCCTTCAGTACAAGCAAAAAAATGTAAGCTTTAATGTCTATTTTGTCTAATTTTAAGAGTCTGATTTAATGATTTAAAATAAAAACCATGTAATAATAGCAGATCTAACAACATACTGAAGAGCAGAATATTTAGGGGATGCATATAAACTGCAAACATAAACAATTTAATACAAAATACCCCTAAATATATACTTTCAGCTTTTGTTACAATGTTTGATAAGATGTGGCACATCTCTAGTCATAAGGTCAAATAATCATTTCAGTTTTTTTAAGAATTAGGTTATTATTATATATATATAGTTTGGTTTGGAATTAAAAGTGTTCAAAAGAACATTTGAAAACTTTTTAGTTTTTTACATTTTTGATTTTTAAATTTTAGGAATTTTTTAGGAATTTTATTGTTCTTAGGATTTTTCTTACTTTTTTAATGCAATTTTTAAAAGTTGGATGTATCCAACTTGATAGATAAAGAAGATAAAATTTGTATATGCATGATTAGTGATAGGGGGAGTCCTAATAAGTGGGTTGGGTAGTTGGCCGTGTAAATTGGGGAGAAATTAGTCTGTGTGGCTTTGGTATCGTGAGGGCACAAAAAAAATTTACTAATTCTCTTAATGAGTCATGGGTGTGTTTTGTGCATAGCACAAGCATGAAATAAACCAATCAGTGTGTCAGTCGTCATTCCCTTTAATTCCCTTTAAGGTATTTTAAGGTAGCAACGAGTATCACGATGCATGATGTCTTTCACAGGGTGTACGATAGAGCCCTGTAGCTCTACCCTCAGTTTATTTTCCTGTTTTTTTTCTGCATGGTTTATTAAAGGAAGGTGTTCTTCTTTCTGAAGCGTCTCTGGAATGAAGTCGTTGAGCGTCTGAGCTACCTCACCAGCTGGCTCGCTAGCAGCACAGAGGACAATATGTTCCAGTTGTTGGTTTGGACGTCAGACAGGCTCTTTATAGCAGATTTGTTTTGACCTGAGGCCGTGATAGAGGCATGTCTTTTGAAAATAAAATCCATTTAAGCAGCTCACAGAGAGGACTCTGTGCAGCAGGACAGGAGTGATGTGAGGGCACGCGCAGGAGGCTAACGCTAATGCTAAAATTAAACTGGCTTCGCACTGAGGACAGAGTTAAGAGCACAGTGTTTATGCGAGACTGACTGGAAATGGCGGGAATGTTGATAAATGTTAAATTGGACGGTGGAAGCGGATGCTTTGTGTTGTTTTGTCCTGACAGCGATATTCCCGCAGATATTTTGATCTGTTTTGGGTAAAAGCTGTCTCCCTGCTGTCTGTCTGTCTGTGAGTAATGGAGGCGCCAAACGTCAGGCTTCGGAAATATAAACACTCAATACTGCCTGTCACAGTTTTATATTAGAGAAATATTTTTTTGTCTATCCATCTCTCTCTATATATGAATGTGTCTACCCTGAAATTATAGAATGGATTTATACATCCATTTATTTGTATTAATTTAATTCATTTTCTCTGTAATTTTTACTGTTTTCTTATTGGTGCTCATGCTGGAGTGAGAAAGGTGAGGTTCGCTCATCTTGCTCATATACTAGTGCATCTCAAAAAATAGAATATCATTGATTCTAAGTTATATTATTTTAGTAATTCAGTTTAAAATGTGCAATTCATATATTATATAGATATATTAAACACAGAGTGATCTATTTTAAGTGTTTATTTCTTTTATTGTTGATGATTATGGCTTACAGCCAATGAAATCCAAAAAATCAAAATTAGAATATTATTTAAGACCAATTGGTACTTTTGGCGGTGTGGGCAGTGTGCCAAGTCCTGCTGAAAAATGAAATCTGCATCTCCGAAAACGTTGTCAGCATAAAACACTGCACTGCCAATGAAATATAAAATTTACTGATGATCAGTGATTGGAGTTTGGAGAGACATGTCATCTGCTGGTGTTGATCCACTGTGTTTTATTATCAAGTCTAAAATCAGTGCAGTTTTGTTTTCCCTCAAAATCTTACAGCACTTCATGCTTCCCTCTGCTGAAAACAACTTTAATAGAGATGTGGTTTTCATTTTCCAGCAGGACTTGACACACTGCCCACACAGGCTTCTGGCCAGGCACATGCTTTATTTACTTTTATCATTTTTATTATAATATTTTAACTAATATATTAATTCATTATTTTTAAGAATTTAAGATTCGTAGGCATGAGAGGTTAGCATATATATAATAATAATAATTAGTTGATATATTACTTTACCATTTATCAATGTTCATTGCTGTGAAAAGTACTGTTATTTTTGACCCCTATTGTAAAGTGTAACCACATGTTGCTATCACATCCTTAGCTAAAAGTGTAATGTAGCAAAGAGTATTGCTGAGAATGCTGTTGTATTTTTGGTTCTGTTATACTGTAATTTATTTTTTAATTATTTTATTTTTATTTTTGATTGGGGATTTGGGAATAAAGAATAGTTATGTTGATCATCCAACATCCAGACCTCACAAAATTGTGTTGCTAAATGTGATCAATATAATCCTGACAGAAATGCTTCAGAATCCAGTAAAAGGCCTTTTCTGGATAATTAAGAAATAATGAATGAGCAGGTGTCCCAGTACTGTAGTCCTAATGGAATACTCCTGCTGTATCTTTCAGCTGTGAGAGAGTTAGTGGAGGAAGAGTGTTTGGTTAAGTATGATAAAAGGATTTCAGCTGGAATCTGATCCCGTCTTTGTTTGGTACACAGTGCAGTAAAGTGATCGGCCCGCGGGCCCGGCGCTGAATGCTGTCTGGAGGTTGTAGTCTGCTATAATTCAATTCAGGGCTGAGAGAACTAAATTGGCCTTTTGTTGTTTTTAGACGCTCGTCATGCGCTGGCTGTGCGGAGCTGCTTTTTTTGCTGGGCTTCATTTTACGCTGCTAATATCAGGCGGTCACATGATCATCATGTGTTGAGGAGACAGACAGACGAGAGATTTGATCTGTAGACTCCAGAGAGGAATAAATGCTGATGTTTATTCACATTTCTGTGATTATTATTTTTTCAGGACCACTGCTAATGTGTGGGATGTGGCTACAATTATCTACATTAGTAGTTTTTTTTTTTTTTTATAATTTTATTTCTAATTTTTCCCATTTTCTCCCCAATTTACACGGCCAATTACCCAACCCACTCATTAGGACTCCCCCTATCACTAGTGATGCTCCAACACACCAGGAGGGTTAAGACTAACACATGCCTCCTCCGATACATGTGAAGTCAGCCACCGCTTCTTATCGAGCTGCTGCTGATGCAGCATTGCCGAGCAGCATCACAGCGCACTTGGAGGAAATCACAGCTGCTCGGTTCTGATACATCAGCTCACAGACGCCCTGTGCTGCAGACATCACCCTAGGAGTGATGTGGGGAGAGAGAGCCATCTACCCACCCGGAGGGAGCAGGGCCAATTTTGCTCCCTCTGAGCGCCGGCAGCATGATGGTAAAGCTGCATGAGCGGGGGTTCCTGCGACCTCCCGCTCATAGTGGCAGCGCTTTAGACCGCTGGACCACTCGAAGCTCCTACATTAGTAGTTTTAAGTGATGGTGTAAACTAGTGACTGTATTTACACCATCTTGCCACAAGCATTCAAGTCCCTCACAAGATAACACCTCACAACATACAGCCACGTTGCAAGAGGACAGACAAACCAAACAATTGCCTGGGGCCCTGAGCTGGCCTGGGGCCCCCAGACAACAATTGTTTATGAATGAAATACAAAGAAATACTGTGTGAAAGGCCATTTAAATTCTGTGACGCTCAGTGCAGGAAAGTACAACAACACTGTTATCAGAATTCCACTCATAGGGTTCCTCCCACTAGTTACTGACAGTAGAATATAACCAGACTGGAACATGTTCAGCAGTATCCATGCACACCAGCTGTTTACTGTCTTTGACACTAAAACGGATAAACCTGTTCTTTATATTTGATAATATTTTTTTAACTGAACTGAGTTTTATCTGATTATATTTATAGCCATGCTCTGTCTGAACTGTTTAAGTTCCGTGCGACGCTGCAAAAACGACAAGGCGCAGCACATTTTGCCTCAGTCTTGGTAAATCAACAATATAACTTCAGTAAAGATGGAGGTTCTAGTGTGTTTAATATCGTTGCTTTTCTGTATGAACAACTCTTGATCCAATGTTTATTTTTTATTATGACGTTATTAATTTTTTGACCAAGACAGAGGCGCAGGGGTGGTATGTAGTATGTTGGGTGCATTTTTGCATTTAGCTTGGGGCCCCCAAATGCCTTAAAACAGTTCTGACAACATATACAGGGGTATTAATGGCATTCTATTCATTTTACTGAAGTATTTGATTATGGTGAGGTAAGGTGTTGTCCTGGATTGACAGGGCTGACACACAAAGTGTGTGTGTGTGTGTGTGTGTGTGTGTGTGTGTGTGTGTGTGTGTGTGTGTGTGTGTGTGTGTGAGAGAGAGATTTTTGTTTTTGACTGTGAGGGTTTATTTTAGAGCTGGATGGAGATGAGATGAGCTGGGGGTTTTTGGGGGTGGGGTTGAGGGATTGGAGGGTTTGGGGTGCAGGCCAGGGTTAGGCGAGGATTAGGGCCAGACTGGATTTTGTGGGGGAGTTTTTGGACAGTGGTTCTGTGTTATTATTGTCTGTTGTCTGTTATAACAATCGATATTTGGCATTTTGCTACTCTGTGAATGCTCTGGCCCTATTTTTTAGTGTTTTCATGTGTTTTAAAATGATTATTCAGTTGTTGTTCTTTTTGATGTGCCATACGGTCTGAGTTTACTGTTATTATATACTTCAATACAATTAAAAAATATTAATTTTCAGCATAAGTATGCTAAAATTACCCTGATACGGTGATTTATGCTATTTAAATATCCTGCCTGTACTTCTGCTGGATTTTTTTTAACAGAACATTTTGTTTTTCTTTATCTGTAAATATCCACCATGTTAGCACATTTTACAGGGTAGCACATATCGACAGAACACCGGTTTCTATGTTTCAGACCCCTCTCTGCTTTCTAATTACATTGGACAGCGAGCGCTCGTACACTGTGCGTCTCTTTGAGCCTCAGTGACGGCCCTCCCCCTCCCCCAACACTAATAATGGACCATCGTCGCTGATAAGCAGCTCAAAACACTCCACGCATTTCCCCCCTGTGCTTCTAAACTGGAACGTCGCTCATCTCTGTAGTCTGTCATTATGGTCCACAGTGCCCTGCGCCGCTCGCCGTGCGTCAGTAAGCTGAGCTGCATTGTTGCTGGTCAGGAGAAAACAGTAATTAAAGCAATATTGCCTCTTCCTGACCCTCATAACCCTGCTAAAACATCCAGCTCTGGATCAGTATACACTAGTAGCTGGTTTTAGATGGATTAAGCTGCTCTTTGATGGTCAAAGAGGTTAAAAAACTGCTCATTTAAGAAAAAACACATTTTATACTGGTAAGGCCTTTCACACAAAATTGAGTAATTGAATTACTGTATAATATATGGACATAACCGCAATAGTGTTGGCAATTAGGTTATATTTACTTTGCAAGGTGTGCCCATTAATATGTGAGTTTTTGTTTTTATTTATGTTATCTTTACATATTTTTTTAAACATTTGTTACTGTTGATTAAAGATGATAATCTCATTATCTCATAAAATTAGAATATTATATAAGTCCAATTGGTACTTTTGGCAGTGCGGGCGGTGTGCCAAGTCCTGATGGAAAATAAAATCCGCATCTCCATAAAAGTTGTCAGCAGCAGAGGGAAGCATGACGTGCTGTAAGATTTTGTGGGAAAACAAAACTGCACTGACTTTAGACTTGATAATAAAACACAGTGGATCAACACCAGCAGATGACATGTCTCTCCAAACCATCACTTACCAACAGAAAATTTTACATTTCATTTAAAGAAAATCAAGGGATCAGAGTCTGGAGGAAGAGTGGAGAGACACACAGTCCAAACTGCTCGAGGTCTAGTGTGACGTTTCTACAATCAGTGATGGTTTAAAGAGACATGTCTGATATCTGCTGGTGTTGATCCACTGTGTTTTATTATCAAGTCTAAAGTCAGTGCAGTTTTGTTTTCCCATAAATTATTTCAGCACTTCATGCTTCCCTCTGCTGCTGAGAGCTTTTATGGAGATGGATTTCATTTTCCAGCAGGAGTTGGCACACTGCCCACTCTGCCAAGCATACCAATTAGTCTTATATAATATGTACATTTTCTGAAATTTTTGGGTTTTCATTGGCTGTAAGCCATAATCATCTACAACAAAATAAATAAACACTTAAAATAGATCACTCTGTGTGTAATACATCTATATAATATATGAGTTTCACTGCTCTTTTAAAATAATGTGTGAATGCATTAAAAGGCTGCCATATTATCATTATATAAGTGCCATACAGTGCTCTTAAAATGACTCTCATTTCTGTGACAATAAACTGTATAGTCTAAACTAAAGCAGTTCTATACAAATGCATTACATTCCTCATTTTTGTAAACAGCTGCACATTTTCAAGCAATCAGAATGAGTAAGTTCAATTTGGGTAATACTATTCTGCAGAATACTTTTAATTTCTGTAGTAAAAATGAAAATATGTGCTAAACTAAGGCAGGCGCTGAGGTGTAAGGGATGGAGATGAGAGGTTTTTGCTCTTGTGTTGTTTATATGGGGTCAAGTACTGTAGCAGCAGCAGCGCTGTGTGAGTGAAGAACAGTGGGATCCAGCTGTGTATCTCATTATCTCACTCCCTCTCTGAGAGAGAGACACTCACAGTGATCGCCTCTGATCTGATGACATGTTTTTTTTTTCTTTTTTGAAGATCTGGAATAAGTATCTTCTATAGACCATTGGGTCAGTGGAACATATAACAGTTTAAGGATACATTTTACGACAGTAAAGCTGGTATGAAATCTCATTATTTAATTTTTCTATTGAAAATAATAAAGAAGAAATTAGTTTTTTCATGTATTTTTTCAGTCAAAAATAAAACTTCAAACTAATTGTGGTAAATGTTTCAGAATAAGGGAAAAAAATCAGATTTTACCTTCTGAATCAAAAACATAATGGTATAATCCAACTTACTTTTAATACAAGAAGAAAAATATAACAAAAAATCTCCTGGATTTTAGTAAATTTCGATTTTCCTCAGATCCTCAAAGATAAAAAAAATACATGATAAGTGTTATACTCACCGGTTTGAATTAATATTTTTTTTTAGTTCCCCAGAAATAAAATTTTACGGAAAATCATATATTAGAAAATTGTGTAGAGGTTTTTTTTTTAGATTTTGTCTAAAATTCAAATTGTGTCTGTCAGAAATTATAAACTAGAAAAGTATACAAAATTAGAAAACTGCATAAACCTGTTTCTTCTTTACTTTACTAAATTTCTCTTTTCTAACATAGACTAAAATGTCAAAAAATTGAACTGATAAATACACTCACCAGTTTTATGTTTTTTTTTAATACTAGTTTTGCATTTCTGTCCCTCAAAATTAAAATGTCTGGAAAAAAAAAAAATCTTTTTCTCAAAATTTTCCATGTGTGCATTTTGTAACAAAAGTAGGTTGGATTACACCGTCAGATTTTTTTGGTCTAAGGTGCAAACAATAATAAAACCTGATTTGGGGAGTAAATCACAAACAGCCCCGGGGGTTTCTGGCAGTGATCTGAACACTGAGCTGCTGCCATTTATATTTCTGCATGCTCCAGTCTCACAGCTGACTCAGCATTTCTCTATTTTTCCTCTGTTTTTTTTGGCGTGTCATTTAAACCCTCTCGTGTTTGGAGTTTTTCAAGTGTGGAGGATGAGGATGAGTCTACAGGGATTCAGCAAAAAGTGAAAAACATTAATGAGCTGTATCATGAAAACAATTTGTTTCTAAACACAGTGTTCATTTTTTCAGCTCCACTGTTCGTATAGGAGCAGTAGAGAACTTTGTAGTTCTATAATAATTAAAGTCTGTAGTCCTGAATCTGTTTCTCAGTCTGTCTCTGTGTGTCTGTGTGTGTCTGTGTATGCGTGTGTCTCTGTGTGTGTCCGTGCATTTATCTGTGTGCGTGTGTCTGTGTTTGCGTGTGTCTGTGTATGTCTGTTTGAGTGTCTGTGCGTGTGTGTCTGTGCGTGTGTGTCTGTGTGCGTGTGTCTGTGTGTGTGTGCGTATGCCTGTGTGTGTGCCTGTGTGTGTGCCTGTGTGTGTGCCTGTGTGTGTGCCTGTGCGTGTGTGCCTGTGTGTCTGTGTGTCTGTGCGTGTGTCTCTGTGCGTGTGTCTCTGTGCGTGTGTCTCTGTGCGTGTGTGTCTGTGCGTGCGTGTCTGTGCGTGCGTGTCTGTGCGTGCGTGTCTCTGTGCGTGCGTGTCTCTGTGCGTGCGTGTGTCTCTGTGTGCGCGTGTCTCTGTGTGCGCGTGTCTCTGTGTATGCGTGTCTCTGTGTGCCCGTGTCTCTGTGTGTGTGCGTGTGTGTGTGTGTGTATGCGTGTCTCTGTGTGTGTCTGTGTCTGCGTGTCTCTGTGTATGCGTGTCTCTGTGTATGCGTGTCTCTGTGTATGCGTGTCTCTGTTTATGTGTGTCTCTGTGTATGCGTGTCTCTGTTTATGTGTGTCTCTGTGTATGCGTGTCTCTGTTTATGTGTGTCTCAGTGTATGCGTGTCTCTGTTTATGTGTGTCTCTGTGTGTGCGTGTCTCTGTTTATGTGTGTCTCTGTGTATGCGTGTCTCTGTTTATGTGTGTCTCTGTGTATGCGTGTCTCTGTTTATGTGTGTCTCTGTGTATGCGTGTCTCTGTTTATGTGTGTCTCTGTGTGTGCGTGTGTGTGTGTGTGTACTGTTACTGTCTCTCTGGGCTGTTGCTGCTGTTGCTGGGAGTGTGATGTCACCTGCTCTCTTTAACCTGGTTGGCTGTTCTGTGTTTCAGATCCTCAGAGTTGGTCAGGACTGAAGCAGCGGTGAGGACAGACCTCCTCCCTCCTTCCCTCCGTCTGACGGTTCTCCCTCACTCCTCCCCCTCTCCTCTTCGCTGCCCTGACAGCTCTGACCCCGCTGACCCCTGGATATTCCTGCAGCGAGTAAAGCCACCAGAGCAGGGCGGCGTGGGGGGAGGCCGGGGGGCTAATTAATGAGCTCTGAGAATGAAACCGGGCTGCTGACGGGCAGTGGAGACGCTGATATTCACACTCCGCTCACCAGGCTGGATGTGTGTGCCCCCGGGCTGGCCCCGAGTGCCCAGAGTCCAAAGCGGAATCCACCACGGCGGCCGCCGGGAGCCCAGCGGACGTAGAAGACGTAGCGGAAATGCCCACCGAGACTCTGCAGGCAGATAGCAAGCCGGCCGTTGGCCAGTGTGGTGGTGGTGGCGGTGGTGGAGGAGGCAGCTTCGCTTCGGCTGTTCCTTTACGCATCCTCAATAAAGGTCCAGAGTACTTCCGGCGGCAGACCGAGCCCAATCCGAAGCGGCTAAGTGCCGTGGAGAGGCTCGAAGCCGACAAGGCCAAGTACGTGAAGAGCCAAGAAGTCATCAACGCTAAACAAGAGCCAGTAAAGCCCCAAGTTTTGGCGAAACCACCCGTCTGCCCTGTTCCAGTAAAGAGAAGTGCAGGCTTCGGGGCCTCCTCCCTTAAAGCCTCCAATAACAACGCTAAATCTGACACATGTGCAACCACAACCAAGCGCGAAAACCTCAACCTGGAGATCCTCAAGAACATCCTCAACAGCTCTTCCTCGTCCGAAGGTCCGGCTAAAGCTTCCAAAGTTGGTGCCAGAAGCTGGGCACCCCACCGTTCCTCTGAAACCTCAGAGTCTGGTTTCACAGAGTCGCTAAAAGTGCCGTCATCAGCTCTGATGCAAGGCCGGAGGAGCCCACAAGGAGGCGGTGGTGGCAGCAATCTGAACCTGAGTCGACGGCTGTTAGAGGACCGGGGCGACGGTCACGGCGAGAGGGCGCAGATTCACGCTTCGCAAAGCTCTTCAGACATCCGGCGGCTGTGTAACGGGAAGCCGTTTCGTTCCTCAGCTCGAAGTAGCAGCAGTTCTGCACCTCCACTGCCTCCAAAACCAAGCGCCAAGGCTCTGGCAGCCTGCGACAACCTTCTGGACCGCCAGCCCATGGGAGGGACGCCTGGAGAGTTGGAGTTGGGCGTTGGAGGTTCCTCGGTGACTCGCAGGCCCTCTTTGCACCGATCAAAGTCAGACTTAAGCGACCGCTACGCTAGAGCCGGAGCCGACGTCGAACGCTTCTTCAACTACTGCGGCCTGGACCCCGAGGAGCTAGAAGGGGTTGGGGTGGAAAGCTTCGCTCGGGCGAACTCTGACATCGTCTCGCTCAACTTTCGCAGCGCTAGCATGATCAGCTCGGACTGCGAGCGGTCGCGGCACAGCAACGACGAAGACGGCCTGTCCGACGACGAGGAGGACGAGGACGACCCGGCCGAGAGAGTGCCGTACGGGATCTCGGCCGTGGAGAGAAACGCCCGCGTCATCAAGTGGCTTTACAGTATTAAACAGGCGCGAGAGTCTCAGAAAGTCTCGCACGTCTGAGAGACGATGAATTAACAGAACCTGCTCATGTCAGTGATCAGTGCACTGTCCGAAATCTTGAAAGGACTTATTAGCAAAGCTTTTTATTGTTGTTGTTTTTTTCCTAGTTTGCAGTCCTGTTTAAGCTCTGCTCCAGCTGGGTTAGTCACTAATTAGGGGTCAGGGCTGTAATTGGCTGATTGGTACAGAATATGTTCTCTGTGGAACGATGTTCATGATGGTGTTACACTACAGGATACAACCAATAACAATCAATAACAGTGTCCCATGTGACCCTGTCCAATAGCAGGGGTTTTGCTACAATCAGTATGAGTGGGAGGAGGTCTATTATCAGTGCAAATAGAGCAAATTTATCCTGGTTTAAATTATCCCACAATCTTTACACTCACAGATATGCAGTTTTTACTGTTAGAATGTAAAAACGTTAGATTCATACTGGATTAGAATCACCCCACAGTTATGGTGCTCCAACTGTTAAATTCTGCAAACATTTGCAGATTAAGACTGGTTTAAACACTCCACAGTATGAACTGAGTGTTAAAGCTACATATTCTGTAACTACATTTGAATGTTTTTAGCCAGTATGAATCTGCACAGTGATAAAGCTACATACTCTGCACATTCATAGTGGTTAACAAAAAACGCACTCCATTTTATTTACTGATTATACAAGCAACATACTCTGCTCTACACACACTGTAGACACATACTGGATTAAAACAAAACTGATAAAAAAAAAACACACACTGCAGATTGAAACTGGATAACACTACTCCTGTGTAAGAGACTACACTATGCAGATTCATACTGGATTAGAATTACTTCACAGTTATTACTGTCAGACTGTCAACACTAGATACACTGCAGATTCATACTAGATTAAAATCATATTACAGTTATTACTAACTACACATACACATCATACTGGATAAAAATCACTCAACAATTATTACTGTCAGACTGTATAAACTACACATACTGCAGATTCATACCGGATAAAAATCACCCCACAGTCTATTAATAGATATTAGTCTATTTATTCCTGTAAACTGTAGATTCATACTGGATTAAAATCACTGCACAATTATTACTGTCAGACTGTATAAATTAGACAAACATCAAATTCATACTGGATTAAAATCACTCAAAGTTATTAGTCAAACTGTCAAAAGTAGAACTTTTTAAATTAATACTGGATTAAAATCACTCGACAATTATTACTGTCAGCCTGTATAAACTACACACACTGCAGATTCATACTGGATTTAAATCACTCCACAGTTATTAATGTCAGACTGTATAAACTACACACACTGCAGATTCATACCGGATAAAAATCACTTCACAATTATTACTGTCAGACTGTATAAACTAGACACACTGCAGATTCATACTGGATAAAAATCACTCAATGATTATTACTGTCAGACTGTATAAACTAGACACACTGCAGATTCATACTGGATTTAAATCACTCCACAATTATTAATGTCAGACTGTATAAACTACACACACTGCAGATTCATACTGGATTTAAATCACTCCACAATTATTAATGTCAGACTGTATAAACTACACACACTGCAGATTCATACTGGATTTAAATCACTCCACAGTTATTAATGTCAGACTGTATAAACTACACACACTGCAGATTCATACCGGATAAAAATCACTTCACAATTGTTAATGTCAGACTGTATAAACTACACACTCTGCAGATTCATACTGGATTAAAATCACTCTGTCTGTCTGTAAAATTCTTAATTAAAATCAGTCTATTAATTTCTGTAATTCCTGTAGATTCCTACAGGATTAAAATCACATCACAGTTATACCATTCAGTCAATAAAATCAACAGTCACTTTCTTAATTTAAATCAGTCTATTATATTCCTGCAACCTGTAGATTCATACTGGATTAAAATCACTTCACAATTATTACTATCCAACTGTAAAATTCAAAACAATTCATACTGGGATGAAATCCCAGATCTTTCTGGAGATGGTTTAGATTCTGTGTAAGGCTGATCCAGCTCGAGCAGGGCTTTAGTTGCTTTACGCGTTCAGTGTCTTCGGAATCTGCATGACCCCCCCAAACACACTCGACCCCTGCGGCCTCCAGCTAACGCAGCTCGTTACGGTACCAGTGTCTGTTATTATTAGAGAATTACGACTCGCGGCGATCAATAGCCGCTTTTCCACTGCAGGACTGAGAGGTTCTGAGTACGGGGGGATGGGGAACGGTACTGGTAGCGTTACCACACGGACTCGTTCAGAGCGCTTATTAACCGGGCTGGAACCGGTTTTCTCAGCATGGTTAGCTGACAGTACCTGGCACCATAGGAGCATTCAGTGGGAGGGGTTGAAGCCTGAAGGATCTACTTGTTAGCTGCCTGGTCACTAGCGTTGCTAACTCTGCGCTAGTTATTTTAAGTTGGATAAACCTGGTAGCTAGCATTGCTAACTACCAGGCTTAAAGGAGAAATCAGGTGTGAAATGGATTTGGGTTGTAGTGAAACATGATAACAAGTACAAACTTTTGTCAAATAGCCCACCTCTGTTTACCCCTAGCATTTCCAAATACAGTGCTTTTATCTGATGCTCTCAACAGGCTTATAATGGTAGTGATAGGGGCATAGAGCTGCCATGCCATTTTTTTTTTTACACAATTAACAAGATCAAAGCAGTTCCACACTTTATTTAAGGCACGAGACACTGAGAATTTAAAACGTGCAAAGATAGTTTATTAAAAGGAAAAGAATACTGTTCAGTTCGCGCTTATAAGAACCGTCTTTTTTAGCAAACCAGCCCACGTGTCCACCAGTTTTAGTGGAACCGTCAAAACGTCACATCATATGTCATCAGTAGAAGGCGTGTCACAGTGGTGGTGAACAAAAGCGGTCATGGTTGGTGCTGAAGAACCTAGTATTCTTCGGTTCCCTCTGCGAACAAAGGTTTCTGGTTCTATAACCTACTTTTGTTGTTAAAAATTAGGTTCTTGAACCAGAACAGTACCTTCAGGTAGTTCTCCGGCCACCACCGTCTTGAAATCAAGTCAAGTCGAATGATGAGCACGAACGAATAGATAGGAAAGAGAACAGATTGCAAAATGTATAACCT
Organism: Astyanax mexicanus; assembly: GCF_023375975.1. Taxonomy (NCBI): domain Eukaryota; kingdom Metazoa; phylum Chordata; class Actinopteri; order Characiformes; family Acestrorhamphidae; genus Astyanax; species Astyanax mexicanus. Next base: position 41,094,327 of record NC_064425.1, read on the forward strand.
TCATATTTTGCCTTCTTTGAACTTATATTGCATCAACTTCAGTCTAAAACTGGAGTTTTAAAAGTGACTTATCAGCTGTAGTATCGTTCATGCTCATTGGCCGACTCATTGTGACTTAATTTGAAGATGTTGGTCTCCCAGAGAGCTACCTGAAGGTACTGTGTGTATAAACAGTGTTTTTAACAAAATAACAATAGTGATTTCTTTGTATGCTTAATGTTATGGCCCTATTTCTAGCATTGTACGTGTGTTGGAAGTCCATTTCACCTCAGATTTCACCTTAAACGACGTTGAATGAGCTCGTACGTTGACGTAGCTAATGCCTTGTTAGCGATGTAGCATGAGCCCAGACACCTGCATTGTGAACATGACATGATGTTAGCTATGTTGGATGATGCTGGTAGTAATGTGGGATGAGGCTAGAAGCTACATTAAACACAAAGCTGTGCATTTTGCATTTAGTTAGCTAGACTGCTCTGTTCCATGCACTTCCTGTTCCTGCTTTAGCAACACAGCAAATACAGAAAAACAGAACTGGTACCCAGGCTAACGGATCCGCACCAGCACAGAACGCTACAGCACAGCTTTAGCAATCCTTTAGCCCTGCAGTGGAAAAGCTGCCTTTCTGCCTCTGAGTCCAACCATCGTTACGATGCCAGCTCCTGTTAGGCGCCTTGTTTTATTTGGGTCGTTTTTTTGTGGGCGTAACTCTGTTCGGGTGCACTGAGCCAGGAAGCCATATGGGAATGAATGCAGAGCATCAGTGTGTTTAGATGTCCTTTACTTTTAGTGTTCTTTTATCTTTCTTTACTTTTTTTAAACTTTTCCGGTGATGCATTAAGCCCAGTGTGTGTATATAATTCTCTGTGTGAATAGGTGCTGCAGAAGCATGTTCGGCCCAGACTCCCAAAACCCCTCCTCTCTCCCACCCATAGTCCTTTAGAACGGTCCAGCTTCACTCGGTCAGCATCACAGCAGTGGAAACGCTCCAGCAGCATCATCACATCATACCATCGCAAACCAATCGTAACATCGTAACACAATCGCAGCGTTACGTAGTTTCTCCTCTGTTCCTCTGTTCGTCGTCCATTACGTTCCCAGTTCCAGACAGTTATTTTTCTTTGTGGTACTGATTGTTTTGACGGTGTAAATGCTGTAAGAAATATGTACATAATTTTAAAGTTGTTGGCAAGAAAAAAAATCATCTAAGAAAAGAAAAAACAAAAATGTAACAAAAATTAATAAAAAAAAAAACATTGTTGTGTGATGAAGATCCCACTACGCTACTCCAGCCTGTAGCTCCCAGTCTGTCCCTGTCTCTGGGCTCGCATCGCAAGACTGTCCATCATCAACTCTGTACATCACTGTTGTTAAAACAACATATATGTTAGGTATATTCCAGTTGTTACTGAGCTGTTATGTTTATATTTTAGTTCTTTTTCATTATTTCAATAAATGGCTAATTTTGCCATCTTTTGCCATCTGTCACTCGGTATAGTGGTATTCTTTATTGCAGCACCTCTCAAAGCTGGGTATATACAGTACCTAACCAACACTGCAGATTCATACTGGATTAAAATTTAATTTAACTTTACAGTCATTACTGTAACTAGACGCAGTGCAGATTCATACTGGGTAAACTACACATATTGCAGATGCATACTGAATTAAAAATTACTTCAAATTTACTACTGACTGTACGAACTACACACAGCAGACTCATACTGGATTAAATACCTATACAATAATTACTGCCAACTGAATGGGACCACAGGAGGCTGTAGGTGACTGTAGGGGACTACATGATGCTGTAGAAGACTGTATGGGATGACAGGACTGCTGTAGGAGGCAGTATTTGACTACAGGAAGCAGTTTGAGACTGGAGGGGACTACAGGGAGCTGTAGAAGGCTATAGAGGACTATATGATGCTTTAGGAGGCAGTATGGGACTACAGGAGGCAGTATGAGGCTGTAGGGGACTACATGGAGCTGTAGGAGGATATAGGGGACTATATGATGTTTTAGGAGGCAGTATGGGACTACAGGAGGCAGTATGAGGCTGTACGGTACTACAGGGAGCTATATGACTATATAAGACTATAAGACTATATGATGCTTTAGGAGGCAGTTTGGGACTTTGGGACTACAGGAGGCTGTATGATGCTCTACAGGGAGCTGTAGGAGGCTATAGAGGACTATATGATGTTTTAGGAGGCAGTATGGGACTAAAGGAGGCTGTAGGAGGCTATAGAGGACTATATGATGTTTTATAAGGCAGTATGGAACTACAGGATGCTGTAGGAGGCTGTACGGGACTACAGGGGGCTGTAGGAGGCTATAGGGGACTATATGATGTTTTAGGAGGCAGTATGGGACCACAGGAGGATATGAGGCTGTAGGGGACTGCAGGGAGCTGTAGGAGGCTATAGAGGACTATATGTTGTTTTAGGAGGCAGTATGGGACTACAGAAGGCTGTACGGGACTGCAGGGAGCTGTAGTAGGCTATAGGGGACTATATGATGATTTGGGAAGCAGTATGGAACTACAGGATGCTGTAGGGGACTACAGGATGCTGTGGGAGGCAGAATGGGACTACAGGATGCTGTAGGGGATTATATATAATGCTGTAGGAGGTTTAGGGGACTACAAGAGGCTGTAGGATGCTGTAGCAGACTACATGGGGCTGTAGAGGACTACAGGATGCTATAGGAGGCAGGATGGGGGGGTTAATGAGGTGGTATGATTCTGGAGGATCTGTTTGAGGCAGAAGAATGTTGAAGGAGTCTATAAGGAAATTACAGGAGTCCATGGGTGTCTACAGGAGGCTGTTGCAGGCTACAGGAGACTACAGGACTCTGCTGGAGGCTGATGGAGGCAGATCCAGGCTGGGTAATATCATTCTCACCGCCCGCCTTTTCTCCAGGCTGCAGGAAATGATCTAATTCATCACAAATGTTTAGAAGTGCAGAGGCCCCACTCTCTCAGAAACTCCGACTGGACCCTGGGAAGTAGTCTGGAGGCCACAGGTCACATGGTTAACACTTCCAGCTTTCATGTTTTCACCTGCTTTGGTTTTTCTTTCTCCTTTCTCAGAATTAAACCTGAAAGCTGCACTGACTGCACTGAACGCTGGGCTCATGCTGGGCTGATTTATGAATATGAAAGACATGTGGCTGAAATACAGTCCCAGTCAAACGTTCACCTTGTCCACTCATGTTTATTCATAATTATTTTAAAATAACTATAAGGTTTGTTAGCCTACAGCAGTTTAGCCCCACCCATTCAGCCTACAGCAGTTTAGCCCCACCCATTCAGCCTACAGCAGTTTAGCCCCACCTATTCAGTTTAGAGCAGTTAAATCCCACCAATTCAGCCTACAGCAGTTTAACCCCACCCATTCAGCCTATAGCAGTTTAACCCCACCCATTCAGCCTATAGCAGTTTAGCCCCACCCATTTTCGCCCAAAACATCTTAGCCCCACCCATTCAGCCTACAGCAGTTTAGCCCCACCAATTCAGCCTAGAGCAGTTTAATCCCTCTCAATTTAGCCTACAGAAGTTTAACCTCTCTCAGTTTAGCTGCACCCATTCAGCCTAAAGCAGTTTAGCCCCACCCATTCAGCCTCCAGCAGTTTAGCCCCACCAATTCAGCCTACAGCAGTTTAGCCCCACCAATTCAGCCTAGAGCAGTTTAATCCCTCTCAATTTAGCCTACAGAAGTTTAACCTCTCTCAGTTTAGCTGCACCCATTCAGCCTAAAGCAGTTTAGCCCCACCCATTCAGCCTCCAGCAGTTTAGCCCCACCAATTCAGCCTACAGCAGTTTAGCCCCACCAATTCAGCCTACAGCAGTTTAACCCCTCTCAGTTTAGCCCCACCAATTCAGCCTACAGCAGTTTAACCCCTCTCAGTTTAGCCCCACCCATTTAGCCTGCAGAAGTTGAACCCCTCTCAGTTTAACCCATCCCATTCAGCCTAAAGCAGTTTAACCCCTCTCAGTTTAGCCCCACCCATTCAGACTACAGAAGTTTAACCCCTCCTTTTCAGCCTATATAATCCGCAGTGTTGATGGCTGATGGGCTGCTGATGGTCCAGTAGAACAGTAGAAGGAACTGGTTCTGTTAAGATAACAGACACGGATCCAATTAGCAGTTAAACAGAAACCGGTCTTATCTCCGCCCTCAGCCGGGTCAGAACCGCCGTCTCACTGAGCGCTGACGTTCACTGTGGCCTGCAGATAATTATATACAGCCTGCATTAACACTGAGCCATGCATCACCACCACTGACGGTTAGAGGTGTGTGTGTGTGTGTGTGTGTGTGTTGTCCTGCAGTGTCCGGCATGGTTCATCAGTAGCTGTAATGGAACTGTAATGAAATGTCGCTTCAGCCTGAACAAAAAACAGGAAGAGAATTAAAATCTCATTTTATTTCTCTCAGAGTTTAACTCTGTCTGAATGTGAGTCTACACTCACACTCCTCCTCCTCCTCCCCCAAAACCCAAATACATACTTTATCATTCACTAATCCACAGAAGATCCTATATAATTATCAGTATATACTGAATAAATACTAACGATATTGGTAATACATAATTTATAGTGAATACTGAATAATACAAAGTGAAATCTGTTCAATTTTATTATATACTGAAACAATCATAGAAGATACAAAATAATTCACAGTGGATATTAAAATACCTAGTAGATCCTGAATATTCCAGAGATGATTGTGTTGATTCGTAGTGGACACTGAATCATTATTAGTAGATACTGATTCTTTCATATTGGATATAGTTTCTAGTAGATACTGAATAACATAATGGTTTTTACTAATTAATCCACAGTGGATCCCGAATAATTTATCGTAAAACTGATCAATTCATAGTGGATACTGAATTAATCCACAGTGGATCCCAAATAATTCATAGTGAAAACCAATTAATTCATAGTGGAAACTGATTACTAAATAGTGGGTAGTGAATATTCATTCATTTTAGGTACTAATTAATTCACAGTGGGTATTGTAAATTCCTTGTAGATCCACAGTAATCAACCATGAATTCGGAATAATTCATAGTGGAAACTGATTCATTCATAGTGAATAGTAAATCATTATTAGTAGATACTGATGCTGTTATAGTGAATATAATTCCTAGTAAATACTGAATACTTAATAATAGGTTCTAATGAATTTACAGTGGGTATTGTACTTTCCTTATAGATACTAAATAATTGATAATGAATAACAAATAATTCATAGTGGATACTGAAAAATTCCTATTATCTAGGTCATATTTTATGGTAGTTCTGCATTTTTTGCAGACAAATAGCTAACATAATTAACTGAATAATTCATAGTGGATACTAATCACTCAATTTGTGTAGGGTACTTCATAAGAGCTAGATAATATTTTACAGTAGAATCATTTACAGAATTAATTTTATAATTCATAGTGGATACTGGACGCTTGACAGGCTTTTATAGTTAGTGGATACGTTTATGTACTGACCAACAGTACTTTAATTCTGTTAAAAACAGGATCAGAAGCAGAAAATGAAATTTACTATCAAAATGTTATACCTTAAAATATATCAGACAGTCAAAGCTGTGCTGGGATCAGTTTCTGCTCTTATGAGCTGATCTTAGATCAGTACTGTTCATCAGAGATGACTGATAAACTATAATCAGCTGCACTCACTGGCCTGTGTGTGTGATTGTGAAGGGGGTGGGTGGGGCTGATAAGGTGGGAGAACGCTGGGAACTGGATCAGTGCTGTAGTGTGTTTTCTGTGTAATTTCCTCCGGCTGGTTATTATCTGTGATCTGTCTGTTTCTGCAGGACCCTCATTTATTCATTTCTGAGAATATGAACCCTGGGCCTCTATATACTCTCATATACAGCTTATCTTACCCTGGACTTTGCTTCAGTCACTGGGTTTGAAATATAACCACAGTTTCTGGTCATTTATATACATCAATCAAGCATTACATTATGACCACCTCCTTGTCTTTTCAGCTCCAGTGATCATATAGGAGCACTTTGTAGTTATATAATAATTACAGACTTTAGTTCTGTATCTGTTTCTCTGTATACCTTATTATTTATCCTCCTTTCATCCTGTTCTTTAATACTCAGAATCCCACAGGAGAGAAAACCACCACAGAGCAAATATTGTTAGCAATACCAGTTAGCAACAACCATAGAAACCACTTGCTGGGATGCCACATCGGCCCTTAGCAACCAGTTAGCAACAACCATAGAAACCACCACTTGCTGGGATGCCACATCAGCCACTTAGCAACCAGTTAGCAACAACCATAGAAACCACTTGCTGGGATGCCACATCGGCCCTTTAGCAACCAGTTAGCAACAACCATAGAAACCACCACTTGCTGGGATGCCACATCAGCCACTTAGCAACCAGTTAGCAACAACCATAGAAACCACTTGCTGGGATGCCACATCTGCCCCTTAGCAACCAGTTAGCAACAACCATAGAAACCACCACTTGCTGGGATGCCACATCAGCCACTTAGCAACCAGTTAGCAACAACCATAGCAACCACAAGCTGGGATGCCACATCAGCCACTTAGCAACCAGTAAGCAACAACCATAGCAACCACTTGCTGGGATGCCACATCAGCCACTAAGCAATCAGTTAGCAACAACCATAGAAACCACTTGCTGGGATGCCACATCAGCCACTTAGCAACCAGTTAGCAACAACCATAGAAACCACCACTTGCTGGGATGCCACATCAGCCACTTAGCAACCAGTTAGCAACAACCATAGCAACCACAAGCTGGGATGACACATCAGCCACTTAGCAACCAGTAAGCAACAACCATAGCAACCACTTGCTGGGATGCCACATCAGCCACTAAGCAATCAGTTAGCAACAACCATAGAAACCACTTGCTGGGATGCCACATCAGCCACTTAGCGACCAGTTAGCAACAACCATAGCAACCACTTGCTGGGATGCCACATAAGATATTTTTGCAACACCATAGCAACCATGTGGGATACCACAGCAATCACCTTGCAAGAAAAGACAATAATCACGCCTGAACACCCCGGATCATTCATCACCACACCCCCGACACTGACCATACATCACACACATCCTCCTGTTTACACACACACACACACACACACACACACACACAGCATATAAACCCTCCGATCAGTGCAGCATGCCCTGTGCCTCAGGCACCTGAATAAAATGATATTTTATTGTGGGGAGAAGTGGCTTATGATTTCATTACTGAATGTTTTAATATTGAGAGATAGGAGGAGGTGGAGGTATAGTAGGTGGTGGGGGTGGTGGAGGTCGTGGAGGAGGTGGAGGAGATAGTAGTTGGGGGTGGGGCTGTTTTGGTATTAGTGTACTGTATCTAACATCACTCTGAGTAATAAATACAGATTCTATTAATCCTGAATGAGGGGGCGTGTCTAACAGCTCAGGTTCAGCTCAGGAGAATCATACATTACTGCAGCTCACCTTATTCAGTGCAACACCACCACATCACACAATTCACACAATTACACAGGCCCCGCCCCTTTCACACATGCAGATTCTCTGCTAATACATGCTCAGTATGTGGTATGGGTTACGCCTGCCTGTTGAGCTGGTAAGTGATGTGTAATAAGCAAATATTCTTGGCCAAATTATTTATTAATTATTTAGTATCTACTATGAATTATCCAGTGCCTACTATAAATGATTCAGTATTTACTACAAATATTTTAGTATCCACTGTGAATGATTTAGTATTTATTAGGGCTGTTATTTTAAAGTGTTAATGCACAAGATTAATTTTTATTATATTTATTTACGCCACAAATTTTTACCCCAACTTAATTTTACATTTATTACTTTCATTCTTTTATTTACATTTAAATATTCACTATCAAAACTTTTGTCACAAGAAGAACATATGCAATTAAATATTGTCCTGATTTATCTGAACACATTTTTTTACTGATTGACACCATTAGTATTTATTATAAATGATTCAGTATCTATTGCAATTGATTCTTTATATAATCTAAATGATTAAGTATGCACTACAAATGACTCAGTTTTTTATGTGAATTATTCAGTGTATTGGATTATTTTCTTAGTATCCATTATGAATTTTCCAGTATCTACAATGAAAGATACAGTCTGTCTACTGCAATTTATCCAATATCTACTATAAATTATTTAATATTCACTATGAATTATTCATGATCTACTATGAATTATATAGTGCCTACTATATATGATTCAATATCTACTATGAATGATTCAGTGTTTATTACAAATGATTTAGTATTTACTATGAATGATTACATTTCTTATGTGAATTATGATGTATGTATTATAATTGATTAATTAATTGAGTTGAGAATTTTATATGAATAATTCAGTATATAATATTCATTACTCAGTGTCTAGATTTCTTTTTTTTTTTTTTTAGTATCTACTATGAGTAATTAAATTATTACTAAGAAATATTTAGTTCCTTCTAAGGATAATTCTACAACTGTAATTATTTAGTATCCATTAATTATAAATTATGCAATTTCTACAATTATTTGATTATTATTTATTATGAAATATTAAGTATGTATTATAAATTACCCAGTAATTACTATATATTATTTAGTATACACTGAATGTACACTGAGTATCGTCTGTGATTGTTTTGTGATTAGTATTAAACTGATATATGTTTCTGTATGTTGTGAGATTAGCAGTGTGTGTGTGGGTCTGGAGATTGTGCTCTTGGAGCTACAGGTCAGTGAACAGGTCAGTGATCAATAAGACATGCAGAGCAAATCAGAGTAAAACAGTGCAGTGTGTACCGGGGTGTGTGTACGGGGGTGTGTGTACGGCGCAGTGTGTAGGGGGGTGTGTGTACGGTGCAGTGTGTACGGTGCAGTGTGTATGGGGGTGTGTGTACGGGGGTGTGTGTGCGGTGCAGTGTGTATGGGGGTGTGTGTGTACGGGGTGTGTGTAGTCATGCAGGACTATAATTGACCTAAAAAGCTTGAGTGTGGTCTTCAGTCCACCACCACAGCCTCCACACACTCGCAGCGGGGTCACGACCTTTGGCTAAGTGCCAGTGCGGTAATGAGGTGAAGATTATTAAAATCTTAATGCTGAGAAGAATATTTAATTACCATGATCTATGCAGTGTTTACTCTGAAATATTATACTGTGTAGAGTATCTACTATGAATTATTAAGTTATAAATGATTTAGTATACACTATAAATGATTCAGTGTCTACTATGAATTATTCAGTCATGTCTGTAAATCATTCAGTATCTACTATAAATGATTCAATGGTTGCTATAAATGATTCAGTAGTACAAATGATTCAGTATGAATGATTTAGTACTGTATATACTATGAATGATTCAGTGTCTAATGTGAATGATTCAGTGTATACTATGAATGATTTAGTATCTACTATACATTTTTCAGTGTCTACTATTAATGATTTAGTATATATTACAAATGATTCCATACAGACTATAAATGATTCAAAATCTGTTACAACTAATTTATTATATAGTATGAATGATTTGTGTCTGCTATGAATTATTCAGTAATTTATATTAATGATTATTAATATTCCAGTATCTACAATGTTTTTACAGTTTACACCATCATTTATTCACTATTCACAATTACTTATTTATAATAACTAGTAATTACTTAGAATTTTCTTACATTCATATGCTGATAATTATTCAGTATTCGTTATGAATTCTGCAGTGTATAATACCAATGATTCTTTTGCTATCATCAATGATTCAGTATCTACTAAAAATGATTCAAATTATTGACACAGTGTCAGGGAGGTCATAACCTTTGTAATGAAGGAAAAAAATAATAAAAATGCTAAAAAGAATATATATTTTTAATGTTTTTTATGCTTGATTATATTGTTTGATGTTTATTTAATGCAGTGGATCAGGTTCTGATCTGTGTGAGCAGCTCAGATCCAGACTGTGATCAGTAGAACACGCAGCTCCAGCTGTGGAACCCGGTACTGTGTCTCCCCCTGCTGGATCACTGCGGATATTACAGCCTCCAACACCACCTGTACCTGTAAGAGCTTCCACCAGGTATTGCTTTCCACATAATCAATTTATTTTATTTAATTAATTTTACAAAGAGATTTTTCCATCCCTTCACAGTTGCGGTGTGAAGTTTGGATACACAGAGCATTGTCTGATAACTGTTCAGTATCCACTATGAATTTTTCAGTTCATAGTGAACTATTCCACTATATCACTATGAATTATCCAATGTATACAATTAATTGTTCAGTATCTAGTATGAATGATTTAGTATTTACTGTTATTTAGTATTAACTATGATTTTACTATAAATCACTATGAATTAAACCAGTATCCACGTTGAATTATTCTGCACCTACTATGGATGACTTAGTATCTATTATGAATGATTCGGTATCTATTATGAATAATTCATTATCTAATATGAATGATTCAGTATCTACTATGAATAATTCAGAATCTACAAATGAATGATTCAGTATCTACTATGAATGATTCAGTATCTACTATAAATGAGTCAGAATCTACTATGAATGATTCAGTATCTACTATGAATGATTCAGTATCTACTATGAATGATTCATTTTTCTACTACAAAAGATTCAGTATCTATTATAACTAATTCATAATTTACTATGAATGAATCTGTATCCACTATCAATGATTCAGTATCTACTATAAATGATTCATTATTTACTATACACGAGTCTGTATCCACTATCAATGATTCAGTATCTACTATAAATGATTCAGAATCTACAAATGAATGATTCATTATCTACTATGAATGATTCAGAATCTACTATGAAGGTTTCAGTATCTATTATAATGATTCCTTATCTACTATAAAATGATTCAGTATCTACTATGAATAATTCATTATTTACTATACACGAGTCTGTATCCACTATAAATGAGTCTGTATCCACTATAAATGATTCAGAATCTACATTTGAATGATTCAGTACCTACTATGAATTAATCTGTATCCACTATCAATGATTCAGTATCTACTATAAATGATTCAGAATTTACACAGGAATGATTCAGTATCCACTATGAATGATTCAGAATCTACTATGAATGAATGTTCTATGTATAAAAACATCTATTTAATATATGAGGTTCACATTTTGAACTGAATTACTGAAATAAAGTAACTTCTAATGATATTCTAATGTTTAGAGATGCACCTGTATCTGTCTATGAGACAGAACTGTGATGAGTATGATGAGTTTTGCAGTAAACCAGAATGAATATGTTTTGAATTCATTATCTTCTATGAATAATCAGTCTGTAGACCATCATGATCACTAAACAGGAAGCTGGGGGGACTATTTAACTGCATTAATGATCTAAGAGAGTGTAGGTTTTATATATATATATATATATATACACGCAGTGTGAGTTTTGTGAGGTAGAGGTGGGCGATACCGGGAATTTTGGTATCGATCCGATACCAAGTAAACGCAGGGCCAGTATTGCCGATATCGATACTGATACCGATACTTTTTAATATTTAAGCTTTATAGATCCAAATGATCCAAAAACCAAGGATATAATTTCACCAAACATTGTAAGTGATAACAAAATACGTTTTTTGTTTAGAAACAATGGAACAGTAACAAAACAAAGTTTAAATATAAAGTAAAAAAATATTAAAAAATAAAATAAAAATTCTCCCCTCACTAGACATCTTTTCTAGTTCTTTCTTTCTTTGTTTCTTTTTTTAATAGAATTGTCATTTGGAAAAACAATAAAAAATAAGGAATTGTCTTCCTTTCAGTGCAATTCAAATGCAAGTTTTTCTTAAATAAACAGTGTAAAAAAATATCACTCAACACTAATCTCCTGAGGTAGAGGCGTGTCGACTCGAGGAGAGCGCTGAGTGGGCGGGCCAGGCTGAGCCTACCTGCGTGGCGGTTTGGCTGGCTTTGCTGAGCCATGTGACGCATGTGCAACAACAAGAGACCAGAGAGTAGACTGTGGTGAATCCTCGTGCGCAGCAGTCAGTGCGTGTGGCAGAGAAAAAAGCTTGAATATCGATATTTTTACACAAATATTGCTCAATACCAATACCAGCGTTGGTATCGATATTATCGATATTTGGATCGATCCGCCCACCTCTATTGTGAGGTGTAATCTGCACGGTTTGAACTTTGTTCCTGAACGGCTGCAGCAGCTGATCTGCAGCGATTAGCCCAGTTCCCTCTGTTCATCATCCAGCGAGTGCAGTAAAGGGGAAGTGTATTATAACAGCAGATTACACACAGTACTGCGTATATGATAGAGCTGCTGATATACGCTGATAAACTATCTCTACACTGAGCCTCAAGGACAAGGAGATTCTCCATCGACCAAATTATTAACACCAATCAGCCCGAGAGCAGAGAGCACACCACCCGACTCACCGTTCACTACTAGTGCACAAATTATCATTAGAGCACCAGTCATAATTAAAACATTTGTTTCCCACAGCTGCATTCTTCATTATCTACTTTAATTTAAAGAGCTAAATGCAGGAAGCATGCATTAATAGATTTTTTTCAGGGCTTTTGCTCAACCTAATTTGGAAAGTGAAAATCATTTTTTTTTTGTTACCTGCTCTGGACCAATCGGGAGTGAGACATCACCTGTCTCATCATATCTTCTATTATTCTGTAACATTATTTATCTGATACACATACAGACAGTACTAGTCTAGCACCTCGCCTTTAATATATACACACGACCAACCAACCAATGGCAGCACAGCTAGCCTCTCTCACTCTCACACAGGTTAAACAGTGGACAGTACTGATTATTAGCCTGCAGCATTAGCATGCTAAATAGAAAAAAGCATCAGACAAACAAAACTTGTTTGAGAACTATGCAAATAACTTTCTTTAAGGAACATTGTTTTTTTGTTTTTTTCATAATTTTATTTATATATATTTTTTATTTTCTCCCAAATTTACAAGGCCATTTACCCAACCTGCTCGTTCAAACTCCCTCTATCACTAGTTATCACTTGTGTTGATGCCCAAACACATATACATGTGAAGTCAGACTCCGCCTCTTTTCAAACTGCTGCAGCGTTACCAAGTAGCATGACATTACTTGAAGGAAAGTGCAGTGACTCGTTTCTGATACATCAGCTCACAGACGCAGCTTTGGGCTGATCAACATCACCCTAGGAGTGATGTGGGTAAAGAGAGCCATCTACTGCACCCACCCAGAGAGAGTAAGGCCAATTGTGCTCTCTCAGGGCTCTGGCAGCTGATGGCAAGCTACATGAACAGGATTCGAACCGGCGATCTCCTGATCATAGTGAGATCCTCTGCTCATCTTTACTTCTCAAAGACTTAGTCATTAACAACAGCTGATTGATTTCACATGCCTTTTTGTTGTTATTTTATCTCATTACTCTCGTTTATCCCATTACTAGCCCTACAATGCTTCTGTCCCAACTTTGTTTGGAAAGCGTAGCAGGTCTGAAACGCAGGAATGGATGCTTATTAATAAATGAGATTAAGTTAAGCAGATAAAATGTCTTCATACAGTCTGCAATCAAATTCAAGTTAAAATATTTAGTTTTTTATTTGTATTTTTATACTGTCCCAATTTTTTCACTTTTTATGGCTGCAGCTGCTTCTCAGTGTGTGGATGCAGTAAAGCCAGTTTCTGTGTTTTGTCTTTGTAATTGTTCGTGTTTTATTGTATCTGGACTCGTCTCTCAGTGCAGATTTCACAACAGCTCCAGGCTGTAATCTAAGTGACTGTTGATCGGACAGCAGGTTAACACAGGTCAGATCAGACCAGGCATCTGCAGATGTTTACAATTTTGGCAGTCCTGTTACCAAACCTCATATAACATTTAAAAAGCATGTTTAAAAACAAGTCCACAAATTGTTTTTTTCAATTTTCTCTCAAGAAAGTCTTTTTTCAAAAGAAATGGTTAAAGCTCCACTAGGTAGGATTGAGATTTTTTGCTGTAGAGTGTAATAAATGTTTCAGGAGGATTAGTTTCTCTTTCTCGTTTTCTGGCTTTCACAGACATATTCTGTCTCTTTCCAGCTTCTGCCAGAGTGTCTGAATGTTAGTTTGTAAAGAATGAACCAGTAGTCCTTGTAGAACTGTTAGAACTAAAGGTTGGAAAGCAGGTTGCAGTTCTCGCGAGGGTTGGTCGCAGCCGCCTCGGAAAACTTACAGAGTCTGGTTTGAGCTCCGGCACAGACAGGAGAGCACCGCTATTCCTCCTATTACACCTCAATGCAGCGCTGCAGTGAGTTTCAAGCTGTAATTTTACTTCTTTAAAAAGATCAAAAATCAAGGAAATCCTACCTAGTGCTGCTTTAACTGCACGTTTAAATAATTGATATTTATGACAAAAGTATCACTATATGTGCATGCACATTCTACTTTTCTAAAAGATGCAAAGCTATTTTTTTAACTTTTCATGAAGACCCAAACCTTAAATTAATCAAATTTATTATCATGTCATTTAGTAAAGAAATGGGTAAATGGAGTACCAAACAAAGTGGAAAAAAGTGATTTATATTTGTTTTTTGCTGCCCACAGTAAAATCTGGTGGTGGTTCATCATGCTGTGGGGCTGTGGGACCAGTACAGGAGCTGGGAATCTTGTTAAAGTTTAGAGTCACAAGGATTCCAGTCAATATCAGCAGATTCTTCAGAACAATGTTTAGAAATCAGTGAGAAAGTTGAAGTTAAAGCGCTGGGGCTGGATACTTCAACAAGACAACGACCCTAAACACTGAACACTGCTCACAATGTACTAAAGCACTAAATCATTCATGCAGAGGAACAAGTACAACGTTCTGGAATGATCATCTCAGATCATCTCAGTCCCCAGACTTGAATATTATTGAAAATCCGTGGTGTGATTTAAAGCATAAAAGCTGTTCATGATCAGAAACCTGAATCAAACTGGACTGAAATGGAGAAGATTAGTAAAGAAGAATGATCCAAAATACCTTCAACAGAAGCCCGACTCTCATTGGAAGCTATAGGAAGAGTTTAGAGGCTGTTATTTCTGCAATCTACTATATATATTGATGTTAGGGTTGCACGATATTGGAAAAATTTGACATTGCATAGTTTTTTTTGGGTAATATATATCACAATATTAAACAATGCAGGACCTGTAACAGCCCCAGTTCCGCCCTTACCCGCACGCTGTCTCACGACAGAGATCCAGACCGACTGAGAGCTCAGTCAGCGCTTTAGAGTCAGTCAAGCACTCAAAACCCAAAGAAAACTTCAAAACAACAATAATCAAGCATTTAAATGCCTTTTTAAAAGGTTTTTCTGGGATTTAAAGCGTGAATTCAGCTGTAACTGGAAATATCTGCACAAAACTGTGCTGGACTGAGGTGCACAGTTTTGTACAGGCTGTCTGCACTGCACTTACAAGCATGTGTCCAAACATGTGGAGGCCATGTGGTTACCTAGTGTTTACGCCCGCTGCCCCTCCCCCTCGCGCTCCCCGTCCCCCTTGCCCTTCTCAAGCAGCAGCAGCCTGTCACTCACACAGACACAGAGACGGCGCTGCTTACTTAGAACACTGTATAGCTATTTCCTGTGTCAAGAATCAAAACATTCAACATGTCGTGTGTCTTTTTATTGCCTTTGGGGACATCACACATCCTGCGCATATATCGCACATATATCGCATATATATTGCATATATATCGTGCAGCCATAATTGATGTAATTTTTCTGTTGGGGTGCCCAAATTTATTTTTTTTAAAGAATTATTGCACACTTCCTGTAAATCCTATAAACTTCATTTCACTTCTCAAATATCACTGTGTTCATCTGCTGTATGATATATTTAACTGAAATTGCTGATCTGAACAAGCAATGATTTATAAAGATAAATCAGGAATAAAGGAAAGCCCAAACTTTTTCATACCACTGTATCTGGTGATGATATTGGCAACCACAGCAAAGCTTTTCTCTCTATAACAGTGTAGCATCAACATGATACTAAATCTATTCTGTTAAGCTACAAATGTTGCATAATGTTGCTTTAACTGTTCAAATGTAAGAAGCCTGTTTTAAAAGCTGCAACTTTAATATATTGGGAAAAATGTTTTGGGTCAAAATGAAACAGTAAAATTCTCTCGATGCAACCTTCATCCTTCTATTGCTGCACATGTCATCACTCTAATAAAGGCCAAGGACCAAGTTCTAAACACGTCATAAAGCTCTATAGCTTTGCATTCACACAACTTTATGACATTAATCACATTCAGCCATGCACCCAGTGATCTGCAGGAGAACACCACTCACCTCAGATAACCTCCAGCAGATCCAATACAACCTGCTGTAGTAGGTGTTTCTAATAAAGTGGCCAGTGAGTAAAAGCACAAGGTACTGTAGTAGATGTTTCTAATAAAGTGGCCACAGTGAATGAAAGCACAAGGTACTGTAGTAGAAGGTGTTTCTAATAAAGCGGCCACAGTGAATGAAAGCACAAGGTACTGTAGTAGAAGGTGTTTCTAATAAAGCGGCCACAGTGAATGAAAGCACAAGGTACTGTAGTAGGTGTTTCTAATAAAGTGGCCACAGTGAGTAAAAGCACAAGGTACTGTAGTAGGTGTTTCTAATAAAGTGGCCAGCGAGTAAAAGCACAAGGTACTGTAGTAGAAGGTGTTTCTAATAAAGCGGCCACAGTGAATGAGAGCACAAGGTACTGTAGTAGGTGTTTCTAATAAAGTGGCCACAGTGATTAAAAGCACAAGGTACTGTAGTAGAAGGTGTTTCTAATAAAGTGGCAACAGTGAGTGAAAGCACAAGATACTGTAGTAGGTGTTTCTAATAAAGTGGCCACAGTGAGTGAAGCACAAGGTACTGTAGTTGGTGTTTCTAATAAAGTGGCCAGTGATTAAAAGCACAAGGTACTGTAATAGAAGGTGTTTCTAATAAAGTGGCCAGTGATTAAAAGCACAAGGTACTGTAGTAGAAGGTGTTTCTAATAAAGTGGCAACAGTGAGTGAAAGCACAAGATACTGTAGTAGGTGTTTCTAATAAAGTGGCAACAGTGAGTGAAAGCACAAGATACTGTAGTAGGTGTTTCTAATAAAGTGGCCAGTGAGGTTTACGACGTGTTTAGAACTTGGGCCTTGACATTTATTAGAGTGATGACACGTACAGCATTAGAAGATCAAGGTTGCAGTATTGTGCAGATTTTTTTTACTGGAGTAGATCTTTGCTGTGATGATTTGATTGCATTCAGCCACAAAAGCTCAGATTAGAAATGTCAGGATGTTGGATGATGATCACCATCTCACTTCGCCCCAACTCCCAAATTCATTCTATCTACAAGTATTAGATGGAGCTCCATCTTTCCAGAGAGCACAGTTCCACAGCTCAATACTGGGGGTTTTAGACCCCTCTAGCCCACGCCTGGCAGGTCTGGGGTCAGTAGGTTCATGTTTATCTGCTCCTCAGGTCCTGCTCAGTGTGTTTGTGATGGGACAGCAGCTTTTGGAGAAGACCCTCAGCGCTGAACATCAACATCAACACGCGTTATCTGCTCTCCTCAAGGCCGAGCGAACGCCCTGCCATGCCAGTGTTAATGATTAAAGCCGGACCTTCAGGTAAAGGTGGCCTTCAAGTCGTCCTTATCGATGCAGTGAACTGGTTTTTCTGCAGGACGTCAGCGGCGCTCAGATTGGAGAGCTGCTCATGATAAGAGAAACATGGGTTATTGCCGGATTCCTCGAAAAACTCGTTTTCATCAGTAAAAAAATGTTACACATTTAAACGCAGCTTATATGTTACATATTACCAGGAAAAACACAGTTAACATTTTACCTACCAGTTAGAGTGTGAACATTAAAAAGACGTCTTTAAGTTCTTACCTAAACATCTTCTCCACCACTGCAAAAAGACATCATCAAGCTCTTACATAAACATATTTTTACCACCAAAGATGCCTATAAGTCCTGTTATAAATGTTTTTAGCCACTTTAAAAAGACGTCTATAAGTCCATTTATAAATGTGTTTTCAGCCACTTTAAAAAATATATATATTTTTCAACAACTTAAAAAAAGATGTCTATAAGGTCTTACATAAACGTCTTTTCAACTACTTTAAACAGTTATCCATAAGTCCTTTTATAAATGTTTTTAACAACTTTACAAATACATATATAAGTCCTTTTATAAATGATTTTTTAACTGTTTTAAAAATATGTCTTTTTAACCACTTTTAAAAGACATCTATGTATCAACCACTTTGAAAACATATTTTTAACAGCAGATGATACAAAACCCCTTTTCTCTGCGATAAAATAAGTTATTTGCAGTGGCTTGCAAAAATATTTATACCCCTAAACTGTTTAAACTTTGGAATTTCCAACAGAAATTGGAGCAGCCTGGTGTCCAATCTTCATTAATTGCACATTGCACCAGTAAGAGCAGAGTGTGAAGGTTCAATTAGCAGGGTAAGAGCACAGTTCTGCTCTAAATATTGCAATGCACACAACATTATGGGTGACATGCCAGAGTTCAAAAGAGTTCAAATTGTTGGTGCAAGTCTTGCTGGCGCATCTGTGACCAAGACAGCGAGTCTTTGTGATGTATCAAGAACCACGGTATCCAGGGTAATGTCAGCATACCACCAAGAAGGACCAACCACATCCAACAGGATTAACTGTGGACGCTGTAAGAGGAAGCTGTCTGAAAGGGATGTTCGGGTGCTAACCCGGATTGTATCCAAAAAACATAAAACCACGGCTGATCAAATCACGGCAGAATTCAGTGTGCACCTCAACTCTCCTGTTTCCACCAGAACTGTCCGTCACCGCAATAAATTATTGTGGTCTAAAACCAGGTGTTTCAGTTTCATTGTCCAACTCCTGTAGGTTAAAAAGGATTTGCCGGCACTGCGGGGAGTTTCTCTACAAATGTAAGTAATTTTCTCCTGTATTTACACTCACCGCTGCATGTGTTTATCAGACTAGTGTATGTTAGACAGTTTTAAGTTGTTTTTAAATGACTACCTATGCAGCTGCTTTTAGATTGGAACGCATCTTATATCTTAATAAAATGCAATAATGCAAACACTGTGTGTAAAATGCCATTGTTTACAAAGCACTTCTAGCTAGCCGGAATTGAAACTGCCGGTATAGACGAAGGCGAAAGTCTTAAGTGCATAGAGCCTATTGTTGTATAAACCGCACTGCTCTCTCTTTACCTTCCTTTACCTCTACATGTCAGGCTGGATCAGTGGTCGCAGGTTGAAGCGCTGGCTGCTGTTGGTCTGTTGAGTTGTATTAATGTCAGTGATGTTCATCAGTGTGTACATCAGTCTGCACTGAAGAAGCCCCAACCCAGAGTAACCCTTCATCCAGAAGTGGCTCCTACTGAGGGAAGGTTACTCTGGTCTAAACCCACTGCTGACCAGCTGCTGTACAGATTAACCTGCTGCCACTCTGCTGGCACTGACCACCACGACCACAGGGCTTTAGAAACATAAATGTTCAGACGTCATTGGAAAATTTTGGAGCGTCAATATTTGTCTGAGTGTCTGAACATGATTTTAACAGGTATTACAGTGTTATATAAACTTGTGTCTTAATTTTTACCAATTTTAACTATTTTCCAAAACAGGAATGTGGTTGTGCTTCTTTATAACGTTGTTTAAAATTGTAAATTTGCTGATTAAGGGTCCAATAAAAATGTTTTTACATTGATTTCCACTAACTTTTTTTCATAAGAAAGGCACTTTCTAAAGTGTCTTTTTTTTACTCTTTAGCATGCACTTTAGTAATGCTTTTTCAGTCACTGGGTACCAAGGGAGGCAGCTGCCTCCCCTGCCTCCCCCTATGGAGTGTACGAGTGCGTAAGGGTTAACTAAGCCTTCAGGTAGTCAACCACTTTAAAAAGAAAAAACTGAGATGGATGATGATGGACGTGAATGTAATGAGATTAAATAATACAGGTTAGGCAGCTGCTATGCTTCCAGTAATCATGTTTAGACCTTATCTGGATTGGATTAGTTTATCAAAAGGACGTCTGTCATAATCAGTTTTATTACAGGTTCTCCTTGATATGAGTTATATGGTCTGAATTGGTCCTCGCATCTGCTTTTTAACACTTAATTAAATGACCTTTCTTGTAGTACTGCAAAGAATGATGCTAATAAAGAGTTTTTCTCTTTAAAATATGTGTAGGCTAATGCCTGGTTTTTACTTGATGCATTGTAAAAACTGTTCCCACAGCTAAAATTACCTCACAGAATTATTAATGGAGCTTTTAGAAATACTTTTGTTACCCTTTCCAGCTTCATGCAAGTCAACAATTCTTGAACATAGGTCTTCTGAGAGCTTTTATGTGTCTTTTATGTGAGGCATGATTCACATCAAGCAATGTTTCTTAAGAACAGCAACTCAAAACTGGTGTTTGTTTTTTAATTGGGCAGGAAAGCTTTAACCAACAACCATCCAATCTCATCACATCCTGGCTCCAATTAACTCTTAGAAAATTGATTAGCCTAGGTGTTCACATACGTCCCACCCCCGCTTACTGTGAATGTTAATGTTGTGTTCCATAAAACCATGCAAACATATATATATTTTTTTGTGTGGTATTAGTTTAAACAGACTGTGTTTGTCTATTGTTGTGACTTAGATGAAGATCAGAACACATTTAATAACCAATTTATGCAGAAATCCAAGTAATCCCAAACTTTACATACTTTTTCTTGCAACTGTATTTTATTCATGTTATTTTATTTTTCATTTCCATTTGTATTGTTATTAAATTACATGTTTTTTATTGGAATTCTCTTATTTTATTTTTTAATGTGTAAAGCAAACATGTCTTGCCTTGCCTAGCTAACAACCTGTCCAAATATGCACCAAGTTATTCATTACTGTCTCAAGGTTGTGTGCGTTGCTATGGTAATGTAAACAAATCTTCATTCCTCAGTGATAGACATCTGTCAGTCATGCATGTCCGCTAGGATATCCCGACCACACCCACACAGTTTTCATGCTCCCTTCAAATTCACCCGGAAGCTCGTTCTTATGACTAGTTTTTGGAGGAGTTTTTTTTACCATATTTCAGCTCATACTAATTATACTACTTAATCTATAAAAAATGTCAGGACCGCCCCAGGAAAGGAAGAGCAAGTTTCCTCTTGCTCTTCCTTATCGACAAGCTAGCTAATCTTAGTGATGAGGTAGCTAAAATATTAATGTTACCGGGGAGAGAACTAAAGCTAGTAAAGGACTAGCTAACCTTATCGACAAGCTAGCTAACCTTAATGACAAAGTAGCTAAAATACTAATGTTACAGAGGAAAGAACTACAGCTAGTGATGAGCTAGCTAACCTTAGTGATGACCTAGCTAACCTTATCAATGAGCTAGCTAATTTTAGTGACAATGTAGCTAAAATATTAATGTTACCGGGGAGAGAACTGAAGCTAGTGAAAAGCTAGCTAACCTTAGTGACGAAGTAGCTAAAATATTAATGTTACAGAGGAAAGAACTACAGCTAGTGATGAGCTAGCTAACCTTAGTGACGAGCTAGCTAACCTTAGTTATGAAGTAGCTAAAATACTAATGTTACAGAGGAAAGAACTACAGCTAGTGATGAGCTAGCTTACCTTAGTGACGAGCTAGCTAACCTTAGTTATGAAGTAGCTAAAATACTAATGTTACAGAGAAAATAACTACAGCTAGTGATGAGCTAGCTAACCTTAGCGATGAGCTAGCTAATTTTAGTGACAAGGTAGCTAAAATATTAATGTTACCGGGGGGAGAACTGAAGCTAGTGAACAGCTAGCTAACCTTAGTGATGAAGTAGCTAAAAAACTAATGTTACAGAGGAAAGAACTACAGCTAGTGATGAGCTAGCTAACCTTAGCGACGAGCTAGCTAACCTTAGCAATGAGCTAGCTAATTTTAGTGACAAGGTAGCTAAAATATTAATGTTACCGGGGAAAGAACTACAGATAGTGATGAGCTAGCTAACTTTAGCGTCAAGCTAGCTAACCTTAGTGATGAAGTAGCTAAAATACTAATGTTACAGAGGAAAGAACTACAGCTAGTAATGAGCTAGCTAACCTTAGCAACGAGCTAGCTAATTTTAGTGACATGGTAGCTAAAATATTAATGTTACCAGGGAGAGAACTGAAGCTAGTGAAAAGCTAGCTAACCTTAGTGATAAGCTAGCTAACCTTAGTGATAAGCTGTTTCAGGGCAAATTATAATTGTTTTTTTTTTTACATTTTAAGCATACTTTTGATAAATAGGGAAGATACTTTAATGTTTTTATATTTACATTTTATTCTGGTCTTGGACTCATGGTCTTGGTCTTGACTACAGCACTACTGCTCATCATCAAGCTAATCTCATAAGAAGACCTCGCTGCTCCTGTTCTGCCTTTCACTCTGAGAACTTTCCACTGCTTTCTGTAATAACTACACTAATAACACAGTACTGTTCTTTTACTTCCAGTACTTCACTACTACATTTTACTATAAACTACATGCAAAACTTAAATACAAAAATGTTGAATACTTTAGTACTTCTACGTGAGTGTGGAGCTTAAAGAACACTTCACAAACACTTCAACTTCTACTGAAGTCACTGTTTTGATAGAACACTTTTAGAGTACTTTTACGGTTGGTCTGGATCTCGAGTACTTTCTAGTATATGTCTGGTAACATGCTGGAAAACCACAGTTTTTTTTTTCTTCTCCTGGGCTCACCCATGTCAAAGAAGACATACAGATGAAAAAAGACCTTGAAGCTGTTTCCCAACTCAGCACAGCTACCAAAGTACAGTCGGCAGAGCTTCAGGTGGAGGTGTCCATGGACTCCGTTCAAGGCCATATCCACCCAGGCAGATTTCCTAGAGGTCTCTGGCAGGCTGTATCCAGCAGGGGAAAAAAACTCTAGGTTTTTTTTTGTGTGCTGTGAATGGTTTACTGGTTTACGGGGGGACGTGGAAGCTGGCGTGTGATTGGTGGAGGGTATAAAAGCTGGGAAAGGGCTGCAGCATCTCTAACTACATCTGCATCTGAGGGAAACCCAGCATCTGTCTGCATCTGTCTGCATCTGTCTGCACGTCTGCTGTATCAGGATGATTAGTGTGGCTCTGATCTGGGCAGTGGTGGTGGCACTGTGCTGCTGCCTGTGGCTCTTTCTGGGGATCCGAAGGAGGTAAATATATTTACACTTATATAGAGTATTTGAGTATTTAAAAATTTACAAATTTTTAAGCAGATATAATACCTCTCCTGTATATATGCGCTTACTTTTTATCTATTGTATTTTGCCTGTTATTTAAAATGTCATGTGGTGCGACCCATAATAGCAACAACTATAATGAATGTATTTGTTTAAAAGGCAACTGTGACATTGTAGAGCCAAAATGAGATTATAAATATATTTTGTTTAAAAATGATTGCAAACACTTACACTACTGAGATCATGTTAGAAGAAAAAAGGCCAAGGAATTAAATTAATTTCAAGATAAATCATGGTCACACCACATGACATCATGTTAGGTTACAGCCAATTAGAGTGTATTTTAGTTTATTTAATCTACCATTAATTATTTAATTGTATGATTGTATGTTTTATGTGTACGTAACATTGCAAACAAAACTCTTATTTTTATTATTTTAAAATCACAAAACTGTTAAAAAATCCTTATTTGGTCTATACAGTATATACATACAGACAAGTTGTTTTTATGTACTGAATATATGCATAGCTGTACAATGATGTAAAAAAAAACTGTATATACACATATGTGTGTTAATATTGAATATACAGTATAGTGACATATATACCGTAAATTACAAAATATATATAGTATGTAATAACGAACAGATACAAAAAAGAGATACAAAACTATTTAACGCACTTAACCAACTTGATAATGCATTATGTAATGCTGACAGTATATTTACAGTGCCAGTCAAAAATGTGGACACATATTCTCAAAAATATTTGTTTTTTATTTGTAATAATTAGTTCACTAATGCTACATTACTAGATTAATATTAAAGATTTTAAAGACCATTGGTTGGAGAACAATTCCATTTACTTTATAATTGCATACGTGTTCCTTCATAGTTTAGAATGTTTTCAGTTCCTCCTCATGGAGTCTAATATTACTTATATACATACATAAAGTGTGGCCACTCAAATCTCATGTTTCATGTTTTTTTTTTCACTGATAAACTGGTTCATCTATTAAATAATCTTGATTAACAGATTTCAAGTGTAGATTAAGCATGAAATGAAGCTCCAGTAAAGTAATACAGATAAAGCTTGATTGTTTCATGTGTGAAGCTGATTATATGAATCAGACGATTCCTGATCTTCGTCTAGTCATCACAAATCTTCAGCAAAAGCAAAGTGTAAAGCAATCAAATGACTGGAATGTTTTTTTTTTTAGGTTTAGATCAAGTGATTAAGCTCTGCTGGGACGGGTCATAGAGGACGCTTTACACATGATTCTGAAATTTAGGTGTCTTACATAAGTCACTAAATAGACAGTTGGAACACCTAGTTTTATTTTTTGTTATACCTGCCCATTCATTGTTTCTTATGAAACTAATTGTATTAAAACAAGTTTATCCTGCTGCTTTTGATGGAGTCACTGTCTCTACTGTCTAAAAAAAAAAGAGATAAACATTTAAAAAGGCTAATAAATATTACAGCATTGATATGAGGATTTAATGGTGCTGGATGGAGCTCCATCATTCCAGAGAACACAGTTCCACTTCTCCACAGTTCACAGCGTTGGTTCATGTTTATATAATATTTGAACATATAGTGTAGTGTATTTAGGCACAAATGCTTTGTGGTGCCCCCCACACAATAATTTAATATGTTAAACTCTGGTTCATGCAAAACCAAGTGGGCATTTTTCTTAAGTTTGAGTCATTTAATAACCTGTTAATTTGCGTATTTTATAGGAGTCTAAACTCTAGTCTGTACATCCAAATAGGCTTTTTGTCTAGATTGCCATCCTATTACTCCAATATAACTCCATAATTTTAAAATTAAACATGATTAATACTATGAAAATATTTTTCAAGACGTTAGTGGTTTCATTTGATGACACTTTGATTTCCTTCTTTATTAAAATACTTTAAATTGTGGTCTATATATAACGTTATATAGTTATATACTAAAAAATAAACTGAAAATATAGATATTTTATCTTTAATAAGAGAAAGTAGTGCATTTACAGAATGTTACACTGTTCTACAGATAGATAGTTGTCTTTCTGATATGTATTTGTGGTTGATTAGACCTGGTTAAATTATGTTTCTGTTCCATTTAGAAGTGGGAGCAGCTTCTCCCCCATCTCAGCTGTGCATGTGGCTACCATAATACACGGTTTAGAAGCGCACTTCAACTTTTGCAGAGGAGATTCTCTTTTTCTTTAGCCAATATGTTACATTTATATTTGAAATCTATACATATAAATATGTGTTTTTATTATAATACTATTATTATGATGATTTTTCGCTAGCCTGGTTTTTGGAGCCCCCCAGGCTCTTGGTGCCATATGCGGAGTGTGTGAGCCACGTGTGTGGAGCGTATTTCATGTTAAAGGGAAAAAAAAAAATTCATTTTAACTCTGAGTCTTTCACTTCAAGTTCCATATAATCTGTATCCAGCCAGTGTGTTTATTATTCCAGGGTTAATCAGGCAGTGCAATCAGACCACAGATCAGATCTTCACTGGAACCCTGTCTGATCTCAGCGCTGCGTGATGTAATGTGCCGATACAGCGTGTCTGAGTAGTATCGCTCTGCTCAGGCCTGAGGGAACATTGTTAAGCTAATTGTTCTTTGTTGTGGGTGTTTCAGAGAACCTGGAGAGCCTCCAGTGGAGAACGGCTGGATCCCGTACCTCGGCTGTGCCCTTCAGTTCGGTGCCAACCCTCTGGAGTTCCTCCGCAGCAGGCAGAAGAAGTACGGCCACATATTTACCTGTAAAATCGCCGGACAGTACGTCCACTTCCTGTGCGACCCCTTCTCGTACCACTCCGTCATCCGGCAGGGACGCCACCTGGACTGGAAGAAGTTCCACTTCGCAGCTTCTGTAAAGGTAAGTGATGCCTGCTCTTCACACAGCCAGCATGGTGATGTGGGGCTCATATGGTTAGAGTTGTTACTGGGTTCCAGTTGAGCATCCCAAAAGGACTTCTTCATTACAGTCCACCTTAATTTCACATGGCTCCTTAAATTAAAGCTTCCTTAAATTAACATCAATCCACTTCAATAGTGACTTCGTTGTTTATTCGCCATCAACAATAAAATCAGGAAAAAAAACAGGCATCAGATAAACTATAGCTTAGTATCTAACAAAAGATAACCATTGGGGAAACGACTACACATCAACAGAGAGGCAAACAAGTCCAGAATGCAAATAAATGATGCCAGGAGCACTGGTGTAGGAACCGGGGGGGATGGGTGGGTTTAACAATAGGTGGATTTAAAAAAAAAAACTTTTATTTTGAAAGTGCACCCCCGCCATGAAGAGCACCCCCTCTCGGGAGAGGCTGTAGGTGTATTTCTTACGAGTCAGCCCAGCTTAGAAAAGTAGGGTATTTCCATTTTCCAAGTAAAGTTAAAGCCAAGAAGATGTGGGTGCGTTCTCCTGAGAGATGGTGCTTTTCCTGGCGGGGGTGCTGAATTCACACAACACCGGCTTTACACCGGCTTTACATGCAATAACAATGTACTGCAACAAAAAACGCTTCTGGGTGATGTCTTGTTCTGACTGGGAGAGTTTGGCAAATCAAAAATCTTTATAAAAATCTTTATAAAACGTAAAGTTAGATTTTTTAAATAAAGAATGTAGCGTGGGCTTTCATTCATTTTAGCAAATGTGTCCCCCTCAATGTCAAACCCGCTCTTATGCCTTTGGCCAAGAGCCAATAAGGACGTTTTACAAAAAAACTTGCAATGTAGTTGATTATATTTGTGGATTTTCTATACATTATGTGCAAAATGTTTTATAAAATTGTATATAAAGGATATGGTTGGAAATGATTTTTTTTTCCAATAAAACAAACACCACATGTTATAGGCTCTATCCCAATTCTCATCCTACACCCTAAAACCCTTCTGGACAACATGTTTATAAAATTGTAGATTGGTGGGTAAATAATTGTAAGTATCTAGTTGGTAGTAGAGGCTGGTAGCACCTGCCTGATGGAACAGAGCGTAGCCTGGGAGTGACTATACAGTGACAGTAATGTGATGTTAACAAGCCTGAATTGCAAATAAATGATGCCTAGAGCCTATAAAAAAAAATAGTCAAATCTTTGGCTTCTGTTTTTTCTGAGGTATTACCCAATGCAGTCAATTGCTCAATTGTAATTTGTGCATATAATAGATGACACTCATTAAGACACATTATCATATTTTTAAGAAACATCTAGGAAACAAAAAAAAAAGAAAAATCTAGAAAAGACATCATCATAATTTATTGCAAGAAAGGGTGCCATAGTAGGCACTCAATCCACATTTTTCCCACAAAAATTGCAGTCAGAAGGGCACTTTGTTTCTTTTGTGCCATTTTAAAGGGCGAGTGTACACAGCAGAAGGCAGCTAACAGAAGAGTCTGATTGTAGAAGACTCCATCTTTATCATGTCATGGCGGACAGTCCGTTATATAACAATGTAATATATTTCAGCCTTCAACAAAAAACAGAGAGTGAACCGTGTAAACCCTGTCCAACGTACAATAACTGTATTCAACAAGAATTCCACAGCCTACGTCAATTCAGCGTGAATCTTTGCCAAAGAAGACTTGCTATTGTAACCGACAACACTGAAGCTTTTATTTAAAGTACAACTCAATACATAGCAGAAGAAAGCCTCCCCTCAGGAGGGGGAGTGACTACATACTGACAGTCAGGCAAACAAGCTCAGAATGCAAATAAATGATGCAAGTCAATTACAATTACAAAAACAAATCCAGTGAATCTGGCACACCCTGACCAACACTTATTAACTTTATTCAACAATAATTTAAACAATAAATTATGCAACGTCAATTCTATGTCAATCTTTGTCAATGATGCAACACTGAAACAGGCAGGCAGCTACCCTCGCCCGGGAGGGGGAGTGACTACATACTGACACACACAGCAATACACAAATTAAAATAATGGTGTTAGTGATGAGTTACTCAATTAATATTTGTGGTAATTAAAGTGTTTATAAAGTATTTATTAATTGATATGAACCAATGTGTATATATTTTTATAGTTTAGTAAAGCACAATTGATCTTTTAATTTAATTTAAATATGCACCTAACTGTGTGAATATATCCATGGTTTCTTTATTTTCCATAGTTGTGTTTCCAGTGTGTGATTCAAGACCATAATTCACCAAGAGATTCATTTGGAATTCTACTATAATCATTATATGCCGTTTGTGTGTTTATACCAGGCTTTTGGTCACGACAGCATGGACCCGAGCCACGGCTACACCACAGAGAACCTGCACCAGACCTTCCTGAAGACGCTGCAGGGTGAAGCTCTGCCCTCCCTGATCGAGAACATGATGGAGAACCTGCAGAGCGTCATGCTGCAGTCCAACATGCTGAAGGCCAGGCGCTCCGACTGGGAGGTGGACGGCATCTTCGCCTTCTGCTACAAGGTGATGTTCGAGTCCGGCTACCTCACCCTGTTCGGCAAGGAGCTGGATGGAGATCCGACCATCGCCCGCCAGCAGGCC
Source organism: Astyanax mexicanus (assembly GCF_023375975.1). NCBI lineage: Eukaryota > Metazoa > Chordata > Actinopteri > Characiformes > Acestrorhamphidae > Astyanax > Astyanax mexicanus. Next base: position 41,123,148 of record NC_064425.1, read on the forward strand.
CAGAAAGCCCTGGTCCTCAACGCTCTGGAGAACTTCAAAGAGTTCGACAAGATCTTCCCAGCTCTGGTCGCCGGCCTGCCCATCCACGTCTTCAAGAGCGGCCACAGCGCCAGGGAGAACCTGGCAAAGACCATGCTGCACGAGAACCTCAACAAACGCACCCAGATCTCTGATCTCATCTCCCTCAGAATGCTGCTCAACGACACTCTGTCCAAATTCAACGAGATCGGCAAGGCCCGGACCCACGTCGCCATCCTGTGGGCATCCCAGGCTAACACCTTACCCGCCACCTTCTGGTGCCTCTTCTACCTCATCAGGTGCACACTATGTGTTTAGTTACCCTCTAAAAATTATGTGCTATTTTTGCTTAAAAATATAGAGCAACATTTTTGCATCCTTGTTTTTTTTTTTTGGTTTGTTTTTTTAACCACTTTCCACAGTTTCTGAATCAGTTCCTCTGATTTTGCTATTTATTGGTTTATGTTTGAGTAAAATGAACATTGTTGTTTTATTCTATAAACTACGGACAACATTTCTCCCAAATTCCAAATAAAAATATTGTAATTTAGAGCATTTATTTGCAGAAAATAAGAAATAGCCATATATTATTTGAAATAACAAAAAAGATGCAAACTTTCAGACTTCAAATAATGCAAACAAGTTAATATTCATAAAGTTTTAAGAGTTCAGAAATCAATATTTGGTGGAATAACTGAAATAACTTTTTAATCACAGTTTTTTTCATGCATCTTGGCATCATGTTCTCCTCCACCAGTCTTACACACTGCTTTTGGATAATTTTATGCCTTAACTCCTGGTGCAGACATTTAAGCAGTTCAGCTTGGTTTGATGGCTTGTGATCATCCACCTTCCTGTTGATTATATTCCAGAGGTTTTCAATTTGGTAAAATTAAAGAAACTCATCATTTTTAAGTGATATATATATATTTTCCAGAGCTGTATAAAACACATGGTCAATGATGGTCAATATAACCCATTTTTTGTGATTTCTGAACTTGTCACTGTTCGCATTGGGCAATTCTAGCCAGAAGCCGCCGGTCACGATCATTTACAATATACAGCCAGTCTGTTAGCTTCTCAGCACAGTAGTCTCTCCCTTGACTACTATCAGCATAGTCCAAACACATTAGAGCAGCCGATAATGCTCAAGGTTAATTGAGGTGCTGAAGATAAGAGAAGTGGATGGCTCTTGGCAAACACCTCTACTGTATCTCTCGCTGAGGTGAAGGTCACATCCTTGAGTAGCAGCTATTTAGTGCCATGACCTTTAATACAAATACCTGCAGCTCCTGCACATCACAAATACGTACCTGAAGCTAAATGATGCAGTGCAAGTTTCCATTGTTAACTGACTCAATTTGTTTTAGAATTTTAATCAATTTTCAGTTTTCATATTTGCTGGATTGACCAAAGAAGGTATTGTTGATTACGACTGGGAAAGTTGTGCGAAGAAAAACTGGTGTATAAATGTGAATCAAACTCGATAGCTCAACATCACTACCACTACAAACCTCGTCCAACATTGCTACTGTAGTGTTAGCATACTGACTACTAGCTTCATCCAACAACACTGCAGTATAGTGTTAGCATACTGACTACTAGCGTCATCCAACAATGCTGCAGTATAGTGTTAGCATGCTGGCTACTAGCGTCATCCAACAACACTGCAGTATAGTGTTAGCATGCTGACTACTAGCATCATCCAACAACACTGCAGTATAGTGTAAGCATGCTGACTACTAGCATCATTCAACAACACTGCAGTATAGTGTTAGCATGCTGGCTACTAGCCTCATCCAACAACACTGCAGTATAGTGTTAGCATGCTGACTACTAGCCTCATCCAACAACACTGCAGTATAGTGTTAGCATGCTGGCTACTAGCCTCATCCAACAACACTGCAGTATAGTGTTAGCATGCTGACTACTAGCATCATTCAACAACACTGCAGTATAGTGTTAGCATGCTGACTACTAGCCTCATCCAACAACACTGCAGTATAGTGTTAGCATGCTGGTGTATTAATGTGAATCAAACTCGATAGCTCAACATCACTACCACTACAAACCTCGTCCAACATTGCTACTGTAGTGTAAGCATACTGACTACTAGCTTCATCCAACAACACTGCAGTATAGTGTTAGCATACTGACTACTAGCGTCATCCAACAACACTGCAGTATAGTGTTAGCATACTGACTACTAGCGTCATCCAACAATGCTGCAGTATAGTGTTAGCATGCTGGCTACTAGCGTCATCCAACAACACTGCAGTATAGTGTTAGCATGCTGACTACTAGCATCATCCAACAACGCTGCAGTATAGTGTTAGCATGCTGACTACTAGCCTCATCCAACAACACTGCAGTATAGTGTTAGCATGCTGACTACTAGCATCATTCAACAACGCTGCAGTATAGTGTAAGCATGCTGGCTACTAGCCTCATCCAACAACACTGCAGTATAGTGTTAGCATGCTGACTACTAGCCTCATCCAACAACACTGCAGTATAGTGTTAGCATGCTGACTACTAGCATCATTCAACAACACTGCAGTATAGTGTTAGCATGCTGGCTACTAGCCTCATCCAACAACACTGCAGTATAGTGTTAGCATGCTGGCTACTAGCCTCATCCAACAAAACTGCAGTATAGTTTTAGCATGCTGGCTACTAGCCTCATCCAACAACACTGCAGTATAGTGTTAGCATGCTGACTACTAGCCTCATCCAACAACACTGCAGTATATTGTAAGCATGCTGGCTACTAGCCTCATCCAACAAAACTGCAGAATAGTTTTAGCATGCTGGCTACTAGCCTCATCCAACAACACTGCAGTATAGTTTTAGCACGTTGATTACTAGCCTCATCCAACAAAACTGCACCTTCTTTACTAATCTATCTGTCCTCTGCCTGCTTTCAGGTGTCCCACAGCATTAAAGGCTGCTAGTGAAGAAGTGATGAAGATTTTTGAGAGTTCCAGCCAGAAGGTGGATCCCAATAACCCTCAGCTGGTTCTGACCAGAGAACAGCTGGACAACATGCCCATTCTCGGTAGGAAAAATCCCTAGCTATCTAGCTATCTAGCAAATAATCTATCTACCAACCTATTTACTTACCTGCCTACCTGACTATCTATATTATAGATATTTATATATATATATATATATTACCCATCTACTTGCCAACCTTTCTAACAGTTTACCCATCTACCTACCTATCTGTTTATTTACCTACATACCTATCAACATATTCAGCCATCCACCGATCTAATGGTTTAACAATTTCCTTACCAACCTTTCTTACAGTTTACCCGTATACCTACCAATTTACCTACCAATTTACCTATGTACCTATTAACATATCTATCTATCCACCTACCTAATGGTTTGCCCATCTACTTACTGACCTTTCTTACAGTTTGCCCATCTACCTACCAATCTACCTACCAGTCTACCTACATACCAACCTAGCTACCTATCAGTTTACCTGTTTACCCATAACATATTTATCTATCCAACTGCCTATTTAATGGTTTACCCCTCTACTTACCAACCTTTCTTACAGTTTACCCATCTACCTCTATTTACCTATGAACCTATTAACATATCCAACTATCCACCTACCTATCTAATGGTTTGCCCATCTATTTACCAACCTTTTTTACTGTTTACCCATCTACCTACAATTCTACCTACCTACCTCCCAACCTACCAGTCTACTTACCTACGTACCTATTAAGATATCTATCTATCCACCTACCTATTTAATGGTTCACCCATCTACTTACCAACCTTTCTTAGCTTTCCCACCTATCTACCTACCTATCTATCTATTTAACTAGGTACCTATCAACATATCTAACTAACTTCACCCATCTGTTTACCAACCTATGTAACAGTTTACCCATCTATCTACAGATCTATCAGTCCATTTAGTTAGAAACGGCATTAATGCAGATCCAGTTAATGAGATTAAATTTCTGTATGTGTGGTGTTGTGATCTACAGACAGTATAATAAAGGAGGCGATGAGGCTGTCCAGCGCGTCTATGAATGTCCGAGTGGCTAAAGAGGACTTCCTGCTCCATCTGGACAACAAAGAGTCCTACCGTATCCGCAAGGACGACGTCATCGCCCTCTACCCTCAGATGCTGCACTTTGATCCTGAAATCTACCCGGATCCTCTGGTAAGTGTGCAGTCTTCACCTGTTTCACTAGTTTCAAATAATCAGATGAATAAAAATATAATTAAATGTCCATAAACACTGTGTTTTAACTGACCATCCCCTGCTCTTCCCCTCCAGACCTACAAGTATGACCGGTACCTGGATGAGAACGGGCAGGAGAAGACAAGCTTCTACAGGGAAGGCCGGAAACTGCGCTATTTCTACATGCCCTTCGGCTCCGGCGTCACCAAGTGCCCCGGACGCTTCTTCGCCGTCCACGAGATCAAGCAGTTCCTGGCTCTGGTTCTGTCCTACTTCGAGTTGGAGCTTCTGGACTCCGCGGTGAAGATTCCTCCCCTGGACCAGTCCCGCGCTGGACTGGGCATCTTACAGCCCACCTACGACGTCGACTTCAGATACCGACTCAAAGCCCAATAGGATGATCCCACTGTCCGTATTTATTGACTGAAGCACGAATGCTGTTGTAGATGTTGTTGTTGTTTTGTTACGTTCTGTCTAGACAAACCAAAGATTGCTGCCACTGGAAATTCCTCGTTAGGACTGGTCTGATTGAACACAGCGCTAATGGAAAGCGTACACTCCCAGTAGGACCTCCCAACACCAAACTGTGACATTTTTACACTGTAAACGATGTAAACTAAGTAACTTAAATATGAAGCAGCATCTGATTACAGAGCGCTTTTTGAGTTAGCTTAATTTAGCTCTGTTAATAATGCTATTGTATTTCTAGGAAGTTGCTAAAGGGTTTTTAAGTAGTTGCAATTGTAACAGTTAGGTTGCTATGGGCATGATAGGGTTGCTATGAAATAGCTGTTAGTTTCTAAGCCGATGCTAAGTGGTTTCTGAATTATTGCTTTTGGTAAAGGTGTTTAATAGGCTGTTGAGAAGGTGCTACTGTGGTAAAAGTGCTGTTGTTCGCTAAGCTGTTGCTATGGTGTAGCTCTTGGCTGATAAGGTGTTGCTAGGTGGTTGAGAAGGATCTCCTATGGTATAAATGCTGGTTGCTATGAAAGGTGTGAAAGGGAAGATGCTACAGTATTCCTAAAGTGGTTCCTAAAGTGTTGCTACGGTGTAGCTGTTGGTTAAAAAAAGTGCTTCTAAGCCGTTGCTGTGGCTTGTTTTGTGCTTGCGAAAGTGTTGCTATGGTGTAGTTGTTGGGTTTCCATGGTGTTGCTACATGTGAAAGGTATTGCTAAAGTGTTTATGCTAATCCTTTTATCAAAATGAGTCTAAATTGCCTACTGCAAACCGTCTAAGATGAGAGTTAGAAGAACACTTGACTTACAGAAGTTGAGTTAACTCAAAAAATGCTCTGTAATCAGATACTTAAATGTAACTTCACATTGTTTAGAGTTTAGACCAAGTCAGTGTTAACCCCTTATTATATAATATACAGTGCTTTCTCGTGGCAGTAATGTGTATAAATGTAAGTAGATTTAATATTGTATATTTATAATTATGTTTTTTGCTGATTTGAAGTGTTATTTTTTGAAGGCTTCTAAAATGATTAGTGATAATGTTCACATTTAACATATTCAAAAGCTGCTTTAAGTTTGAGGTGCACTAAAAACAGTTCTTTGGCTGAAACCAGACTAAATGAAATATTCAGTTGAAAGCTGAATATATAATATCGCCACTTTTTTCACCACTGAAGACAATTTCCAAAAAAAAAGCAAATACAAAACTACAAGAAAAAAATATATATATATTTATTGAACACTTATTGAACCCACTCAATGCTCCCAACATTAGAAGTGTAAACATAAGCACACACCTCCTACGATACATGTCAAATCAGACTCCGCCTCTTTTCCAACTGCCGCCAATCAATGCAGCATCACTATCACAGCACATTTGGAGGAAAGTGCCAGATCCCCAGCTCTGATGCATCAGCTAAGAGACGACTGCATTAGCTGTAGGGAGTGAGCACCACCTACTCACCCAGAGAGAGCGTGGACCATTGTTCTCTCTCGGACTCCGGCTGCTGATGCCAAACAGCATGATCTGATTTGAACAGACAATCATAGTGGCAGCAGAAACTTTTTGTTTATGGCTTTTATGGACCAAACCGAAATATGTTTTTTGGAAACATATTTTTTTGGTTGCCATACATGTGGTGCATCCCTGCTTTAGTTAAAACTTTACGGCTCTGCTTCTTTAGTTATCAGTAATATTTACTGCCTGTGAGCCATGAGTTCCTTTATTAAAGCAAAACCCTGGCTGAGGACACTAACAGTTTCGATACTTTTTTGTAGTGTAATTATTGTTATTTATGTTTATGATTAATGGAACAATACTGGCGCTGTATATATAACCTGGAAATGATCATAAATGTTAGGGCTGCTGTGTGTTTTGTGAACAACATGATTGCTGTAGAATTGCTTGTTAATGAGTTGGACGCTTGCCACAGTTCTCACATTTGCTGTTTAAAGAATGCAATTAAAACTTTTTATAGTAGAGCAGAATGAGTGCATAGTTTATTTTTCTTAAATAACTAATTTATTGCATATTCATTCAAAAACAAGCTGTACAAAAAACACCACTTTATGAGAAACACCTACCAGCACTGTGCTTCAATGCACTGGCCACTTTATTAGAAACACCTACTACAGTACCTTGTGCTTCCACTCACTGGCCACTTTATTAGAAACACTTACTACAGTACCTAGTGCTTCCACTAACTGGCCACTTTATTGGAAACACCCACTACAGTACCTTGTGCTTCCACTAACTGGCCACTTTATTAGAAACACCTACTACAGTACCTTGTGCTTTCCCTCACTGGCCACTTTATTAGAAACACCTACTACAGTACCTCATGCTTCCACTCACTGGCCACTGGCCTTTTTTTAGAAATGCCCTCTGTAAGCAAACCCAGTCTGTTCAGATCTGCCCTATTAAACAGGTTTAATGTATAAAATATGGTTTTATGGGTAAAGGAGCTTACACAACATTCCCATATATGTGTGGACACCCTCCTTAATGTTATTCCTCTATATTTGAAAAAAAAAAAAAAAAAGAAAAAAAAAGAAATCAGATTAAATGTTGTAAATTGTATTGTTACACATTGTGTATGAAAATTATAAAACTATCCAGCAACACAAAAGACACATTATCCTGGTATTGAAACAAATGTGTTGAGTACAGAGCAGATTCCAGGTTCAGTGTTTGGTCTCTGAACTCTGTAACCTCAGGGCCTAGAGTTTATCTGCTGCAGCTGAATCGGATGTTCGCTGTTGGCCGAGATGACACGTGCTTATCTTTATGCCAGGTTGTTTTTTGACTCATCAAACAGGACGAGTCACTGGAGTTCAAGGAGAAGCGTCCACTACAATCTGTCCTCCCGCACTCAGATACATTACACAAAGGAGGGAAGTGGGGGAATATGTCACATCTGGCAGTTCTGATAGGGGTAATATTTATTCAGCTACACATACAGAAGTAATGTGTAACACCTGTGTAACACTGCAACATTCCAGACAGCTCAGCATGTCAAAGTTGTAGAGGTTCCTAATGGAGTCCTGTGATAATCCATCCTATGCAGCTTGCATATTCTTACATAAAGTTGATAGCGCATTCAACAGCATCTGACGTGCATTTTCAATCAGAGATCGGTCTGGTGATGCGTCTGGCCATGTCATGGTCATATTATCAGGGTCTTTAATGTAACTATGGCATCACATCAATGTCAAAAGTAAGGGGCGCAAAAACACCAACACGCTTCTCGCAAGCGCAAATGTGCAAAAAAATTGGCTACGCGAATTACCTGCGGCTTCTGTTTTTTCTCAAGTGATTTTTTTTGTGCGAGAGCGTAGAAACAGGCAGTTTATACAGTTTGGGGGCGGAGTCCGGAAAGCCTGCCTCAGCGAATGCAATTGGCTGATATATCCATGGTTTGTGATGGGCCGCCTTCTAACAAGAGCTGGAGGAGGGCGGAGAAAGAAGGACGGCAGGAGAGTTAGCTAACTGGCTATGCTAAAACCTGGGTAGACAGCGCTAGAGAGGGTTGTTTGTATGTTAGCATAGCCAGCTAGCTAACTCTCTCTTGCTGTCCTTTTTTTTCCACCCTCTTCTGGCTCTTGGAGGTAGGCAATAGCAGGCAATAGCATTCGCTGAGGGAGGCGACCCTGACCCCGCCCCCCCAAACTGTCAAAACCACTCATTTCAAAACAAATTTGCATTGCGCACAAGGAGAACTGTGAATTTGAGAGGAAAAAAAAAACCCGACAGGAGAAAAAATGAGCAATATTCTGTTCAGCGCGCAAACAATTCCCTTTTTTTGCTCGTAAACTTCAAATTTGCGCTCGCAAGAAGTTATTTTTGCGCCCCCGACTTTTGACATTGATGTGATGCCATAAACGTCTTTCTTGTCCATCCTTTCAACGCATTCGGCCGAACACTACAGTATCTTTAACTATGAAAAATATCAAAAAAGTAACACACAGTAACTTGGATAAGTAACTTTAATCCTGAATCCTTTAATTACTGAATTAAAAATTTAAAAAAAATGTTAGATTAATTGCTACTGAACAACTTGGTCAGATTAGACCATGATTAGACCAGATTAGACTGTTTAGACTGTATTTATAAGGTACATAGTCTTACGTATATCTACCTTTTATTTATTTTTTTATTGCCAAAATAAGTGGGGCTACAGTGTACAGTGCATCATCTTCAAAATCATACATTTTGTTCCGAATGATATCGGTGAGATATTATAAGTCGGGTTCAAGCAAGTTTATATAGAGGTAAATCAATCAGGTCAGGTTAAGTCATGTGACCTTTGGGGGCGGGCCTGTTTGCCCCTGTGTCTGATGAAAATGGCACAGTGTCTAAATCTTTATCTAATTCAGACTGAGTGTAATCAGACTTCCAAGAATGCTACTGTGTTTACCTTTACACAAATACACACACACAAACACACACACACACACACTGCAATCATATTGATTAGATCGATTCACCACTCTCAACACTCCTGTTCATCACTGTACACCACTGACAAGCTGTTTATTTCACTCTAAATAAAATGTTTATAGATCATTATTGAAACACTGTGCATTTTGGATGTAAGTTTTTTCATTCTTATCATTAGTTATATTTATAATAATATTTCTATTTCCTGTCCTGCATACATCCTCCCTGACATACAACAGGGTGGATAATTTTGTAAAAATAGTAATTCGATGTAATCGTGGTTGATCTAGAATTTAATTGTTCATTATACTTGTTTTTATGCTGTTCTAAAGATACATTTTGATTTTCAATTTTTTTTTTTTTATATAATTTTATTTCAAATTTTACCCATTTTCTCCCCAATTTACACGGTCAATTACCCAACCCACTCACTAGGACTCCCCCCCATCACTAGTGATGCCCCAACACACCAGGAGGGTTAAGACTAACACATGCTTCCTCCAATACATGTGAAGTCAGCCACTGCTTCTTTTCCAGCTGTTGCTGATGCAGCATTGCCGAGCAGCCAGCACCTGATAGATCAGCTCACAGACGCCCTGTGCTGCAGACATCACCCTAGGAGTGATGTGGGGAGAGAGCGCCATCTACCCACCTGGAGGGAGCAGGGCCAATTGTACTCCCTCTGAGCGCCGGCAGCTTGATGGCAAAGCTGCATGAGCGGGGGTTCCAACCTGCGACCTCCCAATCATAGTGGCAGCGCTTTAGACCGCTGGACCACTTGGCGCCCCCTTCAAAAATTATTTTAATTACCTTAAAATTTACCTAACAGGGTGGACACCTTAACCTGTATCTCTTTGTGTCTTTTCTCCCTTGAAAATAAAACATAGTGAAGGTGGTGATGTCAATGATGATGTCAAAGGTTAATTTCTTAAAGGGGCGGGGTTATCTTAGGATAACAGGGTGGCCAGGGAATTCTTGTACACATTTAAATAGGGTGATTTTTTTTAAATAGGTTGAAATTTTATAAAAATAGCTAAATATACAAATTATTAAAAATAACCAAACAAAAAACGTCATTAATATTTTTTTATCCCTTATAGTTTCCAGATTAATTGCATGCACTACTGTGTTAACACCAACAGGAGAGGATTACCATATTTTTCAGAATATAGGGTGCACTGGATTAAAAAGCGCATTAAGTGACACTAGTAAAGAATGCCTACATCAAAGTGAGCAAGGGTGTGACCATGTTCCCCTTTTTCTGGATGTTAATTTACACAGATTTCTCTCCTAAAAACTGTTTATTCCTGAGTAAATCACCGTTTATTTACAGTAAGCTTAGATTTCCAATATTTTATCTAAAGGTGTGTTTTTTAGTGAAGTTTCTCCAGCACTAAGGCTGGGTGCAGCAGCATTAGCATTAGCATTAGCTGCTAACCGCAGCGCTAACAGGGGTGTAAATGCCGCCCGATAGCGCTAGACTGAGGAATCCTGAGTGTTCCGATAAACCAGGGCACGTCCTACATAGCTTGTTTTAACACGGTGAACATGCAGACTACAGTCTGATATACTCATCTCTGAATGGAGAAAGAGCTAGCGCTGTGGTTAGCGGCCACACAAATACAATAAATGTAGTATTTAATGATTTAATTTCATTATTATTGTTATGATGAAGTGGACACAGTGGACAGCAGCTGGTTCTCAGAAGCGGCTGATGAAAACAGGTTGTTATGCTGTGTGGGGTTCCGGTGACCGGGCCGGGTGCTGTTCTGATGATGGAGAGCTCCTGTTATTTTTATGAGTGACTGTGAGAGTCAGAGCTGAGGGGTTACTGGAGGTCGTGGATCTGAGGGGTTATTCCTGGACACTCAGTAAAGAGAGCTAAGCTAAGCCTGACCTAAAGTAACCCAAATCAGTGACCAAACTCACCCTTTAACACACACATGTTGGTTTTGCTGTTTTGTGAGGACTGTCTGTTCACACAATAATAACTGTAAGTGATTTACACTACACCTGCTCCGAACTCTAACTTTACCACTGTAACAAAAAGTAAATAATATCGCTCTTTTAGATTTTTTTTATTAAAATGCCAATTTTTGTAATAACATTATAATAAATCAGGTCCTCAAAAAGATAGTAAAACATACACACACTCACCCAGTGCTGTGGTATGGACCGCAGTGACCTCACTGTGAGTTTGATAATGCCTGATAGTAACCCCGTCTAACTGTAAACACAGAACTGAACAGGTAATGTTGTTTTAAAGCAATATTTTGGCAGAAAATCTCTTATTTCCTTTTTTTTTCTTCCCTTCAAACCAAATCAATCAGTGCAACGTTATCAGTTTAATTGTCTCACTGTTTGAGGCTAAATTTAACAATTCACATTTCATTAAATTTATATTTTTTTATATTAAATATAGTGAATCATAAATAGTATTTAATAGGGGTGTGCCATAATATTGCCAACAATTTTTAATATCGTGAACAATATTATTATCCCCTGAAATATTGTGCCATATCACCCACCCCTAATTATCACATCAGGGTACTACTTTTTTTGCTGTTTTTAGCAAAAGAAAAATCCACACTGTTCTCAATTCACTTTATATAATATATCTACTAGAGACAGATTATATCTGTCAATCATTTTGTTGCAGTCGTGTATTCTTGAAATTTATTTTTTAAATCAGTGTTTTTTTTTTTTAAATCACCAAGAGTATCGATATCACGAAAATACAATGAATTATTGTGATATTATTTCACAACCATATCGCCCACCCCTAGTATTTAATCAGTCACAATCAGGATTTGTCAGGGCTGCATTTTTGCATCTTTTAACATGAAATATATAAATAAATAAAAAATAAGTAAAAATTTAACATTTTTAAGACCAAAAAAATGGAAGAAAACCTATTTATTCTTTACTAAATTAAATTATACTATGAAATCTACAGTCAGTGTACGTTTTAGAATGTTTTCTAATCTGCTTTGTTTGGTCCATATAGTTCAGTTTGTAGTTTTGGTCTGGAGCAAAGTAGCAGGTGTTTGTGACAAACCACACACCCGGTCGAAAGCACCAACATTTGTTTTGAACAAAAGAGATGGTCTCTGTTTAGATGTACTGGATCATGGCTGGTTCGTCTGCATTATAAAAACACTTTTCTAGATGTTTTAGTTTTTCAGACCAAAGTTGGGGCAGACTCTGCTCAGACTTAACCCTTGTGTGGTGTTCATATTTTTGTTACTCGTTTACTTTGTTATTTGTATTTAATTCAGCAAAATTAAGCAATTTTACATTAAAATGATTTACACATGCTTGCTTCACCTAAATTGCAAGCAATATAAACAGCTTACATGGTTAATATTTGCCCTTTACCTTTCTTATGTTAGATTTCTTTCAAAAAGTGCTACTCTTTTTTTTATTAGTTTTGTAATAAAATGTAAAAGAAAATGAATTAAATTCAAGATATGAGTAGAAAATTTGTTTAGTTTCAAATTTACAAATGAAGCAATGTTTATTAGCCCTTGGCCAAACATACTGTATGTAATATAAATGTGTGTGTGTGTGTGTGTGTGGGGGGGGGGGGTGTACAGTGTGTGTTTATCGAAAATGTGTTTTGATATATGTTTCTCACAGAAAATGAGCCAATGCCAATGAGTTTGAGTTAGAAAAAATATTTTTTTTGTATCATTTGATGAAAAATGAAAACGGGTCTCACAGACCCGAACACCACACATGGGTTAAAACAAACCAAAGGACGAAACCTGCTGACATTGGTGTCCAGGTGCGTCATACAGCAGTATCGATATATCAGATTACACTGGTGATTCTGTATCTACTGTAACTGTAGATTAACCATTATTCATAAACAGAAATAAAAGGATTCCGAGTGTAATCTGCCTGCTTAAGGATCTCAAATTTTGGCAGAGAGGTAGAATTTGCCTCAACACCTGGAAAAGCAACTCATCTAACTGGCAGCATTCTGCAACCCAATCAGCGTGAAGTATAGAGAGACTCCGCCCACGCAGGTGATGATTACAGGATGTAGTAAAGTGATGGCCGGACATTTTCCTTCAGGATTTGATGGCAGAGAGCAGAATGAATGTTCTCACAGGAAGTTGATCAGGTTTTAAAGCAGCAAAGTATGGAGTCAAAAAAGGGTCATAAAGATTTTGAGTTTGTAAAACAGAAGTCACAAATGTACTGAAACTTGTAACTGCGTTTAAACAACTGCATGCACGAAAATCCAAATCCACAAATTAACTGGAATGTGCAAACTTGAAACAGAAAGTAATATTAATAATAATTCAAATGTACGAATGTGAAAAAAATATTTTAATTATATATAAATATATATTTTTTAATTTGTAAATCCAATCTCTTGAATGTGTGAATCAGTACTGCTCAAATGGCTTAAGCTGGGTCAGACCAAAAATCACATGGAATTTGTGAGGTTGTAAATTACTTTTAGTGCAGATGTAATGGGACACACACCTTCCAAAAAGATTTTCTCTCGTCAGCCCAAAATTGAGACAAGCCCTAATTTTCTTTTTGCTCAGCAGTGTAGTCTCTTTCTTATGGTGGAGTCATGCACATTGAACTTAACTAAGGCAAGTGAGACCTGCAGTTCTTTGGATATTGTTGTGTGGTCTTTTTTTACCACCTCTTGGATGAGTCATTGCTGCACTCTTGTGGTAATTTTGGTCAGCCAGCCACTCCTGGGAAGGTTCACCACTGTTCCACGTTTTTCGACATGTATGCATAATGGCTCTTACTGTGGTTCACTGGAGTTCCAAACTTGAGAAATGGTCTTATAACTGATCTCAACTTGTTTCTGAATTCCTTTGAATGTTGGCATGATGTCTAGCTTTCGAGTATCTTTTGGTCTAATCCACTTTGTCAGGCAGGTCCTGTTTAATAGATTTATTGATTTAGAGTCAAGCCAGTATAATATTTACATGAATGTGTTCAGGATTATGATGAAAGCAGCAGGTCGAGGTGAGTCGCTGGTGGGAGGAGTTGGAGGATTAATACAGTCATAAAGTTTTAGTGATAACATCAGAATGTTCTGGGTAACTGGCAGACAAAGACAAGACTGGGCAGTGCTTATGTTTATAATACTGATGCATCACTCTCAGAGCTCTGTGGAGACATACACCCATTATACAAACTTATCATGAAGTGTTACTACATGTGAGCAAAAGTATTCATACCTCTTGTAATTTTCGACATTTTGTCACCTTCCAACTACAAACTTAAATGTATTTTATAGAGCTTTTAAGTGAAAGACAAACCAAAGTATTGAATAAGTGTAAAGTGGAACGAAAGTAATACATGTTTTTTTTGTTTATTAAATAGAAATCTAACAAATATTCAGCACCGCTATATCAATACTTAGTAGAGTCATCATTCGCTGTAAGTCTTTTGGGGTTTGTCTCTACCAGCTTTGCGCATCCGGAGACTGAGATTTTGGCCACATTCTTCTTTGTAAAACAGCTCATGTGGGGAAAAAAAGCCTCTGAGTGCCCACTAGGGTGCCCATTCATTTAGTAAAGTATGATGATGTGCCTCTTGATCAAGACATTTTGATAATATGTCTTAATGAGTTCCCATCTATCAGTGCCCTTCTGTCCATCCAGTAGATATGGGTGCTATTATGCCACGCCTACTAGACAGTGTCCCAAAAGTGCCTTTTACAGTAAGATTAATGTTCCTCTACAGGTGAGAATACATGCAAAATTGCCTCTTTAGGTGCCACTCCAATGGAAAAGTGCTCTCCAGTGCATTAAATGCAACATAATGCCCTATACACAGGGGCGGATTAATGCACATGCAACCCTAGGCTGCATCCTTGGGACCCATCATGCAATAATTAGGGCCCACTGATTGGCCACACTTTATTAAATAAACATTTTTAATGATATTTTAATAATAAACACTTTGTGAGTTTAAGATTTGTTGGGCAAAGTGATTTTAGCCAATCAGAGTGGTTCATTTTCACACAACCAACACTCTAAGAAAAGTAAGTACAGATTTGTACCTAAAAGAGTACGAAGCTTGTCGCTGGGGCTGTACCTTATATTGAGGTACAAAAAAGTACCTTTCAGTGAGAGTCCTTTTTTGTACCCATATTTTTGTGCCAGTAAAGATTATAAAGATTATAAACATTATCATCAACTGAATATGTGTCAAAAACTTGATGATCTAAAATTGTCTGGCTTTCAAATAAAAAATGTGCTATTTAAATATATATTGTTCATTAGTACAGTGATACAGAATACTGAATGTACCTTTTGGCTGTTTAAATGGTACAAATCTGTACTTATTGCTGTTAGGAATGACTTTGTACTTCAGAGGGAACAAATCTGACCCTGTAAAGACCAATATGGTACCATTGAGGGTACAATTATGAAGAGTGTACCTCTGAGTACAAAAAAGTACTTATATTGTACCTCTGTTTTTTAGAGTGAACCCACCCAACTTCTGGCGCACCAGAGCACACACACACACACACACACACAGCTGATGGCATGTTTCCAGGTTGTTTTTCCCTATATTAAAGCGCTCAGTTAAACACATTAAAATATTTTAATTTAAAAATAATCAAAACTACGAGATATGCCTAAATATATGAGATATGCCTAAAATAAATCATGGTTTTATTTATGATTAATTACAGAATATTGTTGTGGTTAATAAAATTATGAACAAATATTTTTTGTTAATGATTGATGAGATTAATACAAATAAATATTATTGTTTTGTTTTGTGTGTGAAGGATATGTAGCCTAGAGGCCCTGATCACCTTAATCCACCCCTGTCTATACAGTATCAGTCAAACGTTTGGACTCAGCTTCTAATTCAATGTGTTTCTTTATTTAATGTATTTTCTATATTGTAGATTATTATTATTATCCTCGACATTAATCCCCTAATCTAAACCTGATGAACTGAGATGGTGATTTGAGGTGATTTAATTGAGATGAGCTGGAGCTTCACAGCATGAAGGAAAAGCATCAACTATTGTTCAGCACCTCCAGGAACTCCTTCCTTCAAGATGCTGAGAAAACTATTCCAGGTAAAGTAAAAAAAAACATATTCTGGTTTGTTTAACACAATTTACAATGTATAAAATCATAATATAAAAGAAACACATTGAACCGGATAAGATGTATCCAAACTTTTGACTGGTACTGTGTATGTGCTTCACAATGGGATAAACTGTATCTGATAATGATATGGTTGCATAATATAGCATTACCTTCTGTATTATTTATAAACACCTGCACACTGCTGTAGTGACTATAGTGCTATAATGTAATTATTATGCAACTCTTTTCGTGGCCACCAGATGGCAGTACTGTGTTACAGCAGAATATGTGAATCATCATAAGAGCACATTCACACATACACATTTACTTTTAAAATGTGAAGAATGTAAAGAAAACATTTATAAAATTAAAATGTACTGTCTTGAATATATTTGTAGTATATTCAAAAATGTGTTTTTCCGTATACTAATACTACTATTACTACTAATCATAATAATAATAATAAAAATAATAATAATAATAATTATTATTAATCCCTTATTAGTTCCACAATGGGGAAATTTACAACCTTTTAACCCATTAACCTCTGCTTTTAACCCATTCATGCTTTTTTAACGTTGTGAATCACCTGTTCTACCACATCACAAACTTGAGATACATCACCAAATGAGAAACCTGGAACATCACAGTAAATTGTGGTCATGAAGGGATGCACATGGTCAGTAATGATCAATAACCAATCGGGTCCAGTGATTCAGGATCAGGGATGAGTCAGACACATTTGCTTTAATCACAGTGTTCAGAGCGCCACCTGGTGTTCACAAAGCTCAATTACCAGGCATACCTGTTCATCTGGCAACTCTGAGGAGAGATCTCAGAAGGGACTGGTCAGGTAAATCAGTCAGACTGAATCATAAGCTATTAAACACTATAAAATATTTTACATCAATATTAATCAGCTGCTTTTCTCATCTTATCTATGGATCAAAGTAACCAATCAGGACATCCTTAATATACAGGATCTATCCTGCAGATTGACAGCTGGCTAAAGAAGGACCTGATCTATAGGTGATCTATAAGTGACAAAAGTTTAATTCTCACGATAAAACGATAAAAGCATGATAAAGCCTGACCCCAGACCTGCCCCGCCCACTCAGCCAATAAACCAGCCTGAAGTGAGAGATAATGGGCTTCTGATTTATACTGTCTAAATACAGCAGAGCTCAGAGTCAGCCTGACCCACAGCGAGAGAAAGAGAGAGAAAGAGAGAGAGAGAGAGAGAGAGAGAGAGGGAGACAGATACAGAGAGAGAGAGAGACAGATACACACAGATACAGAGACAGATACAGAGAGACAGAGATACACAGACATAAAGAGAGACAGAGATACACAGACATAAAGAGAGAGATAAAGAGAGATACAGAGAGACAGACAAAGAGAGAGATACACACAGATACAGAGAGAGATCCTGAGAGAGGGAGACAGAGAGAGATACAGAGAGAGAGCGACAGATACAGAGAGAGAGATACATAGAAAGAGAGAGAGAGAGAGATACAGAGAGACATTCAGAGAGAGAGAGACGGATACAGAGAAAGATACATAGAGAGAGAGAGATACAGTGAGACACAGAGAGAGAGAGACAGATACACAGAGAGAGAAAAACAGAGCGACAGAGAGTGAGAAATACAGAGAGAATGAGTAAAAAATAGATACAGACCAACAGAGAGAGTGAGAGATACAAAGAGAGAACGAGTGAATGAGAGATACAATGAGACAGAGTAAACAAATACACAGCAACAGAGAGAGCGAGAGATACAGACAGACAATAAGTGAATGAGAGAGATACTGAGAGAAAGAGAGAGATACTGAGAGAAAGAGAGAGATACTGAGAGAAAGAGAGAGATACTGAGAGGCAGAGAGAGAGAAAAATAGAGATAGAGATTCATTAAGAGAAAGAAAGGCAGATAGAATGAGAGGGAGAGAGAGACATACAGTGAGAGCTATTCTTTTCCTTTCTGTTATAGTACATATAGTACATATTTCTGTATTAACCTGTATTAAAATTCACATTAAGGAAAAAAAAATTCAGATTCAAATCTGTAGAGCAGTTGTATATATAAAGTCTGTATCACTGTAGGAATAAAAACAGAACACACGATAATTGATTACTGCACAAAAAAATGCAGGGTTGCCTTTATTCTTCAAACACAATAAAAACTAAATAAGAATTATTCACATTATCGCCTGGATCAATTCTGCCAAAAAAAATAAAACAGGAAACAAAAACAAATGAACAGAAAAAACATCCCAGAATCGCTAACAGAATTACTTAAAAACACCTACAGTTACTTTATTATCTCATAAATAGGCGCAAACAAGTACCATAAAAAGATCTGATATAGACACAGTGTAGAGGAGCAGGAGCTGATCAGCCATATGCCGGGGTTATACAGCCCAATCCAATCTGCCACTGCGTCCAATTAACACCGCACAAGCTTCCGACACTTCCACACACACGGCCGGGATGACTGACTGCGTTCATCAGCAGCGTGGCAGACGTGATACAAAAGAAGTAGAAGTAGTATTTTTGCGTCGTACAAAATAATCGTATTTACTGTATTTCATTTATCTTAAATTCGCTTCGTTTTTTCCGGAACTCGTTTCATGCTACGAGGTTTTTTTTTTAATTAAAATCAGGAAAAAAAGTCAGCATTTACTGTTCAAATCTATTCTGGCTGGGAAATTCCATCAAGAATCCAAGAAAATATGTTAGTTCTCCATTTTTATGTATGTATTTGTATGTATTTATGTAGTTTTATCTCTAAAAGTGAACCGGAACGGTCCAGTTGGAATTACGTTGGAAAATAAAAATAAAAAACACAAAAGATTCAGTTTTTATACTCTAGGAGTAAATAATAATCACACAGATTCTATTTACAGCTGGAAATCTCGGGGCTACCGAAGCCGATAACATGGTTTAATGGCGATGCCTCTGAACGACCACTTTTATACTTATACAACAGTTCAGTTTCAGTTTCTAAGGCAGTTCACTAGCAAAGAGCAGAACAGAGAGAGAGAGAGAGAGAGAGAGAGAGAGAGAGAGAGAGAGAGATTGGTGCTTGAAATTTTGTGAACCCTTTAGAATTTTCTATATTTTTAAATTAATTTGACAAAAAACTTAATCAGATTTCACATATATCCTAAAAGTAGATGAGGAGAACCAAATCAAGCAAATGAGACTTCATTGTTCATTAATATAGTGAGGAAAATGATTCAGTATCACATTTTTTTTGAGTGGTTAAAGTATATGAATTAGTATATGAATCACTGGGACAATAATCAGGTGTGAGTGGGTGGAGCCTTTTTTATTAAAAGACAGCAGAGATCTATCAAGTCTATCAAAAAGAAAATTCATGTAACTTCTAAGCAACTTAAGGCCTTTCTCACATTGGCTAATTATGTGTTATGTTTGGAGAAAGAAAAACCCTGCATTCCAGAATTTAAACCTTATCATATCTGTGAAACATGGTGGAGGTAGTATTAGAGTTTCTGCCTGTTTTACTGCATCTGGGCCAGGAGGGCTGGCTGAATCTCAAGAGAATGTTGGTCATGCAACAAGACAATGACCCTAAGAACACATATCGTTCTACCACATAATGGATCTTGATCCAATAGAAATGTGGGCGGAGTTAAAAAAAAAAAAAAACGTCCACATACATTTATCACTCCCAGATACGCAGTAGTGATCTTTTATAACTGAATGAGCAAATCTAATATTTTTCTTGCATTTGTTTGATTTGACTCCCCTTATCCAACTATAGGACTTGTGTGAAAATTATGTAGAAATAAAAATAAATTCTAAAGGGCTCACAAAACCTAAAAATCACCACTGTTATTTGAGGAAAGAGAAAAAGAGAGAGAAAGATAGAGATAGAGAGTGTGTGGGTGGGGCGACATAAGAGAGTCGTCCACACTGTCTCTATATGTGTATATATTTTTTAAAAATTGATCTTCCTAATTTTTGCGTATTTGGTTTTTTGGGTAGGTGAGTTGCTCGACGGTAAGTGCTCACAGGCGGTTTAACTTCTCGCAGGTTAACCTCGCTTCGGTTCGCTTCACTCGTCTCACACACTTTAGGAGATGCCTTATTGTGTCTTGTTCTATAATTAGGACCACCACTATAAGAGGAAACAGGGACTGTGGTCGTGGGGGGTATTAAACCTGTATGATTGTATTTAAAGCAATTTAATTTTTTATTTTTTTTATTTAATCCTAATTTTGGTGACATTTTCATGCTTAACACCCGTCCTTAACGTTCACAATGTCTGAGAAACGTTTTGGGACCTCTCTGAGTGTAAAAACAGGGTCTGGCTGAAGAGCGACACGCAAACACACACACGCGTGCAGCTCTGAGGTGTGTGTTACGTGTGTGTTTGGCCTGAACGGGTAGGCAGGAGGTGGACAGTTGGAGTGGAACTGCCTTGGTCCTGTGAAGCTGCAGGAAGTGAAGATGGTCTCAATCAGGTCAGGTACAAGCCTTTATCCCTCTGGAGGGCGCTGTGGATAACAAACACAAAACAGTGGTCAGTGAGTGGAAGTATATGATTAGTGTTTCTAATAAAGTGGCCAATAAAGAAGCTGTAGGAAGGTGTTTCCAATTAAGTGTCCAGTCAACGTAGGTATAAGGTGGGTGTTTCTAATAAACTGTCCAATAAAAAAGTTCTGGGGAGGTGTTTCTAATAGTGTCCAGTGAATGTAAGGATATGATTAGTGTTTCTAATAAAGTGGCCAGTAAAGAAAAACCTTGGTGTTTCTAATAAAGAGGCCAGTAAAGAAAAAGCTCTGGGGAGGTGTTTCTAATAAAGTGGCCAGTGAATGGAAGAATATGATTAGTGTTTATAATAAAGTGGCCAATAAAAAAGCTGAGGAAAGGTGTTTCCAATAAAGTGGCCAGTAAAGAATCTGTGAGAAGGTGTTTCCAATAAAGTGTCAAGTGAAGAAGCTGTGGCAAGGTGTTTCCAATAAAGTGTCCAGTGAATTAAAGTATTAGGAAGGTGTTTCTAATAACACCTTCTTTAATAAACTCCTGAAGACAGAGCTCTTCAAAGAGCACTTACTCTCCTAACACCTCTAACAAACTAACTAATTCTAACCTCATCTCCTTCTTCCTCTTCTCTACTCCTCTATCCCATTATTTCCCCTTTGACCTCCTTAAGGCCCTATCTATAGATGTCTTATTTTTAACTTCTATTATTTTTGTACTTAACCTCTTCTATTATTTGCACTTCAATATTGTAAGTCGCTTTGGACAAAAGCGTCTGCCAAATGTAATGTAAAAAGTGGTCAAGGATGAAACTCTGAGAAGGTGTTTTCAATAAAGTGGCCAGTAAAGAAGCTCTGGGAGGGTGTTTCCGATAAAGTGGCCAGTTGACAAGCTCCGGGAAGGTGTTTCCAATAAAGTAGGGTACGTGTTTCTAATAAAGTGGCCAGTAAAGAAGCTGTGGGAAGGTGTTTCCATTGCAGTGGCCATTTGAGAAGCTCTGGGAAGGTGTTTTCAACAAAGTGTCCAGTTGAGAAGCTCTAGGTGTTTCCGTTAAAGTGGTCAGTGAATATAAGTATAAGGTGTGTGGGTGTGGTAACTGTGTAAGTGAATGGAGGCTGTTGTAAAGGCGTACCCGTTGCCGCAGTAATCCGGGGTCCAGTCCAGACCCCCCTGTCCGGGTCCGGTTCTGCAGCCGGTGCGGTAGTCCATGGAGGGGGACAGGCCCGGTCCAGCAGAGGAGACGTTTATCATACTCTGATATTCAGCCTGGAGAGGAAAGCCCTAAAAGAGAAACAACAACCAAATATTAACAATATTAATAATACTGTTCCACAATTATATACATTATATTTACTCTGCGTCCAAATATTTGTGGAAAAACCTTTAAATCCTCTATATTTTTTACTAAAGTGAACAGCAAGTGAAAGCACAGGATTAGTAGTTGTTTCTAATAAAGTGGCCAGTAAGTGAAAGGACAGGATTAGCAAGTGTTTCAAATCAGGTGGCCAATAAAGAAACTGTGAGAAAGTGTTTCCAACAAAGTGGCCAGTGAGTGGAAGCACATGATTAGTCGGTGTTTCTAATAAAGTGGCCACTGAGTGGAAGCACATGATTAGTCGGTGTTTCTAATAAAGTGGCCAGTGAGTGAAAGCCCTGGATTAGTGGCCAGTAAGTGGAAGGTACTGTAGTAGGTGTTTCTAATAAAGTGGCCAGTAAGTGAAAGGACAGGATTAGCAAGTGTTTCAAATCAAGTGGACAATAAAGAAGCTGTGAGAAAGTGTTTCCAATAAAGTGGCCAGTAAGGACAGTTAAGTAAAAGCAGGAGAATAATAAATTAGCAGGTGTTTCAATATATTAAAAGAATTGAAAACATAATATAACAATAACATAACATAATATATAGCTTTAAGTGGATTTTTAATTAACACTTTTTTATTTGATGAGAATAAATAATTAAATAAATAAATATCTCATCTGATTTGTGTTCGATTTGTACACTAGAGTGGACACAACCACACAGTTCACACCAGGGGCACAAGTGTCGTAGCGGTGGGGAGGGAGGAGATGGAGGGAAATGAGGGAATAAACGAGTGCGATATTCTAATTTGAGGAGTTTTGGGCTGTGTTGTGGTTGTGTAAGAGAGAGTGTGTGTGAATGGGAAGTTAATCTGGCGGGTACACAAGAGACCCTCTCCTGAAAGAGCAAGACAGCAGGTGGCACAGCGTTGCCCCCCCCCACTCCCTTTCTTCCCCCTCCAGAGATTCTACCTATTCATGGACTGTTCCTCAAATTCTTCCCCTTCATTCTGACACAAAGACTCCATCTGCCCTTTTGTGTCCCGCCCCTCCCCCCCGCCGACTCCCGAAAAACTCAAACCGCCACCCCCTTTTTGTTTGCGCTCCACAAATATGCAAAAATGAAACATGGATTATTACTCCCCTTTGGATTTTAAAGCTCCTCCATAAAGGACGGATCTGTGAAACGGGTTTAAGACTGCACCCCCCCCCTTCTTCATCCGTCCCTCCCTCCTTCCACAATCGGAGAGAAAGAAAAAGCCAAGTTTAAGCGTTCCGGAATTCTCACTCTCCTCCACAAGACCAGCACAGCCCTGTGGTAATCTAAAATTCGACTTCAGACAAATTCCCATTATAATCTTCATGGAAATTACAGACTTTTCCCTTATAACACCCCCCCTCCCCACCAACCCCCCCCCCCCCCCCCAACCCAACCAGCTCTTTATAACTCTGATCATCCACTGCAACAGTTCCTTCATCTGCCGAGCAGCGATAAAACCCAACACATAAAAATTCAATCAACGAGATGCTCTCTTTTGAACACGTTTCCCAGAATTCCCAGCAACAGAAAACTTACGATGGGCTTATTCAAATTCAAATGGGAATTCTCAACTTTTCTTCTTTTCCCCTTCTTTTTCCTCAGGAATGCTTTCAACTGAAAATATGAGTCTCACTCAGCAATAATTAACAATATCAATATTCCTCTCTCTACTCAGAACACACTGCAACAAATACACACACTAATACACTATAATACAGCTTAACACACCGTAACAAACACACATACTTATACACTAACACACTACAAAGAGCGATACCCATAATACACACCTGTAGATGGATTGTATAGTGGATTGTAACAATATAGTAACACACCATTGTATTACAGTGTAATGTACAGTAATACACATCAATATACTGTAACACAAAGTCATATACTACAACACACTAACACATTGTACTATACTTTAACACACTGGGAAAAATGTAACATTGAACACTATAAGATACACAGACATAATAATACCTACGACTGCATTACACTGTTACACTATGTTACACAATGTGACACATTAATACACTAGAAAACTTTTCCTCATCGTAACACATTGTACTTCAATATACCTCACTGTAATACACTGTCCCTCACTGTAACACATTATAATACACTATACCTTACTATAACACATTGTACTGCACTGTCCCTCACTGTAACACACTGTCCCTCATTGTAACACATTATACTACACTATACCTTATTGTAACACATTGTACCTCATTGTAACACATTGTACTACACAATACCTCATTGTAACACATTGTACTACACTGTACATCACTGTAATACACTGTAATACACATTATACTACACTATACCTTATTGTAACACATTGTACTGCACTGTCCCTCACTGTAACACATTATACTACACTATACCTTATTGTAACACAGTGTCCCTCATTGTAACACATTGTACTACACAATACCTCATTGTAACACATTATACTACACTATACCTTACTATAACACATTGTACTACACAATACCTCATTGTAACACATTATACTACACTATACCTTATTGTAACACACTGTCCCTCATTGTAACACATTATACTACACTATACCTTATTGTAACACATTGTACTACACGGTACCTCACTGTAACATATTGTACTACACTGTACCTTATTGTAACACATTGTACTACACTATACCTCACTGTTACACATTGTAACACACTGTACCTCATTGTAACACATTGTACCTCATTGTAACACATTGTACCTCATTGTAACACATTATACTACACAATACCTCATTGTAACACATTGTACCTCATTGTAACACATTGTAACACATTGTACTACACAATACCTCACTGTAACATATTGTACTACGCTGTACCTTACTGTACCTTATTGTATCTCATTGTATCTTACTGTAACACACTGTACTGCACTATATCTCATTGTAGAACAGAACCCCATTGTAACACACTATACCGCACTGTCACACATTGTAGCTCACTGTACCACATTTTACTACATTGTACCTCACTGTAACACATTGTAACATACTTCCTCTCTACTGATTGGTGCTGTACTCTGATAGCTGTTCTGATTGGGCAGCTAATCTTAGTCTAAATCTCTCTCTTAAGTGAGGTGTGTGTGTGTGTGTTTAGTTTAAACCTTATTTTGAGCTTATTAAAGGGGGAAGTGTGTACAGAGTATTGGCACAGAGGCTAATAACAGGAGGGCAGTTCAAAATGATACACACACACACACAGAGTGAGAGAGTGATAGAGAGAGGTCTAAACAGAATGGGGAGGTGTTTATTTGGGGGGGGGGGGCTGTTGTGATGTGTTCATCAATCTCAGTGAGTTTTTTTTATATTCTGTGCAGCTTTAAATCACAGCAGACTCTAATGCAGCTGTTTATTACTCAGAAAATTGAAAATCTGTCTGTGTGATATGGGTGGGGGGGGGGTGTAGGGTGGTGTTGTTGTATGGTCGGCTGGTGGGGGGGGGGGGGGGGGGGGGTGTCTGTGTGTACTAGTGGCTGGCCGACATAAAGCACACTGGCAGATATTAATGGCTTCTCTCCTGACCTCATTCTGCAGAGTGAGAGATAGGATGAAGGAGCCGGAAATGATGAAAAATGAAATGGAGGAGCATCTGCTGTATACACACAACCACCTACACACACCTACACACACACACACCTATCACACACACGCTGTAGCTTGACTGTAGCTTGTTCAACTTTGTTTAAAAAATGTTCTCAATAATATAAAACTTGCTTGTTTGCAGAAAAACAGTACAAAACAATGAAATATTAATTAATTACATAAAAATTAAATAGTGAATAAGATGGAAAACCACTTTATCCTGATCCTCAAAGCACATATACACACAGTAAATGTGTGATATACCATGTATGCACTATAACAGACTGATATTACCACCCACAGTGGACAGTACAGTGCAGTGCAGTGGGTGGTAATGATGGTGACCGGTGGCGTCTGGCTAGAACTGTCCGTATGAACAGACATGTGTCAACAAGTGACTGGCAGAAATAACCACATCCACATTCAATGCCTGAGACCCCGCCCACAGGTTCCACAGGTCAGTGCAATGTTCTTTAGCTTCCATGGGACACGACAAAAGTCATGGGTCACTATACTTGTCCCACCTCCCATGACCTACAGCATGTGATCAGTAAACATGTGTATAAATTCTAATATACCTATATATGTCTGGTTGTTGAAAAAAGTATGCAGCTACTGAAAATAATAGTAATTTTGTAATAATAGTAATAATAATAATAATAATAATAATAAACAAGACTGTACATATCTATAAATTAAAAGTGAATATATAGTGAATTTAAAGTAAATAAACGCTTAAAATAGAGCACTCTGTGTGTAATACAGCTATATAATATATGTATTAGTATATAAAATTAGTATATCTAATAATCAGAGCGGATGGAGAATGATTATAATTATAACTTTTGGTTCTTAAACACTCAAAAATAATAAATATATAGAAAAATATAAAAATGTTTGTTGTTTTAAAATCTTTTAACATTCATTTTTTATTCTTTAAAAAACGTTGATTCATGTGCATTTTAATTTGTATTGTTTCTATTCTATTTTTATTTTTATATATTTATCTCTGTTTCATTTGTGAAATTTAGTTTTTTTTAAGTTAATTTCTATTCTTTTTATACTTATTTAATTAAATGTAAAAATTCCTGTGTTGTGTATACTATGAAATAAACCAATGTTAATGGGTTCATTTTATAATATAATTAATTCATATTCTTATAATATATTGATTGTTTTTTAAAGTTTTAATTAATTTAATTCATTTAAAAGTTTTGTGTGTATGTGTGTGTGTGTGTGAATGTGTGTGTGTGTGTGTGTGTGTGTGTGTGTCTGATAGTCTCACCTGTGCCATAGACGGTGAGTGCAGCTGCAGCGTGTGGCTGCTGATCTGCTGCTGCTGCTGGTGCAGGCCGAGGTGCTGGTGTAGGGGGGGGCTGATCTGCAGGGGTGGGGGGGTAGTGGCCATGCCGCTCATGCCCACAGAGCCGGGCATGGGGGCGCTGGTCCGAGGGGGGCACCCTCGCAGGCTGGGTGGTAGGTGGGGGTTCAGGCCTGGTTGCTGGTGGTACGGGGGGCCCATGTAAAGGCCTGGGTGGGACTGGCCGGCTCCTGGGAACACTGGGGGCTTCGGACCCAACATCTGGGAGGCCTGGGACACTTTCACATCGCTGGGGTCATTATAGCTCTGCAGAGGGTCAGAGTAAAACTGGATTAAAACTTTGATAAAATAAAAATAATTATTATAAAAATGTGGCTAATAATAAAAGCTGAATCATTATATATTGTACCTTGAGTAGTGCTAACTCATTTTCCACTCGTTTTCAGGTGTAGCATCAGCATATTTATTTATAACAATTCAAAACAAGGTTACAAAGACTACTGAGTTTAGTATTAGCATAGTGAGTGTAATGCTACAACATTCCCATTAGCTTTAATATATTATTAGCAAGGTTATATGGGAACAGTTAGCATTAGCATAATATAAGTAATACTAAGTCAATTTGTATTTTCTCTATTTTCATATACAGTACCAGTCAAACGTTTTTACACACTTTCTCAATTCGTTTAAATTTTATTTAGTTTCCCTACTTAAATGAATACTGAAGTGATTCAGACTATGAAGGAACACATAAGGAATCATGTAGTAACTAAAAAGTGTTAAACAAACCAAAATACTCTGTGAAGAAGCTTTTAGGTGCTCTTATCTGGGGAGCTGTTAACTTGCGGTTTCTGATGCTGGTAACTCTGGTCCTGATGAGAGCCCATTTCATCATAACATATTTAATGATTTTTGCGACTGCACTTGAGGATACTTTTAAAGTTTTTGAATTTTTTGAGTTGACTGATCTTCATTTCTTAAAGTATTTTTTCTTCACTTAGTTGAGTAGTTTTTGTCATAATATGAATTAGGTTCTTGAGTATTGGAGGATATTGTTAGTGTATTTATGGCAATTGCCATGATGCTTAATGATTGCTATGGTATTGGTAGGTGGTTGCTGGGAATTGGCTATCATACCCTGTTTGCTTTGTATTGTGCAAACTTAATTAGATTATTTATATTAAATGATTATAACAGACATGACCTCAGGCCTGTATAGATTTTCCTAAACCCTTCAGGAGAAGTTCAGTTGGTACCTGAGAGACGAGGCTGGCCCTGTACGCTGCCAGCTGCTTCAGATACTCCTTCTTAGCAGTTTCTGTCTTCTTCTTATAGACCTGCAGCAGAGAAACCAGAGAGAGAGTGAGCGAGTGACATATATAGAAAGAGAGAGAGAGAGAGTGACAGAGTGAATGAGAGTCACAGAGAGAGGGAAAGAAAATGTGAAGCAGAGAGAGAAAGAAAGAGAGAGAGAGAGAGAGAGAGAGTGAATGAGAGTCACAGAGAGAGGGAAAGAAAATGTGAGGCAGAGAGAGAAAGAAAAAGAGAGAGAGAGAGAGAGAGAGAGAGAGTGAATGAGAGTCACAGAGAGGCAGAGAGAGAAAGAAAAAGAGAGAGAGAGAGAGAGAGAGTGAATGAGTCACAGAGAGAGAGAGTGAATGAGTCACAGAGAGAGAGAGTGAATGAGAGTCACAGAGAGAGGGAAAGAAAATGTGAGTCAGAGAGAGAAAGAAAAAGAGAGAGAGAGAGAGAGTGAATGAGAGTCACAGAGAGAGGGAAAATGAGAGACAGAGAGAGAGAAAGAGAGTGAGAGAGTAAATGAGAGGCAGAGAGAGAGTGAATGAGAGTCACAGAGAGAGAGAGAGTGAATGAGAGTCACAGAGAGAGGGAAAGAAAATGTGAGGCAGAGAGAGAAAGAAAGAGAGAGAGAGAGAGAGAGAGAGTGAATGAGAGTCACAGAGAGAGAGAGAGAGAAAATGAGAGGCAGAGAGAGAGAAAGAGAGTGAGAGAGTAAATGAGAGGCAGAGAGAGAGTTAGAGAGTGAATGAGAGAGTGAGTGAAAGAGTGAGAGAGTGAATGAAAGGCAGAGAGAGAGAGCTAGCCCAGCCCCATCATATTCTCAGACTGTGGGTTTATTTGTCTCTGAACAGTAATGGTGCAGTGTTTGTGAGTTGGGGGTGGGGGTGGGGGGTGGAGGTGTGTTGGGGGGGGGCTGAGCGCTGGTTAGTTAAGTGCACTGAAGCTCTCAGAGTTTATGGTCCTCCACATTTCCCCTTTTAGTCGTCCCGTATGGGTAATTATTTGCCCATCAATATATCAGCATGGTTACTGCCCTCCACCAGCAGCAACACACTCAGAGCAGAGACGCAATGTTCTCTTATCAGGTAAACATCTCCCACCCTGTTCCCCCGGCCCACAGACTTGCTGAATAAAAATAAATACAACTATAAAACACAACTGTAGAGAGATAAACCTCAATCTGCAGAGAATCAGCAGAAGATAGATGGAGATAATCTTGTTTCTTACAGACGCTCAACCTAAAAGCTTTAAAAAGGTCAGAACAAACATTTTTTTGAATCAGTTTCTCTGATTTTGCTATTTATAGGTTTATGTTTGAGTGAAATGAGCATTGCTGTTTTATTCTATAAACTACAGACAACATTTCTCCCAAATTCCAAATAAAAATACTGTCATTTAGAGCATTTATTTGCAGAAAATTAGAAATGTCTGAAATAACAAAAAAGATGCAGAGCTTTCAGACCTCAAATAATACAAAGATTCAGAGATTCCTGCTCCTGATTCAGAGTTTTCCTGATCTTCGCATGTTCTCCTCCACCAGTCTTACACACTGCTTGTTCAGTTTGGTTTGATGGCTTGTGATCATCCATCTTCCTCTTGTTATAATTCAGAGGTTTTCAATTAGGTAAAATCGAAGAAACTCATCATTTTTAAGTGCTCTCTCATTTTTTTCCAAAGCTGTACTGTATGTATACACAAACATATGTACATATAAATATATACATATATGAATAATGGGTGTAGAAAACAAGGAGGTGGTCATAATGTTATGCTTGATTTGTTGTAAACAATAAGTGCCGGTTTCACATTATGGAGAAAATTGAAAACTTGAAAACAGCAAAACTGGAGATAAAAGGTTTTCGCATGACATTTGGTGTGTGTGTGTTTTTTTATCTGTCATAACAGAAGGAAACGTGTCTCACGTGAAAAACACATAAACCAGAATAACCACATGACTCCGCCCCCTGTTTAAACAGTGTTATCATCAGAGCTGAGCGTGAACACACACCGCGCCGGGACCGGGACAGGGAGCGGGACAGTCCCCGCAAACCTCAAAGGGTTAAAATACCCGGACAAAAATCAGGGGAAAAACACACTGCAACAAATTATACTGTGCCAAATAAAATCCTCTTAATGTAATCTAAATATCCAATAATTCTCATTTTCAAATTATTACAATATTAATTATGTACAATATTACAAAAATTAATATATTATTACTAACTTCCCTGTATGTGTTTTAAGTGTTTTAATAAACTAAATCTGGCTTATTATATGGGCATTGTTTTATTTTATAAATTGTATAAATTCAAGAACTAATGCTCAAAACAAGAAACAATATCTGCCAAAAGAATAAGACACTTTCGGTAGATTAAGAAATAAGAAAAACAAAATTTTATTATGTTTAAAATTCTTATAAAATAGACAAAAAAGCAACATTAAGAAATGTCAGATATTTAAAATAGGTTTAAGAGGAATAATCTTGTTATTTTTTCTCCAGATGACAAAGCTCAGCTCTGTGATGTCATACATTAATCATACAGATTTATTTTAATTAACTGTTTTACATAATTGTTATTTTATTTTATGCCTTTTTTGGTTTATCATTTTCTTTGAAGACAATATAATAATAACAATAATAATAATAATAATAATAATAATAATAATAATAATAATAGTAATAATAGTTTTCTTTTTCTTCTTATTTCGGATGCTTTTATTACTTTTACTTTATGTACATATTTATGTATGTATGTATGAACTTATGTATGTATGTATGAATTTATGTATGTTTGTAAGTATATATGAATGTGTGTGTATATATTAATGTATGTATATATATATATTAATGTATGTATCTATGTATTTATGCATGAATTTATGTATATATTTATGTAGGCATATATTTATATATGTACTTATGTATATACACATATATATGTCTGTCTGTATGTATGTAAGAATTTATGTATGTATACTTTTATATTTCAATATGACTTATTGAAATATGAGTTTTTTATATTTTTATATTTCATGCTTATATCTTTGGAATATTAATTTGTGATTTTTTTGGCTTTATTTTCTCCTACTAACTGAATTAGATTGTTCATTTTATACAGATTCCTGTCAGATTCCTGTTATTTCTGTTTATAAATAGGGGTTAATCTACAGTTACAGTAGATACAGAATCACCAGAGTAATCTGTTTTACCCAAACTGCTGCTGGTGACACACCTGCACACCAAGGTTAGTCAGATTTCAGCAGAACACTGTTTTTTTCTTTTTTTCTTGTTTATTGGGTGATTATGGTCTGTCTGAATGTCCTGTAATTAATCTGAAACTCTGAATCATCTTAATCATGGTTATATTTATCCAGATCAACACCATCTCCTTTGGTAGGACAAACATGGCAGGTGTAAAACAGTATAAAGTACCTGTTTCTGCTCCTCTCCCAGTCCGTCCCACATGGACGCCACTATTTTGGACACCTCTCCGAAGGTGGCGTTGGGGTTCTGGCCTTTGATGGCGGCCTGTGTGTCTCTGAAGAACAGGGCGTAGGCGGAGACGGGTTTCTGCGGCTCGTTCGGGTCCTTCTTCTTCTTCTTCTTCGGGGTTTTGGGTTTTTTGGACATTTCTGAAGCAGCTCTCTTCTCAGCACCAGTCTGAAAAAAAAATCCACACAATTTAATATAGCTCACAATAATAATTCTTATACTTCACTCACTGGCCACTTTATTAGAAACATAATAAAGTGCACAAGGTACCTTGTGCTTTTACTCACTGGCCACTTCATTAGAAACACCTACTACAGTACCTTGTGCTTTTACTAACTGGCCACTTTATTAGAAACACCTACAACAGTACCTTGTGCTTTTACTCACTGGCCACTTTATTAGAAACACCTACTACAGTACCTTGTGCTTTTACTCACTGGCCACTTTATTAGAAACACCTACTACAGTACCTGGTGCTTTTACTCACTGTGGCCACTTTATTAGAAACACCTACTACAGTACCTTGTGTTTTTTTACTCACTGGCCACTTTATTAGAAACACCTACTACAGTACCTTGTGTTTTTTTACTCTCTGGCCACTTTATTAGAAACACCTACTACAGTACCTTGTGCTTTTACTCACTGGCCACTTTATTAGAAACACCTACTACAGTACCTTGTGCTTTTACTCTCTGGCCACTTTATTAGAAACACCTACTACAGTACCTTGTGCTTTTACTCACTGTGGCCACTTTATTAGAAACACCTACTACAGTACCTTGTGCTTTTACTCACTGGCCACTTTATTAGAAACACCTACTACAGTACCTTGTGCTTTTACTCACTGGCCACTTTATTAGAAACACCTACTACAGTACCTTGTGCTTTTACTCACTGGCCACTTTATTAGAAAAAAACCTATACAAAGAGTTTGTATTTAAAAGTCAAGGGGAGATACATTAAATGGTAGGTGTTTCTAATAAAGTGGCCAGTGAATGCAACAATATAAGATACTAAATATATATTGGTAAGTATATGGTGTGTATATATACACATTTCATAGGTCATGTGTATCGGGACAGCAGGGTTAATAAGTGAAAATAAGTGAGAGGTGACGCAGGTCGTGTACAGCTGCTGATGTTTTAATGAGCAGCCCTGGGCTTCCTCTGGGTGAGTTCTGAATGGACCGTCTCCAGCCCGGGAGAACTCCTCAACAGCTCTGGAGCATCAGCTACTATCATTAACTGGGTTATACCTGCTCTAATGTTACAGAACAGACACTGAGGAAGCAGCAGACTGAAGTAAACCACTGCCAGAAAATCATCATTCCTTAAAACTGGAGGTTTACTTCACCTTGTGACTAGGGGTGGGCGATATGGCCCTAAAATAATATCACGATATTTCTAGTATTTTCGCGATAACGATACTCTTGGCGATACGACAAAACACTAAAAAAATATTGCAAAAATAACCTATACACTGCAAGAAAAAAAATATATATAATTACATACAATATAATATGGCACACCCCTAAGTGAGATATTAAAAAATACAAGAATTTTATCAGATTTGTAACAGAAGTCAATGATCCAGAATGTCATGATAATAATAATAATGCTCTCCAAATATCTCCATTTATTCAGGATTAAAGTAAAATAAATGGTACTGGACAGATATAATCTGTCTCTAGTAGATATATAATGGGAAATGGGATGTGTAATATGGCACAATATTTTAGAGTATAAGATCGTTCCCGATATCTAAACATTTTGACGATATTATCGTGTACGTTACGATATGGCACACCCCTACTTGTGACCAACACACAGAATAAATAACATATTGTAAATGTGAATTTCATTTCGTTTTTTTTATTATATTTGATATATTAGAAATTTACAGCTTAAAGCAATTTTATTTAACTAAAGAAACTAAATCATATAAAACAAAAAAGACTCTACGACTTATAGCAGTTGGCTGTGAAGTGTTGCATTTGGTTGTGAAAATGTTGCTATGTGGTTGGTAAGGTGTTACTATACTTTAGGTCAGGGGTCGGCAATTAAGTTTGGCCGCGGGCCAGATATTTTCCAAGCCATTACATGGCCACAAAGAAAAAATTATTCTGTTTTGGAAAATAAGATGTAATGGGATGGAGTGCTACAGACTAGTAGCTCTCCAGCCCAGAGGGTTGTTGAACCCAATTGCAGGTCCAATTACTGTTGATCCTAAAGCAGGTAAACCCAGGAAGAAAGGAAATAAACAAATAAAAACACTGCTTCTCACGCAGGATCAAACCCGTGACGTCATGGTCGCGGACCAATACACTACCGCTGCCCCGGCTAGTGAATAGTGAAAAACGCCCTTATAAGGAGATATGGAGCCCAAGAACAGGCGGAAAAACGAGAACAGGCAGAAACTAAAGTCACGCCGAGCGCAACAGAGAAAGACAGGGGAGGTTGGTAAACAAAAGCTCACCAGGGAAGCATTTTATTTTTATTTTTTTCATTATCAGGAATTATAGTTCACAGGCCAGATGTTTCATGCTTGCGGGCCTATTGCTGACCCATGATATAGGTGTTTATTGCAGAGATATTGCTAGGTGGTTGCTAAGGTGTTGCCACATGGTTGCTATAGTAACAGGTTGGTTGCTAAGAGGTTGTAAGCAGTTGATAAGTTGTTGCTAGGCTGTTTCTAAAGGCATGCTATTACTATTACTGTTACTAAGGGCCTGCTATGGTATAGCATTTGGTTGCTAGGTGGTTGGTAAGGTGTTGCTATGGAGGAATGTTAAATACCTGCACTTTAACTTCAGAAATAGAATGTCCAATCCATCTGAACCCATTATCAAACTCCCATAATTCACCTGGCCTTACTATGAGCACGATGACCAGTCCTTAATGACCTGTCCCCTAAAGTAACACTTCATGATCAATTAACATTCTTTCCCATGATTTCCCATGACTTCCGGCATGTCAGTGTATTTCTGATGATAATACCTTCAGAGCATCTTCAGCGTCGTCCTCATGCACTGAGCTGGATGGTGAGGGTGTGGCCGATTTGCTCTCCGGGGGAGACGGAGATCCGTGTCTGCCGTTTCCACTCACACCCAGCTGAGAACTGAGCTGTGATTGGTTGATGGTGGTCAGCTGACCCTGAGGAGTCATGCCTGATTGGACTCTGGGTCTGAGGGGGTCGACGTGTGGATGGCTGCTGTACCTCGAGTCTGAGTTCACCATCTGCTGCATCTGCAAAATAACATAGAAATAATAACGTGTCAACACAAACTTTTAACTTCAGACTTCAGTGCTGAAATATGGATTAAATCCCATAAATAACACTCTCTCTGTTTTTAAGTGATTTCCACCACTAATAAAAATATAATTCAATTTTCCTATTCATCCATTTTTTATTTATATTTAAAAACCCACTATTACAAGCTTAAGTCACTAGACTTAATAAAACAAGTCACTATTGTTGCGTTTAATCTGAATATGTTTTTTTAAACTGATTGACAGCACTGATATATAAACACAAGAAAACAGGGAGTAATAAATCTGCAAAACCACGACAAACACGCTAACCGCACCTATTCTAAACCACAGGAACACACTCTGCACTGGCACTCTGGGTACACCCTGTACCTAAAACTCAAACATAACCAAAATAACAAAAAACAACCCATATATCAAACGGCAACCCGTATAAAACCGCATAACACAACCTAATAACAACTCCTACACAACTCAATTACAACCCATATACAACCAAATAAAAACCCATAAACTACCCATTAACAACTCATACAAAACCACATAACACAATCTGATAACAACATCTATACAACTCAATCACAACCCAAAAAAAACAACCAATAAAAACTGTAAAACCTTTTATTCAACTGTAACAACTTTACCTCAAAACTGTAACAACTTTACCTCAACTATAACAACTTTAACTCAACTATAAGAACTTTATCTTAAACTGTAACAATTTTCATTCAATTTATTAACACAAACTGTAATAAATTTACCTTGATTATAACAACTTTTACTCAACTATGACAACTTTACCTCAAACTGTAACAACTTTACCTTAAACTATAACGACTTTACCTAAAACTGTAACAACTTTACCTCAACTGTAACAACTTTACTTCAAACTGTAACAACTTTTACCTTAAAATAATAATTTAATCAACTAACATTACTCAAACTGTAACACAACGTTTATTTTTATTTTTAGTTAACTCTGTAACATGACTGTATTGGAGGCTGTAAATGTAACAGTTTTGCTGTAATCTGTAAGAGCTGAGAGGGGCAGTAAGATTAGCTGTGTTTTAGCTGGAGGCTGAAATCAATTCCTCTCAGCCTGGAGCCGTGGTGGCGGGGCCGGGTCACCTGACACCGCCTGCAGCAGCAGGTGTGCTGAAATCTACCCCACACCTGCTATTGTTACACAAACAAAGCCCCCCGACAGGTGGAGCTTCAGGGGTGGACAGGTGAGTCCCACCCCCTGCCCTGAGCCCTGCCCCCAGATACAGAGCACACAGAGAACTCTGATCAATCAAAACACACACACACACACACACACGGCTCAACCATCACAAACAGTCAGCTGATCACACAGGAAACCGGCTCCACACAAGGCCTGCAGCAGCACCACCACACTGTTTTAGACACATTTACTATAAAATTTTATTTTTTTAATAAGTACACTATGTAGAAAGTCATAAAACTGCATTTTATATAACTGTTTAATGATGCATTAATCTGAATAAATCCAAAAAAGTTAAATAAATCCAGTTCACTTTGTTATGACCACATACAAATATATATTTTCACTTTTTTTTTATACAGTCAGATATATGTACCCACTGACATACAGGCAGGTTTGTAATATATTTTTTTTTACTTTTATTTCAGGAAAGTCAAACATTTAAGAAAATAAAATAGCAATTAGACATTTAAATGAAATTAAATAAAATGAAATTACATGTACAAACATTATATAAAGTATTCAATTAGATAATAATAATAATAATAATAATAATAATAATAATAATAAAAATAATAATAATAATAATAAATAACAACAACAATAATAATAAAATAATAATAATAATAATAAATAACAACAACAACAACAACAACAACAACAATAATAATAATAATAATAATAATAATAATAAAATAATAATAATAATAATAATAATAATAATAATAATAATCTTATCACTGTCACACAACCTTTTCACATTTTAAATTAGGTAACTGTTCTTTATAGTGTATCAGAATTTTATTCTGAAATGCGACCAATAACTTTGAATAAATATGTTAAAAAATATGTTTTTCCTTCTCCTGTACACTTGCTGTTTTGGAGATACAAGGTACTCGTATATCAGAGAGGATAATAATAATTCATATTACATTTAGATTTTTTTATTTAATCTTTTTTTTTGCAAAATTAAAAAAAAATTATATGATTTAACTTTTTTTCTAAAAATATAGAAACAGCATCATCAGCACTTTTTTTATCTGTGTTTTTTTAATTTATTAGAGAGATCATTCAGACTGGTTTGGTCATCACTGTTGACTGATCATCTGTGATCCAGTTTCCCCGTAAAAAAAACCCAGTGTGTTGTGCTGGACTGATGCAGTACTGAGTTACTGGATGTGTAGATCTGTGTTTCTCTGTAAACTGAAACATTAGAGTTTGTTTTTTTAGTGAAATGAGTCGGAGTGTTCATCAGCATCAGCATCCCCATCATCATCACCCTCCTCCCACTGTTTCTAATGAAGAGGGGGGGGGGGGGGGGTGCCCACCCTGTGCTGTGTATAGGAGGGTAATGTGGTCAGTGTCGGGATGGAACGTCTGTAGGTTCTGACCCACGCGCTGATAAAAAGGTCAGACCTCTGTTTCCCCAACAAACTCACCAAACTCACACACAACACTGAGCTGCTCCTATATCACCGTTCAGTGATTTACACTGAGTTTAATACACTGAAATAAGAAACATAGCTGAATATATAAAATGTCAATATTTATGTCAATATTTTCTTAATGATTTTGCTATGTTTTAGTTGTGTTTTATTTTAAAAGATTTTAAAAGTTTTGAATTATTGTGGTATGTTTTAGTTCTTTGTTTGTTTAGTTTGACTAACTTTTTTAAATATATTTATATTTATTTTTTTACTTGCTTATGAATGTTTTATTGTTTTAGATTTTAAGTTACAGCTTAAGATAAGCTATGTTTTAATAATATGCTTTAATGAAAGATTTTTTATTATTTTTGTTGTATATTTCAGTTCTTTGTTTAGTTTGATTTATATTTATATTATTATATATATATATATTTTATTTTTGCTATATATATATTTATTTGCTTATGCATTTTTTTGTTTTAGATTTTCAGTCACACTCTTTTTTTTCTATGTATCTGCAGTTGCTTTTTTCATTTTTGCTTTCTGAATTTTATTCATGATTTGTATTACTTTTATGATTTACATTAGCATTTACATTTACATTTGATTGCTACTCTTGCATTTTTACTTTATTTATTTTATTGATGTTAATCTTATTTGTTTAATATTTTTTTGCATAATTATTAAAATGCTGTATTTAACTCTTTACGTATCAGCTATGTTGTAAATGAGGCCACCATCAATGTACTCTTATTTTAAACAGGAAAATAAGTTTGCTTTATTGACTCATTGATCCGTTTCTGATTCAGGAAAAAAAAAAAAAAAAAAATATATATATATATATATATATAAAATTCAAATCTCCTATTTTATATTTTTGCATATAGGGGCTAAAGCAGGCTGGATTAGACTGGAGGAGAACATCAGAAAATCATGTAAATATGGATTTTGTATTTTTATATTTGTAATTTGTGTGTGTGTGTGTGAGAGACTGAGTGAGTGTGAGTGTGTGAGTGTGTGTGTGTGTGTTTCATTAGAAAGAGTAGGCTGATGGGAAAGCTGAGCGGACGGCAGCAGCGTGAGAACAGTGCGACTCATTTCACCAAAAACCCAAAATCTACTGTTTCACTTTACTCTGAAACACAGAAACACACAGTTTTACACACCCAGTAACTCCACAACCGCCCGGTCCAGCATAACACACTGATTTACAGCCAGCAGTGACCATCAAACACACAAAACGTACAGGTTAAAGTGCTCACAATGCTAACAATGCTAATGTAGCTAGCAATAATCTGAACGTAAAGATGTAAATAACTGAAAGAAAGTCAGGGAATTTAAATATTAAATATTTTTCTGCACATTTTAAACAGAATGTTCTGTTACTTACTGAATTATTTGAAACTATAATTTCTTCTACACTGGTTCCATTTATCGATTATTTTTCCAAAATGTTAAAATAAGTAAATTAAACTGTACTTTTACACTAAATGTGCAGGAGTGTTTACATAGAGGATGTGAACTATTTACATTCACATCAACTATAATATAATATAACTGTCACATCTTTTGCCTGTTTTCTGTCTATTCTCATGTCTGTTATTCTCACGTGACCCGGCTTCTCTGTGTTTCTTCCCTGGTGTTTTTCCACTCACCTGTGTCCATTTGTAGCTCCGCCCCTCATTAGTCAATCCCCAGGTGTTACCTGTTCTCTTTCCCGCCTTGTGTGTGTATTTAAGCGTCTCTGTCATTAGTGTTAGTTTGTCGGTTCTTGTGCGTTTACACGTCTGTCACGGCTGTGTTAATCCCGTCTGTTAGTTGGTCTCCCTGTGTATGAGTTTCTGTTTGGCTTATGTTTTGTTTTCAGTTCTTAAATAAATATTACTTGCATTAGCGTCCGCTCTCCTCGTCCCGTCCTTCACACAGCGTTACAATAACAAATACTATTGGTTACAATTGTATTATTTACTTAATATCTATACATCATATAATAATAATTATAATTAAAACAAATATTTAAATTAGCAGATTACAAAAAACATAATCCAAGATGTAATCCAATTAGTAAATCATTATATATATATATATATATATATATATATATATATATATATATATATATATGATTTAGTAAATCATTTATATAAATATATATATATATATATATTTTTTTTTCTTTCTTTTTTTTGTCATACTGATATTTTTTCTGATTACCAAACTTAACTATGAGACAAAGATAATCTAAGAGTAAATATAAAAATCACTTTTTAAATGAAACTTTTATTTATTGAAGGAAAATATTCAAACCAATCAGGCCCTGAGAGAAACTGTATTACTGTATTACAGTGTAGCTGGATGGATGGTCAGCAGGGCCATTAGAAAGCTGTAGAAATATTGAATTGTGTTTGTCAGAGAGAGAGGCTGTTGGTATTTATCATCTCCACTCACCCATTAATCTCTACTGCAGGGAGGACAAAGGCCCAGACGCTCTGAATAGAGGTCACATG
Organism: Astyanax mexicanus; assembly: GCF_023375975.1. Taxonomy (NCBI): domain Eukaryota; kingdom Metazoa; phylum Chordata; class Actinopteri; order Characiformes; family Acestrorhamphidae; genus Astyanax; species Astyanax mexicanus. The sequence continues at coordinate 41,163,378 of NC_064425.1, forward strand.
ATGAGGTCACACACAAAACCCCCTAAAGGTTGCCTGTTCTGCACTTTTTAAGTTTTAACTAACAAACACTCAGGCTTTATTTCCTCTCTGCTCACCCGCTGACCTGTACTGCCTGTACTGTGGGACGGGCTGCATTCGTTTCATATCAGCCCTCTTTAAATGCATGTTTTTTACTGTACTGTGCTCTCTGGTCCAGATCTGCACACTGCACTGAGGAAAAAACCCTGCACTTCAATTACACTGGGGTCAATTAATTTAAAAATGATCTAGTCATGATTAATCACACTTCTTACATCTGAAGCTTTTAATAATGAGCATTTAAATGTTAATAAAAGACTAAATTTAAAACAAAAGGTAAAATGGATTTAATTTTAAAAGAGTGGTGTCAATGAATGTGCTGAGTAAAAGTTTAACAGAGAGCTTTAGCATCAAACACAAAGAAGCTCGGACAGAAAGAGAGAGAGAAAAAGAGAGTGAGGGATAAGTGAGGTAAAACCTGGCAGAACGTCTCTCAGCGATCCAGTGTCTTTCTAAGGGCAGGGAATAAAGTCAGTTTTACGCAGCCGATCACTTCAGCCCACTTTCATACCCTTCTGTTTCCATTAAAAAGGTATAAATAGCGTAAGTGCTGGTGCAGATCTCAGCCACTGTTTGCGCTGGGTAATAAAAGCACAGTGCAGTGATAAGCACTTTTTCAGCCTCAGTAATGAGAGCGTATCTCACGTCCTTGTGCAGAAGCTCACACAAAAGCACAGAAAACCTCAATACTCTGCATTACAAACAACGTACACACCTTTTCACACTCACTTCCTCGTTAAAATGGGATTCAAACTGATTTTAAAACCATTATAAATGTAAAAGTATGATTAATAATACTGCAATAGCTCCCCAGATCATCACACCAGCAGTGGGGGCAGCAATCTGTATCTCAACAGATCCCAAAACCAACCCAACACCATCCAATACTCCCAACACCACCCAAAACCACCCCAACACCATCCAATACTCCCCAACACTACTCAATACTCCCAACACCACCCAAAACCACCCCAACACCATCCAATACTCCCTAACACTACTCAATACTCCCAACACCACCCAAAACCAAAACCCCAACACCATCTCAATACTCCCAACACCCCCAATTTACCCAACACTGTCCAATTCCCCTAACACCACTCAGTACTCCTGATTCACCCCCAACACCTCCATTATCCCTAATTCACCCAACACCACTCAACGCCCCCAAAACTAATATCTAATCTAATATTTCCAAACAGGTTTTAGGTATTTCTGTGTGTTTCTATCAGAACCGACAGAGCCGTGGCCCGGACCCATAAACCCGAACGCAGAACTGCACCGGTTCCACCAGAGAGAGCAGCTCCACCAGGCTAATGCTGAGAGCAAATTAATTCCATCAGCCCGGCTCTTTCATTCTGCACAGCACCAGCGCACGCGCTCCTGCCCGTCGCCTGGCAACCAGAATTCATAGCGGCTCTAAATGGATGTTCTCGGAGCGAGAGAACATTAAGGTGAAGAGAACAAATGCCTGTGTGAATCTCAGAATCTTACAGCAGAGAGAGAGAGAGAGAGAGAGAGAGAGAGAGAGAACAGAACCCAGGAACACCCTCCAGTGCTTTACTCCCACTTTATACACAGCTTTACATATAAAACACACTCATACACACACACACACTCATACACACACACACACTCATACACACACACTTATAAACTGAGGTGTTTACATCAAAGCTACAGCAAAGACATCAATAAAACACAGAACCACTGTCTGTCTTCAGTCTGTCAATCACAGCTAATAAATATCCTCCAACTGTCATTTAATACAGATCATATATCACACTCATCTATTTAATATAGACACAGAGACTGAGGGAGGGATGAATACATGCATGGAAGGATGGATGGATGGATGGATGGATGGGTTTGTGGGGTTAGATAGAGATATGGTCCAATGTAGATGGATGGAAAAATGGATAAATGGAGAAACTGATGCGTGAATTAATTAATGTATGGATGGATGGATGGAAAGAGAGATAGATATATAGATGAAGAGACAAGACCAGATGTGTGGATGGATAGGTGTATGGATGGACTGTTGGATAGATGGATGCATAGGTTGTAAAGATAAAGATGAAATGATGGATGGATTCATGGGTGGATAGATTAGTGGATGAATGAATGGATGGATGGATGGATGGATGGATGGATGGAAGGAAAAAAGCATACACAGATAAAGAGAGAGAAGGGTGTATTGATGTATGTAGAAACAAATGGACAGACAGAAAGAACAAAAAAGGATAGCTAGATAGATAGATAGATAGATAGATAGATAGATAGATAGATAGATAGATAGATAGATAGATAGATAGATAGATAGATAGAACAAAAAAGGATAGCTAGATAGATAGATAGATAGATAGATAGATAGATAGATAGATAGATAGAAAGAAAAAGAAAATAGTATAAAAATAGAAAAAATATTTTAAGAAAAAGATAAAATCACTTAATCATTTTAAACTTTTAATATCTAATCATCTTCATACAGCCTGTGACTGTTTTATGTAATCTTATTTATTCTTAACTTTTATTTTTTTTTATTTCTTATCAATTAAACCGAGTTGTATTATAATTATTTTTTATTCTAATTCTATTTTTACTTATATCTATTTTTATCTTTTATTGACTGTTATTTTAAAATGTCATGTCAATCCCTGTTTTTGTAAATGCTCGGCTGCATTGAAAATGAGGGTTGCCCTCAATGTACTTCCAATCAAAATAAAGTTTGATTGATTCATTGATTAAAAATTAATCAATAGAATTAAATGAAGCTAAAACTGACTTAAAAATAATCAAAATAAAATAATAATGATAAATAAAAAAATAAAATGATGAATTAATAAAACAAAATACTGAGTACCAGATCGGCACATGTCTACTGATAATGATTTTATTAGATGTACCTCACACTAAAGGTGCGGTGTTATTGGTAATAAAGAAAAAAGTCCCGCACCGAGTGAATACGGCTGTTCTGGCGATATTTCACTATCACTCACCTCACACTCACACTAACGCTGCTGCAGTTTTTTATGATTACTGAAACAGAGATGAAGTGAAATATTAGAGTAAAAGCACACAGTCGAGATGCCCCGTCCCTAAATATAGTACAGATATATTTCTGCTGAATATAAATTACCCCTAAACTGGCGTTAGCTCCGTGCGGTTAGGTGAGGGTCATGGAAATGTCTGGTGATCTGCTGACAAATTAACATATTGGATTCATCAAATTTCCAGTGATGCACCATTTTTACCAGTTCACCATTATCCACTCAGTTCTGGTAAACATGCCTCAGCCTAAAACAACTACCCAGCGTAGGTTTAATTACGGAAATATTAAAACTGACTAAACTAAACGAGCTGACTGTGCGGTAAAACATCCGATGAGCAAAAGCGACAGCTGTAACGAATTTCACAAGATAAAAATCATAAAAACTCTTTTTCCACACTTCCAGTAATGCACTCAGATCATTACATACACTGCATGATGCCTGAAACTATGCTGAATGAGTTCAGAAACTGTGCTTAGCTTAGAAATTACAGTGCAAAACTAAAGAAACAAAAGTATATCTTTAAATGTCTTTATTTAGAGTAAAGGTGGTAAATAGAGTAAATTTGAGAGTTAAACTTTCAGTTTATTCTACTGATATAATGATAATGTAACAGCATATTAATGCAATTACACACCTTTCAAATATATTTCAAATTATTTTCTTTTATTATTTTTAGGTCATAGATCAATTTTTACATTATATCATATTATATTATATTTTTAAATAATATTGTATACACTGTGTTGAATTTCATGATGAATGGACCAATAGAAATGCTCTAAAAAATAAATAATAAAAGAAAAATCACATATTTTATTTACAGTGATTTCCATTAAAAGAAAATCAGGTTTCTTTTCCTCTCCTGAAAAGACACAAGGTTTTTGTCCAACTCTAACAATATGATGCCAAGATCAGATGATCAGGGGCACATTCAATTACTTTAAATTATTAAGAATATTCACACCATGACACTTTAAAACAAACACATTTTTAAATGACCTAAATAATATTGTATTTTCTATTTTTTTTTATGTGGATATACTTGTTTATTCCTATATAATCCACTCCCTTTGCTAAACATACATAGTGAACAGTATTGTGGTTATCAAAAATGATTATGGTAATAGTCATGGTAATAGATTGTACAGTAAGTTAATTTAATAATTGCACTGTGAAAAATGATGTATTAGCAATTAAAATCCTGTTAAATGTAGTCTATATATCTAATAATTCTCATTTGTAATTTGTTAAATTAATATAATAATTTATAAAAATAAAATAACTTATTTCTAACTTTCACGTACTTGTTTCAAGTAATTTTAATTTCTAAAAGTGTCCTTTTTTATTTGAGAAGATATCAAAAAAATAATGCTTACATGGAATAAGACACTTCAGGAGACTAAAATCAGAAAATGTTTTCTTTTTTTTATATAAAAAAAATAAATAAATTCAACAATGTAAGAATTGCACTGGTACCTATACTAAAGGCAGTTTAAATCGTTTTAATCAAATAATGATAAACAATTATACTCTTAACGATAGTCACCATCTTTACTAAACTTTACTTTTATATGATATACTGTATTATATTTCACCTTGATTGAGACACAATACCGCTGCACACTCACATCTCCCTGTAGCACCGAGCGGCACTTTAGGGACCGTAGTAAAAATACTGGAGGAAATGAGTAATGAATAAATCTATTCTAAAATAATCTACTTAACATTCTGTAAATGGGACCTCGTGCTGTAAAAACCAACAGTAAAATATATCTGTACATATCCTTATATTTTACTGTTGGTTTCACATCACAAAGAATATCGCAAAAACTTTACCCAAACGTTACCAAAATTGTCATATCATTTTAGGGTCATATCGCCCACCCTTACACATGCAGTGATGAGTTCTGGTCTATCAGTTAAAACCTATAAACCTACTGTTGGTTAATTTCCGGTAAGAGAGCATCACCTCTGAAACGGGCGAAAGGCAGTGCGGTTCTGATGGAAATGTCATAATAAATCACACGCCACGTAAGAATAGGTGTGTGTGGTTAGCAGCAGTATGGGAAGTGTAAATAAAGCTGAATATCGCGCTCGGGCCGCCGGTGACAGCGCTGTGGAAAACAATAGCTGAAAACTGAGAAACCCAGCTCTCGCTCTGACTCACGCTCTCGCACCTCAGACTCTGTCCCCAGCTCCGACCACACTCAACAACACACACACACACTCTCACACTTAACACACACACACAACAACACACACACTCTTTCTCACCAGCACACTCGACTCGCTGTGTGTTTCATTTCTCTAGAAAGTAATGAGTGAATGTGTGTGTGTGTGTGTGTGTGTGTGTGTGTGGCAAGAACAATACGCATCACAATACAAGAGTTACGATTCATTATATAACAATATATTACAATACTTTAAGCAAGACGAATCAGTATCCACTATGAATTATTCAGTATCTACTATGCATTATTCACTACGTACTATAAAAGATTGTTATCCTCTATAAATTATTTAGTATCTATTATGAATTATTTAGTATCTAACATCAATTATTCTGTATCCACTATTGATTATTTAGTATATATTATAATTTATTCAGAATCTACCATTATTTATCAAGTAGTCATTATGAATTATTTAGTATCTATTACAAATTATTCAGTATCTACCATTAAGTATTCCATATGCACTATGGATTATTTAGTCTCTATTACAAATTATTCAGTATCTATTATGAATTATTTAGTACCTATTATGAATTATTTAATATCTATTATTAATTATTTAGTATCGACCATCTTCTATGAATTGTTCAGTATCTCCTATCAACTATTTAGTTTCTACCATTACTAATTTAGTATCCACTATGAATTATTAAGAATCTATTATGAATTATTCAGTACCTACCATCAATTATTAAATATCCACACTGAACTATTTAGTATCTATTACAAATTATTCAGTATCTACCATGAATTATTCAGGAGCCATTATGAATTATTTAGTATCTATTACGAATTATTCAGTATCTTCCATCAATTATTCAGTATCTATTATGAATTATTTAGTATCTATTATGAACTATTTAATATCTTCTTTTAATTATTTAGTATCGACCATCAACTATTCCTTGTCTTCTACGAATTATTCAGTATCTCCTATCAACTATTTAGTTTCTACCATTACTAATTTAGTATCCACTATGAATTATTAAGAATCTATTATTACTTATTCAGAATCTACCATCAATTATTCAATATCCACACTGAACTATTTAGTATCTATTACAAATTATTCAGTATCTACCATCAATTAATTTGTGTCCATTATGAATTATTTTGTATCTATTATTACTTATTCAGTATCTACCATTATTTATTCAGTAGCCATTATGAATTATTTAGTATCTATTACAAATTATTCAGTATCTACCATCAAGTATTCTGTATCCACTATGGATTATTTAGTCTCTATTATGAATTATTTGGTATCCTCCATCAATTATTGAGTATCCACTAGGAATTATTTAGTATCTATTATGAATTATTTAATATATATTATTAATTATTTAGTATCGACCATCAACTATTCCTTGTCTTCTATGAATTGTTCAGTATCTCCTATCAACTATTTAGTTTCTACCATTACTAATTTAGTATCCACTATGAATTATTAAGAATCCATTATGAATGATTTAGTATCTATTATTAGTTATTTAATTTCTACCATCAATTATTTAGTGTCTTCTATGGATTATTCAGTACATCCTCTAAACTATTTAGTATCTACTATCAATAATTTAGTAACCACTATGAATTATTAAGAATCTATTATGAATTATTCAGTAATTATTGTTCATTATTAATTGTCTTCTATGAATTATTCAGTATCCACTATACATCATTTCGTATTTTCTTTGAATGATTTAGTATCTTCCATAAATTACTTAGTGTACATTATAAGTAACTGAGGTATCCACTATGATTTATTAATGTCAATTCACAACAAAATACTCAGCATCTACTTTTAAATATTCAGTAGTCAGTATTGAGTATTTACTATAGAGTATTCAGTATCTACTATGAATCTCTAAAAAATATTTAAAAAATTGTATCCATGAAATATTAAGTACCTACTATGAATTAACCAGTAATTACTATGAGTTATTTGGTATCCTTTATGAATTATTTAAATTCCACAATAACTTATTCAGTTGGCACTATGAATTATTCAGTTAGTATTCAGAGTTAAGTTCTAATAAGATTGAAATCCACAATTATATATATATATATATATATATATATATATATATATATATATATATATATATATACGTATATATATATATGTTTAATTAGATGTTCTAATACTATCCAGAATCAAATTAAAGTATTATTCATATCTACATCACGTATTTGCATAGTGGTGATGAAATCCTGATTCAGATCACTTTTACCGGAGTGAGTGTGAACAGCAGTGTCAGTGAGTTAGTTAGTGATTAAGTGTGTAGGTGATTATTGGGACGTACCACTGAGAGTGAGTTGGTGAGGAGGCTGGTGTCCTGGCCCACCATGCTGGGGACGGACATGGGCAGCTCCTGCAGGTGGAAGGGGTGGAGTCCGCTCTGAGAGACGGGTGGGCACAGGGGGTGGTACGCCGAGTCTGTGTCGGGCAGGTGAGCCAAAACGTGCTCGGGCAGAGTGGGCGGGGTGATGGGCGGGATGTTAAAATCCTCATCTCCAAGACCGGGTACTGGGTAGGACTGTAATACACACACAGAAAACACGGGAGAAACTGTTATAGCATGATGCTAAGATTTATTAGCAGCTTAAACAACTTAAACTATTGAACTATAATAGAGTTGCACCATATATTGTTTAAGCATCACCATCACGATGCATGAAGACGCAATAGTCACATTGCAGGACGTGCAATGTCACTAAAGACAATGAAATCAAACACGTATTGTTGCAATGCTTTGATTCTTGACACAAGAAGAAGATACACAGTGCTGTCTCTGTGTCTGTGTGAGTGACACGTTGCTGCTGTCTGAGAAGCACAAGGGGGAGGGGAAGGAATAAACACGAGGTAACCACATGGCCATGTGTGGAAAGCTGTGCACCTTAGTCCAGCACAGTTTTGCAGTGCAGATATTTCCAGTTACAGCTGAATTTACACGTTTAATCCCAGAAAAACAAACGCTCTTATTAACCTTTTAAAAAGCCATTTAAATGGTTAATTAAAGGGCCAATTACTGTTCTTTTGCTGTTTTTCTCGGGTTTTGAGTGATCAGCTCTGACTCAGCTCTTGATCGGGATATTGCGATATATATATAACTGAAAAAAAAAAACATTTGCAATGTAAAATTTTGGAAATATCATGCAGCCCTAACCTAAAATATATCAATCATGATAATTCATGTGTGTAATAAACCACAATAAAAGATTTCTGCAGCACAAAATAACAGATTACAAATCGGAACTGATTAATGTGTGATATAGTGTACAGCAGAACTTGATGTAACTTGAGGGACTGGAAAAATCCAGTACGGCCCAATCTGTCGGTAAGAGTGTGATAAATAAGGGAGTTAAGAACTGTAAACCTTCTGTTCTGTGGTTTGTTTGATGTTCATTACGTTCCATAGAACATTTCACAGGTTCTTCAGATCAGTGTTAAAGATCTAACATACGATAATCAGAATTAACAGTAACTCTGACTGCATTATAATCCACACACTGTATGGAAAACCCTCAATTAGTCATAATACATAAAGACAAAGCAACTACAAAACTACAGTGTAAAAATATTTATTGAACACATTTTAACATCCCAGCATACCAACAGTAGCAGTGCAATTCTATTCATAATTTTACATCAGCTGAGCTGTTCTAATAATAACTGTACCTCGGCAGGGCTATTCTAATTATGAATTTACCTCAGCAGTGCCATTCTCATCATATATTTACCTTGGCAGTGCTATTCTAATCATTGCTGTCCCTCAGCAGTGCTTTTCTAATCATAACTGTATCTTTCCAATGCAATTCTATTCATGAATTTACCTCAGCTGTGCTGGGCTAATATGATTACTGGACATCATCAGGGCTATTCTAATCACAAATGTACCTCAACAGTGCTATTCTAATCATACATGTACCTCAGCAGTGCTATTCTAATCATAAATTTACCTCAGCAGTACCATTCAAATTATACATTTACCTCAGCAGTGCGATTCTAATCATAAATTTACCTCAGCAGTGTGGTTCTAAAACGTACAGTAATATCAGAGCATCCTTAATGAGTCAGGATGATCGCTGGTGTTGAATTGGTCCCTTTTTTTAAGTTTTGTTCACACTGCAGGTGAAAGTGACCCAGATTTGATCTTCTCAGTAAACCTGATGTTTATTTTTAGGCTGTTTGTTGATACACAACATGGATTTGGGCCGCTTTTTAAGTGTTTTTACTGTTTTATAGTGTTTTATAGTGTTTCTAATGTTTATTATACAGAGGCAGATCTCTCTCTCTCTCTCTGGCTGTGAAGTTGGGCTTGGCTGCAGATTCAGCCGTTTATATTATTTATTTATTTGTGTTTTTTTTTTTTCTGGCGGTCCTCTCGCGGCTCGGCTCCTCGGCCCCTGTCAGTTTAGAGTGTGATGAAAAAGATGTAAAGCAGATAAGGAGATGAAAGCCGTGTATAAAATTCCAGCAAATTCATGAATTATTCCCTCAACATTTCCGTCGAGTGAAATACTGCAGAAAAAAAAAATATTAAATAAATAAAATATACACAGATATCAGCAGAAACACACAGCGCAGCTCTTCCACAGCCGGGTCTGAGTTTATTACAGACAGGAAGCATGTTCAGATTAAAGCTACTCTTTAATAGCAGTATTAAAGAGCTACTTTTTACTTAATGCTGTTTCCTGTTTAAATGTTTTAATACAAGAAGATGAATAAACATTACAACATTGTGTCACGTCTGGTGCTGTTAGCTCCTCTGTCCCTTCCACACCAAGCTCTAATGGAGGTTCTCAGGTCAACAACTACACTACCCAGAATGCACCACCCGCTAACATCACGCACTCACCTGATCACGTGACACCTCACCTGCTTCCTCCAGGAAGTCCCGAATACTGATTACTGGCACTATAAAGGTGCACGCCAAACAGACTACCACGCCGCGTATTGTAGGTTCTCCTCATTACAAAGCGTTCTATTTCTCTTGTCTCAGTTTATCTTGTGTATGACCTTGCTTTTGTTTTCTCGACGCCGATTATTGCCTTTGCCTCTGATACTGGATTGTTTGTGTATTACCTGGACTGTGTTTTCACTACTGCCTCTTGGATTACCTCTGACATTGGATCTCTCGTGTATGAACTCTGGACTGTTTCTCGTTTATGGTATGGTTTCGTCTTCATTGCTCTGTTTACTGGTGATTACCCATTGTTTCTGTATCGACTAGGTTTACATCTGTTTATTTTATAATAAACATATATTTATATCAGTATCTGCACGTGTCTGCAATTCTGTGCACACCATGACACATTGAACAATATAACGGTTCTATAAAAATCTGAACTGATAGAGAAATAAATATTATGTTTTATAAATAAAACTATTTATAGTGTACTTTGTTGTTGTTTAATAATTACAGACTGTATTTCTGTATCTATTTCTCTGTTTACCTTATTATTCTATTTCTTTCACCCTGTTCTTTAATATATAGAGCCCAACAGGAGAGAAAAACACCACAGATCAACTCCATTATTATTATTATTATTAATTGGGTGGTGGATTGATTATTTTCAGCACTGCAGTGATTAGCAGTGATTAGCATGGTGGTGGTGTATGAGGTGTTACAGTGAGTGGATCAGATACAGCAGTGCTGCTGGAGTTCTTAAACACTGTGAGCATTGTTTTACCGATATACATGCAAGCAGTCAACTCTGCATCATGCAGCTTGATTTAGAGAATGCTAGTGTGTCTTTGCTATCATAACGATGGGAAAAGTACAACTTGTGGGCTGAAAATGAACAAAAGGCATGTACTAAATACTTTAATTAATCATAGGTGTGCTTTTGCCACTTGTCTTACTCTTTAAGAGCCAGGTGCGGACTGGTATTTTAATGGCGCAGCGCTCCTGCAGTTTTCAGTAAAAGGAAACTGAGCTGCTCATTCACACTGGGAAGGTGTGTGAGCAGGTTATTTACAGGAACAGTAATGTTATTTTATTTTGTATTCTGTTTATTGTTGATGTAAACGCTGGGTTTGTGCACTGCTGCATGTCTATGGGTGTGTAACAACTGCTTAGCCAAGATAATGAAGAGAATGAACATCTGATGGTTGACTGTTGTCAGGGTTCAAATCATTCAGTTGCGCACCTGTGTTTTTAGTTGCCAACATAGCAATACACCACCACAGCAATTTACCTGAACACAGTATTTGGGTATTGAAGATAGGGGTGGGCGATATGGACCTAAAATAATATTACAATATTTCATGGTATTTTTGTGATAATGATACTCTTGGCGATATGACAAAACAGTGAATTAAAAAAATAATAGTTTCAAGAATACACTACTGCAATAAATATTAAATTAAACATAAAATTTTACTATTACGTACAATATGATATGGCACACCCCTAACTGAGATATTAAAAAAATTCAAGAATTTGACTAGATTTCTAACATAGAATTAAAGAATTATTATAGAACTACAAAGTGCTCCTATATAAGCAGTAGAGCTGAAAGAATGGATAATGTGTGTAGAAAAAAGGAGGTGGTCATAATGTTATGCTTGATCTGTGTGTTCAAAAAGAACAAAGAAACAAAAACAGTCTTCTGCTCTTTAAAAAGAGATTTAATGTAGGAGAAAAGCTGAGAGACAGAGAGAGAGAAACAGGCTGATTTAATTTAAGATGACACAAATGAATCTCTCTCTCTCTCTCTCTCTCTCTCTCTCTCTCTCTCTGTCTGTGCTGTATTAGCAGTAATATATAGCATTATTAGCGCTGAGCTAAATGAAGCTGTAACACTGCCAGATCCAGGCAATTAGGTACAGACTGGCGTCCAAATCTAAACTCAGCTCCAATAACGTCCAACTGTTACTTTTAAGGACTGCAATAATCCGTTTAATGAGCTTCCTACTTCTCCGCTAAAAGCCAATGTATCGCGCTCATTTGCATATTTGATTGTGTTGTGCCTCACAGATGTCGGCGTCGGGTTTGGGGGAAATATGTTGGCATAATTCATACAGTGAGGTCCTCAGAGAAACGCTGGCACTGCCAACTTATGAAGAAGAGAAAAACAAATGCCACGAGAGAAGAGCGGTACAGTCAGAACATGACAATACTTCCTGTAATTCTATTTCAATTCTAATAATAATATTAATAGTAATAACAGATTCATAACAACACTAAAAGCCTATTTTACACTATAGTCTACCATGTCTACAAAAAACTCTTCGTTCCTTAACTTAAAGCATGTATTTGTTTAGCTAAATGGCTCTTTTGTACACAGACCAGTGAGGTGATGACCTGTTACAGACTTCACACTGTTACACCACTGACACATTAGACCCCATACTGTTACATCACTGACCTGTAACACACCACACTGTAACACCACTAATGCATGGCACAGCATACTATTACACCACTGACCCATAACACAATGCTGTCACACCACTAATGCATGACACAGCATACTGTTACATCACTGACCTGTAACACACCACACTGTCACACCACTAATGCATGACACAGCATACTGTTACATCACTGACCTGAAACACACCACACTGTAATACCACTAATGCATGACACATCATACTGTTACACCACTGACCCATAACACAATACTATCACACCACTGACCTGTAACACACTTCACTGTCACACCACTGACCTGTAGCACACCACACTGTCACACCACTAATGCATGACACAGCATACTGTTACATCACTGACCTGTAACACAATGCTGTCACACCGCTAATGCATGACACAGCATACTGTTACATCACTGACCTGAAACACACCACACTGTAATACCACTAATGCATGACACATCATACTGTTACACCACTGACCCGTATTACACCATACTGTCACAACACTGACCCATATCACACCATACTGTCACATCACTGACCCATATCACACCATAATGTCACACCATTGACCCATATCACACCATACCGTCATACCAATGACGCATAACACGCCAAAGTATACTGTTACACCACTGGCACATAACACAATACTGTCACACCACTGACACATAACAAAACATCCACTATACTATCACACCCCTGACCTTTAACACATAACACAATACTGTCACAATGTCACTGACACATAACACACCATACTGTCTCTTATCACACCACTGACCTGTTACACACCCCACAGCTGCACAACAGACCCATTCTACACAACTGTATGATTTAAAACAAATTTAAAACCAACATAAAAACACACAAAAACAAGATATGAGCCGTTTTGTGTGTGTGTGTGTGTGTGTGTGTGTGTGTGTGTGCTCTTCACACCACCTACAACCTGCAGAAACACCTTATTCAAATTACAGAAGCTTTTGAAGATGCTGATTGGCTGTGTCGTCTCCTGGCTCTACAGGTGTCCTGAAGGTCGTTGTGCCATGGTGTAATTACTCAATTACATACAATTACACACAATTACTTATAATAACTTACAATTATATTACTTTTTAAAGGAAACAAAACACAAAAACAAGCCTGCCTTGCTGTTTTGGTAATGCGGCTCTGAGTGATGTTAGCTTAAATGCTAAATGCTACAGTAGTTGGACATAATAACCCAGCCTATTTACTGTACACCAGCCACTCTGAGAGAGAGAGACATAAAAAATAAGAAATAAGAGAATATAAATAAACTTATCACTTAATTATTAAGAATATTCAAACACTGAAAGTAGAAAAAAAGAAATAAAATCATGAATAAAATAAAAATGCTGTTTTTAAATCAACATACTGCCTCATTCCTCATTCACACTAATGGGTTCTTCTTGCTCTTTATATATACAGTCGAGAGAACAGAGTACTGAGGCTCTAGTGTTTCTGAGAAACCTCCAGAAACATGAGGAACATGTATATTTTCGAAGTTAGACATTTTAGCGGCAGTGTGTGTAGCTGGATTTATCTGGAATCACTGGCATGTGGGTACACACACACACACACACACACACACACACACCACTTCATCTTGCTACAGTGTTAAAATAAATAAACGTAGAGTGCGCCGAGCTCGAGGCTAATCTGAACGTTCACTGCTAATTAACATATAAATGTAACTGCTGTTCAACAGCCAACACACACACACACACACACAGACTCCTGAGATCCAACAATGCATTAAACCAATGCAGATACACAACAGGGACAAAAGTATTGTGACACTTTCTTATTAAACACAGCAGTGCTGCTGGAGTTTTTAAACACTGTGTTTAATCTCTCAGTCCTCCACTCTATTACACACTCCTACCTACAGCTCAAACACCCTGTAGATAAATAACGTAAAGTCAGAGACAGAAGCTCTGGTCCTCCATCAGTGCCCAAAAGATGCTGCTCAAAGGACACTGTTGGTTCACTATTCTCAGTTTAAAAACTCTAAAAAAGCAGATGGTTCAAGTGGGAAATATTGAAAAGCGACAAAATGACAAAATGATCTCAGGAAAGCACGAGTTCAAACCAAAACTGAGATAAACTCCCACAAGTGAAGCTCAAATGCAGCCTTTTCTCACACGCTGTCACTCAGCTCACAATAAAATCACAGTAATGACTCGACCTCACACTCATCTCACTACCCAACCTCAACACTGACAATACCGCTCACTAACAGACCCGTCAGTCTGAAACGACCCTGTAAAACGAAACTCATCTGCTGTATATTTACTGATCAGTTATAGATTTATCACTAATAAATACTGTATTACTGCAGTTACAGCTACAATAGCATGTTAAGATAAATAGCATCTCACACTGTTACTCTACTGACCCATAACACTGTTAGTGTTACACCACTGACCCATCAAAAAATCTAACACCAGACATCTATAACAGTCTGAAAGTGTTACACCACTAACCCATAACACAATGCACACTGTTACACCATAGACCCATAACAAAGTCTGAAAGTGTTACACTACTGACCCATAATAAAGTGGGACACTGTTGCACTACTGACACATAAAGACTAACTGACCCATAATAATGTCTGACAGTGTTACACCACAGACCCATATCAATGTCCAACAGTGTTACACTACTGACCCATGTCAATCTCCGATAGTGTTACTCCACTGACCCATAACAATGTCCGAGAGTGTTACACTACTGACCCATAACAATGTCTGACAGTGATATACCACTGACCCATAAAAAGACTCACAGTGTTACACCACTGACCCATAACAAAGACTGACAATGTTACACTACTGACCTATATCAATCTCTGACAGTGTTACACCACTGACCCATAACACAATCATCACTGTTACATCACTGACCCATATCAATCTCTCGACAGTGTAACACCACAGACCCATATCAATGTCCAACAGTGTTACAGCACTGACCCATATCAATGTTTGACAGTGTTAAAGCATAGACCCATATCAATGTTTGACAGTGTTACACCACTGACCCATAACAAAGACTGACAGTGTTACACCACTGACCAATTTTAATGTCTAACTCTTATACCACTGACCTATATCAATGTTCAACAGTGTTACACCACTGACCCATATCAATGTTTGACAGTGTTACACCACTGACCAATTTTAATGTCTAACTCCTATACTACTGATCTATATCAGTGTTCAACAGTGTTACACCACTGACCCATAACAAAGACTGACAGTGTTACACCACTGACCAATTTTAATGTCTAACTCTTATACCACTGATCTATATCAATGTTCCACAGTGTTACAGCACTGACCTATATCAATGTTCAACAGTGTTACACCACTGACCCATATCAAAGACTGACAGTGTTACACCAGTGACCATTACAATGTCTGACAGTGTTACACCATTGACCCTTATGACAATCTAAACAACCCACATCATGGCTTACATTAAACCAGATAACCAGATCTAACATGCCTGTTGGTCAGATAGAGTTTATCAAATAAAAACACAAACTTAATTTTTCTTTAATGTGCTTTTGAATTCAAGCTTATTTCTTTACTACTTTTAATACTGAGACTAAAGAAAGCAACACACACACCCTAACACACACACACACACACACACACACAGCAACTGTAGCGTGTAGAGTGTAAAGTGTAATTCGGCTAATGTGTGATTAAAAGCAGGAGCTGAACACTGAGGGTCAAGGTGAACTCAACCCTGTTACTGCCAATAAAACTAATTACAGACAGACAGAGAGAGAGAGAGAGAGAGAGAGAGAGAGAGAGAGAGAGAGAGAGAGAGAGAGAGAGAGAGAGAGAGAGAGAGAGAGAGAATGAAAGAGAGACTGATTTGTTATTTTTAGGGGGGAAACACCACAGCAACCAGCTGAAATACCATAGCAACCAGCTGAAAGTTATTATACCACTATATTTCCACTACTGTTATATGGGTTCTGTATATACTTGAACTGTCATTCCCTCTTTAATCTCCCCTTCATCACTGTTAAACTATTGTCTTGTGTCTTTTTGTCTCACGTATTCTATCTGTGTCCTTCTTGTATTGTACATATAGTGTCTCCCAGTCTTTTATATTTATAATCTTATTTTCTGTACTTGCTGTTACTTTAGGAAGAAGAGTAACGTAATTGCTCCAGCAACCAGCTGGAATATCTTATCAACCACACAGCAAAGCTTAGCAACTGCACTGAGGCATATTGTAAAGTGATGTATTTACCCAGGGCAGTCTCGAGCTGTCCGCCTCCCTCTTCCACTGTCCGCCCTGTTTGGGGCTCTGCTGCATCTGATTCGGACTCGCAGGAACGCGGAACTACAACAGACCAAAGAAAATGAATAAATGATAGTTATCTAGAGCACCTACCAACCAGCAGAATACAGAATTTATACAGTATTAATACAGTATATCCTCAAATATTTTGAATTAATGCGATAATGCATTCGACATTCAGCTCTTTTAGCTTAATATAATCAAATCCTCACAGCAATGTTCTAAACTATTGTAGAAAGTCTTTATTGGACAGTAGAGACTGTAGAATAAACTCTTTTTAATAAGTAAATTTGATTTCAGAAGAAACAATAAATGAGCAGATGTCCCAATACGTTTGTCCATGTCCCTTGAGTATAGTTTAGGTCTGTTTAGACTGTAGATGCACATTTTAGTGTTTTCCACCCTCCTGAACATCTGTTTCAACACATCAAGGCTTAATATCCAGCTGTTTAAGTAAATGCAGTGATGCTGAACTGGATTTAAAGCAGCAGTCACAAAATTAATGAGCTGAGAGGAGAAAAAATATTGTATTTAATGGTATCGTGCCTTGACATAATTCCTGCAGCGTGTAATATTTGCATTCTAAAAACAGTGTGGTCTGGTAGGTTTTCTCTACAGTGTTTCATAAACAAAATCCAGATCATTCAAACAAGTTTATTCCATTAACCTGCATTAAAAGTACTGAATTTTTCAGACTATAAGGCCATTTAAAATTATTCAATTTGACCAAAAATCAATGGTGCGCCTTATAATCCAGTGCACCTTATGTACAAACTCTACCAGTGAGGTATTAAGGAGCAGTAAAGCCTCTTCGCTGAAGTACAGCATTATGAGCATTAGCTTTAGCTGCTAACCGCAGCGCTAGCTTTTTCGGCCATTCAGAAAGTGTGTTTGCTATGTTAAAAAGCTATGTGGGATGAACCGCTAGCTAATGTTGCCCTGGGTCACTAAAACACTCAGTCTAGCGCTATCGTGCTGCATTTACGTCCCGCTAGAGCTGTGATTAGCGGCTAATGCTAAGGCCTTAGTGCTGGAGAATTTTCACTGAAAACTCAACCGTAGACAAAATATTAGAAATCTAAGCTTGCTGTGAATAAACTGAAGCGCTTTATTCACACAAATAAACAGTTTTCAGTAGAGAAATCTTTGTAGATTATCACCCAGCATATGGCTGGAATGATCTGCGCTGTTCACTCTCTCTCCACATCACGCTGAATAATACATGAGTGAAATATCACTAATTTATGTTTCCTGCTGCAGTAAAGACAAACAGTGCCGCTGTACACATTCTAAACGTACAGTATATCACCCCGTAACTCACTCTTTATACTGTTATGCTGCTTTATCTCACTCTCACTTAAGCTGCATTCACACCACAGATAAAAATCTGGTCTAAAATCTGATCTTTTATATTATACTAGAATAAAAAATTTTATAATTAAAAAAGTTACTTTATTTCAGTAATTCAATTCTAAGTGTGAAACTCATAATACATAGAGTGATCTATTTTAAGTCTTTATTTTTTTATTGCTGATGATTATGGCTTACAGCCAATAAAAACCCAAAAATCAGTGTCTCAGGATGTTAGAATATTATATAAGACAAATTGGTACTTTTGGCAGTGTGGGCAGTGTGCCAAATCCTGCTGAAAAATGAAATCCGCATCTCCATAAAAGTTGTCAGCAGCAGAGGGAAGCTGTAAGATATGAAGTGCTGTAAGATTTTGTGGGAAAACAAAACTGCACTGACTTTAGACTTGATAATAAAACACAGTGGATCAACACCAGCAGATCACATGTCTCTTTAATCCATCACTGATTGGTGGAAACTTCACTCTAGACCTCAAGCAGTTTGTACTGTGTGTCTCTCCACTCTTCCTCCAGACTCTGCTCCCTTGATTTACAAATGAAATGTAAAATTTACTGATGATCAGTGATGGTCTGGAGAGACATGTCCTCATCAAAATCTTACAGCACTTTATGCTTCTCTCTGCTGACAACTTTTATAGAGATGTGGATTTCATTTTCCAGCAGGACTTGGCACACTGCCCACATTGCCAAAAGTAACAATTGGTCTTATATAATATTCTACATTTCTGAGACACTGATTTTTGGGTTTTCTTTGGCTGTAAGCCATAATCATCAACAATAAAAGAAATAAACTCTTAAAATAGATCACTCTGTGTGTAATACATCTACATAATATATGAGTTTCACATTTTAACAGATCTCTGAACTATTTGGACTGATGTCTCTGTTTTAATAATATTACATGGCTTGTGGTGTAGCTGCACATATGATTGCACATTATTCTTCAATTATTCTTAATTTACTAAATGTAAAAGTTTGGAAAAAAAAAACATATTATTTGTGCCATTATGTTTACATGTCAAGCTATTTTATTTTAATTAAAGTAAACAGTAGTGGCGTATTAAAATATGCAAAAGTAAAATATGCACAGACTTATTCCTTTTTGAAAACATGTGGAATGCTTTTGGAAATGCTATCAACTCTCCCAGCCACCTCTACTTAAAATCTGCAGGAACTGCGTGAGAGTATTGAAGATGCATGAGATGTATTATCACAGAACACCATTAGGAACCTCTACAACCTCAACATGCTGAGATGTATCTGGCATGTTGCAGTGTTGCACGTGTGTTACATGTAAATGTTGATCACATCCGTCTAAATCTTTAATCGTTTATTGTTCCCGGTAAGTTTTATCTTCCTTCCTAAAAGCACCGCGATCAAAGGGAGCAATCAAAGAGAAGCTGTAAGAGCTGCAGTTCCTCAGACTCTTCAAATGAGAGAGTGATCATATTTAAGTGCAGTATTTTCACAGAGTGTGTGAAAGAGGTGTGAATTACCCCGTATCACACATTCAGAGAGCGAGCAAGGCCCTGAAACCTCACTAACATCCACCAGAACAGAGGATCAGCACTCAACCTCGCCCGCTCGCCCGCTCCAACATATGGACGGATTCTTTAATAGGTTTCATTATTAGAGCCGAGCGTAATTATTCATAACACTTCACACACTGACAGAGAAAGAGAGAGAGAGAGAAAGAAAGAGTTATGGGGTGGTTCAAGGTTTACTTCTTTATTCAACGTCTCTGTTTTAAACTCTTTCAGGCTTTACAGGTGATTTTAGCATCACTTTATAATATTTAATAAATTATTGTAGAAAAGTGTTTTTACACTGCAGATAAACCAGACCATGATTACTTGATCTGGACTAAAAACACCTCTTTTTTGGTTGGGCCATATTTAGGTGTAAAACTTCTAATATTTCATTTTTTTTTCGATTTAGTACAGTAAAGACCAAATCATTTCGCATTGATGTTTAATTTTCTAGTTTTACATTTCTGTCCCACACAATCTTAATTTCATGAACAATTAAAAAATACCTATATACAGCTCTGGATAAAAAAGAGATCACTTAAAAATGATGAGTTTCTTTGATTTTACCAAATTGAAAACCTCTATATATATAATAATATAATAATAATATAATCAAGAGGAAGATGGATGATCACAAGCCATCAAACCAAGCTGAACTGTTTGAATTTTGGCACCAGGAGTAAAGGCATAAATTCATTCAAAAGCAGTGTGTATGACTGGTGGAGAAGAAAATGCCAAGAAGCATGAAAACTGTGATTAAAAACAGGGTTATTCCACCAAATATTGATTTCTGAACTCTTAAAACTTTATGAATATGATCTTGTTTTCTTTGCATTATTTGAGGTCTGAAAGTTCTGCATCTTTTTTATTATTTCAGCCATTTCTCATTTTATGCAAATAAATGCTCTAAATGACAATATTTTCTATTGTTGTCCATAGTTTATAGAATAAAACAGCAATATTTATTTTCCTCAAACATAAACCTATAAATAGCAAAATCAGAGAAACTGATTCAGAAACTGAAGTGGTCTCTTAACTTTTTTTTCAGAGCTGTATATATAATATTTTCTGATGTTCTCCCACACACTAAGTCTGACGTATAATCCACTCTACTTTTGCTACAAAATGAAATAAAGGAAATTGGCAGGTATAGCGAGTCATGCTGAAACGAGTGTGTGAGGTAACTGACTGTACCTCACAGATACAGACTTGCACACAGAGATTAGGCTAACAAGTTACAGGAGTATTCCATTAAAGCCTGGTGGGAACATCCAACACCTCCGAGAACTCCACACACACACGGAAGAGTAAACAGAGGAAATGAAAGGCGAATAAATACGTATTAAAGCTGCGATTCATTAATCCCACACAAAGATTTAAAGGCTTTGTTTACAGGCTATAATAGAGTCTGATTGTGGCGGCGGCAGATAGCAGCACTAATTCTGAGATGCTGCGGCTTAAATTGGTTTAATTACGAGTTGAAACAAAAGGAGGGAAGAGTAATTAACCCACCTGGTTCCCTGGCACAAAGTCCGCGCTGGGCTCAGGCATACCCATGAACATGTTTTCACCGTCAAACTGCAGAAACACAGAGAGAGAAACAGAGAGGATATTAAAAACAACAACTTAAACACGTCCATACATCAGATAAATCAGTTTATATATTATAAAAGTCCTTTAAATAAGAGAAAACACAAGGGAAGTGTTTCTAATAAAGTGGCCAGAGAGTCAAACCACAAGGTGCTGTAGTAGGTGTTTCTAATAAAGTGGCCAGTGTGTGGAATCACAAAGTACTGTAGAAGGTGTTTCCAATAAAGTGGCCAGTAAGTAAAAGCACAAGGTACAGTAGTAGGTGTTTCTAATAAAGTGGCCGGCTGGTGAGTAAAAGCACAAGGTACTGTAGTAGGTGTTTCTAATAAAGTGGCCAGTGAGTGGAAGCACTAGGTGCTGTAGTAGGTGTTTCTAATAAAGCGGCCAGTGTGTGGAATCACAAAGTACTGTAGTAGGTGTTTCCAATAAAGTGGCCGTCCAGTGAGTAGAAGCACAAGATACTGTAGTAGGTGTTTCTAATAAAGTGGCCAACCAGTGAGTGGAAGCACAAGGTACTGTAGTAGGTGTTTCTAATAAAGTGGCCAGTGAGGGCAAAACACTAAAATGTTTCATCATTTTTTATCATTTTTCATCAAATGATACTAAAAAAATATTTTTTCTAACTCAAACTCATTGGCATTGGCTCATTTTCTGTGAAAAACATATATCAAAACACATTTTCGATAAACACACACTGTACACCCCCCCCCCACACACACACACACATTTATATTACAAACAATATGTTTGGCCAAGGGTTAATAAACATTGCTTCATTTGTAAATTTGAAACTAAACAAATTTTCTACTCATATCTTGAGTTTAATTCATTTTCTTTTACATTTTATTAAAAAACTAATAAAAAAAAGAGAAGCACTTTTTGAAAGAAATGTAACATAAGAAAGGTAAAGGGCAAATATTAACCATGTAAGCTGTTTATATTGCTTGCAATTTAGGTGAAGCGAGCATGTGTAAAGCATTTTAATTTAAAATTGCTTAATTTTGCTGAATTAAATACAAGCAACAAAGTAAACGAGTAACAAAAATATGAACACCACACAAGGGTTAAATATTGTAATCACCCTATAATATATCAACATTTCATACATGTGTCATGACTGTTTTGAGAACTGCAGCCTAAAGATGGCTCTGGTATTATAGAACACCACACCCGTGCTGCTTGTGGGCGGAGCCTGGTTGCATCACTGTAAAGCAGAAGTGTGTCATCTCTCAGAGCTGAGGCGTCAGACTGTAGGACACTTTAGAAAATGAAGAGTTTCAGAGGAAACAGGAGAGAAAGGAGGGACAGGTGTGAGCAGGTAAAGCAGCAGCGTCGTCCTGCAGCTGCCGCGGATATGCAAATGACTTATCAAATAACAAAAACAACAAAAAACAAAACAGGCCCTAATGGCCAGCGGCCTGTAAATCGATCCGCGCAGCACCATGCCGGACAGCTGGCAGCTTCAGAAGGAAGCCGTGTAGGAGAAACTGATCTGAACCGACACGACCGCATGCTAACAAATTCCTCATTATGATTAATACGCAAAGATCCTCGGGGGCGGGGCTTAACGACATGCTCGTCCTAACACCAATAACTCTCTAAACTCCACAGCTACACTTATTACTGCTGTAATTAAGCTGTTCAACACAAAACCACTCCCCCAGCTCACTGTGAAGAGCCCAGAGAGAGAGAGAGAGAGAGAGAGGGAGAGAGAGAGAAAGAGAGAGAAAGAGAGAGGGAGAGAGAGAGATAAGTGTGCGTGTGCGTTTATATGTGGTCCACCTGATGCTTTTTCTCTGGCCACTTTATTAGAAACACCTTAATAAAACATGCATCCACAGCAATCTTGTGCTTCAACTGACTGACACTTTATTAGAACCACCTACTACAACTTGTGCTTCCAGTGTCAATGGCCACTTTATTAGAAACTCCTACCAATACTGTGTTTCATTGTGCATTTGACTGTGTATTAGACTGTGCACATTGGACTGTGCATTATACTATGCATTAGACTGTGTATATTAAACTGTGTATTTTATACTGCGTGCATTAGTCTATGCATTATAATGTGCATTAGACTGTGCACATGGGACTGTGTGCATTAGACTATGCAATAGGCTGTGCTTTTAAATTTGAGCATTAGATTGTGCATTTAAATCTGTGCATTAGACTGTGCAGTTAAACTTGAGCATCAAACTGTGCATTTAAACTTGAGCATCAAACTGTGCATTTAAACTTGAGCACCAATATGTGCATTTGAACTTGAGCATTAGACCGTACATAAGACTGTGCATTTAAACTTGAGCATTAGACTGTGCATTTAAATTTGAGCATTAGACTGTGCACTTGAACTTGAGCATTAGACTGTGCATTAAACTGTGCATTAGGCTGTGCATTAGACTATCACTGTAGAGGTTCTATAAGATTAAAGTAAGATTGATTAACTTATTTAAAGAGCCATTTAGACAGTTTGGGATTTAATATCTGGTTTGCATAGTTGCACACAACACACACACACACTGTAGATATACCACTATTACTAATATTACAAAGACTCCTATATAATATGCATGAATCTCAGCAGCGTATTAGATTCTGGGATGTTAAATTGAGGCAGAAACGTGATTTTCAGGCCATTTCACACAACTGAGCTCTCGTTCCTCGTATCAGAAATGAGCACAATAACTCGACTGTGAGAGGAATCATCTCCCAGTGACTATAAGAGAGAGCTAATTTCATGCTAATGCTATACAATCATCAGTATTCTATATCCGAGAGCAGTAATGAGATCAGATTCTGTACATTATTCATATCACACTGAATCAATAGGAGGAGATGAGGAGGGGGAGGGGGAGGCTGAAGGCAGAACCAGTGAAGAGGACTGAATTTATAGGAGAGGATATAAACCAGTGCAGAAGAGAGAGAAAATAACACTGTGATGGTGTGCATTTATAACAAGGATACAGTGCTTTTACCAGGGTAAAGAGTGTAACTGTACCTGTGTAACGACACAGAGTGCTAATCATGGATGATCATGAATAACCTCTATATTATTTAACAAATCACTGCACTAAAAAATACGTTTTTAATCAAAAATCTGTTTAATGAAGCATCAACACTTTCTCTGTCAGCAAGAGATGCAAACATGTACATTTACAATGATTTTAAAAAGTGGCTCAAGTCAGGCTAAAGAAAAAGGTCTATGATGTAGGCATCTGTTTTTTTTAAATAATTTTTATTTCTGATTTTTCCCCCATTTTCTCCCAATTTGGATATCCAATTGTCCCACCCCTTTGTGCGTCCCCATCACCGGTGACGCCTCCTCCGACACGTGTGAAATCAATCACCCCTTTTTTCGAGCTGCTGCGGATAAATCATCAGGTTCCGATTCATCCGCTCACAGACGCCTCGTGCCGCCCAGCGCCACCTTAAGTGTGATGGGGAGAGAGCGCCATCTACCCACCCGGAGGGAGCAGGGCCAATTTTGCTCCCTCTGAGTGCCGCCAGCTGATGGTAAAGCTGCATGAGCGGGAGTTCGAACTCCCGGCAGACTATAAGCTTAAAACAAAAAAAATGTTTGTTTAGACTTTATTTTCTATTCTTAAAGCATGTTAAATTATATTAAAATAGAGGAAAGTCATTTAAGCATCATTTTTACCGATGTTTAAGCTGTGGATCAGCTGTGTTATCTTAAATAATAGATCTTCTTCAGTGTTGGAATGTTAATTAACATCATTCTGAACAGATTTCGCTCATTCAAACAGCCTGAAAGTATAGAAAAAAATAGTTTTAACACTCTACTTACTAAAAAAAATGTCGGTTTAAATCATTAAAGGCAAGTCGAGCCGATATTTTGGGCCTGATCTAAGCTCTAAGAGTGAGGCAGGGTTAGATAGAGTGAGGTAAAGTGATGTAGATTGAGGGAGAATGAGGCAGAATGAGGCAAAGTGTGGTAGAACGAGTCAGAATGAGGCAGGGTGAGGTAATGTAAGGTAGAACGAGGCAGAATGATTTTAGAATACCAGAAATCTGATCCACAATATGGCCAATACGGGTTTAAACGCAACACTGCTGACTAGTGGGCGGGGTTTGAACAAAACACTAAATAAACCACTTCTGACACCAATCTTTACATCTAAACCAATAATTAAACCTTGATACTGCGTTTTTGAAAATTGCTACAGTATTGCAAAACGAAATAACGTGAAATAACATATATTATACATACATATATCTAGTGTGAGGTAAAGCGATTTAAAGTGAGGTAGCACGAGGCAGAGAGAGGCAGAACGAGGCAGAGTAAGGTAGATTGATGCAGTATGATTACACAGGAACAAAACTATGATCCACAAAATGGCCAAAGGTATATGGACACCATCTCAGCATATCGCCCCCTATTATATTTATAAAATCTGAGTAGAAGAAAAATTGTATTTTGTATCCAATCAGAACAGTTGAATTTATTGTGCAGTTTAAATACAACACTAACTTAAACCACTTCTGACACCAATCTTTACACCTAAACTTATAATTAAACATAGATATTTATATGTTTTTTATATATTTATACTGTAGCAATGTTTTCGAACATTGCTACAGTATTGCAAAACAAAATATATATTAACGTGATACTTCAATATATTGATGTAGTTTTACACCCTTAATCGTCAGTTGAGAAGCTTTTCATCAGGAAGTGTCGAGCGTTTCATCACCACCGCTGAACATTTTGTGTTCGGTGGAGAAATAGAGGATAAAATAAATAAACAGACAGAAAGCGATCAGAGAGGAGAAGGAGAGAAGGAGAGGAGGAATAGAGGAAGAGGGAGGCCATTATTCTGATGTTTATGGCTCCTGACAGATCCTGTAGATTCCGCTTTTTATTGGCTGCTGTATATTGACCTCTTTGTCAAATTGGTTTTATGCATTTGCTGGCCTGGCTCTGGCTGATATGTCTAGAAGTGACATATCTCCTGCTCACTGATACATACTGTAATCAAATAGAATGAATCCTATTTCTGGATTCGCACCTGTGCTCCTCTCTTTATAGCCGCGCCCTCCTCGGCTCTGCGAGCTGCAGCAGCGGGGCTGTCTCTGGAGCTGAGTTCTTTGTGAAACAGGCTTTTAGTGGATAAAAGCAGGGGGCTGTTGTGTAAAATGGGTTTAAATTGTTATCGGGACACGTTTTTATTTCTCTTGGTAAATGTGATGAGTGCACGTCTCTCAGCAGTGTGTTCACTTGCTCTGTTTCTAATGGAACACTTTGGCATGTTTTGTTTTTGAATGTGTGTGCGGTTAAGTGAGTTTAATTTGTTTAAAGGTGTTTAAGTGTGTGATTGTGAATGTAATTTCTTTCTGAGTGGGTTTTAATTGCTAATAAAGGAATATTAGGAATTAGGAATATTCCAGATATCAGAGATAGACCAGCACTGTGTATTTCTGTATGTGGCAGCTAGGGCTGGAAGATAAATTGTATTTTTATTGCTGTAATGAAATGACTTTTGACGATAAACACATCGTAAGAGCTGCGATAACATAGTGAATAACAGCAAACTCAAACTGCATTACCCACGTTCAGCAACAGAGGGAGCTCTTTACACTGCAGACTGTGCTCACACAACATAACTAGGCTGGAGGTAGAGTGAGGCACAGCGAGGCAGAGTTAGGCAGATTCAGGCAAAGTAGTCTGAGGTAGAGTAAGGCAGAGTGATGTACAATGAGGCACAGTGACACAGTGAGGCAAAGTAATATGAAGAAGGGTAGTGATAGACAGAATTAGGTAAAGTGAGGCAGAGTTAGGTAGAGCGAGGCAGAGTTAGGTAGAGTAAGGCAGAGTTAGGTAGAGTGAGGCAGAGTTAGGTAGAGCGAGGCAGAGTTAGGTAGAGTGAGGCAGAGTTAGGCAGAGCAAGGCAGAGTTAGGCAGAGCGAGGCAGAGTTAGGTAGAGCGAGGCAGAGTTAGGTAGAGTGAGGCAGAGTTAGGCAGAGCGAGGCAGAGTTAGGTAGAGTGAGGCAGAGTTAGGTAGAGTGAGGCAGAGTTAGGTAGAGTGAGGCAAAGCAATGCACAGTGAGGTAGAGCAAGACAGAGTGAGGTAGAGCGAGGCAGGTAGATTCGGGCAAAGCAAAGTAGACTGAGGTAGAGTAAGGCAGAGTGAGGTATAATGAGGCAAAGTGAGGTATAATGAGGCAAAGTGAGACAGAGTGAGTCAAAGCGATTTGGAGTAGAGTAGTGCAAGACAGAATGAGGTAAAGGGAGGCAGAATTAGGAGGAGCAAGGCAGAGTTAGGTAGAGTGAGGTAAAATGAGGAAGATTGAGATAGAGTGAGGCAAAGCAATGTACAGTGAGGTAGAGCAAAACAGGATTAGATAGAGCAAGGCAGTGTTAGGTAGAATGAGGTAAACTGAGGCAGAGTGAAGCAAAGCAATGTGGAGTGGGGTAGTGCAAGGCAGAACGAGGTAAAGGGAGGTAGAATTTGGTAGATCGAGGCAGAGTGAGGTAGAGTGAGGCAAAGCAATTTACATTGCGATAGAGCAAGACAGGATGAGATAGAGTGAGGCAGATTTAGGTAGAATGAGGCAGAGTAAAGTAGACTGAGGTAGAGTAAGCCAGAGTGAGGTAAAATGAGGCAGAGTTAGAGTTGGGCCAAACAAGTAGACTGAGGTACAGCAGAGTGAGGCAGAATGAGGCAGAGGTAGAACGAGTTGGAGCGCAGGGTTAGATAAAGTAAAGTCATGGTAAGAGTGAGAAAGAGTGAAGTATAGAGTTAGGTAGATTGAGGCAAAGTAAGAAATATAGAGGTAGAGTGGGGCAAAGCGCAGTAGACTGAGGTAAAGCAGAGTGAGGCAGAATGAGGCAGAGTGGTAGAACAGATGTAGAGTGAGGTAGTATATGGACACCATCTCATCCAGTGTTTCTTCTACAGTCAATGGTCACTTTTCTGGGAAGACTTCAGACCAGGAGAGATGCAACACCACAGCAACCACCTGGGATACCTACCATAGTAATCATCTAGCAACATCATAGATACCACCTGGCAACATCATCACAACCATAACTAAACAGTGATTAATGAACAGGTGTCCCAATACTTTTGTCCATACAGTGTATGGGTAATCTGGATTCCAATAGAGTAAAACTAAGCTTATTTTTCTTGGGGTTTTTTGTGTTGTTGTAAACCTCATCCAAGACATTGTTCTGTGTGTGTGTGTGTGTGTGTGTATATGTGTGTGTGTGTGTGTGTCCCATACACCAAGATGTGAATCGAATCTTTTTTTTTCTGTTGTTGTAGACTGGAACCAATTTCATTCCTCATCAGTTTCTTATAGAAGGTCAGACTATGGGAAAATCACACTGTGAGAGAGAGTGTGTGTGTGTGTGTGTGTGTGTGTGTGTGTGTGTGTGTGTGTGTGTGTGTGTGTGTGTTTATTCTTCACACCCTGCAATTCAAACACACTACCCCCCACCCCGCTCATTTTCTTCCCCTTTTATGTCCAGCTTTCAGCGGCTGGACGTATCAGAGTGCTCCAAAATATCCATTATAAAACCTCTCATACCGTCACAAACAGCTTTAATGCCTTTATAAAAAATCTGCTTCATAAACATAAAAACTCTAAACACTGCAGGCTGTTTCTTAACCGGGGCCCTGATATAATATCACAATATTTCAGAGTACCTCTTTAAATATAATATTTTTGGCAATATGGAAAAATACTGAAAAATATTTACTACAACCAAGTCTTTTACAATAATTACAATATCAATGTACTATCCAATATGTTCAAATAAAATAAAATATAAGTAATATAATTTTCTTTCATTTATGTTTTACATATTTTTCATTTTAAATGTTGGGATATTCTTAATAATTTAATTTATTGTTTTTTAAAGGATGTAGTTGTATTTGTCTTCCTCTACCTCACTCTGCCTCACTTATCCTCACTCTGCCTTAATTAATCCCACTCTACCTCATTTAACCTTTAACATTTAACTCTGCCTCACTGTTTTGCTCTGACTCAGTTAACCTCAATCTACCTCAGTTAACCTCGCTCTGCCTCGTTTAACCTTACTCTGCCTCACTGGTTTTCTATACCTCATTTACCTGGCTGCCTGATTCTGTCTCATTAAACCCCGCTCTGCCTCATTTAATCTTTTCTTGCCTCTATTAACCTTAATATGCCTCATTTAACCTCACTCTACATCCTTTAACCTCATTCTGCCTCATTTAACCTTTAACTTCACGCTGCCTCATTCTGTGTAGCTCTGCCTCATTTAACCTTGCTGCCTGACTCTGTCTCATTAAACCTTGCTCTGCCTCATTTAACCTCAGTCTGCCTCACTTTGTCTCATTTAACCTTGCTATCTCACTCAGCCTCATTTAACCTTGCTCTGCCTCACTGTCTTCTTAACCTCACTCTGTGTTGCTCTGGCTTATTTAACCTCGCTGTCTCACTCTACCTCATTTAACTTCGCGCTGCCTCACTGCACCTGCCTTTTTAATCTCACTGCTCTGCCTTATTGTGCATTGCTCTGCCTCATTTAACCTCATTCTGCCTCACTTTATCTCATTTAAACATGCTGTCTCACTCTGCCTCATTAAAATTTGCTTTGCCTCACTCTGCATTGCTCTGCCTCATTTAATTTTACACGGCCTCACTCTACCTCTTTAACCTCACTGTAACCGTTTAACCTCACTCTGCCTCATTTGCCCTTGCTGTCCCACTCTGCCTCATTTAACCTCACTCTGCCTCATTTGCCCTTGCTGTCCCACTCTGCCTCATTTAACCTCACTCTGCCTCATTTGCCCTTGCTGTCCCACTCTGCCTCATTTAACCTCACTCTGCCTCATTTGCCCTTGCTGTCCCACTCTGCCTCATTTAACCTCACTCTGCCTCATTTGCCCTTGCTGTCTCACTCTGCCTCATTTAACCTCACTCTGCCTCATTTGCCCTTGCTGTCTCACTCTGCCTCATTTAACCTCACTCTGCCTCATTTGCCCTTGCTGTCTCACTCTGCCTCATTTAACCTCACTCTGCCTCCAGTCTTTCTGTGTCATGTGATCACAGAGGTGAAGAGCTTCCTCTGTTGCTGAGTTTGCTGTTGTTAATGAGAATTAATCTATTTTAATAAGTTTGTCACAAAAACCCAAATCAAGATAACAATAAAATCTGATTTATGACAGATTTAGAAGTTATTTCATCAGTTTATAAATATATTTTATTTATAAACTGGCCACATGTGCGTCTCCTGAACTGGGTGCGATGGTGTAGATGGATGCTGAGTGTGAGCTGATTCTGAATATTTCCATTTGTGTTTGAGGTCTGATGGAAATGCAGTTTGGGGCCGGTCTGAAACTCACACTCATCACCTCAACTCAACCACCAGCAGGACAGGAACACCTCAGCCTGTCACGAAACCCCCGGCCCAGGGGAGGGGGCGGAGCTGAGAGGGGGGGGAGCTCACTCGGTTTCATTTCTGCTGAAATCTTAAAGGTCAATCACTCGGCTTAGGAAAGCGCGAGAGGCGCGAGTGTGAGACAGCTCCCCTTTAGACTCCTCACCCAAACACCACTGCATACACCCCCATACACATAACTATAACAACAATACATACAATTAGTGCTGTCAGCAGTTTAGAGAGAGCCTGGTGATTATTAGTGTTTTATTTAGCGATATAAACACAGCATCACTAATGTCAAATTCATGTCAAATTCAGATGATAAATTAATTCCTTTTAATTTATGTTGAAATATAGATTAAATCTCATATGTAACTCTTACTACCGCTCTCTTTTCTCTCTATTTCTCACACACATCTATAACTCCTGCATGATGCTAAAGCTCATCGTTACATTTTTACTCAGCACATCAAAAGTTTCTAATTTATTCATCAAAACTAACCTGTCATATTATAATATGACATAATATTCAAATATCTACTATTAACCCCTATTATTAAGTTTGACTCAACGTTTATATAATCGCAATTATCCACAGAATAAAGTTGTGACTATTCTGATTATTTTTTTTAATCGATTGACATCACTAATAAGAACGCTCTGAGGTTCTCCGAGAGGAACATGCCGGGCCCTGTTGTCAAACCAAATTACACACATTCTTTCCACCGATAAACCCGAGCCAGCATAATAAGCAGCTCCAAAAGTGGGTCAGGGTCGCCATGGAGAGAGAGAGAGAGAGAGAGAGAGAGAGAGAAAGAGAGAGAGAGAGACAGAGAGAGAGAGAGAGAGAGTGTGAGAGGACTGCAAAAAACTATATATATCACAAATATCTTCTTACCTACAGTCTCAATATGTAATATATCTCTTTTTAACATTAATTTATTGCAATACTCAATAAATCTAACTTATTTTACTGATTTTTTCAAGTAAAATGTTTTTTTTTTCATTTATCAACTAAATTGTGCTTGAGAAATAGTAGAGAATCAAATCTCCATAGCAAATTAAGTCCAATATCAATATGTAGAGACAGTTACACCAACAAAAGCAGGATAAACTCTTTTTTAATGTATACCTTAGATTTTAGAATAAATAATAAATGAGATGGTGTCAATAAAAACTTGGTCTGTTTGTATTGTATCAGATACCTTCATTAGATTTAAAAAGAGAGATAGAATGTGGAGAGATGGAGAAAATAAAGAGATAGATGATAGGATTTAATTTCAGCCAATATGATCAAATATCAGTGTATTTAACTCGAAATATTGGTATCAGTGATATTATCAGTATCGTCCGACCCTGGATCAGCAGACCACTGATTAAAACGAGCTGTGAGAGCTGTGTTTGAAGGGTAATTAGTGTATTAGAATTAACACTCTGATCCAGCTCTCCGATTTCAGCCTGGGAATACAGACACCATCCTCAGTACCATCCGCTCACACTGCCGCCGAGCATCTGGGAAACATTTATCCTGATTGGTTTAATGATTCATGATCATCAACTAGGACAGCTAGGGATTTTAGCATTGGTACCAGAACGTACACGTGTGTTATAGTCACAGCGCAGGATGGCCAGTGTTTTTTGCAATTTCAATATACATTTTTCCAGAATCAACTTTTTCTTTGATTTTACCAATTTGAAAACCTCTGGAATATGATCAAGATGAATATGGATGATCACAAGCCTTCAAACCAAACTGAACCGCTTAAATTTTGTACCAGGTGTTGCTTAAAGTTATCCAAAAGCAGTGTGTAAGACTGGTGGAGGTGAACATGATGCCAAGATGCATGAAAAAAACTGTGATTAAAATTCACCAGGGTTATTCCACCAAATATTGATTTCTGAACTCTTAAAACTTTATGAATATGAACTTTGTTGTTTTCTTTGCATTATTTGAGGTCTGAAAGCTCTGCATCTTTTTTTGTTATTTCAGCCATTTCTAATTTTCTGCTAATAAATGCTCTAAATGACAATATTTTTATTTGAAATTTATAAGAAATGTCCGTAGTTTTATAGAATAAAACAACAATGTTCATTTTACTCAAACGTAAACCTATAAATAGCAAAATCAGAGAGTTTTCCACAAATGTATATAAAAGAAATTTGCTAAACAAGAAATGTGTTCATGACTGTAGCTGTTCAGCATGTGACGTAAGTTTTCAGGAAACAGGGGATCATGGGAATCGTAGTTTATATAAACTGAAGGGGGAGGAGGACCAGGGAGTGTGATAATGGTTAGAAAATGGTTAAAAAACACCCTTTAAAGGATTAAAGGACCAAAAACATTTTAAGCTTTCAAGACCAAGGATAAAATAACTCAACAAATACTAAACCATAAACACTCCTAAGATTACAACTAAATAAATAAACATAAAAAACACTAAGAGACTAGCTATTAGCTATTAGCTTTAGATACAACAGTTATCTTACAGAATTTGAGACGGTTGAAGCTTGATGCTACTGTTTTTAGCAATGCTAGCATACTTCAGTACAGTATGTTCATGGACAGCAGAAGGAATAATAGTGTCAGAAACTGCATTAAAATAATTTAAAATAACTAAACAAACCAAAATATACATAAACTGAACTGAATTAAACTGCTATGAAGTTAGCATGATGCTAACATTAGTTAGAACCGTGCTATTCAGGATTAAATGCCCTGACTCAATTAAACAGAGGCTGTAAATTAGCTCTGCAACCATTTGCTAACTTTAATGACCCTTAACCCCTCTGACCAGGTCTCTAGACACGGCTCAACACTGAGACCCATCAGCTGAACGAGCGAGCTGGAAAACAGAGAGCGTTTCTGAGCGTTTCCGAGTGTTTCTGAGCGTTTCCGAGTGTTTCTGAGCCGCTAGCTGGTTAAATATCCCCTCAGACTGAGAGAAAATTACAGCGGATCATAACTCAGCGCTCCGGGCATCGCGACCGAGCTGCTGGAAATGAAGATATATTTCACCAGAGGCCGATAGAAGCTGACACGCACAATTAATTGCTTTATTTTACGATCGGCTGAAGCGTACGACCCAAAAGGAAACACTTGTTGTACTCGTTCTTCTCGCACCAGGCGGTGGGGATTTCCCTTGCACACTAAATTATATTTCAAACACACTGAGATTAAGCATGTTGTGAACATACTAGCAAACATACGCTGACATGTCCCATGACTTTTGCCAGGTCCCAGTGAAGACACAGAGCTCTGAATGCACTGAATTGTGGGATATATGTGTGTGGGGGAATCTCCTGCATTGAATATTGATGTAATTTCTGCTATAGTCTCTTTCTGTTTAAACGGACAGTTCTATTTGTAATCCATTTTAATGTTAGAATATTCTTAATATATATATATGTTTTTTAATTGCTATTAAACTGTGTTTTAAGTTATTAAACAAGTGATGTTTTTTCATTTTTTTCCTAAATGATCAATGCAAATGACAGTCAGTATAATTTTAAGATAAATGTAATATAAATACTGAACAAACCTCCAAAATATATTTTTTTTAATAAAAAAAATTATGGATGTTTGGCCACTACTCAATCCATCTGGACCATCCAGGGTTGATCCTACACTTTGAGGTTTGCGGTACTCCAGAGGCACCAGCAGCTTCGAATACCTGTTTGCTGGTTTGTAATGGCATATTAGTAGCTGCCCTCTTTAATTTGTTGAATTTGCCTGGCAAAAATCTTCCTCATTTTTCCTTTTCCTATCTGCACGAACCTGTCTGTGCTCTGAATCAGCAATAAATCTCTTCACAGTACGATGATCACGCTTCAGTTTTGTAAAAAAAATAGTTTTTCATACCTTGTTCAAGCCACGGCACAATTTCATTATTTTCAGCAGCAGAGAGATCCTTTTTCTTTCCCATATTGCTTGAAACCTGTGGCCTGCATAATTTGAAACACTGTCAAGTTTTTATCCTGTTCTGTGACTCCTGTTTCCCTTGCACATGTCCTTCCTCCCATGTCTCACCCTTAGTGTTTTTTCACCTGTGTTCATTTGTAGCTCCGCCCCCTCGTTACCTGTCCCCGGGTGTTTCCTGTTTTCTGTCTTCTTCCGTGTCCTGTGTCGGTTTTCTATACATTTTCACGTCGGTTAGGTTGCTTTTTTCGTGTCTCAGTTTATTTCTTGTTTTTGTTAGTTAGTCATGTTTGTTTATTCATTCTGTTTTTGTGTTTATTTCTTTGGTTTATTTCTGTTTCATTAAATATTACTCGCAATTGTTTCCACCTTCATGTCCTCTCCCTGCTCCAACTTAACAAACAGTGCATGTTACATTTTTTATTCATCATTGGGAAGTTTGTTAAATAAAGTTACATTTATATTTAACAGGTCATGACGTAGAAATTATTATGAATGCCATTTGCATTACCATTTAGGAAAATCTGAGAAAGATATCACATGCATAATAATTTAGAACATGGTGTAAAATGAGTGAAATCCATTATCCAATAGAAGCTAAATCAATTATTCATTATTATGCTACTATAAATATATCAGTGGCATAAAATGATGGTAATGTTTATTGCAATTATGTCTGGGACAACATATTGTCCGAATAAAATAGTTATTGTGGCAGGTTTATTTACAATATACTTAGAATAGTATACAGTGTATCACAATAACAAAAATAAACACAATACAATAAAATATGTCTACTGTTCTAATTTATTTAGTGATTTTAATTGCAGTGTTGTGATAAATGGTGCAGGTTTCAGTGCAGCTGTGGGAGGTCAGCTCTGTTTAACTGCTGTGAGAACATGTTTAACTGTATCAGCGCTCGCAGATGTTTACAGCTGGAAGGTCTGGAAGGTAGGTCAGGTTATTTTTACCCCAACATAACGTGTGCGTGTGTGTGTGCAAGAGTGTGTGTAAAAAGTGTGTGAAAGTGTGTTTGGAGGCCAAGCATGTGTGACTGGACGACTGCAATAATAACATAAAGACAGTTCAACCAGGCCACGAGAACTTACTAACGACTGAATAAATAAATTGTTTTCCATAGTAAAATAATATAACACACAATATATGACTTCACAGTTCATGTAGTATACACATACTACAAAAACCCCATATCATTTATGTTTAAGTTATAAGGAATGTTTTCAGGATGGGCCTCTATTTAATAAAAGCACATCACAGAGCAGGCAGTTAGAACAGAGGACTACAGGGACTAGACAAGCTGTGTGTGCATTTGCACATCTGTGTCAGTGATGGATTAAGGTAAAGCTGATTGTAGCATTTATTAGAAAGGATTTCTACAGATTTTGCTCATATTTTTATTGGAAATGCAGAAATTTGGAAATGAGAAGATGTGGAAATGCAGACATGTGGAAATGTGGAAATAATATGTGGAAGTTAGGAAATGATATGTGGTATGTGGAAATGTGGAAGGGGAAATGTGGAAATGCAGATATTTGGAAACGCAAATATGTAGAAATGTGGATGGGAAATAGGGAATTGCAGATATTCGAAAACATGAAACTTGTATGCGCAAATGCAGAAATACATACTGGGAAAATGGAAATGCAGAGATTCAGATACGTGGATATGCGGATGGGAAAATAAGGAAATGCGGATGGGAAATGTGGAAATGCAGAGATTTTAAAACATGGATATGTGGAAATGTTGAAATGCAGAAATATGGATGTGGAAATGTGGAAATGCAGATATTCGAATATGCAGAAATGCAGATGGGAAAATGTGGAAAACTAGATATTTGGAAATGTGGATATGTGGAAACGCAGATGGGGAAATCAGATATGTGGAAATGCGGATGGAGAAATTTGGAAATTTGGAAATTTGAATATCGTCGCTGTCCAATGAAAAACACTTATCTCCATTTTTGTCGATTTTTAGTTTTCTACATAATCTGAACAGACAAACTGTCCTTTACACTTTGCCAAAATTTCTTGATGAACGGACCAATAGAAACTCTTCAAAATGACCTGAAATAAACTCTTTTTACATTGACTTCTATTGAAAGTTTACAAGTTTTTTTCTCTCTCCTGTAAAGTTGCTGTTTTGGAGATAAGTGTTTTTCATTGGACAGCGACGATATGTGGAATATCGGATGGGGAAATGGTGAAATACAGAGATTCCGAAATGTGGATACATGGAAATGTGGAAATGCAGATATTTGGAAATGTGAACATTTAGAAATACAAAGATTTGGAGAAGTATAAATGTGAAAAAGTGGAAATGCAGAGATTCGGAAATTTGGAAATGCAGAACTGTAAATATGAAAATGTAAATATGAGGGCAGGATTACGGTGCTCAGCAGACCAACCTATAAACAAATGGTGTGCTGAGAGCATCAGGAGCTTTCTGAGTGTATCTGTGAACATCAGGAGGAGATAAAGGTCGACCCGGTGGACCGCAGCCAGAACCGGCCTGAGAGGACCGCTATTATTTCAGCTATTCTGAAGGAGAGGGGAAAGCACTCGTGCCAACTCCCATTACTGCTAATTCAATTTAACCTACTTCACTATTAATTCAGACAGAGATTTACTGGTGTTTTTTAATCTGATGGCAGAATGCCAAAAACAGTCTTGCTAAAATACAGCCTGGATTTATTGAATTATACCTATTTAAACACAAAAGGAATCAAGACTCAGAAGAGGAACCAGGCTAAGTAAGAGTATGGGGGTTTGTTCCTCAGGCTTTTATGGTGTTTCTTCTTCTTCTGTGGAGCCGAGGCTCAAGAGGAGAAACTTTAAAAGCAAATAAACACTGCCATTGACCCGGTGTTCACACTGGCAGACAACGAGTTTGTCTCTCGTGGGTGTGTTCGAGGCTGTTTGTGCTGTGGACGTGTATCGGCATACTGGTTTGCACAGTGGCTAATCCAGCAAGCTACCTATTAAGCCAGGGGTCGGCAATTTTTCAAGCCATTACTTGGTGAGCCACAAAAAAAAAATCTGTTTTGGAAAATGAAGTGTAATGGGATGGAGTAGCTCTCCAGCCCAGAGGGTTGTTGAACCCAATTGCAGAACAGTTGATCTCAAAGCAGATAAACCCAAGAAGAAAGGAAGAAAAAAAAACAAACACACAGCTCCTCATGCAGGATCAAACCCGGGTCGTAAGGGGCGTGGTCCAATACACTATCGCTGCCCCGCCAGACGTGGCTGGGAAAAAAACGTCCATATAAGGAGAAACGAAAACGGGCGGAAAATAAAGTCCCACAGAGCGCGACAGAGAATCAGGTGAGGGATGTAAACAAAAGCTCACCAGAGAAGAATTTTATTATTTATTTTTTTCATTATCGTTCACTACACTTCAAAGAACCTCACGGGCCAGATGTTTTATGCTTGTGGGCAACATCAGGCCTGCGGGCCGCATATTACCGACCCCTGTATTAAACCATCAGCTATTTTTTTTTAATCCACACTTTATTTTGCTCCATAGTATCCATGGTAAGATGCGTCATATACAACAGGAAAAGAAGAAAGAGCAGTTTTGAGCCTCGCTTTCCATGTTCAGAACCCACACTAGGAATGTAGTAGGGTAGCAATCAAATGTTCTTCTACAGCACTATAGGTTGTTTTTGCAAAAAGTTGGGAAAATCCTTGTGTCCTTGTGTCCCTTGCCCCTTGTCACCAAATTGAGGCTACAAATGTAACAGGGCGAGAAGTATCAAGCCTTAAAATAACTTCTAGAAGACTATGAGAAACACATTGTTTTTAATTAAATAAAAAAGTAGATTTTTGGTACTTTTTAAGAAGAATAACCTTTTAATTCAATCAATTTTTGGTTGCACTTCAACAATTGGTTCGTAAAAACAACCTTTACCTACCACTGAGAGAAACAAAAGAAGAATCAAAAACAAAAACTAAGAGCATGAGGAAGAATCACTTTTTGCTTTTTCCTGGTTCTTTCCTTCCTTTCTTCCTTTCTTTTTTCCCATAAGAACATGAGGAAGAACCATTCAGAGAAACCAAACTCAAAAGGACAAACTCAATAAGAGGGTTGTAAGAAAATATTAGAATCGTATTTTATTGCGAACTGTATTGATTTTCACGAAAATGACAAAGAACTCGCCGTTGTTGTTTTCAAACACCTGTGAACTTCCCCGAGAAAGACGTAATGAACTCTGTCATTTGCAGCAGTTTTATTCCAGTCGCAGCTTCACAGATCTAATCAATAGTGAAGCTCAAGCCATCTGGAGACGAACACAACGCAGACATAGCGAGACCTGTGTTCAATCAACTCATCACTAATGTGGGAAACTCAGGAGATAATGAAGAAGAACGTGCTGCAAAATCACGCCGATTATCCACCATCTGATCTGACGTTTCACTGATGAGAGAAAGACCTTTACAGAGAAGATCAAACCAGCAGACTGAAAAAACACTGTATGAGGACAGAAGTAATGGGACAACTCTTTATTTATTGTTTATTCTAAAATCAAGGATAAAAGAAGTTTTAAAAGAGTTAATCCTGCTTTTGTTGGAGTTACTGTCTCTACTGTCCAGAGAAGGCAAAGGGTTTCTACTAGGTTTTTTGGGGAGCACAGCTGTGAGGATTTGATTGCATTTAGCCACAAGAGCTTAGATTAGCAAATTAGGGTGTTAATTGATGATCACCATCCCACATCATCCCCAAATAGACACGATAACTGCAATATCGATTATCGTACAATAAATGAACATGACCTCAATCCTTTTTGATAATCGTGATATTGTCTATTTTGTTGGCGATATGGCTCTAAAATAATATCATGGTATTTCAGGGTATTTTTGTGATAACGATATACTTGGCGATATAGGAAAACTAAAATAATTCATTAATTTCAGGAATATAGTATAATATAATAACAGAATAATCATAATGTGGCAAAATAAATAATATAGCATAAAATAATATAATGCAGCAAATAATATTGCAGAATATTTAGTGCATGCATATAAACTGCAAACTAAAACAATTATACAATAAATACACTTAAAGCTTCACAGTAAATAATAGACTAATTTTAAGACAGAACAGCCCTATTATCACGATATGGATTTTTAATATCATGATATTTCTGTGTCACGATATATTGTATACGATATAATATTGCCCACCCCTAATTAGTATGTTTGTTCACATATATAACAGTGAACAGTATTTTGGCCAGTCATGCTTCAATAACTAATTAAATGTGACTCCATATATACAGTGTGAATTAAAGTAGGTGAATAAATAAGTATTTAATTCCCTATTTAATTATAATAAAAAGCATAAAAAAGGTGTATAATTGCTTTTTTATGCTATTCTGTTATCATTAAGTCAGTGGCCTTTAATAATCTTAAAATAAAAAAAGTATAGTGTATCGCAATAATATCTGGGACGATATATCGTCCACATAAAATTCTTATCGTGACAGGCCTATTCCCAAATCCACAACTCATCCCATTAGTAGGGTAGTATTGGATGGCGCTCCATCATTCAAGAGAACACAGTTCCACTGCCAACATGTTCATACTTATCTATTCGCTCCACATAGTCCTATTCTATTCTATTATTAGAAGCTAATGTGCATTTGCACATCTTTGTCAACAATGTGTGAAACATATTTCAGTAAATAAAAGCTGAATTCTGAATTTTCCCAAATATTTAAAGGTAAACTGTTTCCTGTATTTTTTCATAGTTTTTTTTTTTTTTTTTTTTTTTTTTTTTACCTATGGCTGATCATTAAGGACTTTGTTCTTGCTCAGTAGAGAGGCTAATGAGCAGGAAGTTGTTGTGGTCACACGCCTCGAAAGCTTGTGGTCCGGCATCCCTGATGCACATCCCTCGTCGCTAGGCAACGGCATCACGCCGTAAATCTGAGAAAACACCCAGAACGACCCATAAGCACGCAGGACCACGATCAGTGATCCAAACACTTTAGTGAAGATCAGGGAAAATGCCATGCAAAGAAGCTCAATCTATTCTCTTCTCTGCAGGGGTCCCAACACTTTTGTCCATACAGTGTAATGCATCAAGCTGCCTCCTGTAGGTCTTCAGTAGGGTTTGGTGATATAACTCTACAATAATATTACGATATTTCAGGGTATTTTGCAATAACCATAGTATAACAAAGTATTTTTCACATACTTCCATAATACTAGAGGCGCTAGCAGAATGCTGTGTAGAACAGCACCACCAAAGAAGCAGATACAGCTCACTAGCTAACGCTAGTCATTTAGCATGACAAGCTAAATCATTGGAGTGATGGTAGGTCAGCCCTGTGGAGTCAAATGCTTCATCCTGCCTGGAGAAAAATGAGAACAGCACTTTATCTGAGGAGCTCCTGCTGCTGTTCCTCGCTGTATGACAACTGTTTTAATCAGAGTAAAACAAAAAAGGAAACAACAGCAAACAACAATTATTCAGTCAGAAAAGAGACAGATGGAAAAGTTTCTCCCGTCCTGGGTGCGAAATCCTTTACTCAACACAAGTGATAAAACTCCCTAGAACTCTGGATACGAGGTGCAAAAAAACTTTAAGAGCAGTAACTATAGCTCTGGCGTACGTATCGAAAAACATTTTGGTATCAAATTTTGATATCCAGCCCTAATTGGAGTCAATACTAGGATTATGTGGCCAAATGTTTATGGATCAGATGTTTGAACATTGCTGTGAGGAGGATTTGATGGCACTCACAGGTTGTGTGAGGTACAAATCCAGCTTAGTCTTGAAACAGGCTGATCTGCATGTACTCAATCTGCTGCTTTGTACATTCATCAATATTTTATTTTTACATTCCACTATTGATCGGCAGTGACCTCATAGCTGTTTATCCTCATGCGGCAAAACACACACACACACACACACACACACACACACACACACACACACACACACACGACTGTACAACAGCTCATATCTAACATTGAATTTATGCCCAGTTAAGATACACAGCTTTGTTTCCAAGACCTAAAACCTAGTATGGTATACCATATCAACCACCAACAAACAACCTAGCAACTCCAAAGCAACATTACCACATTAACTGTGTCACCAATGTCACCACTTAGCAACTCTACAACATCCAGCTGGTATATCATAGCAACCACCAGACCACTGACCACATGGCAACAGCCTAACACAAGGCTGAAGGAGAAAAAGTTTAAACATTGCTGCAACTCCACACCAATGCCCTCATCATCATCATCATCATCATCATCATCATCATCATCCTACTAACCAATAAGCCGCTCCATAGCAACCAGCTTGTAACACGGTCTGTGCAATCTGGTGCAAGTACTAAGCAATTCAAATTTGCAGTGTGCAGATTGGGCGGTGTGCAAAGGATGGATGGATGGATGGATGGATGGATGGATGGATGGATGGATAGATAGATAGATAGATAGATAGATAGATAGATAGATAGATAGATAGATAGATAGATAGATAGATAGATAGATAGATAGATAGATAGATACTGGAAATCTGCATCTCTATGACTACTCGAGCCATGCAACCATTTAGCATGAAATATTATTATATCATAATATTAAAACAATATATATATATATATATATAATATTAAAACAATATATATATATATATATAATATTAAAACAATATATATATATATATATATATATATATATATATATATATATATATATATATATATATATATATATATATATATATATATATATATATATATATATGTACTTTTACTGAGTGTGTGTGTGTGTGTGTTTGTGTGTGTGTGTGTGTGTAGACTGTTCCGAATCAGGCTGACATGAGATTAGCTGCAGGTGCGTGACCCCCAACCACCCCCCCTGCCCAGGTGTGAGCAGGGAGGGCTTCCCCTGTTTACACTCTCTCTCTCCCTCTCTCACTCACACACACATTTACACACACACACACAAACACACATGTACACACATACACACACACTGCCGTAATTACTGACTAAACCAACTGTAAACTCACCGACTGACAGCAACCGGGGGGGAACATCTGCCCGGCTTCTTAGCCCCCTCGCCCCACCCAACACATACACACACACACACTCACACACACAGTATTGTTTACACTCACTCCACTTTCTCTCCCTTTTTTTTACTCTCTCTCTCTCTCTTTCTCTCTTTAATTACAGCACTGCAGCTGGTTTTCATTTACACTGGTGTCATGTATGTGTGTGTGTGTGTGTGTGTGTGTGTAATATATAGTAATATATAGCCACACTGTGCTGCAGGTCCAGCTCATTTACTTTACTTATCTTTATATCAATTTATCACACAGCCCTAATTCATACAACTGAAATATATACTATAAATACATATTGCAGCTGCATGTGCAGATATAATTCTAATAAAATAATGCATATACACTACCAATACAAAGTTTTACATCAAATGTATTTTTTACTAGTCCATTAGAAGTGCCGTATGACCCTAAAAAGATGTTTTTTTATTTTTATTTATTTATAATTTTATTTATGTCAGTCCTATAATTCTTCTCTTCACTGCTGAAAGCCTTTAAAGGCTTTAAAAGCCTGAATTAATTTTTGATTGATGTAAAGGAACAGACTGAATTATTTATACCGAACAATGACAAATTCACTCATCCAATAAATATTTTTAAATTGTAGTTTTGTAATTGACTTTTTTTTTTATAGCAAGCCAAATACATTTATAGATTCGAAAATGTATTTCATGCAATTGTGAAAAACTGACAACTTTAAAAATGGAAAACCTGTAAAATTCATTATGTTCATTCTGTTCAGTTCAAAATAAAAAAAAAAAACAGCATGTTGAGCTTTAACCCTTGTGTGGTGTTCGGGTCTGTGGGAGCCGTTTTCATTTTTCATCAAATGATACTAAAAAAATATTTTTTCTAACTCAAACTCATTTTTTGTGAAAAGCATACATCAAAACACATTTTCGATAAAAACACACTGTACACCCCCCCAACCATTTATATTACATACAGTATGTTTGGTCAAGGGCTAATAAACATTGCTTCATTTGTAAATTTGAAACTAAACAAATTTTCTACTCATATCTTGAGTTTAATTCATTTTCTTTTACATTTTATTAAAAAACTAATAAAAAAAGAGAAGCACTTTTTGAAAGAAATGTAACATAAGAAAGGTAAAGGGCAAATATTAACCATGTAAGCTGTTTATATTGCTTGCAATTTAGGTGAAGCAAGCATGTGTAAAGCATTTTAATGTAAAATTGCTTAATTTTGCTGAATTAAATTCAAGTAACAAAGTAAACGAGTAACAAAAATATGAACACCACACAAGGGTTAAGGAACATCCTATTTTTTTTTTTTTAAAAAAGGTCAACAACTGTTTTCATCTCATAAAATATCTCTAATCAAAAAT
Organism: Astyanax mexicanus; assembly: GCF_023375975.1. Lineage (NCBI taxonomy): Eukaryota > Metazoa > Chordata > Actinopteri > Characiformes > Acestrorhamphidae > Astyanax > Astyanax mexicanus. The sequence goes on from NC_064425.1 coordinate 41,207,724, forward strand.
ATGATTAAAGGTAAAGCGTGGGCTTCAGGTGCTTTAAAGGCCCACAGCTTTTTCCACTGAGCTGAGTTATAAATCCCCCATAATGGAACTGCTGGAAACCGCTGGAAACTCCCAGTTTTGAGGGTTAAACTGTGATTTATCTGCTTTATTCTCCCTCAGTCAGATCAGTTTTACTCGGGTCGGACTGAGAGCCTGAAGAGGAGAGAACTGAAGGCCAATTTCTATTTCAGTTGAGTGTCAGAATCAAAGCGTTTGTGTGGAAAAGGCTGAAAATAGCTCAAAGCGTTTGTGTGAACACGGCGAGCGCTGCCTCGCGTCCGAGCTGATCCAGCGTCAGCACTCGCTGCTAACTTCTCACAGCCTCTGTTTATGAAACAAATGGTTCTGGAAGAGTTCTTTGGCCCAATTTCTGTACTTTCAGCAGGAAACGGCACACGGCGTATGACTAATACCACCCCAAATCGAGTCTGACTCTCTCATCTGGTTTCCTGTACAAATGAGCTGAGCGCTCGCTGCTGCTCTGCTCACGGTTTCAGTCCCGTTCTATTACTCTCTCGTCTCGCCACTGTCCCGCGCTCACACCCCTCAACTACAGGATTTAACTGTGCGGCTGTTCCTGTGTTCCCCTGTTTTCCTGTTCTGCCTCAGAGGAAAATCCCTGGTATAAGTGGATCAGATACAGCAGCAGTGCTGCTGCAGTTTTTAAACACCTTTTTTGTCCACCAACAGTAATTAACTCTATATAACATTAGAATACTAAACCCAAATAAACATAAAGTCAGTGAATAGTGAGAGTGTCTACCTGTAATTAACTCTATATAACATTAGGATACTAAACCCAAATAAACTCTAATAAAGTGAGTGTTCAGTGAGAGTATCTACCTGTAATTATTAACTCTATATAACATTAGGATACTAAACCCAAATAAACTCTAATAAAGTCAGTGATCAGTGAGAGTGTGTACCTGTAATTAACTCTATATAACATTATAATACTAAATGCAAATAAACTCTAATAAAGTGAGTGTTCAGTGAGAGTGTCTTCCTGTAATTAACTCTATATAACATTAGAATACTAAACCCAAATAAACATAAAATCAGTGAATAAAGAGAGTGTCTACCTGTAATTAAATCTATAAAACAGAGTTTTTAAGGACCTGTCTTTGTGTTTCTCTTTGTCAGCATGGGTGAGAGAGAGAGAGAAAGAGAGAGAGAGAGAGAGAGAGAGAGAGAGAGAGCGAGAGGAATTTCTGGGAGAGTGAAGTGTGCAATTAGACTTTTAAGGTTTGCTATTTTGGGTCAATTCTGAGCTCAAACACAGCTGTTCAAAGACCACAGAACCGACACAGAAACACTCGGACATAAAGAGCGGCCCTGTCCGAGCACTCGCTCAGCCCGACCTCCGACCACATCAGCACACTGAGGAAACTGCATCAGTGTCAAACCATCCACCAGACAACACACACACACACACACAGTCTTACAGCAGAGAACACATTTACACACATTCACACACGGACACAACACTTTAACCACTGCGAATTCAGAGGAGCTCTGCAGGAGGAAGAGCTTTCTCTTATAAAGCTCTCCAACTGTGGAATAATCTCCCCGATTATCTCAATCTTTAAGTCTAGATTAAAAACGTACTTGTTCAGTTTAGCTTTTGGTAATTAATGTTTTTTTTTCCCATTTAGATAAGGCTGCAGATCCAGGGGTTCTTGGACATAGGGAATTGTGGGTAAATTGAGATGCTGGTGCTGATATTCTCCACTGCATACGGTCCCTCACTCAGGTTTGTGGACGGATGGTGGATACCTTCTGTCTCTCTCTCTCTCTCCCTCTCTCTCTCTTTAATTAGGCTGTTTTATTCAGATCATTTGGAGTCATCAGATAGATAATCACACTCTGATAATGTTTTATATTCTCTGTTTTACATAAATCCAGTCAAAAATAATTCCATCTCTCTGCATTTCTGTTTTCTCTTTCTTTCTCTTTTACAGGTATCGAGATGCCCATCTGTTCCTGATGTTGCCCAGCCTGACTTTCCACTGCCTGCAGTTCCATAAATTAGCACATGTTACATTAGCTTTAGCTATAGCTCCACATTATCTCTCTGTGTTGTTGTTTTGTTCTGTTATTTGTTTGTTTGTTTGTTATTTGCTTGTACTGGGCAAGTCTTGGTTCCTCCTAAGGCAGTGGTGTCCAAACTACGGCCCGAGGCCATTTGCAGCTCGTTTCCTTTTTTGGAGCGGCCCGTGAGGTATTTTAGAAATAGAATGAAAGTTGGCCCGCTGTTGAACGCTAGGTGTCAGAAACGGGCCAAAGAGTCTAAAAGCAGAGAGAGTGCACATTTCTAGCACAGAAAAAACAGGCCAAAGAGTCTAAAAGCGGAAAGAGTGCACATTTCTAGCGCAGAAAAACGGGGCAAAGAGTCTAAAAGCGGAGAGAGTGCGCATTTCTAACGCAGAAAAAACAGGCCAAAGAGCCTAAAAGCGGAGAGAGTGCGCATTTCTAGCGCAGAAAATCGGGGCAAAAGAGTCTAAAAGCGGAGAGAGTGCCATTTCTAGCGCAGAAAAAACAGGCCAAAGAGTCTAAAAGCGGAGAGAGTGCGCATTTCTAGCGTAGAAAAACAGCCCAAAGAGTCTAAAAGCGGAGAGAGTGCGCATTTCTAGCGTAGAAAAACGTCCCAAAGAGTCTAAAAGCGGAGAGAGTGCGCATTTCTAGCGTAGAAAAACGGCCCAAAGAGTCTAAAAGCGGAGAGGGTGCGCATTTCTAGCGCAGGAAAAGGCCCAAAGAGTCTAAAAGCGGAGAGGGTGCGCATTTCTAGCGCAGGAAAAGGCCCAAAGAGTCTAAAAGCGGAGAGAGTGCGCATTTCTAGCGCAGGAAAAGGCCCAAAGAGTCTAAAAGCGGAGAGGGTGCGCATTTCTAGCGCAGGAAAAGGCCCAAAGAGTCTAAAAGTTGTCTAGAGTTTAATATTAAGAGACATCATGAAATGAAACATCAATTTGAAAAATCTTAGTTTACACAACACTGTCAAAGATAAAGATAGTTAGTCAAGTAAAATGGTGTGTAAATGAAGTAATCAGGAAAAATGTGTTATTTAAAGTGGTATATTTCATTATTTGTTTTATTACAGAGTCTGTGGCCCGTGACTTCAAATATATTTCTCCTTCTGGCCCCCAACAAAAAAAGTTTGGACACCCCTGGTCTAAGGTTTCTTTTTCTTAATGTAAGGCAGTTTTTTCTTGCCACTGTTGTCACCACAATAATTGGCATCTCTGTTGTGCTGCTCATAAGAGGTGTGGACCTGTTTTTTTTACCTCTGTAAAGCTGCTTTGTGACAACTTCTGTTGTAAAAAGCGCTATAACAATAAACCTAATTGAGTTGACACTTCATAGACGAAACTATTGGATGGAGCTCCATCATTCCTCTGCTCCACAGTTCCTCTGCTCCACAGCTCAATACTGGAGGGATTTATTCCTCTTTAGCCCAGACTGGCATTAGGCATCCTATTCTAGAGTCCTATTCTATTGGGAGTAATTCTTGAATCTTTACAGAGACTAGATAAGCCTTGTGTGTATGTTTGTGCAACTTAACCAAAGTAGCTGAATGCAACGTTCATTAAAGTTCAGGTTTAGGTAGGTGTGTCTAAACTTTTGACTGAGTTGTGAAGATCAGGCCACGCCCCCATGTCACGTCTTTGTGGGCCCATCTGTAGGTGTATTAATGACTCGTTGTTTGTCCAACTCCATTCTTTGGTGTTGAAAGTGGCACCTGTTGGTCTTTTGGTGCTTGGCCCCGCCCCTCCTGTGATCTGTCAGATTGGGTTTCAGAGAGAATCGGACAGGTGGTGTTCAAACAGCGTCTCCAGAATACTCAATACCCCCCATACTGCAGAGCCGCCCACGAGCCGTAATCAGAACCTGCTCTGAAGCTGGTGATTCAGCAGCTTCAGTTTTGGAATGTTAAATCAGCCTGAACTGGGCATAATAATCACAAGATAAAAACACGATATCTTATCCAGTATTGTGCAAATGTTTTAGGCACCTGTGGGATTTTCAGTAAAGAATAAGTGTTGTATCTGTGAAGTAAGTGTTTATTAGCTCGGTAAAACACTAACATTACAATAAATACAAACAGCAATTTACGAAAAGTGTTTTCCTTAAAACATCTCCTAATCTCTCCTCACCTGAGTTTAATAGAGTTATTTCTAGTTCTCATCATATCACCTGGTTTGGTAAATTGATAAATTTGGTAAATCAGGTGAGCTGCTGACGGAACTGAACATATACACACACAGAAATCTGGAACTACACTTTGTTCATCAGTTTGGCTCACAGGATATAACATACTTAGTTAAAAATGAGAATTTCTTGTTACTTTTTACTGTATGTATGTTTATTTGCATCTGTTCAAATCATATGTGGTGCTTTTTTAAGGAAAAAATTCAAATTGCTGAGATAAATGGATTAGTGTAATTTTCTTTGGTGCCCAAAACTTTTGCACAGTACTGTATGTTAAATTTAAATAAAAGAAGAGTTATTTTTTTTATCCAATCAGATCAGGGGGGGCCTCTGAAAGGGGTTTTTTGGTATCTGGAACACAGAGACTAATGTTACAGCGAGGAAAAGTGTGATAGTATAAGACAGAATGTGAGGCAGAGTGAGGTAGAATGAGGTAGAGCAAGGTATAGAGTGAGATAGAGAGAGGTGGAGTGGGCTGGAGTGAGGTAGAACAAGGTATAAACTGAGGTAGAGGGATGCAGAGGCAGGTAGAGTAACGTAGAAGAGGTAAAGTGAGGCGGAGCAAAGCAGAGAAAAATATAGAGGCAGTTAGAGAGAAGTAGAGGGAGGTAGAACGAGGTAAAGTGAGGTATCATCGATATCAGGATATCTAAGAGTGTTTTTCCACATTGTTCAGTCCCACCTTTAAATTTTAAGGTTTTAATGTTATGGCTGATAAATGTTATATGTGTTATATAGGCAGAAATCAAAAGAAATCTCCATGCTTTTGGAGAAACCAACAGACAGGCTGATGGAAACGAGGAAAAATGAAGGGTTGGGATATTTTCACACCATTCCAAGACTCCTGGATCCGCACCACCACTTTCATTACCCGAATTTGGAAGAAAAAAAAAAAACGCCTTTATGTGAAAATGATTGCAATATGTTTCATAGCGAGATTAAACCAAACAATTAAGCTATTCTGGATCGCTTTTCTCTCCGCCATCTGTTTGGATGTTTTCTCAAACCGGGAGCCTAATCAGCCATTCATACGCCGACTGTCTTCGGGCCGAGCTCGCTCAGAAACGCGACGCCTCCGATGAATCGAAATCAGAGATTTGTGCCAGAGTTTTCTCGATGCGCGTGGCAGGGCAGACAAAAACCCGCTCCACCAGCCAAAACACAGCCAACACATGTCCAGATTTTATCATCATTATGTTCAGCTACTTAATGAGCTGATCTCCTGGCACTGCCTCCGCCACACTGCGCCGCGGACGCCGAGGCAGAGACGCAAAGCTAATTATATCCGGGAAATAATCTCAAACTGTAACAAACACACGGCCGAGGACTTATCATATTATACTAAACTATAGCCTGTGTCCAAATATTTGCATTTGCTAGAATGTTTTTGACAGGCAATGGATTTGTCCATTGCCTTCACATGGGAAGGGGTTTCTGGGTTTCTGGCCTTGTGATTCCTATAGTTGTTAATCAATAATTGGGGAATAAAAGATTCAAAATGATTTTTTTACACCCTCATTGTCCAATCATTCTTTATGTCTTAAGAATGATGAATCATGACCAATGGATTTAGGTGCTACAATCACTTCCATGGCTACAGGTGTATAAAACCAAGAACATAGTCATGTAGACTGCTTCTACAAACATTAGTGCAAGTCTAGTCGTGAAATTTCACTACTCACTACTAAATATTCCACAGCCAACTGCCAGTGATATTATAACACGATGGAAGCGATTAAGAAGTAAAGTTTGGCGGTTGCCAGGAGAACTGTAATTATCTGAATGCATTGTGTCCAGTAAAAAGTTTGGTGGAGGGGGGATTATGGTGTTTGTTTTTTGAGGAGCTGGTCTCGGCCCCACAGTTCTAGTAAAAGGAACCCCTAATATTTCAGTATACAAAGTATAATATCATAAACATCATCAGGAAATAGCAATAAAAACCACTGCACTTGGTGCCCCCATGGTTAAAAAGTGTTCCTAAAATGCCTTCTAAAGTGGCAACATAGAGACCAGCAGATGACATGTCTCTCCAAACCATCACTGATTGGTGGAAACTTCACACTAGACCTCAAGCAGTTTGGACTGTGTGTCTCTCCACTCTTCCTCCAGACTCTGCTCCCTTGATTTACAAATAAAATGTAAAATTTACTGATGATCAGTGATGGTTTGGAGAGACATGTCTGTCATCTGCTGGTGTTGATCCACTGTGTTTTATTATCAAGTCTAAAGTCAGTGCAGTTTTTTTTTCCCACAAAATCTTACAGCACGTCATGCTTCCCTCTGCTGCTGACAACTTTAATGGAGATGCAGATTTCATTTTCCAGCAGGACTTGGCACACTGCCCACACTGCCAAAAAAGTATCAATTAGTCTTATATAATATTCGTATTTCTGAGACACTGTTTTTGAGTTTTCATCAACAATAAAAGAAATAAATGCTTAAAATAGATTCCTCTGTGTGTAATACATCTATATAATATATGAGTTTTACTTTTCAAACTGAATTATTGGAATAAAGTAACTTTTCAAAGATAATTTAATGTTTTGAGATGTACTAGTATATTTTTGTTATCTATAAACATGAACTGAACAGAAAACAGCTGAATTGTTGCCCATATTTTAGATAACAGTAAGTTTTTACAGTGGCAGAAACCACATAACGAGATCTATGAGCGATTACTGAGAGAGAACACCTGCACACAGTCTGTAAAGAGTGTGTGGTAATTTAGGCTGAAGTTGGCACCAGTTTGTGGCACAGAAACACAGTTCACTGTTTTTTTTTTTATATAATCCCCCACTAACACAATCGCATTTTATTACCCATTGTACATTTTATTATTCTCTATTCCAGTCATTCATGTACGGACTGTTTTATATAGAGGCACTCTGGGTAAGAAATGCTCACTAATAAAGATCGTGACTCATGAAATAAACACACAGATGAATCATGGGATTTTTTTTCCACTGATTGGTCCACTCTGAGGTTTTATGTATTCCTCAGTGGCCGTTTCAGAAAATCCCAGGTGTTCACACAGGTGCACTGAAATGCACTAATTACAGACAACTACCGCTAATAACCGCGGCTAATAACTGCAATCACCGCGCTAATGGCACGAACAGGGCTTACTGCTTACTCCAGGCAACACCAAAACACAGCTCCAGCCCCCAGCACTGCTGAACCAACACATGCTTTAAACTGAAAAGAACAGATTTATATATATAAAAATATATACAGAAAGCATGAGTTATACACAACAGTATAAAAGAAAATAATTTAGAGCAATAAAAAAGAAAAGAAATATAAAGAGAAGATGGAACGGAATAGAGCATAGTAAAGCCTGTAGCGTATGAATGAATTAGAATAAAGCAGAATATAATACAGTAAATAATAGAATAGAATGTGACTAAATATAACATTAAATATGACATTAGAAAGAACACAAAATATAGCAATCTATAGGTGAGCCTATAGGTGAACCGTGCACCAGGCAGCTTCATTTAAGGTGAGTCAGTGTGTCTTTGCTATCGTAACAACGGGAAACGTATGTGCATAAGGCATACATTAAGTTAACCAATCAGCATGGCACTTGCCATGCTCTTCAAGAGCCAGGTGCGCTCTGACTTTGGCAGATTGCTATTATAACAATGTAGCGCTTCAGCAGATTTCTTCAGCAGAGAAAACTGACCTGCATCTTCCTGCTGTAAAGGTGCGCAAGCAGGTAATTAACAAAAACAGCAAAGTTATTTTATTCTGTATTCTTTTTGTTGTTGATGTAATAGTTGGGTTTGTGCACTGCTGCATGTCTTTGTGCGTGTGTAAGGAGGAGGGTCTACACACATTGAGCACGCAGCACACCTGCATTGTTAAAACAGCAACGAATGTCTGATTGTTTACTGTTGTCAGGGTTCAATTCAGTCAGTGGCGCAACTGTGTTGCTGAACCTAGACCTGCAGACCATCTGCAGCATCAACCCCACATCATTTACTTACTTAAATCCAGGTGGAGATTTTTATTTTTGGTCAGGCAGCGTACATGAAATCATAAAACAGTGATCAAGATCTGGCCAATACACAGTTCTAGTGATAACCAATCTCATCCAGCCACACAGCATGAGTTCATCAAACCGCTGCTGTACGGTGACATGCGTGTGTGTATTGAGTATTGTGTTTGGTTGTGTGTGGCTCTGTTGTGTGACCTGTAGGGTGGTAATGAACTTTCCCTCTCTCTCACACACACACACACACACACAAATACACACACACACACACACTCACACTCACTAGCGATTCGTAATTAAAAACTCTATTCAGATTCCAGCAGGGCTGTCAATCAGAAGTAAATCCTTTTGGACAGTGGTCAGTGAAGCGTGCGGTCAGTGAAGCGTGCGGTCAGTGAAGCGTGCGGTCAGCGAGCACCACTTCTAAACACTAATAGCTTTTGTTACCATCAGCGTCCAAAATCCTGCAGCAATTACACCGACAGTCCGAATACAAGTGTTCAGATCTGATTCACATCCATAACTCACCATCAGACACTAGTGCTGTGTATTGGGGTTACGATTCAATATATCACAATATATTGCAATATTGTAGGCATTTGTAATTTTAATTTTAGAAATAAAAACTAAAACATTTAAGAAAAGTTGAAAATTTTACTTTTTATCCAATCAGAACAGTGGAATCCAAAGACAATCTGGTGGGTGGCATATAAACAATACACTAAATGAACCACTTCTGACACCAATCTTTACAGCTAAACAAAACATAAAAAATCAATAAAGTGTTTTTGAAAACTACAAAATAATTTAGCCAAAAGTTTGTGGACAAACTTACTTCCAGACAAAAGTATTAGCATATACTCTAGCAACACCTTAGCGACCACCAAACAAGTCCATAGTAATATCATAGCAACACCTTAGCAACTGCTTATCAATACCTTGGCAACCAAATGGAACAACTCAGCCACACCGTATCAACGTCTTAACAACTGCTTAGCAACATCTTAGCAACCACCTAGCAACTTTTCGGCACAGACAACCTAAAGTATAGTAACAACTCATAAACCACTAAGCATCACTTTAGCAGTCAACACCTATATGACAGCAACACCCCAGCAACCACCTAACACCTTTGCAACTAACAGCGATACCCTTGCAATACCTATATTAGTTACTGCAGGACAGTACACTCTAGATTTTATCTGGTTTGGAAGCAACAATACAGTAGTAGGCCACCATCAAAAAAACAGCTTTTTACAAGATTTTAGCCCCGCCCACTCACACTGAAATTAAATTGAATATTTTAGCCTGGACTGCTTATATATAAGAGCTGCCAGAGTAAATCTCAGTAGATTTCTTTAAAGAACTCTTTTATGTGGGAGTGATTTAAATATTTTACATTTTTCTTTTCTTTAATTGAAATACATGAAATGATATGTTTGCACTGTGTTTTATATAAAAGCTGTGTGTTTGGTTGAAGTCTGCTTACTATTCTTTAAAAAATATATTAATAGTAAAAGAAACAATAGCTTGCACATCACTATTAATGGTTATGTCTGTTTGCAAATAAAAACTGAAGCTGTTATGTAAAAAATCAAAATCAAAATGTAATCGAGAAAACTGAAATTGAATGTTGAAAAATTTGAAAAATATATATATATATTTACAACATCACCCAGCCCTGTTTTATATCTTTGTATTTATTGTGAGTGAGACGAGGCAGGTGTGCAGACCTGGCTGCTCTGTTTAGGCAGTGCATTTGTAAGTGTGTTTAGAGCTGATAGGTCTGATACGGCTCAGGTTACTGATAACACTATACAAATCCATGCAAATGAGCTGCTGATGCATTAATGCACTCACTGTTCTAACAGCGCATTTCCAACATGCAAAACCAGCAACTATATAAACCAGCAGATCAGTTTTAGATTGATACACATATCAGTCTTACTGTCAAACTGATTATAGCCTCACTGTCTGTCTGTCTGTCTGCCTGTCCGTCTGCCTCTCTGTCTGTCTGTCTGTCTGTGAGGACTGGACAGGATATGACAGTGTTTTTCTGAGTAAATAATAAGTAATAAAAGTCACCTGTGTGAAATCCCCCCTGATGCACTAAAAGCATGCTAATGTGCAGCAGAGTGCATTTTAATGATAATATCTGCACTGGCCTCTTTACCCATATCTGATATATGGCAATAAAAGCACTGCAAATAAGTGACATAAAGTATATTAGAATAAATGGGATTCTTTTATTTACAATATATATTTGCTGCAAGTGATAAATCATTTTTTAAATTGCCCATTTTAAATGATGGTTATAATTTATGTATTTCGCTGCATATTAACAGAAGCAAACATACATTTATAGGTAAAATAAATATATAAATATACAACACTTTTCTTATGTTAACTGTGTATAAAAGCACACTGTACAAAAGTACACACTGCCGGTCAAAAGTTTTAGAACCTCCATTTTTTTTTATGGTAAAAAAAGAATTGCAGTTGGTAGCAATGGAAATAAATATCATAATAACTATAAAAAGACACAGAAACACAGAGAACTCTGTAACTATTAAAAGTAGAAGTCTTTTCTTTAAAGAAATTACAGATGAAGCCAGAGAGCGGTGAGTACTGTTTACTACACCTTCAAAAAACTGCTACAGGAAGAGTCACGTCTGGCTGACCCACATGGAAACAGCTTTAGCCTTTAGCACTTTAGCTTAGCACGATTAAGGACTAAGTCTCAGTTTCAGCAGAGTATAGAAGAATTAGAGGCCTGAGAGGTGAAGAACTGCAGTAATAATAAGGTATATATATAAATATAACATTCATTAACTGCAATAATTACTGGAACAAAGCATTCTACAAATAAAAATGGTCCTTGTGACAGCTCCACCAGTAGTTGATTTGGTCAGAAACCACATAAATAAGTATTTTATAGATTACTGAACACATCCACACAGTCTGAACAGGGTGTGTAATGATTCAGGCCTTCAGATAGCAGATTTTACTTATTCCATTCACTACACTACACTACACTACACTACACTGGCCACACTGGTGGTCTCTTAGGTCTGGTTTAGAACTAAAACACAAATTTCAGATTTTAAACCTGTTCTAATCAGCTGCTATTTGGTGTTAAAAGGGGAACTGTGTGAATGTTTAACTGAAGCAGCATCATTTACACTGAAACTCATATAAAACACACACTTCCTGCTGTTTGCTAATAAGCTGTTAACTTCCTGTTCGATTCGGCTCCGCACACACAGCTCGAGCTGGACTCTGCACGGACAAAGATCACAGGCTGAACAAACATCACACATTTATGACAATCCACCCATGTGTGCTGCCTGTGCGCTGTTGACTTTAGCTGTTGACACAGGAAAAACTCACAGATATCCTTCAGCAGAAGGACAAGCTCCGGTCAGCAGCGTCCAGACTCTCAGCTCACTGTGATATACTGATATTTTCTTACACATCTAGTACCAGAGTGAGTTGTGAATAGAAAAAAACGATACTGGGGTTATGATACAGAAAGCAAGATGATATATTGTGATTTGTGTGTTTAAATAACATTTTTGATTTAAACACAATAGCAGATTTATAAAATCTGAATGAAGAAAAGTATACTTTTTATCCAATCAGATCAGAGTCCAACACTGCTATCTAGTGGGCCCAAAAATACACCTTGTACAGCTCAAAATGCACAAAAAACATAAACTAATTTTCATAATTAATCATAGGTGTGTTTTGGGCAAGTTACTTGCTATTCCCTTTAAAAGCCCACTGTGCTCCTGCGTTGCCAAGATAGCAATGAACATCTGACAACTGACTGTTGTCAGGGTTCAAAACAGTCAGTGGAGCACCTGTGTTTTTTTCGCCATCAAGATAACAATACGCCAGAAATGTATCTGAACTGACCACCTCGCACATCGGCGTGAAAATAGACTGTTGTTGACGGGGTGTAAGGTAGCAATTAGTAATGCAACGTGCCTTGCGCAGAGTGTAAGATGGGCCCTAAATGATCCACAAATTTCACATCCAAACGAATAATTAAAAATCAATACTGTGTATTTAAAAATCTATACAATATTGTAATACTAATTATCATGATACTTCCATATATTGATATTTTATTACACCCCAAAAATTATTCATAGATTTTGGTATCTCATTCCACCTCACTTTACAGCATTTTACCACACTGTACCTCAAGCTGCCTCACTCTATTTTGCTTCATATCCTTCTACCTCACTATACCTTGCTTTACCTTACTGTTACTTTATTCTAACTTGCTTAATTTTACTCTACCTCACTCATACTTGAGTCCTAACATCACTTTACTTCACTCTACCTTGCTCTATTTTGATCTTCATAATTTTACCTCACTCTACCTCACAATACCGCACCCTACATTATTCTACCTTACTTTTAACTCACTTTGTTTCACTCTACCTCACTCTAAATCATTTTACTTCACTTCTCTACACACTTTTAATTTTCTCCCTACTACTTTGTTCTGCCTCACTCAAGCTCACTCTGGCTCACTTTACCTTGCTATACCTCACTCTGTTTCGCTCTTCCTCACTCTACTTTGCTCTGCCTTGCTCTGTGGACACCCTTTCATCCAATGGTTCTTCAAAATCAATTCTTACTCTTCTTGGGAGGGTTTCAGACCAGACCAGGCGCAACACCACAGCAACTCACGTGGGATCTCCATTTACCAGAGCAGCCATCCAGCAACATCACAGCAAACATTTACTCCCTTGTCTAGCGTCCACCTGGAATATCATACCAACCCTTGATTTTGAATGGTATCTCTATCTTATGTTCCAACATTACTGTTTTACACCATTAGCAACTTTATGTGAGTGGAGCGTTTGGGGAGAGAGGGTGATTGATGGGTTTATTGATCGGGGTTCATGTTTAAGAGTGAAACTCTGATAGAGCTTTCGTTCTCAATCAATCCTCCAAACACTGTCATCACACACTGCATCTGAAGAGCACTGACCTGATAAATGAAAAAAAAAAAACTGGAGTGATTCTTTCTCTCTGTCTCTCTCTCTCTTCTTCTCTCGCTCTAATTTCTTCTCTGGTCTTCATGTTAGCGGAGTCAAATCAGCTCAAACTTTCACTTCACATTACTGCAGAGCTGCTGTACAGCCAGGCACTGGCATGCTGGAGGGGAAGGGCTGCACCATATACACAAAACAGCAGCATTAAGACCATACTGCTGCTATATATATATATATATATATATATATATATATATATATATATATATATATATATAAACATACATATACAGTTGTGGTCAAAAGTTTACATACACTTGTAAAAAAACATAATGTTATGGCTGTCTTGAGTTTTCAATAAGTTCTACAACTCTTATTTTTCTGTGATAGAGTGATCGGAACACATACATGTTTGTCACAAAAAACAGTCATAAAATTTGGTTCTTTCATAAATTTATTATGGGTCTGCTGAAAATGTCACCAAATCTGCTGGGTCAAAAATATACATACAGCAACATTAGTATTTGGTTACATGTCCCTTGGCCATTTTCACGGCAACTAGGCGCTTTTGGTAGCCATCCACAAGCTCCTGGCAAGCTTCAGGTCGAATGTTTGACCACTCTTCTTGACAGAATTGGTGCAGTTCAGCTAAATGTGATGGTTTTCTTGCATGAACCCGTTTCTTTAGCACTGTCCACATGTTCTCAATGGGGTTTAAGTCAGGACTTTGGGAAGGCCATTCTAAAACCTTAATTCTAGCCTGGTTTAGCCATTCCTTTACCACTTTTGATGTGTGTTTTTGGGTCATTGTCTTGTTGGAACACCCAACTGCGCCCAAGACCCAACCTTCGGGCTGATGGTTTTAAGTTTTCCTGCAGAATTTGGAGGTAATCCTCCTTCTTCATTATCCCATTTACTTTCTGCAAAGAACCAGTTCCACTGGCAGCAAAACATCCCCAGAGCATAATACTACCACCACCATGCTTGACAGTAGGCATGGTGTTCCTGGGATTAAAGGCCTCACCTTTTCTCCTCCAAACATATTGCTGGGTGTTGTGGCCAAACAGCTCAATTTTTGTTTCGTCTGACCAGAGAACTTTCCTCCAGAAGGTTTTATCTTTGTCCATGTGATCAGCAGCAAACTTCAGCCGAGTCTTAAGGTGCCTTTTCTGGAGCAAGGGCTTCTTTCTTGCACGGCAGCCTCTCAGTCCATGGCGATGTAAAACACGCTTGACTGTGGAGACTGACACCTGTGTTCCATCAGCTTCCAAATCCTTGCAGACCTGCTTCTTGGTGATTCTTGGTTGACTCTTGACCATCCTGACCAATCTCCTCTCGGCAGCATGTGATAGCTTGCGTTTTCTTCCTGATCGTGGCAGTGACACAACTGTTCCATGCACTTTATACTTGCGTATAATTGTCTGCACAGTTGCTCTTGGGACCTGTAGCTGCTTTGAAATGGCTCCAAGTGACTTCCCTGACTTGTTCAAGTCAATAATTCGCTTTTTCAGATCCACACTGAGTTCCTTTGACTTTCCCATTGTAGCTTTTGTAGCTGAGTCTAATCACTGGGTCAAATGAGCCCTATTTAAATGGGCTCATGAGAAGTCAACAGCTGTAGTCAATCAGAATCACTTACAAGAAGTGAAGAGGCCATGACATGAAGCTAATTTGATTGACACAACTCGCTACATCACCAAAATTGACAAATTTTGTTGCTGTATGTATATTTTTGACCCAGCAGATTTGGTGACATTTTCAGCAGACCCATAATAAATTTATGAAAGAACCAAATTTTATGACTGTTTTTTGTGACAAACATGTATGTGTTCCGATCACTCTATCACAGAAAAATAAGAGTTGTAGAACTTATTGAAAACTCAAGACAGCCATAACATTATGTTTTTTTACAAGTGTATGTAAACTTTTGACCACAACTGTATGTATGACAAAGCATCAGTCCGAAAGTGGAAACCACTTAAGTTGTGCAACCATTCCATGTTTCCTTTCTAGTATATAGTTTTGATTGTATTAGCAGCAGGTTTGGCAAATAAGTGCTTAATAAAAAATGGTAAATTAGGTGAGAAATGTTGAAATGTTGAAATTGAGCACATCTAGTGGGGCGGTGGCTAGCTTCAATATATATATATATAGAGTATAGTATTATGTCAGGGTTGACATTCGCGACCCTCAGACATCGACTTAATTGAAAATGCCTAGGGGCTAAAGCACACACACACGCACACACACACACACACACACACTTATACACACTTCAGTGAGTCATTGGTGAAACACATAACTGTCATATCCGATTTCGCATCTGCTTTTAATGCAATCAGCTTAAGAGTAAAATCACACTAGCATCAAATCTCATACAGAGAGAAGAAGAGTCAGAGTAAGAAAGTCAGTGAAAGAGAGTCAGAGCCTTGGAGTCAGAGTAACATGGACATTTAAGGCAGGATAGTTGCTTTTTAAAGTAGGCTATGGTCATTGGAAGGCTCGATATAGGTTGTATAAGGCCTGATATGAGGCCTATAAGGATGGATATGGACCAAGGCTACATTTATTCATCTTAGTCCTGACCTTCTCACTGCAAACCTAATGATTGACGATCAGAAACTCAAATTTGTACTGACTTTTGAAATATCAACAGATGGTGGTCCTTCCAACTAGACCATGTTCATCAAACTTCACATAGTTATCTAATCGACTGACTTCATCTTTAATAATCTCTCTCTCTTCTCATCAACACTGTACTGTACAGAACCTGAAGAACACAAGCATGATATCAGCCTTCATCAGGACTCAGAGGCCGGCCACACACCCACCTCCCCCCGACCGGCGCTCAGCGCTAACAGCCTGCCTGTATTATCTCACTTCAGGCCTCCGAACTCCATTAATGTTGAGAGCCCAGCGCCAGCTGAAAGTCATTAGGCGTGAAATAAATCATTGACTTTGATACAGCAGCGCAGCTCCGCCGGCCATTAATGGTCAAGGGCCGAATCTCATGTGAGCTTTTATAACTTTCAAAGCATGAAACCCAAAACAGACCATCACTCCATCTCTCGTTCTGTCTCCCTTTCTCTCTCCATCAAATTCTCTCGTTCTTTCTCTCTCTCTCTCTCAATCACATACTCTCTTATTCTTATTCTAATTAATTTTTATTCCTCTTTTCAAATAACTAGCTTAAATTAGGCTGAATGGGTGGGGCTAAACTGCTGTAGGCTAAATGTGCTGACGTATGTAAATTTGTTGATATCATTTACATTGTAGATTTTTAGCTAACTCTGTGTTAGCACTTATATTTAGAGTTAGCCTGCATTGGCCTGAGTTAAACATGTTAGCTAGAGTTAGCCTGCATTGGCCTGAGTTAAACACTTTAGTCTGGTTAGTCTGTATAAATCTGTAAACCTGTAAAAAAAAACTGTTAGATTGGTTAGCCTGAGTGAATCTATTGGCTAAGGTTAGCCTGAATTAAACCTGTTACATAGAGGTAGCCCAGCATGGTTTAAATTAAACCTGTTAGCCTGAATTAGCCTGACTGAACCTGTTAGCTTGGGTTAGCCTGGGTTATTCCAGGAGCAAAACAATGGATTATAAAGGTGATTATGCTATATAATAATTTTGATAGCCCCGCCTGTATCACTCCACTCTCCAGGGGTTGCTAAGCAACAACAGAGGCTGCTTTACTGTTCGCTGCAGGAACCAGTGCTTTTGGCACTGCTCACATTAAACCCATATTTAAGTGAAATTATTATTATTTTTTTTTTAGCTGAACATTCTCCATCTTTATTTTACAAAGACAGAGCTACAGTTTCTGTTAGCCTAAATGAACAGTTAAGGCAGATTTATTGTGTGTAATCCCTGTGTTAGCCTGGCTTATTTCAAATTAACCCTGTTAGATAGAGATGTAGAGTAAACATGTTAGCTAATGTTAGCATGGCTTAGTTTAAATTAAATCTGCTAGCTAGTGTTAGCCTGGCTTAGTTAAAATTAAACCTGTTAACTAGTGTTAGCCTGGCTTAGTCTAAATTAAACCTGTTAGTTAGAGTTAGCCTGGCTTAGTTAATTTCAAGCTGTTACAATTTGGTTTAATTTAACTAAATTAAACCAAAATGCATAAGTATAGCGTGAATCTCTTTCAGCTAGTGTTAGTTAGGATTATTTTGAATAAAACCTTTTAGCCTAAAGAAACCGATTAAATATAATTATCCTGACTTGCCCTGAACTAAATTGGTTAACTAGGGTAAGCCTACATTAGCCTGGTTTAGTATGAATTGTGTCTGTTAGCTACAGTCTGAAGTCTAAACAAAACCTTTTAGCTAAAGGCAGCCTGTTACTATATCAATTAGAGATAACCTGTGTTGCCTGAATGGAATCTGTTAGCTAGGGTATAGAGATAGCTAGATAGCTAGAGATAACCTGTGTTAGCCTGAATTATATATATTAGCTAGCATTAGCATGTGTTAGCCTAAAGTGAATCTGTTAGCTAGGGTAGCATGTGTTAGCCTGAATTATATATATTAGCTAGCATTAGCATGTGTTAGCCTGAATTGAATCTGTTAGCTAGGGTAGCATGTGTTAGCCTGCATTATATATATATTAGCTAGCATTAGCATGTGTTAGCCTAAAGTGAATCTGTTAGCTAGGGTAGCATGTGTTAGCATGAATTATATATATATATATATATATATATATATATATATATATATATATATATATATATATATATTAGCTAGCATTAGCATGTGTTAGCCTAAAGTGAATCTGTTAGCTAGGGTAGCCTGTGTTAGCATGAAGTGAATCTGTTAGCTAGCCTGTGTTAACCTGATTTAAATATATTAGCTAGTGTCACCTGAAGGGAATCTGTTAACTAGGGTTAGCTTGGGTTAGCCTGAATTAAATGTTTAAGCTAGTGCTAGCCTGGGTAGCTTTCATTTAAACATATTAATTAGAGTTAGCCCGGATTTTACCTGTTAGCCTGAAAGCATTAGCCTCTGTAAGCCTTTAGTGAATACATTACCTAGTGTTGACCTGGCTTAGCCTGAATGAAAGCTGTTAACTAACCCTAGCCTGAATGCTTCCTTTGGCCTGTAGTTAGTCCATATTAGCCTAAATTGACTGGGTTCACCAGAGTTAGCCTGAGTTATATCTGTTAGCTTGAGTTAGCCTGAATGAAATATATTGGTTAATGTTAGCCTGGTGGAAAACTATTAGCCAGAATCAGAGAAGGGTACAGAATCAGTAGAGACAGTACAGACAGAACTATCGGCCCTGGGGGGAAGAACTCAGAACAGAGGGGGGGTCCGATGTGTGTTAGCGGTTCTGGGCCGTCTCCACTTATAGCTACATACCATCAATTTCTGTGTGTTTATTCTGGAGATACCACACAGCACTGCTACACTCATACTCTCATCTACACTCCTGCCCCTCTCTCTCTCTCTCTCTCTACCCCCACTCTATAGATTATAGCCTGTATAGATTATATCTGACCCACCCCCCCCCCACCCCCCTCCTCCTCGTCTCCGTCTGGCTCTGTTATAAACAGCTCTATAAACTCAGTTCAGACCCAAAGCTTTTAGCCCCACACCACTGTTTATATCCCACACTCTCACACAGGATAAATTACACAACCCAGGATTATCATAAAACACACTTTTAATAACATCATATCACCACACACCACTTTCCCCTATTCACACTACATATTGATATAGGACTGCAAAATATATAGTTCTATATGCTCCATCATATTACTACGATAAATTGAATTTAAGTGACTTCTTCTACATGATTAAAGAGTGTGTACAATGGTATTGAGATTTATATTCATCAGAATTTACTGTAAATCTCAACTTAACATTTGTATGCCTTCAAAATCACACCATGATATCATGAGATATGTTGAAGTATTTAATCCTTACAATATCATAAAAGTGAATAATAAAAAAGAGTAATATGATATAATAATTGGTAATATGTTTTAAAATTATGTTTTATATATATATATATATATATATATATATATATATATATATATATATATATACACATATATATATATATATATATATATATATATATATATATATATATATAAACATATATAGAAATATATATATATATATATATATATATATATATATATATATATATATATATATATATATATATATATATATATATATATTTTCTATATATGTTTATAGCCTCAAGCACACAAAAGCCTAAGAGTAAAATTTTAAAGTTAATTCTTAAATAACGTAATGTCTTCAATTTAAGCATGTCATAAAACACAATGATATATTGAAAAAATATTTTAATACAATTAATGTAGTACTTCATGATATTATATAAAACATTAGAATGTTAAAACCCTTTCAATCACACTATACATAAAACAATTTGTATATAAAACATTGTAATAAACTAGCTTTCCACCACTACATCCTGTAAATATATAAAAATATTTCTTTATATGTAAAATAAATCTTAAATATATTATTTTTATAATTTTCTTGTTTTTTAAATGTATTTATAAACACAATTTACTTTCATTTCTTTTGTATGGAATGTATTTATTTTAATTTTCTTTTTTAATTAATTATTTTATTTTTTTATCTTATTTAAGAGTTTGTATTGGCTGTATGCACAGAGAATGTGACAAGCCAGTGGGATTTGGAGAAATCTGGAGGGATTTTTCTAATTCAATTTCAATTATTTTATGATTGTTGTGTTATAACTGAATAGCAATTTTTAGAAAATCAAAAAATATGATTATATATTATACATGTGAGTACAAGCTCTGTAATTATCTGCACACATATAACCTAGTGACTTTCAAAGATGTATGGAGAAGACCTTTAAGAGTATGTGTATATGTGTATGACAATGTGACTTTTCTTAGACATTCACTTTAGAATATCATAAATATAGTTACATTTTGAAAACATGTTTTAAAAGAATGTGTATGAAACTCAAAATAAAATATGTAGATTTTATTTAGTTAGTTTGTTTAAACTGTATGTAAATGGAACTGGATGGGACGACTGGTTGGATTGGGAAAGATTTGTTTTTGTCTGTTTTTTCTTATCTCTTTTATTAATCTTGTTTATTTAGATTTTCTAAACTAAAATAGTTATTGTGTGATTAATGTGTCAAGAAAGCTTAATTAATAGAATAAAATACAAATCTGATCACAAAAAGTAAGTATAGGCTCTGTGATTATCTACAAGCATGCAATCTACTGGGTTTAAGATTTATGCAGAAAGTATGCGTGCGTGTGTGTGTGTGTGTGTGTGTGTGTATGACAATGTGACTTCCCTTAGACATGGATATGAGCCCCTGTGGCAGTGAATCAAGAGGCAGTGAAAAGAAGAATAATGCAAAACCCCCAACCCCCACTGCATCACCCCACCGTAACCCTACCCCCTCCTTATTCACACACACACACACACACACACACACACACACCCCATCATTATGGGGGAACTGAAGAGGGGGGGAGACAATGCCACATAGCTCCGTTGTTCCCCGAGGGCTTTCCAGAATCTGACCTCCACCAAAGTTGGCATGGGCTCATGAATACAGCGCTAAAACCCCACAACCACAACACACCACCCCACACCGCCCCGGACCCCCAAAACAAGCCCAAACCCACCCAACAGAACTTACTTCCTACCCGCCTGCTTTTTAAATAAACAACCAAATAACTAAATAACTCAGTTACTCACACAGCCGGGCTGTATGAGCAGGTGCTGCCAGAGAGAAAACCTTTAGCTTCATTAGCATTAGCATTAGCAATGTTCCTCCTCAATGGCTTTATAATGAAATACTAGCACTCACTCATTCAGAGATACAGGTAAAGATACATAAACTAGAGCTGCACCAATTTGCTGAAAATTATTCATCAAACAAAATGATTTGGTCAAAAATAAAACAAAAACACTCTTTTAGCTTCATTAGCATCTTTCCTCCTTAACAGTTTCATGATTCACTCATACACAGAGGAATATACACACTTGGGATTTACAGAATATTCAGCCACCATTCTTCTGAAATTATTCTGTCAAAAATGGCAAACAAAACACACTTTCAGCATTATTAGCATTAGCAATTTTCCTTCTCAATGGCTTTATTATGAAGTTCCAGCACTCACTCACTCACTCCCAATAAAGGTACATACACACCGGTGACCTACCAATTATTCAGCCATCAAAATAATTCAGCAACCAAATTTATATAGCTAACAAAATGATTCTGCCAAAAAGGGCAAAAAACACACTTTTAGATTTATTAGCATTAGTGCTTTTCCTTTTAATAGTTTTTTTTTGATAAACTATCACTCACTAGCAATCACTCACTGCTGATAAAGATACATTCACACTAGGAATGCACTCATTTTTCAGCAATAAAAATATTTAGCAACACAAATTATTGATATACTAACAGATAATGATAAATAATGATAAACTAACAGCACTACCTCACTCTCTCACTGAGTTTCTAAAATAGGGTTACATACACACAAGGAATGCACCAAACTTTTTTCTTTGTCAAAAATGACAAAAACACACTTTTAGCTTCAATAGCATTAGGGCTCTTCCTTCTCAATAGCTTTATGATAAACTAGCAGCAGAGTTATCAGCACTCACTATTTCACAAATAGAGCTATGGATCACATATACACAAGAGTGATGCACCAATTATGCTGCAACCAAAATGATTCTGCCAAAAGTAGCATAAAACACACTTTCAGCTTCATTGTCATTAGTGTGTTTCCTCTACAATGTCTCAATGATAAACTAACAGCAGTCACTAACTCTCTCACTGAGTTGCTAATAAAGAGATTCATACACACTAGGGATACATCAATTACGCAAAAAAAACAAACTATTTTATTCAAAAATGACTAAAAAAATAACTTTTAGCTTTATTACCATTAAGGCTCAACAGCTTTATGAGCAAATGAACTATCAGCACTCCCTACTTCACAGATAGAGCTATAGATCACATATACACACTATGGACCCACCAATTATTCAACAATCAAAATTATTCAGCAACTAAAAATATTCAAGCAAAAATGGTATAAAACACACTTTCAGCTTCATTAGCATTAATGTGTTTCCTCCACAACGTCTTAAATAATAAACTAACAGCACTCTCTCTCTCTCTCTCCTTAGTTGCTAATAGAGAGGTGCATACACACTAGGGATGCACCAATTATCCAGAAAAATAAAGTATTTGTTCAAAAATGCCAAAAAGACACTTTTTCTCTAAAAAGCAAAAAAGCCTGAACAATTTATAAAGAACAGTAACATTTTGATGATGCAATGAAATCGCAACTAGTGTAGAGTAAGTAGTAATATTTAAAAAAAAAAGTGGAAAAAGAAAATAAAAATCTGCAAAAAAATCATGTCTGGTTTTCAGCATTCAGACATTTTTTTTTCTCACAAAAAAGGGTATATATATTTTTTTCGCACCCCAACACACCAGGTGTCCTGCTGCATTTGCAATTAAACTGGATTAAACAATACATAAAAACTATAAATACTATATACACTATAGTACAGCAGCAGAATAGAACAAAGACACATAATAAAAATAAAGAGCAGAATTAAATGTTACTAAATATAAAAATACACTTTCCAGACACTGCCCTAACTGGGCCACGTGGTGAGTGTAGAAAACTCCAGCCCAAACTTTAATAAGCGTGGCATTAGTGGGCAGGGCAGAGTGTACACTGGGTACACTGACTGCACACTATCTATAGAAGCAGTCCTGCACTGTATACATTTATATTCAGATTATATACTTTATCTTTACTGTCTAAACATTAGTATTATATACTGCATAAGACAGTAATGTACTGAAATATGTTTCATTTAATTATTTGTAAATTGCTTTAAATCCCACATATTCATATAGATCATATAGAACAGAAATATATAAAAACATACATTGCAATATAAGTCATTTTATAAGTCAACAACAGGATATCACAATAAAAAAACAATATATATATATATATGTTTTTTATAACTTTTTTAAGTTTCTGATAAAAAATAGAGTGAATGCATATACATAAAATACATATTGGAAATATATTGTCATATGTAAAAAAAAATTATGCAATGTAATAAAAATCAATACTTTTGCTTTAGTTAAAATAAATTTTACCTTGACAGAATCATATAAAAGGGTAATATATACTACATATAAAAATAAACCTTTCTATATAAACCTCTCAATACTTTCTTTTTTTTAATTCTGATGTTCATCAATAATCTCAAAACTGTGGATATATAATATATTCATGTATTATATTAAAAAAAACAATCAAAGCATTTTTAATAAGATTATCATAAATTCATCATAACTGACACTACACTATACACTATAACATTCAAATCTGAATAAATTAGGGTATGGTGCTTTTATGATTAAATACACAAAGATTTTTATTATCATGAAGAATTACACTTCAAAAACTAGGATAATTCTATTATTGTGTCACAACATTTGAAGGTAGTGTAATCTTAACACGATTTTATCACATCCTGAGTATGGTGATGTTATCTTCATTAGTGTGTAATATTATGATGTCATTGATCACAACAGCAATAGAAATGTTAAACTGACATCTGAGGTTTGGCCACAATATATGAAGACAGTATCGTTATACCGATAATCTTCTTTTAACATTATCAAGATAAAGTACAGACTGTTCCAGTAATTTTAACATATTACTATAATTCTGAACCTGAATCTGTATGACAATACTATTATTACCAAAATGTAATGTGTTTATCTAAATACATTATGTACGAGATTATATCATTTTCATAAAAAAAAATAACATCATATATTTGATCATAAAAATCATAAAAAAATATAAAATGATTTTGTATATATTTGATTTCTTTATTTCTGGCAATATAATTGAAAATGTTCTGGACTGGCGCCAACAATACTGTGGCACTGTTAAAAATGTGCTTTGTTCTTAAATATATGATGTGTTCTTTAGTTAAAAATGAATCATAAAACATGACTGAAATTTCGCAAAGATAATAAAAATAAAAAACTAGCTGTATAGCCAAGAGGAGATGTTAATTATTGATGAGGTTCTAACGAGGTAAGAACTGTTACACTGTAAAAAGAAAACTGTAAAATGTACAGTAACTTACTGATAGCAGTTAGCTTGCTAATAGGTTGCCATAGTAAATAAGAAATGTAATCAAAATGCTTATAAAATGCTGTATTTTTATTTTTTTTTGCAAAGTGTTGTGTTGTCTTATTGTACTGATTGGATAATGTAAACTTGCTTTTACTCAGATTTTATAAATATGATAGTGTTTTTTATGCTATGACAGTTTGTAGACTATTTTTACAATTCTTTCATTATTATAAGTAGTAGTAGTATTTTAACCTTGCTTACTATATCACAATATAACACAATATATTGAATTGTAAGCCTTTTATCATAAAGCAAAGTTCTTGCCAATACAATAAAGTTGTGATTACTTTCTGTGTTTGTTGGGGTTGTACTTGTCTTGTCTTTAAATCTTATTGTTCTGATCAGATAAGAAAGTAAAATATTTCTTTTACATAGATTTTATGAATATGATAGTGTTTTTATAATATGATTTTTTTTCCAACAAAAAAAACATTCACAATACACAATATATTTCCTTGTTTACTGTATGGCAATATATTACGTTATACTGAATCGTAAGCCCTTTATCAAAACACCAAGTTCTTTCCAATACACAGTCATATAGTTGTAATTACTTTCTGAGTTTGTTAAGTTTGTACTTGTCTTGTCATTAAATCCTACACTTCTGATTGGATAAAGAGTAACATTTTCTTTTACTCAGCTTCTATAAATATGATTGTGTTTTTGTATACTACTTCAATAGATTGCCTTGCTTACTGTATCACAATATGTATTACGATACTCGTCGTGCTGTTAAATCCTACTGTTCTGATTGGATAAGGAGTAAACTTTTCTTTTACTCAGATTATATAAATATGATAGTGTTTTTTAATGCTATGACAGTTTTTTTTTTTCTTCCAAAAATATTTTACCGATTGCAATATATTGCCTTCCTTACTGTATTGCAATATATTGTCTTATATTGAATCGTAAGCCCTTTATCTTAACACCAAGTTCTTGCCAAAGCAAAGCCATATAGTTGTAATTACTTTCTGTGTCATTGTGTCGTTAGATCCTACTGTTCTGATTGGATAAGGAGTAAAGTTTTCTTTTACTCAGCTTTTATAAATATGATAGTGTTTTTAGTGCTATGACAATGAATTGTCCTGTTTACTGTATCACGATATATGATAACTTCAAACTCTGTGTTTCTGTGTTTGTATTTAACTTAATAGAAAAAAAAAATAACGACATATCGTGATACACAATGTACTGTATATCGTAATATTGTACCGTGATACGCTGCCACTCTGGCATATATCGCCCACCCCTCAGCCGCTCAGTAGTGAGCTACTACTCAGTAAGATAGCTACTCTGTGCAGTGTATACAGTGTGTTTAATCCAGTATATGAGCAGCACAGGGTAAACTGGGCTTACCTTGCTGCAGTAGTCCGAGTAGTGAGAGTTTCCCAGCCGGGCAGGATCTGAAGCTGAGGGAGGTTCTGCTGCTGCAGGGGGATAAAACCTCAGGTCCATTTCAGAGGAACCATCCACCAAAGTCCTGCGTTCAGTGCTCTTCAACTTCACCACCAGCCCTACTAATAATGCTGCTGCTGCTGCTGCTGAGATGAGGATGAGGAGGATGAGGAGGAGGATAAGGCTGGAGATAAAGATGAGCTTGAGGTTGTTTTTCCTTTTCTTTTTCTTCTACTACCACCACTACTACTACTTCTCAACAACAACAAAAAATAATACAGCAAAAAAAAGCAGGAGATGAAAGAGAGAGCAGCCTGACTTTCACAGCTCACATCCGTCCGCGGTTTAAACACACAAAACACACACACAAAAGAGTGATAGAGAGAGAAAGTGAGAGAGGTACAGAAAAATTAAAAGAGAAGTTAGAGGAGAAGCTGAGAGAGAGAGAGAGGGAAAGTGCTCTCAGGTTAAACCGAAGAGAAACGCTGCTGTTCCCCAGCTCACACTGCTACACTGCTCACACTGCCTCTGTATGAGTGTGTGTGTGTATGAGAGAGTGTGTGAGTGCGAGTGTGTGTGTGGAGCAGAGTGAGTACTGAGCTCGCGCACACACACACACATACACGCGCACATACACAATAGACTCGCAGCACGCCTGAATTACCGCAAGCTGTAGACAGGGGGCGCTCTAATCAACATGAAAAGTGAAAAGAGCATACACACACATATATATATATATATATATATATATATATATATATATATATATATATATATATATATATATATATATAGTTTATTATATATTCAGTTTCTAAATCAGTATCTCTGATTTATAGGTTCCAAATTCCAAATAAAAATATTATCATTTAGAGCATTTATTTGCAGAAAATGAGAAATGGCTGAAATAACAAAAAAGTCGCAGAGCTTTCAGACCTCAAATAATGCAAATAAAATTAGTTCTTATTCATAAAGTTTTAAGAGATCAGAAATCAATATTTGGTGGAATAACCCAGGTTTTCTATCACAGTTTTCATGCATCTTGGCATGTTCTCCTGCACCAGTCTTACACACTGCTTTTGAATGAATTTATTCCCACTCCTGGTGCAAAAATGGCTTTGGCTTGGTTTGGTGAGCATACATCTTCCACTTGATTATATTCAAGAGGTTTGCAATTTGGTAAAATTAAAGAAACTCATCATTTTTAAGTGTTTTTTTCTTGAGCTGTGTATATACATATGTTACTTTATTTCAGTAATTCAGTGCAAAATGTGAAACTCATATATTACACACAGAGTGATCTATTTTAAGCATTTATTTATTGTATTGTTGTTTTGTTTTATTTCTTATAAGATTGTGGCTTACCCAAAAATCAGTGTCTCAGATAATTTGGATATTACATAAGACCAATTGGTAGTTTTGGCAGTGTGGGCAGTGTGCCAAGTCCTGCTGGAAAATGAAATCTGCATCTCCATTAAAGTTGTCAGCAGCAGAAGGAAGCATGAAGTGCTGAAAGATTTTGTGGGAAAACAAAACTGCACTGACTTTAGACTTGATAATAAAACACAGTGGATCAACACCAGCAGATGACATGTCTCTCCCAACCATCACTGATTTTGTGTTTCTTCTCCAGACTCTGGTCCCTTGATTTACAAATTAAATGCAAAATTTGCTAATAGTAACTTTTCAATGATATTCTATTTTTTAGATGCACTAGTATATGTTCTTTTTGAATATAGATTAATACTAAACTCAACCAAACTATGGGGGAAAACATATGGGATTTTTTAGTAAACAAAAACCTGTTAAACAAACCAGAAAATGGTATATATTTAGATTCTTGCTTAGATTAGACAGCTTTTCACCTCTTGACTGGATTTTCTCAGTCAGTTTTATGAGGAAGAGTCACCTGGAATTCAGGCTTTCAGTTAACAGCTGTGCTGAACTCGTCAAGAGTTCTTGTCTCTTAATAAAGTGTTTGAGAGCATCAGTTGTAAAGTTGTGAAGTTGGTATACAGTGAATAGCTGAGTAATGTTCTAATCCAGATTATAAAAAGAACTACTCAACTAAATAAATAAATTGAAAAAATGACAGAAGGTCAGTCAATCTGAATTTTTTCAAGAACTGAAGTATCCTCAAATTCAACCGCAAAGACCATCAAAAATGTTGTGATGAAACTGTCTCTCATCTATATATTTATTTATTAATAAAACAGTAGCAACACTATAATAACTACAGACATTTGTTACAGTGTATAATATGTAATTTCAGTATATAAAATAAAATGTTATAGGCCAATGTGTTGGTAAACCAGAAAATGGAATAAATAAAAGGATGAAATAAAAAATAAATGGCAAAAAGGTCAAAAATAAAACAGGGAATAAAATAAATGAAAGGACAAAATAAATGAAATAAATAAATAAGTAAAAGATAAAGTTAGCAAAAATAATTACAGGCTATCTGAAGGAGGTTAGAAAATAAAAGTTTTAAATAATTTAGTTTTATAGTTTGGTGCTCTGTAGCTAAAAGCAGATTTTCCTGGTTTTTAAAAAATTTCGGTAAGTCTGATGTTAGCATACAAAGGTGAATGTTATTCAACCTTAATTATGCTGCACTCCTGTTCTAAAGTTGTTCACCCGAATTGGTTACGTTCATGTGCTTTGTGTAGAATATAAAAAGTTGTTTGTTGATGGCTAAAACTGTGTTAATATTAGAATTAACATACAAAGTAAACATTAATGTTTGCTATTTTACCATTTTTTACATATTCAGGGATGTTGGAAAGCGTTTATGTCACAACACAGTCAGTTTTTGTTAAATTGAAAATTTTGATGTGAATTGAGGATCTCCCCTTCAGAGGATGTTTACGTGGTGCTTCCTGGAGGGAAACTTGTTTTTTCCAATAATACCGACACCACATAAATGCAGCATTAGTTGTTAGCCAGTGATCATTTGTTATGATTGTTAGTGTAGTTAGATGTGCTGAACTCTAGTTAGTAGATATTTGTTGTCAGTCTTGGTATTGGTCAGTACTCTCATTATATTTACAGCATGTTCAAAAGTAAAATCTACTCTGCTTCTGGTCCTTTAGGCTGCACTGTAAACTCAATGAAGGCAGTGTGAGACGTTGAGGCAGTAGGCTTCACTTCTACTGGTCTCAGCAGTGCAGTAGTGGTTTTGACTGTTTTTGACAGTAAGTGCTAAAATCCTGCAGATTTTCTTGTTGACCTTCATCTGTGACGGTATTTGATGAATTTCGGTAAATAAGGCATGTAGCATGGTGAGTTAATTAGCCTCATTACTGAGAACAGGATCATACGGAGAGGTCATGTGCTCCATTAGAGAGTCCGTCAACAGCCCATTAAGAAAACCCACAGAAACACCAGCAGCGGAAGACTTCGTCCTGTTTTAATATTTCAATATTTCGTACCATTAGGGAGTTTGATATACTAAATAATCAAAAATATGTGGACCCTTTTTCTAATGAATGCAATATTCGGTTACTGGTCCATGCTGAGAAAAAAAACACTGCCAATAGGATAGAATAGGACTCTCCATAGCATGTTGATGAGTACATCATCAACCTATTTTGGTCCCGTGTCCAATGTCAGAATTTTGAAGTGATATAAAGCCCCAGTATTGAGCTCTGGAGCTCTGGAATGATGGAGCTCCATTCAATACATTTGCATGGGATGAGTGTGAGAGTTGGCAGTAATGATGTGGATGAGGTGAGGTGGTAATTGTTAAACATACTGAGCACTGGTGGACAAAAGGGTGGGCAGGGGGGGCAGTTGCTTACCTTGGTGCCCCCATGGTTGAACACAACTTCACCATAACCATCGACTCACTCTCAATCTACCTTACAAAGGTTGCTAGGAACCTGGGTGTTATGATTGAGCAGGAGAATCTCTTGCTATCTTTAAGAAACTCCTGAAGACAGAGCTCTTCAAAGAGCACTTACTCTCCTAACACCTCTAACTAACTACCTTCTACTACCAGATCAGGAGAATCTCTCACTATCTTTATTAAACTCCTGAAGACTGAGCTCTTCAAAGAGCACTTACTCTCCTAACACCTCTAACTAACTACCTTCTACTTCCAGATAAGAAGAATCTCTCACTATCTTTAATAAACTCCTGAAGACAGAACTCTTCAAAGAGCACTTACTCTCCTAACACCTCTAACTAACTACCTTCTACTACCAGATAAGGAGAATCTCTCACTATCTTTATTAAACTCCTGAAGACAGAGCTCTTCAAAGAGCTCTTATTCTCCTAACACCTCTAACTAACTACCTTCCACTACCAGATCAGGAGCGTCTTTCACTATCTTTAATAAACTCCTGAAGACTGAGCTCTTCAAAGAGCTCTTACTCTCCTAACACCTCTAACTAACTAACTACTTCTAACCTTATTTCCTTCTCTAACCCACTATTTCCCATTGGCCTCCTTTAGACCCTGTCGAAAAAGTGTTTTTGCCTTGAACTCCTCTATTGCTAAATGTATGTACATCATTATTTGTAAGTCACTTTGGATAAAAGCGTCTGCTTAATGCTATCTCATGGAATGGAATGGAATGGAATTTAATGTTCTCTAGAGTGCCAATATGTAGACCTCTATTTACTGTAAAAAGCTTCTTGTGGGGAGTACTGAGTGATTGCGTGCCAACTAGCATGCCCCTGTTTGCAAGAAATTAGCTAAATTAAAAGATAATGTGTCTCTAGATCAAGAAATATTGATGTCTTAATCTGTGCCCTTCTTCTCTTCCAGTCGAAAAGGGTCCCGAGAAGAATACCCATTGGTCTTCCCACCTGAACCTTACTGAAAAGTTTTGGTGGCTGAATGCATTTAAATCATCACAGCAATGCTATACTCTACATCCAACATCTAATAGAAAGTCTTCTCTGAACTGTAGAGACAGTCACTCCAACAAAAGCTGGATAAACTCTTTTTAATATTCTTGATTTTAGAAGATACAATGATTGAACAGGTGTCCCATCACTTTTGCTGAGCTGTAGCTTCATCCCTCCAGAAACCCTGTGAGTACATGAGTTTAGGGTCATCCCCATGAATGCCTCTTGAATTGGGGCTAAAAACCACGTAATTATCACTATAATCTGATCTGCTATATGGGGAAATTTGGGTTTTGGCTAAAGTATCACTTTAATAAGACTTGAGGAAGGGGTGGGTGGAGGGGTTATCCCAGATATGTGTGGAAATAAAGATAAAAGAGGGGAAATGTGAACTTTAAGTGGGTCGGTGCCAGTTTGAGGTGTTGGTGTGAATCATTATTTGAATATGAATCATTAAGTAATACATTAATGTAAATGACAGAAATGACTCAGTGTTGGTGTCATTGTTTTGTACATATCTATCTATCTATCTATCTATCTATCTATCTATCTATCTATCTATCTATCTATCTATCTATCTATCTATCTACCTACCTACCTATCTACCTACCTGCTTACATATCTATCTATCTATCTATCTATCTATCTATCTATCTATCTATCTATCTATCTATCTATCTATCTATCTATCTATCTATCTATCTACCTACCTACCTGCTTACATATCTATCTATCTATCTATCTATCTATCTATCTATCTATCTATCTATCTATCTATCTATCTATCTATCTATCTATCTACCTACCTACCTACCTGCTTACATATCTATCTATCTATCTATCTATCTATCTATCTATCTATCTATCTATCTATCTATCTATCTATCTATCTATCTATCTATCTATCTACCTACCTACCTACCTGCTTACATATCTATCTATCTATCTATCTATCTATCTATCTATCTATCTATCTATCTATCTATCTATCTATCTATCTATCTATCTATCTATCTATCTATCTATCTACCTACCTGCTTACATATCTATCTATCTATCTATCTATCTATCTATCTATCTATCTATCTATCTATCTATCTATCTATCTATCTATCTACCTACCTGCTTACATATCTATCTATCTATCTATCTATCTATCTATCTATCTATCTATCTATCTATCTATCTATCTATCTATCTATCTATCTATCTACCCATTGCCTATTTTTCATCTGCATCTCTATAAAAGTTATCAGCAGAGGGAAGCATGAAATGCTGTAAGATTTCGTGGGAAAACAAAACTGCACTGACTTGATAATAAAACACAGTGGATCAACACCAGCAGATGACATGTCTCTCCAAACCATCACTGATCATCAGTAAATCTACATTTCATTTGTAAATCAAGGGAGCAGAGTCTGGAGGAAGAGTGGAGAGACACACAGTCCAAACTGCTTGAGGTCTAGTGTGAAGTTTCCACCAATCAGTGATGGTTTGGAGAGACATGTCTGCTATCTGCTGGCGTTGATCCACTGTGTTTTATTATCAAGTCCAATGTCAGTGCAGTGTTTCACATTTTAAACTGAATTACTGAAATTAAGTTACTTTTCAATGATATTCCAAACATTTTAAATGCATCTAAGCAGGGCTGTTGGGTATGAAAGGGTTAATAATCAGCATCATCAGAGCAGCAGATGAGCCGCAGTGTTCCTCTCTGTATATAAAAGCTCTCAGTTTAAAGGCAGTTTCGCGCTGAAGGCCACACTGAGCTCCGCAGTGAACAGCCTGCCTTTATGTGGTCAAAGTCATGTCAGCACTTTCCTCCAAAGGCTGTTAATCTCCACACAATGTCTGACTGCCGGCCAAAACCAACACCAGCCCGGCTTCATGATGTTCTCCTCCATCATAATCAACACTGCACTTTATTACCAATAAACCAGCAGATCTGCTTCTGCTGCAGAGCTCTCTCACAGAGCACGTCCGCCCATTTGAATAAGTTCCCTAAATAATAATAATAATAATGCTGTTTGAAAGTTTGAAGATATAATTTATTTATAATAATTTAGGCAATTCAATTGTTCGTTTAGATTCTAAAACACTTTAAGCACCTTTAAGAAATTAACCTTTGACATCATCCTTGACATCACAAACATTTTCAGCGTTTACTTGATGCTCTTTTCCAGAGCAACTTACAAGGTCATTCCTATTACAGAGGTGTTGTGGGTCAAAAGTAGAGTTAGGAGTCTTGCCCAAGGACACTTATTGGTGTAGCTCAGCATCCAGTCACCCAGAACGGGAATTGAACCTCAGCTTCCCACATGATTTGGTAGCTCACAGGCAGGTAGCGGTGTTATCCACTGTGGCAGAAACTGAAAACACCTGCCGGTGCTTGTTTTAAATAATTAATAATATTAATTTCACCATTTATTTTATAAATATTGTCCTATTTCTGCAATCTGTATGTGAGCAAAGCTTGATTTAGAGTGTGTCTTTGTGTCTTTGCTATCATAACAACGGGAAAAGTACACCTGGTGCGACTCAAAACGCGCAAAAGGCAGGTACCAATTCTCTTAATTGGTCAAATGAATGGGAAAGAGCCAGGTGAGGTTGTGCGCTGAGTTTGGCGGATTGGTATTTTGAAGACACGTTCACACTGTGAAGATGAGCAAGCAGGTCATTTATGAGAACAGCAATGTTATTTTATTGTGTATTCTGTTTATTGTTGATGCCTAAATCTGTGTTGCCAAGATAGCAATGAACATCTGACGGTTGACTGTTGACAGGAAATGGGGGGGTAGAAGAACAGTAAGACTGATTACTTCTAAAATACAAAAATATGTACTGCCTTGAAAATAGATAATCTCACTTGCTTAGATTTAGATTTTTGCAGTAAATAAATACATAATTCCTGATATTTTATCTTTTTTATTAACAAATATACTGTGAAGTATTATAGAGAATTGTCTTATGATATATAAGAGTATCACAGAACCTAGTTTAAGTTTAAAACTGTAGTGATCTGTAGTGGGCATGTTTCTTACTGTCTTCTTTTCTAATTGTTTATTTGTTTGTGTAAACAGGTTGATTGTGAAATCACGAGTCTCTAGGAAAGGCAGTAAAAGAACGTGAGAAGAGAGTAATCTGTTGAAATCATTAACATTTGTTCTGCTCTGACATTTGGTTAAAGAACAATATATCACTCCCATTGCTGAACAATCACACAAAGAGCTCCTTGTCCATTAACCTTTCAATTTCAACTGGCATTTCAGCCAACGCTCAAACGCACTACCTTCTCCAGCGATCACATGACCAGAAAGAGAGAGAGAATGAATATAAACTGAAGAAAGCTTAAATAAAGATTTCATCATCTTACACAAGTGTGGGTGTTCTCTATGTATGTATGTATGTATGTATGTATCTATCTATCTATCTATCTATCTATCTATCTATCTATCTATCTATCTATCTATCTGTGTACCTACCTACCTACCTCAAACCAACTTATACAGTTGGTATAAATTTTCCCTATATCTGGGTTGCCAGATTTGCAATTGCAAATCCCTTAAATTGGGGTATATAGAAAACGCAGTTGTGAGTGGAAATGATTCATTTCTGTTGCGATGAGCTTTTTCTGAGTTTACCCAGTATTTTGAGCATATTTGAGTAAATGTTGGTTCTGGTGTTGAACATCTGGCAACCTAAGAAAAAATTTAAAAATTGATAAAATGCAATCAAATGGAAATCTTCACAGCAATGTTTCAACATCTAACAACTTCAGGGTTGTTAGATTAGCTATTTTTTTAATTTAGACAAAAAACATTCAGGACTAAAAGTTCAGGTTTTTGGGAATGCAGTCAAGTGTGTAAATTATGGATTTATGTGTCTTGTCTCAAAAAGTGTTGAAACTTTGATTTCATAATGAAGAAAAATGATCTCATGAGTAAATATTAATTCTGGTGTTGAATATTAGGCAACCTAAGAATAGAAATGTACAGAGACAGTGAGCACTTGGTCACATGGTTAAAGGGGTTCCACTAAAGTTGAGAATCTGTCTCAAACTCGTCTCAAAAAGATTAGAAACCAATTATTTAAACATAGACTAAATGTGGATTATGTATTATGTATATCTGGCAACCTAAGAATGAAATCTTAATAAATACATTGGTAGTCAGCACCTAACCTTATGGTCACTGTGTTCTTTGAGCATAAATAGTTAAAGTATCATCCAACATCAGCACCTCATAAGGCTGAATACCACCAAAGGCAAATCCTCACAGCAATGTTCCAACATCCTACAACTGCAGGGTTGCCAGATATGGAATTTCCAGTTAGGGAATTTCAGTATGCAGTCATAGGTGAAAATGATGATTTTGTGAAACGTTGATTTGAAAATAATATCATCCAACATCAGCACCTCACCTCACTGATGCTCTCACACTCATCAGGCTGAATGCCATCAAAAGCAAATCCTCACAGCAATGTTCCAACATCTAGTATATAAAGCCTCAGTAGGAGAGTGGAGGCTGTTACTGCAGCTGTAAAGCAGAGCTTCAGCTAGAAGAACCATAACTCCAGTATAATAACAGGCCTGCACAGAACCCTCCCCCACTGCAGTCTGCATTATGTACATTCAAACATCCCCCTCACACACACACACACACACACACATATATATATATATATATATATATATATATATATATATATATATATATATGCACACACCCTTCCCCATTAACATACACACCATCCCCCCATACACTTACATACTCCAAATGATATATGCTGCAAGCACCAGCCCATATCACACACACACACACACACACACACACACACACACAGTCAGACTGTCTGCAGAGCTTCTACACTTACATATAGAACAGTATGCACAGACATACACCAACCAGCCATAACAATAGAACCTTACATTGTGCAAAACATCTCCAACCCAATAAACCAACGACTCCACAAGACCTCTGAACTGTGTTCCAATGCAGCAATTCTCAACTGGTGCGTCGGGACCCAACATTTTGGGCGAGTCATGGACAGCTTGTAAAAAATAAATACGTTAAAAATATATATTATAAATATTTAATGCTTATCTGATTTTTTTTAACTAATCTTTTATATTGGGGAAAAAAGAGAGAGAGAGTTTCTTACTAATGAACTCTGAATGTAGAGATGTGCCGAGAAGTGAAAAATCTTAATTAATTAAAATCATATTTATTTTGTGCAGTTTTGATATTTAATTTTATTGTACTTTTATACATGTAACTGTCATGTTCTTCTTAAATTATTGCTCTTATGTATGTTTAAATGGGTTTTTAACAGCTATTTTTTATTTCAAATAAATTAGTTTGGTTTGTAGTCTATAAAAGTGGGTCGTGTATTAACCTCTTAAGAACTGGAAAAAAAAATATTAAAATAAAAGAAAGACCTCCTTTAGAGAAAAAAGGCCTGAATTTTGCTTGGTGTTTATTTGTAATTCCTCCTAGCCATTTGGGATTAATAGAATCTAAAATACATAAAAACTAAACTTGGTCTTTGTATAGTAAGTAATTTTTGCAAACAAAAAAAAACATGTGCTCCTATGGGGGCAAAAAAAAAAAATGGAATTTTTACCTGGCCCGTGATTCTGTCCGGACTGGCTATAAAAACTTTTGGCTGGGATTCCTGTCATCTGGTTTTAATCAACTGAGTGTAATGTTGTCATGTGACCAGTATATGATAAGGGCAATGTCATTCCTTCAAATATTAAATTTTAATTTTTTTGCATTATTTGAGTTTTTAAAGCTCTGCATCTTTTTCATTATTTTGCATAAATATTAGAAAAAAAACAATGTTCTTTTTCCTGGAGCTATATATATATAGTATGTGTGTGTGTGTGTGTGTGTGTGTGTGTGTGTGTGTGTGTGTGTGTGTGTGTGTGTGTGTGTGTGTGTGTGTGTGTGTGTGTGTGTTGTTCCGTTGAGCAGAGTAATGGGAACAGAATAAAGTGAAGATTCACCAATTTTACACAACATTCATCTTACTGTACCTTCATTATATTCTACTCCTCTCTCTACCTCTCTCTCTATACATCTTTCTGTCTCCATATTTCCCTCTTTCTCTCTCTTCTCTCTCTTTCACTCTACCTCTTACTCTATTCTCTCTACGTCTCTCGCTGTTCTCTCTCTTCATCTTTCTCTCTACCTCTCACTCTGTTCTCTCTTTCCCTCTGTCTACCTCTCGCTCTCTATATTTATATATTCTGTATTGCTCTACTCTCTCTCTCTCTTTCTTTCTCTCTCTCTGTCTCTCTTACTCTATTCTCTCTGTATTTCTCCCTCGGTCTCCCTCTTGCTCTCACTCTCTCACCTTACCTCTCTCTCTTTACCTTTCTCTCTCACTCTATTCTCTCTCTTTTTCTCACTCTTGCTCTCACCCTCTCACCTTACCTCTCTCTCTCTCTTTACCTTTCTCTATCTCTTTCTCTCTATACATCTCTCTACGCTGTTCTCTCTCTACATGTTTCTCTCTACCTCTCACTCTGTTCTCTCTTTCCCTCTGTTTTCCTCTCTCTCTCTATATTTATATATTCTGTATTGCTCTCGTCTCTCTCTCACTCTATTCTCTCTCTATTTCTCCCTCGGTCTCCCTCTTGCTCTTACTCTCTCTTACCTTACCTCTCTCTCTCTTTACCTTTCTCTCTCTTTCTCTCTATACATCTCTCTGTCTCTAGCTGCCTCTCTCGCTCTACCTCTTTCTCTGTATACCTCTCACTCTTTCATTTTACATCTCTCTCTTAATCTCTCTCTATATACACATTCCTCTGTCTTTACCTTTTCCTCTTTTTCTCTCTCTTACACTACCTCTCTCTTTGTCTACCTCTCTCTTGCTCTCTTACTTTAGCTTTCTCACTTTATCTCTTTCTTTCTACATTTCTCTCTCAAAAACCCCTCCACCCACCTACACACACACACACACACACACACTGGTGTATATATGGTGGTGTGTGTGTGTGTGTTTCTGGCTGAATGTTGAGTGGTATACATTGAATGCATTTGCACTTTTATTGCTCGGAGGCTTTGCTGCATTCCCAATCATATTCCCACCCATCCTTTTCCACAGCTCCCACAGCTCCCACAGCTGCTTAAACCTTAACATGCACTGCCCATCTTTTACCATTATATCATATACTGTATATGTGCATCTATAACATATTATAGTACAGTGAAACTAATTGTCAAATCTTAGATAGAAAACCCCTAGAGAACATTATTAGAATTCTTGGCAACGTTTCAAAAAGGTTCCTTCAAGGTTAGCCTGTAACATTACAGAAATGTTGCTCCAGGAATGTTCTGAAAATGTGAGACATAGTCATGGTTTGCATTATAATTCTTGGTCTTCCATTTCTGGGGAGGTCCTGATGAGAGCCAGTTTCATCATTACGGTAATGATGGTCTTTGTGACTGCACTTGAGGATTCTTTCCAAGTTCTTGAAATTAACTGATAAACTGATCTTCATTTCCTTTACTTAGTTGATTAGTTGTTGCTTCTCATAATCTGGATTAGAACATTACTCAAATATTCACTATTCACTGTCTACCTGTAACTCTACCTCTTCACTACTTTACTTTAACTGATGCTCTCAAACCCTTTATTAAGAGGCAAAAAATTCAAGTAATTAACTCTTGATGAGTTCAGCACAGCTGTTAACTGAAAGCCTGAATTCCAGGTGACTCTACTTCATAAAGCTGTGCAAAGCTCTTATCTAAGGAAGAGGTGCTACTTTAAAGAATCTAAAATATAAAACATATTATGGTTTTCATATTCTGGTTCTTTTTTGTTTACAAAATAAGGTACCACTTTAAAATAAGACTACCTTTATAAAGGGTTTATAAATGGTTTACAATTAGTTTATTAATGGTTACTAATTGGGTTATAAATGCCTTAAAAAACATTATCAATCAGTTGTAACACATACATATGTAGAAAGGGCAACAATGACCTGTTGTTTGCCAGATAGTGAATCCACAGCCATCTATACTGTTGCCCTTTCTACGTATGTGTTATAACTGATTATTAATGATTTTTAATGCATTTACAACCTAATTAGTAAAAATAACCATTAATAAACTAATTGTAAACCATTTATAAACCCTTTATAAAGGTAGTCTTATTTTAAAGTGGTACCCAAAATAATTACATATATTTTTCTTTATAGTTTGGATGATTTTAGTATTAATTATGAAAAAAAAAACACTGAACAACTCTTTGACCAATACTTTACATATATATAATGAGTGTAACATAAATGAACTGACAGGCTGGTTTGCTGGCTGGTGTGTGTGTGTGTGTGTGTGTTTGTGGAGCTCTCTGGCTCCTCCTCCTGCTTCTAATTTGTATATCCGTCTCTGTGTAAATAGTGAAATTATTTTGAATCTATCAGATCAGATTGAGTTTTGATAGTGAATCGGGAGCTTGCTGTCGCGTGCTGTTGCGTGCTTTCGCGCTGTGGGTCAGAGACGATGCCCAGAGCTGAACCAATGTGACAGCTCTTCTATTTCACCCTGCTGACCACAGCTCCCACCACTGTATTTATTCTGTTTTTATAAACACCATAATTCACTAAATATAACCCTAAAACAATAAAGGTGCAATGGTTACAAATCCACTCCTGCATCACCATGACCTTTATCACCAACGACAAGCTCTACAATACAGAGTTACTATATTCACTAATACCACTCACAACTTTACTACTGTACACAACACAAGCCTTATGTTCACCATGACCTTTATCACCAACAACAAGCTCTACAATAGAGAGTTACTATATTCACTAATACCACTCACAACTTTACTCTACACAACACAAGCCTTATGTTCACCATGACCTTTATCACCAACAAGCTCTACAATACAGTTACTATATTCACTAATACCACTCACAACTTTACTACTGTACACAACACAAGCCTTATTATGTTCACCATGACCTTTATCACCAACAAGCTCTACAATACAGAGTTACTATATTCACTAATACCACTCACAACTTTAC
The DNA here is from genome assembly GCF_023375975.1 of Astyanax mexicanus. Taxonomy (NCBI): domain Eukaryota; kingdom Metazoa; phylum Chordata; class Actinopteri; order Characiformes; family Acestrorhamphidae; genus Astyanax; species Astyanax mexicanus. The sequence continues at coordinate 41,247,514 of NC_064425.1, forward strand.
TACTGTACACAACACAAGCCTTATGTTCACCATGACCTTTATCACCAACAACAAGCTCTACAATACAGAGTTACTATATTCACTAATACCACTCACAACTTTACTCTACACAACACAAGCCTTATGTTCACCATGACCTTTATCACCAACAAAATAACACCCAAAACTCTATAGTGCTTGGTAGCCTCAAAACAAGAAATGGCAACATTACAAAGTTGTAAACACTTTACCAACCCAACGTTTTTTGATTTATGGTTTTAATAATGTCTTTATTTTTTTATTATGGAGGGTTATAGAGGAGTCGTACAACATAAAAATAAACTCTTGATGCAGTGTGTGTGTGTGTGTGTGTGTGTGTGTGTGTGTGTGTGTGTGCGTGTGTGCGTTATAGAAAAGTACAATAGGGTCAAATCAGTTTGAGAGTGGAATGAAATCCAAAACAAACTGCTGATGAAGCTCTTTCAAACTCTTCTCACACACACACACACACACACACACACCCACACAGGGTCACCACAACAATGCACACACTACACACAAAGACACAAAATGAGCACACCACACACACACACACACACACACACACAGTGCACGCTCGAGCGCACTAACACAATGACACAATGAGATTGATTCAGCCTTTTAAAGTGGCACATCGTCATTAAATTAAATAACGTCACAGGAACTGATGGAGAAGAGATCCTGTCTGGCATCCCATCACTCCGCCTTATACACCACACACACACACACACACTAACACACACACACACATCCTTCTGCAGCACAACCACAAACTCCTAACAGCATTAATCCTGACCTCACTCACTGTAATCTCACTGAGAATGACTCCAGATACTGCTCTTCTGGGTTACTGTAAAGGAGAAATACACTAAAATAGGCAAAAGAGACACTTCTGAAATCAAGGGTATTAAAAAATGTTTGTCTGACTGGTATCACTGGATCAGTGGATAAGACACAGCAGTGCTGCTGGAGTTCTTAAACAGGTAGGGCCCTATTTTAGCGTTCTAGTCAACCGTGCAATGTGCAGCTTGATTTAGTGAGTCAGTTTAATCAGTGTGTCATAACACATAACGACGGAAAAAGTACACCTTGTGCAGCTCGAAACAAGAAAAAAGCATGTACTAATTCTTTTAATTAATCATGGGTGCATGTTGGGAAAACGTGAAACGTGAAATAAACCTATTTCTGACTTCGGTGGATTGCTATTTTAATGGCGCAGTGCTTCTGAGCTTCTCAGCGGAAGAATTTGACCTGTTTGTTCACACTGTAAAGGTGCAAAAGCAGGTCATTTGCGGAAACTGCACTGTTATTTTTTTTTTCTGTATTCTGTTTAGTATTCTATTTAGATAGATAGATAGATAGATAGATATATAGATAGATAGATAGATAGATAGATAGATAGATAGATAGATAGATAGATAGATAGATAGATAGATAGATAGATAGATAGATAGATAGATAGATAGATAGATAGTGCAAGAGACAGTACAAATGGGCAATAAACAGTTATATGTATAATAATAGTTTATTGTTGATGTAAAAGTTGGGTTTGTGCTCAGCTTCATGCCAAGATAGCAATGAACGTTTGACGGTTGACTGTTGTCAGACTCTAACATCATCAATGCATGAAATAAATCTTGTGATCATTGCAGAAGCTTATCGAAACAACGTCACAGCGAATCAAAGCTGAAGACAGTCGAAATATTGTGTTTGCTTGACCTTTTTTTTGTGGCGACTGTTTTTTTGGCCAGGCAGTGTACAGTATTATAGAACCACAAAGTGTCCTATATGATCAGTGAAGCCTAAAACATGGATAATGAATGTAGAAACAAGGAGGTGGTCATATTGTATGAGTATCCACTTTATGTGTTTACTCCGCTTTAATACTTCCGTCCTAATGAACTGTGTGTGTGTTTTCTTTCTTTCATTAGTGATGAAACTACTAACATTACAGAATCATGTCTCCAAAAAAGTGGGCCATCCAATATTCATCCCCTTATTTATCAATATTTATCTGTTTCATGCGTCTTTGTGAGGGAGGAAGGGCTGTGAATGGCTGGGCTGTTGTTCTTTCCCCTCTAAAGCCTCATCTCTCTCTGACATTTAGATGTGACCTGGATACTAATAGACAGCGGGGGGAAAAAAAACTGTTTACCCAGGATGCAACTGGAAAACAAGCGTGTTTAAGGGAGATGAATGGGCTGATGTTTGTTTTATGCGCGGAGAGCGAGTGTAAACAGAGAACGTGGCGCGTTATTAAACCAGAGAACTCGCTTATTTCCTTCCCAACAACATCTCATAAACTATTCTGACAGACTAATAAACTATATAAAGCTGCGGAGGGGGGTGGGGAGGGGGTGGTGTTGTGGTGCGGGCTGGCGGAGGGGGGAGGGAGATGGGGAAATGGGGTGGGGGGGGGCTCTGGCTTTGAATCTTACAGCCGAACAAAAGAGAAAAACATCAATCACAGGGATTATTATTTCAGTTTCCATGGCAACACCCTTCCGAACTCAATATCTGCACGTCTGCGCTGCTTATTATCATGCTTTTTGATTGTATATCATTGAAACTATGGTGATTACACTCTCAGGATGGGGAGGAATAAAAAAAAATATGCCCGGTTGCCGCGGCAACGCTCTACAACCTTCGTAATCATTTCACCTACTCAATCCGGGCCCTAATGATGTGGTCGGACTGGAGGATGCTCCTGCAAAAGCCGTTACCTCCAAGCGCTCCTTTCTTTCCTTCTCCAGCACCGAGATCTGAGATCTTCTCCTTTCTGCTCGACTCAGGACTTACAGGACTAATCCCAGGCCCTGAATCTACCATATAACCCTGTTCCTCTGTTTTTTATGTTTCTCAAAGTGCTCCTCATTCTCCAGCATTGAGATCAACATAATTCTGCTCAATATACCACTTTAATAACACACCTTCGCTTAATAACACTACTCTGGTTCAGCTTCCCATAGGTCCCATTCACACCTGACATTTACACGCATCCTGGGTGATCTGATCTCAAACGATGCCGAAACTCACAACCGTTTAAACCTGACATCTGACTTGCGGTGAGCACTTTTGATCAGACTTAACCCTTGTGTGTTGTTCATATTTTTGTTACTCGTTTACTTTGTTACTTTGTATTTAATTCAGCAAAATTAAGCAATTTTACATTAAAATGCTTTACACATGCTCGCTTCACCTAAATTGCAAGCAATATAAACAGCTTACATGGTTAATATTTGCACTTTACCTTTCTTATGTTACATTTCTTTCAAAAAGTGCTACTCTTTTTTATTAGTTTTTTAATAAAATGTAAAAGAAAATGAATTAAACTCAAGATATGAGTAGAAAATTTGTTTAGTTTCAAATTTACAAATGAAGCAATGTTTATTAGCCCTTGGCCAAACATACTGTATGTAATATAAATGTGTGTGTGTGGGGGGGTTGTACAGTGTGTGTTTATCGAAAATGTGTTTTGATGTTTTTCACAAAAAATGAGTCAATGCCAATGAGTTTGAGTTAGAAAAAATATATGTCTGTTAGAGGCAGAGCTGGAGGCAGGGCTAGTTACAATAAGGGTGTTTTCACACCAGCACTATTTGGTCCGGTTAAAGCGAACTCTGGTCTGTCTGTAACTTTAGTGCGGTTCAATTGAGCAGGTGTGAAAACAGTAATCGCACTCAGGTTCGGTTAAAAAAAAAAAGGGACAAGACCGGCTATAGGAGGTGGTCTCGGTCCGGTCCCAAACAAACTCTGGAGTGGTTCACTTGTGGTAAAAACCGACACAGCTATTAAATATAGTCCATTTATTTAAGCTAAACTGCTTATATGGAGCAGTTTAAACCGATATATTAGCCAGATAATGCTAATTAACACAGCTATGAACAACAAAAGCTGTGTTCATGCACGCGTGGTCTGTGATGCATTCACTACTCTCAGCCATGTGACTCCATTTACTACACGTACATCTGCGCTGCTGCACGTCTAAACACTGTGTTTGAAAGCGCAGTGTTTTAGCGTTCAGTGTTAAAGCACAGATATTCGTGCTGAAACACAGAATCTTCTCGCTTGATTTACTTTTTTTCATATATTTATATGTACTCCCACGCCAGATAGCTCTGACCAATCAGAGGACACAGGCTGCTCGAATGGTTTATTGCTGCGCATTTTGCTGCGTTTAGGTTTATTCCTGTGTGAAACCAAACCTAAAAAAAGAGAAAAAACACTCCAAATAATGAAACTCATCACCTGATTCGGACCAGAGAAACGAACTACAGGTGTGAAAACGCCCTAAGAGTCTCCGGTTCAATTCCAGATGAAGCAGCTAACTAGCCTTTTATCAGCTTCATCCATTAGCTTGCTACTGTAGCGTGCTCAGCTTCAGTAAACAATTAAGGAATTACGTAGTAAACAGTAAAAAAAAGTGATTAATCTAAATCTGATGAACTGAGATGGTGATTTGAGGTGATTTAATTGGGATGAGCTGGAGCTTCTTTCACAGCGTGAAGGAAAAGCAGCAGCTATTGTTCAGCACCTCCAGGAACTCCTTCCTTTAAGAAGCTGAGAAAACTATTCCAGGTGACTCTCCCTCATTAAGACACTGAGATTAAAATACCAAGAGTGCAAGAGTGTGCAGATCTGTCCTCAAAGATAAACTTGGTGGCAGCTTAGCCCCACCCACTCAGCCTACAGCAGTTAAGCCCCAACCATTTTTCAGCCTACAGCAGTTTAGCCCCGCCCATTATTCAGTCTACAGCAGTTTGGCCACACCTACTAAACAACCTACAGCAGTTTACGTCTGCTCATTTAGTCTACATCAGTTTAGCTCCACCCATTATTCAGCCTACAGCAGTTTAACTTTATCCATTATTCAGCCTACAGCAGTTCGGCTCCACCTATTCAGCCTACAGCAGTTCGGCTCCACCTTTTATTCAGTCTTCAGCAGTTTAGCTCCAATCATTCAGCCTACAGCAGTTTAGCTCCAATCATTCAGCCTACAGCAGTTTAGCTCCACCTATACAGCCTACAGCAGTTTGTCTCCACCCATTATTCAGCTTACAGCAATCTAACTCTACTCATTCAGTTTACAGCAGTTTAGCCTCACCCATTTTTCAGTCTACAGCATTTCGGCCCAATTCATTCAGCCTACAGCAGTTTAGCTCCACCCATTCAGCCTACAGCAGTTTAGCCCCACCCATTTATACTATACCATTTTACCTAGTGTTTCTGTCTTACTAACATGATTTACATGTATAAACTGTATAATGAGATTACCTCCATATTACATCTCATTTAAATAGCAATCTCAGCTGAAACACTCCTTATAACTTTAGTCTGAATGGGCGAGGCTAAACTGCTGTGGTTTGTTTAATGCCCTGGTCTTCATTAAAGTGATAATTATAAAATGGTCTGTTTATGTAGCTTTTTTTCAGATATGGTTTTAAAAATATAACAGTGTTATATACAGTAGCCAGTCCATTCTGAGGGCTAGGGATGGAAAATGATGCTGTCCAGGTGAATTATGGGTGTTTTCAGTAGATAAATTCAGACCATCCTCAGAAAGAAACTTCAGGACCAAACAGAATACAGTAAATATAGTGCACAGGTCCTTCAGGACTGTAAGGACTGTAGATGGTTTTCAGTGCTGCTTACCGACAGCTTCACTCATCACTTTATCATTTTCACAAAGAGACTGTAAGAGCCTCTCTATCTCTCTCTCTCTCTGTCTTTCTCTCTCTCGCCCACTTCATGTTCTAAAGGGCTGATGAAGGAGAGTGTACAGTATGGAGGCTGGAGGTGCTCCACACTTAATTAGGCATACATTCACAACTGTGTGTGTGTCTATACATCAATTATTCACTCTCTCACTCTCTCAAGAAAGAGGAGAAAAAAATAAAGAAATGAGAAGAGAAGCAAAGGAACAAGAAAAAAAGAGAAGAAAAGATGAGAATAAATTAGAAGACAAGAAAGAAAAGGTAAAGACAGGAGAAGAAATGAGAAGCTATGAGAAGTGAAGAGAGTCGAAGAGAAGGGAAATGAAAAATGACACAAGAAGATAAGAGAGAGTAAAAAAAAGTAAAGTGACAAGACGAGATGAGAGGAGAAAATAAGAGACAAGAAATTACAAGATAAGAAGGGTGTAGAAGAGAAGAGAAGAGAAGAGAAGAGAAGACAAAAGTAAAAATTAGAAAAGAAAAAACAAAGAGATGAGAAGTAGAGAGAAGAGAAAAAGAGGAGATATTAGAAGAAAAACGTTTCTAAAAAGTTAGAAATGAGAAATAAAGTTAGAAATGAGAAATAAAGATTAGAAGGGAAGAGAAGAGAAGTGAAGAGAAGAAGAAAAAGAATGGAAAAATAGATACAAAGAAGATAATTGAGGAGAAGAGACGAGAACAAAAGGGAACAGAGAAAAAAACGAAAAAGATTAGATAAGAAAAGAAAAAAATAAAGATGATAAATAGAGAGAAGAGCAAAAATATAGGACAGTAGAATAGAAAAGAAATACAGATAGAAAAGAGAAATAAAGATAAGAAAAGGGAAGAGAAGACAAGAGAAATAAACAGACTAGAAGAGATAAGAAGAGAAAATGGAGAGACAGGTTCTGGAAGCTCTCAGTGTGCTGGATGGAGCAGTGTTTGGACAGGGTGGATAAAGCTGTGGTTTTGAAGGAGACTGAGAGCAGGCTCTGTCAGATCTGATGAGGTTCTGAAACAGAGAAACTGACGTTCTTCTGCACTATTCTGAACCAAAGGGCCAAAATTTGTTCTGACCAAAAGAGGAGGTCTCGGTCAGGAAGATGAGTCAAGCTATCTTTACCCAATTAATTGATAGAAGAAGAAAAAGTAGTGTTGTGTCAAAATCTGACTCCCATTGGAGTGGTGGTGTGTCACCCAGCAGCAGTATGAATACAGTAGATTACATGGGTGATTCTGTATCTACTGTAACTGTAGATTAACACTTATTTACAATCAAAACTGATAGGAATCGGTTACACTCATTCTGCTGCAGGACATTTCTGCACTCAAAGGGAGTGAGATTCTGGCAGGGAGGCAGAATTCAGTACAACACCTAGAAAGTCATCTCTCCACATAGACAGCATCCTACAAACCAATCAGTGTGAAAAATAAGGCGATTGTAAGAAGGACAGGATGTTGTAAAGTTGTATAGTGCTAACCAGACTAAATGAACCAATCACAACTAAATGACTAAATGAACAAAACAACATGCTAATCAAAATGAAACATCCCTTTCAGACAGCTTCCTCTTACAGCGTCCACAGTTAATCCTGTTGGATGTGGTTGGTCCTTCTTGGTGGTATGCTGACATTATCCTGGATACCGTGGTTCTTAATGCATCACAAAGACTTGCTGTCTTGGTCACAGATACTCCAGCAAGACGTGCACCAACAATTTATCCTTTTTGAACTCTGGTATGTCTCCCATAATGTTGTGTGCATTGCAATATTTAGAGCAGAACTGTGCTCTTACCCTGCTAATTGAACCTTCACACTCTGCTCTTACTGGTGCAATAATGTGCAATTAATGAAGATTGACCACCAGGCTGCTCCAATTTAGCCGTGAAACCTCCCACACTAAAATGACAGCTGTTTCAGTTTCATTGTCCAACCCCTGTACATACCTGTCTTCCTGTTACTCTGTTCCTTGTGGGCGGGGCTTTAGGCTGAAATGGGTGGGGCTTGTATGTTATGAGCTCTGCTCCTTTATTATATCACAGCACATTAACCAGCCCTGCATTAGAATGGTATTGTTTAGTGTTGAGTGTACTGCTATAATAAAGAAAGGATGCATGAAATGAATGTATACGGAGAAATAGGAACGAGGGATGACTCCAGTGAGCTGATGTGAGTGTAATATGTTTAGAATGGGACGAGAGCGTGGCCGGTGTAATCGATAACACATGAATGAAGCTTCCCTCAAATCTGAAATGGCAATCTTCCACACGCTCCCTTCAAACGGCACCGCAAAATTGGATTCTGAGATATTCACAAATGGTCGGTTCATTACTCCGACAGGATTTATTCTGGCAACGTATTTCAGCTCTCATTTGATTACACTCTTGATGGGTACGATATGTGTGTGTGTGTGTGTGTGTGTGTAACCATCAAATGGCTTTCCGGTGCCTACATATTTTTTTCTGTAAACAGTAAAAGTTATTTTCAACTTGTGAACTGTCAGAGTTGCCACAGGATGTGTGTGTGTGTGTGTGTGTGTGTGTGTTCAGAGGCCTTGTTAGGGCCTGGCAGTGTTTCTCTTCTTTTATTTGGCTCTGAATCACTTAACGCTTTGATACCATCTGTAGCTTTTTCTCCTCCATCAACACTGACGATTAAATCTGCTGCTACTGAAACCATAACTGACTACTTCCATAAACACAGCTACACCACTACTACATCTACTGATACTGACCACACCCTAATACTACACCTACTGACACCTACTACTGGCCACTTTATTAGAAACACCTACTATAGTACCTTCTTATGGCCACTTTATTAGAAACACCTACTATAGTACCTTATTCTGGCCACTTTATTAGAAACACCTACCACAGTACTTTGTTCTGGATACTTTATTAGAAACACCTTCTATAGTACCTTCTTATGGCCAGTTTATTAGAAACACCTAATACAGTACCTTGTTCTGGCCACTTTATTAGAACCACCCACAACAGTACCTTGTTCTGGCCAGTTTATTAGAAACACCTACTACAGTACATTGTTCTGGCCACGTTATCAAAAACATCTGCTATACTACCTTCTTATGGACACTTTATTGAAACCTATGGTTCCACTCTCTGGCCACTTTAATAGAAACACCTACTACTATACTCTGTGTTTCAGTACCTTCTTCATTCAACGCATTATTAGGAACCCATAATCTATGCTTTTTTCATTTGCCACTTCATTAAGAACACTTAAAAACCATTGTGCTCCTTCATACCTTGTGCTACACAAGCTAGAAGGGGTGTTTCTGATAAACTGGCCTGAATAAAGTTGATGTGCAGTTAATATGTTTTGATGAAACTTTCTGTTTACTGCGTGTGTGATTTTTCTGCATGTTTTTGTGTATAAGGTAAATGACAGATATTAATACATATTCATCAGCGCTGTCAGGCCTTGCAGTCTGTGATTTTGGGCTGTGATTCATCCTCCAGAAACACACTGTAGCTTTTCATTTTCTTTCATTTCTGATTCCCATCACTCAGACTGATAGGCTGAGAAAGCAATCTGCCTCTAATGGTAATAAATGACTATTCTGTCAGTTTGAAACTCGCCAAATCAACTGAGATGGGCTGAAATCAATCACACGCCACGCTGCTAATACAGGTGACCTTTCAGTGTCTCTCTCATTCAGAAACTGCTTATGCTCTAACACAGACATCCAGCACTGCAGCTGAGCTGTCTGAACCCAGTATACCCAGTACAGACAGCTTTCTGTCCCACTAACACCAGCTCTGTCCATATCTGCACCCTGTGTTCCATATGTGCACATTAACCTACCAGCAGCAATGTTACAAACTAATAGACAGATATATAGATAGATAGCGTTTGTCTCAGACTGTCTTCATTGAGTTTACACTACAGTGCAGCTTAAATGACCTGAAGCACAGTAAATTTTCCCCTGGATTCCCAGTTTGTCCAGTTAGTGTAATGTCCCAACAGTAAACATCCAGTTCATGTGTTTTTAATTACCGTTGCATCAAATTACAGCGTAACACTGAGATGAACCACAGTTACTGCGCTCCAGTTTAACCCCTGAGCTGCTGCAAGAGAGTCAACACGCATTAATAACCATTAAAATAATTAAAAAAAACATGTTTTAAAGGTTTTAAAAATTTTGCTAGAAAGCATTTATTATTTGCTGTTTTTATTATAAAATGTTTTTATTTATTTTATTTATTTTAATTTGTTTATTATTACCTTTTCTTTTTTATTTTAATGTTTTATATTTTTATTCTTTTATTCTTAGTTCATTATTATTCATTTTATCACTCACAATCTTTTTCTTTATTTTATATTTTAAAAATTCTTTACTTTTTATGCATCAATTTGTTTTTTATGGTCTTTTAGAATTTTAACATATATATTTTATTCATACATATTAAATGTTGATTTAAAATGAGTATTTCTTTTATTTATTTATTTATTTATTTTTTGCTATTTTATTCCTTTTTATTTTAAATTTCTTATTAAATGGTTTAAATATCTTTGATTCTGTAAATATTCCCAAGTAAAAATAAAGGTTGATTGATTGATTGATTGATTGATTGATTGATTGGCCCTGCCCATCTTGGCTTGAGACCGCCCACTGCCGAGCCATTGAGAGAAAGAGATAAGTGTAAGAGAATGAGAGTTAGTTATGAGATTTAATCCATTAAAAATGTAAATTAATATCAAGAAGTTGGAGCCAAAATTTGGTAAAATAATTAATTTGCGTTTAAAAAAAAGTTCCAGATTGTATTAGTGCATTAACATTGACATTGAATACAAATTTGTGACTAAATAAGTTTGTTTCTATCAATGTTTTATTACTCTATAGCCGTGACCTTCATGTCTGTAATGAGGGTATGTAAATTTCCCTCCACAGCAGTAGATAGATGATTTTTAGCAGATAGATTATTCAGATCTCTCTGCTCTGATGAGTCACCTTCAGCTGTCAGCTTTAATTCGGCCTAAAGCGCACTAAAGCTTATTACAAACACACACTGGCGTTCACAATTACAGCCCAGCATGAGCGTAATGTTTCTGTCCACTGCAATAACATCATCATCATCCACCAAGCTACTGAAAACCAGCACGAGCCGGACGCCCGCTCACCCCTCATCCCCGCAGCGGATACGCATTACACACAGTTTAACCTGCAGACCTGCAGAACATCACCCACACACCCTTTAACACATCATACAAGTGTCATCATTAAAACACACCACCTCCTAGATGTACTTATATATTAAAATTATAAATATGAATCATTTTTATTTCTTATTTTCCAAAATAATATTCAATGTTTCTTACTTTTACTTTGACCTTTATTTGATTGCAGACAGTAATGAAGTACTTTGTTATCTTATTTAACCCTTGTGTGGTGTTCATATTTTTGTTATTCGTTTACTTTGTTACTTGTATTTAATTCAGCAAAATTAAGCAATTTTACATTAAAATGCTTTACACATGCTCGCTTCACCTAAATTGCAAGCAATATAAACAGCTTACATGGTTAATATTTGCCCTTTACCTTTCTTGTGTTACATTTCTTTCAAAAAGTGCTTCTCTTTTTTTATTCGTTTTGTAATAAAATGTAAAAGAAAATGAATTAAACTCAAGATATGAGTAGAAAATTTGTTTAGTTTCAAATTTACAAATGAAGCAATGTTTATTAGCCCTTGGCCAAACATACTGTATGTAATATAAATGTGTAGGGGGGGGGGGGGTGGGGGGTGTACAGTGTGTGTTTATCGAAAATGTGTTTTGATATATGTTTTTCACAAAAAATGAGCCAATGCCAATGAGTTTGAGTTAGAAAAAATATTTTTTTAGTATCATTTGATGAAAAATTAAAACGGGTCCCACAGACCCGAACACCACACAAGGGTTAAGTATAAATGTTGGTTATCTATTCTTTACTGGAGTAATTCTTTTTGACTTTTGACTTCTATTCCTTACATTTTCACACAATTATCTGAACTTTCTACTCCTTAAATTTTAAAAAATAGCCTCGTTACTCCTATTTTCATTAAAAAAAAAAACCTTATCCAGATAAATCTCTCTATCCAGATAGAGTGAATCTGATTGTGATTGGATGGAGAGAACTATAAACATATACAATTCCTACAACCTATTGGTTTAAACTGTGATCCATCACACCTGCACATGTCAGCGCCATCTACCCACCCATAGAGAGAGCCAGGCAAATCGTGCTCTCTCAGGGCTTCGGCAGCCGATGGCAAGCTACATGAACAGGATTCGAACCAGCAATTTCCTGATTATAGTGGCAGCGCTTAGCCTGCTGGACCACTCAGAGCACTGTTAATACAGGTTATATATATATACTCAAAAATGTGTTTTTATTTATTTGCATTTTTCATACTGTCCCAATGTATGATTTGTGTTGTAGATAGATAGAGAGACAGAGAGACAGAGAGAGAGAGAGATAATTGCAAACATGCGCATGTTCATACAAGTGCACCTCCCCCATGAATGTGATTATGTTGAAATGACAAACAAGAGCATTTTTTTTTCATTATGTTTCAAAATAATAAAGAGCAGGAGAAGAGAGAGAAAGAGAGAGAGAGAGAGAGAGAGAGAGAGAGAGAGAGGGACTGTAGAGGGAGGAGATTTCTTTCCCCTTATAAAAGCAGAGTAAACAGAGAGTGAATGATGTCTTTGAGAGAAAAGGAAACCATGCTTTTGGCTCACATCCCAGAATCACAGAGAGAGAGAGAGAGAGAGAGAGAGAGAGAGAGAGAGAGAGGGCGAGAGAGCAGCAGAATGAAGTCATATATTAATCTTCAGTAATTGCAGGATATGGTGAGGTATACGAGACAGCATTTGGACATCATTTGAGCTGAACCCAACACAGTTTATATAGACCACCAATTTTGGTTTGGCGGAAAACTCTGCCATTAGAAATGCAGCAGGAATGTGGAACAGCAGGAGGAGGAGGAGAGCAGGAGGACCAAGAGGACCAAATTGACCGGACCAGATTTGGCCACAGAGTTTGATGCCCCTTTACAGTGTCTGCAGCTGTGTGTTCTTTCCAAAATGATGTTATATAGTTTGCCAAAATCAAGGTAAAATTGCGTTGTTGTGTTCGCTGTGTAATGTACTGTCCCTCCTATCACTACTAGGGGTGACTGACTGTTGTACGCAGTGCCGGAGCTCTGCACGCGCAGATCACATCCTGTATATAGAGCACCAAGAATCAGGCTCTTTAAAAATCACCAGAGCTTAGATCTTAGATCTGGCTCAAAATATCCAGCCCTAACAGGCCCGAGCCCGAGCCGCCCCATACACTGTCATTTTGAGCCCAAGCTCAAATTAACCCTGATATATTTTTTTTCAGTAAGTCAAGCGTTAAAACTGAGCTTTTAAAAAAACATTTCGGGCTGTTTGAATGAGCGAAATATGTTTAGAATGATGTTAATTAACATTGCAACACTGAAGAAGACCTGTTACTTATGATCCACAATCCTAAACATCAGTAAATTAGGCTACAAGAACAAGAATTTTCTCTACTCATTTTCTCCCCAATTTAGCACAGCCTAATTCCCAACCCATTCATTAGGACTCCCCCTAGAACTATCACTAGTGATGCCCCAACACATCAGGAGGGCGAAGACTAACACATGCTTCCTCTGATACATGTGAAGTCAGCTCCGCTTCTTTTCGAGCTGCTGCTGATGCAGCATTGCCGAGCAGCATCACAGCGCGCTCGGGGGAAAGCGCAGCGACTCGGTTCTGATACATCAGCTCACAGACGCCCTGTGCTGTGGACATTACCCTAGGAGTGATGTGGGGAGAGAGCGCCATCTACCCACCTGGAGGGAGCAGGTCCAATTGTGCTTCCTGTGAGCGCCGGCAGCTTGATGGCTTGATGGTAAAGCTGCATGAGCGAGGGTTCGAACCGACGACCTCCCGCTCATAGTGGGAGCGCTTTAGATCGCTGGACCACTCTGCGCCACATTTCTCTACTCTAATATAATTTAACATGGTTTAAGAACAGAAAATAAATTCTAAACAAACACATTTTTTATATTGAGTTTATAGTCTATGTACAAAAACAGACAAAAAAAACAGTAATAAGGCTGCACTGCACTTGTGCAACGTCTATTAAAAGATGGTTTGATTTGTTACTTTGCTATATTGTGATTATCATGCTATAGCTTTATATAAAATTCAAATCTTATTAAGAAACAGACGGCCAGATTAATAATCTCTCATCAAGAGGTACACTACCCAAAAGCATCTTCTATTAGCCTTTTAACAGAGGAGCATGTGAAGAAACTTTACCTCTCTTGTGGAAAAGCTGGTAACACTTTAAAATAAGGCTCCTTTATAAAGGGTTTATAAATAGTGTACAAAGGAGTTTATTAATGTTATTAATTAGGTTATAAACCATTAATAATTAGTATTATAACAATACTTTAATAGAAAGAGCAACAGTGGCCTGCTGTGTACCAAATAGTGATTCCACATTCATTTATACTGTTAAACCTCAGACCTTTTTATATGCTTATCTTACTTTCTCTTTTCCATCAGTCAGCATTAAGATATCTGTTAATAACTTTATTAATTTAACTATAATAATAATAACATATTAAATGATTAAACTGACTTTCTATATTATTGTATTAGATATGTTAAAAATATATATATTTTTTATTTATTTTCACTGTTAAATGTCAAATAAAAAATATAAAGTAAATCTTTAACACGCTACAAATTACAGTACAGTATATTTAAATATATTTTTATACTTAAAGAAGTATACCAGAAGTGTGCTACTTACAAAAGACAGGAACAAGAAGCATATTTGTACTCAAATGTAAATATATTTAAAATCAGTTCTTAGCACATTTCTAATATACCTCGTGTATAATAGTAATACATTTGTAATACTCATTAAATGTATTATCATTTTACTGTAATCATATTTAAAATACAATAAGGTTACATACATGAAGTAGTATGTTTAAATGCTGCTTTAAAATAGAATATTTAAAATAGTTCCATTTTAGTACAGTTAAATACACTTAACACAATTTAAGTAAGACTATTGTACTATTTTTATACAATTAAAGTATATTAAGTACAAAAAAGTTGTTTCATTTTAGCACTCTTTAAATGCACTGATTAATAATGTGGCTACAAGAAAACACTTTAATGCACTGAAGCATAATAATGCTCAGTATACTTTAATCTACTTTTTTCACTAGGGTTTAATAATGTTTTTAAAAATAAACTCCCTTATGAACTATTTATAAACCCTTTATAAAGGAGCCTTATTTTAAAGTGGTAGCGGCAAAACATAGTGCTTAATCCTAGTGCTTACAGACCTGTAATCATTTCCATGATATATCTGAGATATAACTGTATGTTAAGTTTTGCAGCCGTCTTTTCAAGAATCATATACAGACGTTAAAGAGAGAGAGAGAGAGCGAGAGAAAGAGAGAGAAAGAGAGAGAGAGAGAGAGAGAGAGAAAGAGAGAGAGAGAGAGAGAGAGAAAGAGAGAGAGAGAGACTCATTAGCTGTAAGTGTTGTTAATAATAGATGAGTATGATTCTCTTTTCCTTTTCGGAGAGAAGCAGAAATATTCAGAATGTTTCATCACAGCCACGCCCCATTAATAAAACATCCCCCTCTCCACACACACACACACACACACACACACACACACACACACACACACACACACACACGCATTCATTCTTATTCCTTTCCTCCCCCACACTCACACACACCAAAACTCTCTTTACTGCCACAATGTGCTCTAATGAACAGGACTGACAGCTAGAGAGAGAGAGAGAGAGAGAGAGAGAGAGAGAGAGAGAGAGAGAGAGAGAGAAAGAGAGAGAGAGCAAGAATGAGGTGTGAACACACCTGCAGGGTGGAGGGGGAGCTTACACTAGCTGATCAAAGAACTCACCCAGTGCATTATGGGTACAATCACTGTGGCCTATGGAATAGTGTTTCTATTAAAGTGGCAAGTAAGTGAAAGCACAAGTTAGACAGTAGATGTTTCCAATAAAGTGGCCAGTGAGTAAAAGCACAAGGTACTGTAGTAGGTGTTTCTAATAAAGTGGCCAGTGAGTAAAAGCGCAAGGTACTGTAGTAGAAGGTGTTTCTAATAAAGTGGCCAGTAAGTAGAAACACAAGGTACTGTAGTAGATGTTTCTAATAAAGTGGCCAGTGAGTGAAAGCACAAGGTACTGTAGTAGGTGTTTCTAATAAAGTGGCCACAGTGAGTAAAAGCACAAGGTACTGTAGTAGGTGTTTCTAATAAAGTGGCCAGTAAGTAGAAGCACAAGGTACTGTAGTTGGTGTTTCTAATAAAGTGGCCAGTGAGTAAAAGCATAATGTACTGTAGTCGGTGTTTCTAATAAAGTGGCCAGTGAGTAAAAGCATAATGTACTGTAGTCGGTGTTTCTAATAAAGTGGCCAGTGAGTAAAAGCACAAGGTACTGTAGTAAGTGTTCCTAATAAAGTGGCAGTGAGTGGAAGCACAAGGTACTGTAGTAGGTGTTTCTAATAAAGTGGCCAGTCATTTGAAGCAACATTAGTAGGTGTTGTTGGAGTCAGTACCATCTGCAGCCGCTTTATTAGAAACATCAAATTCAAAAGTCAAATAAACTATAATATTGTATTATATGTTTGCATTTATAAACTCAGTTCCATTCTGATGTTCTGGGCTGTAGATGCTGTGCTGAGGGTTTTTTATTGGGTATAAATGATTATTTTGGATGATTTGACCTTTTACTTTGCTTCTTGTGGTAGACTGGATAAATAAATTCAGAAGCGACGGCGTCTTTGATTTATTTGTTCTAAATGTCATTATTCATCTGCAATGCAAAGCACAGCTTTAACTGAGTAATGAGGATTTAAAGTATGACATTTTACTCAACTGGGTCATTATGAATATGAAGAAATTATTTATAGCGAGATTTGGATTTTATTACTTATTTGGATTTTATAGTTGAATGAGGACACTGTTGTTATTTTGTCCAATTAAATATGCCATGCAGGCATCTTTATTTTAATTAATGTGAATAGACAGAATATTGGTGTTTACACTTCAGTCTGATACCATTAACCACTCCCCCTTACTAGCACTAGCACTGTACGTGCATAAGCCCCTCCCCTGCACACTGTGTTTACCCTTAAAGGGGCACTAACCCCCCAACATTTTCATGACTTCACCCTCAGCTCAATATGAAAAAGGCTAAAAAAAATGTGAAGGGGTATTTTGGGAGAGGTACTGGGTGATGTATGGGTTTAGAGGCAGGGCAGGAGGGAGAGAGAGCTGATTGGCTGAGCTGCAGCCGCAGCAGTATAAGTTCATGTCTGATAGCCGTGAGACGCAGATGGTTGGATGTCAGGGATCAGGGGGGTGTTTTTTTTTATTGACTGATCTGCATATTGTGTACCAAAGTACACTGAAACATCATCCTCGTCTATAGCACAGCTGAACCTGAGAGGGCGCTGCAGAGGCAGAAAAAAACAAGCGCTACTGGTATGTTTCATTACTTCAAAGAAACACATTTCAGCTATTAATGGAAAAAATATATATGCTTTAGGGTTTAGTGGCTCTTTAAATACATTTATAAAACTCCCATACATTTACTTTACTTGGACAATATAAACTCCTCCCCCTGCCTACTCCTTTCCACTCACTTTAGTCTGATGTTAGCTCTTCCCTCTGTCCACTCAGTAAACACCTGATCAGTGATGTCAGTAACGCGTTACTCTAATCTGACCCTTTTTTTCAGTAACGAGTAATCTAACGCGTTACTATTTCCAATCCAGTAATCAGATTAAAGTTACTTATTTAAGTCACTGTGCGTTACTCTCTCTCTCTCTCTCCACCTCATCTCCTCCACACACACACACACACACACACCGCTCCCTTACCCATTCCCCCTCCGCTCTTCCCCAATCACAGGCGTCTCGCTTTCTCCCCTCTCTCTCTCTCTCTCTCTCTCTCTCTCGCGCTCGGCGTGTCTTTAGTTTCCGCCCGTTTTCGTTTTTCGCCAGCGGTCTGCCACAAATTTGATTGGCAGAGGAGAGCATTTAAAGATTTTACACCACACGTGATTGGAAGTTCACTGTGGCGCAGAGCGCACATACCGTAAAGACAAGAAAAGTTCCGGTGCTTTAAATGAACACTGTCAGAATTAAATCCTTCTCAGTAGTTGGGTCCGGTATGGGTCCGTATTGGACAATGTCTGGGTCCGGACCCGGACCGCAGTCTGCAAATATGTGATCCCTGGTCTAGACCATATACACGGTTCTGTTTTATAAAACCACTCCTTGCTGCCCTGCAGAGAACAACAGGTTCAATGTTCAGTTTTACTGTGTTAAATATGTCAAAAAAGTGGTGGTGTCAAGAAAGACTTTCTTTATTTTATATATTTTTTTATAAAAACAAGTATTTATGTTTAGTAAAATCAAGAAAGAGCATATTTTATTTTTTATAAAAATATATTTATGTTAAGTTAATTTTTTTATTTTTATAAAAAAAAACTTATTTTTTTAGGAAATAGTTCAACTTAATAGAGATAAATTGTTGCTGTTAAAAATGCATTTTCCAATAAAGGGAATAATGGCAAAACTGGTTATAATGTTTATGTTAAGGCGGCGGGAGGTGGTGTCTGCAGCTGCTGAAAGTAACTAATAAAAAGTAACTTGTAAAGTAACTTAGTTACTTTTAAAATCAAGTAATCCATAAAGTAACTAAGTTACTTTTTAAAGGAGTAAACATTAATCAGTAATCGGATTACTTTTTCAAAGTAACTTTACCATCACTGCACCTGATACACCATGGCAACTTCTTGGCATGGCAACACCTTAGCAACCAACTTCTTTCCATAGCAAGATCTAGCAACAGTTAATTAACAGTCCAAAAGTATCTTAGCAACCAAGACTGTAACATGGCAACTGCACAGATACACACTTTATCGTAAAACATATCGGGGCACAACCGCCCCTATAAACACTCTAAGAGTGAAAACAATCCATGTTTTCTGTGAATCAGCCGAAAGAGATTGGAGTTATATGCTTTTATGAGCTGTTTGGATGCTCATCCCTTATTGTGACGTCACAATAAGTAAGGCTGCATAGAACCACCCTGGCACCACCCTTCTTCCATCAATCCAGATAAGAGCCTCATTTACTAGATCAAATGGGAAAAAAAAACATTTAAATCTGCTGGTTGAGAACCTCAGACAGTACACAGTTGGATTGGCCAGCAGACTTCTTCTGACGGAGGGATCTATATCTACTGTCTGTGGCAAGTCAGCAGATGAGGGACATATATTGGCTTTCAAATAATGAGTTAAGCATGTTAAGCATGAACTAGCTTGTTCATGTTTTGTCATTTAGCACAAGCTAACACTAGCATACGTAACGTAAACATAGGGTGTACAGAAGCATGAATTGGCCTTCAGCAACCAACAGCAGCAATACAACAACACCTTTGCAACCACCTAATAAACAAGTGGAAACTGTTTTGGTTGCTCAACCCCTCCTTCAGGAATTGTGCTTTTCTAGTTTCATATAAAAGTATTTCAACATGTATTTATATGTATTTTTGCTGGTGTATAAAAGCTGAGAGAGGGCTGGAGCTAATTGTGTTCCACTGAACGCTCTGACATTGACTCTGACTTTGGACTTTATTTAATTTATTTGGAAAAAATTCCTCATTACTTTTGTTCTCTGTGTGTTTTGACCTCCGGCTGTGTTTGGTCAGGCATTACTGGACCCACATTATCATTTCAGCTAAAATAACATTTCTCTAATACAGACAGCAAATAAACTCTCTCTCTCTCTCTCTCTCTCTCTCTCTCTGTATGAACTGATTGACTCAGCAGTGAATCGGGTGAGTCAGCACTGCGGAGAGGGTGCAGTTTGGGATGAAGCTTTGTGAATGTCAGTAAAGCTGTAAAGGACTTTATGTTAGAGTGTTTAGCGAAGTCTGTATATTCTGCAAAGTCACATCACTGAGGCAAACAAAGAAATAATTACAAAATAAAAGAAACACTGCATCAGCTAAAAAAAAGTAGAGTTATATATATTACCCAATCAAAAGACTTTAAATAAGCTCTGAACAAGAAAAACTCTGATCACTTATACTGAAGGTCAGAATAAAGTAAATGTAGAATGTGTTTCTAATAAAGTGGCCAGTGAGTAGAAGCACAAGGTACTGTAGTAGGTGTTTCTAATAAAGTGGCCAGTGAGTGGAAGCACAAGGTACTGTAGTAGGTGTTTCTAATAAAGTGGCCAGTGAGTGGAAGCACAAGGTACTGTAGTAGGTGTTTCTAATAAAGTGGCCAGTGAGTGGAAGCACAAGGTACTGTAGTAGGTGTTTCTAATAAAGTGGCCAGTGAGTGGAAGCACAAGGTACTGTAGTAGGTGTTTCTAATAAATTGGCCAGTGAGTGGAAGCACAAGGTACTGTTGTAGGTGTTTCTAATAAAGTGGCCAGTGAGTAAAAGCACAAGGTACTGTAGTAGGTGTTTCTAATAAATTGGCCAGTGAGTGGAAGCACAAGGTACTGTAGTAGGTGTTTCTAATAAAGTGGCCAGTGAGTAAAAACACAAGGTGCTGTAGTAGGTGTTTCTAATAAATTGGCCAGTGAGTGGAAGCACAAGGTACTGTAGTAGGTGTTTCTAATAAATTGGCCAGTGAGTGGAAGCACAAGGTACTGTAGTAGGTGTTTCTAATAAAGTGGCCAGTGAGTAAAAGCACAAGGTGCTGTAGTAGGTGTTTCTAATAAATTGGCCAGTGAGTGGAAGCACAAGGTACTGTAGTAGGTGTTTCTAATAAAGTGGCCAGAGGGTGCAAGCGCAATGTACTGTAATAGATGTTTAGAAGCTGTACTTTAGTTTGGCTAGCTCTCACTTTGAGTTGTAGATGAAACTACCTACTACCTATGTTTAGAAGCTGTACAAATCCCAGCTCACCCCAAATCACCATCTCAGTTGATCAGGTTTAGATCAGGGGATTGTGGAGAACAAACTATTTTTTATTTTGTTATTCTATATATGTCCCTTAATTGTTTTCATACCTTTAATATTAATCTACAATGTAGAAAACACATTAAATAAAAAAATAAAGAAAAAAAATTAAACGAGAAGGAACTGTATCTGTGTGTGTGCTGAGTTCAGGTGTGTGTTTGTGTTGGTGGAGTGACAGCAGGTGGATATTAGTGTGCTGGTTGTGATAAGAGGGAGCGGTGTGATATGATCAGTGTAGGCTTCAATCTCTCCGCCTCTTTATTACCTCCACCTGAGCCCCAACCGTAGCATCCGCACACTCGTCGCCGAGCCAGAAAACATGCTGCATTCACAATCAGCACCAGACTTCACTACACAAACATGTTTTTAGGCTCAAAGAGAGAGTTGCATGATGTGTTCAACCTTCAGAGTCTTTTCCGGCTGCAGCAGAACATCTTCTAGTGTTTTCATAGCACTAGTGTCATCAACTAATGTACCATATTTGAACATATATTTTTCCAATTTTCCATAAAATTGTGTGTTTTTTATTGTAAGCAAATCTGATGACTGAGGGGTTTGATATGAGGATCACATCTTGGTGGTGTAGTAGAGCACAATTTAGATACAAATTAACCAGACTAAAGCACAGCTTCTAAACATGGTGGAGGTAGTTTCATCTAAAATTCACAGTAAGAGCTAGCCAGAATAAAAAAGTACAGCTTCTAAACATGGTGGAGGTAGTTTGTCCACAACTCACAGTGAGAGCTAGTGTTCCCGTAACAATCATCAACATTTTTTACAGAATAGACACTTATTTTTCCACTTTAAAATAAGACTACCTTTATAAAGGGTTTATAACTGTTTTAAAATTGGTTTATTAATGGTTAATAATTAGGTTGTAAATGCCTTCAAAATCATTAATAATCAGTTATAACACATTCGTAGAAAGGGCAACAATGACCTGTTGTTTGCCAAATAGTGAACCCATAGACATCTATATTGTTGCCCATTCTAATTATGTGCTGTAACTGATTATTAATGATTTTTGAGGCATTTACAACCTAATTAGTAACCATTAATAAACTAATTGTAAACCATTAATAAACCCTTAATAAAGGTAGTCTTATTTTAAAGTGGTACCAAATTGTGCTTTTATATTAAATGAGGCTGATGAATGAGGTGTGTGTAGAATTCCCAGAATTCAGTGTTTCTGAAAGCTATTGTTGGATGATGGTTCTTGATGAAGTGCATCTCTGAAATTGGGGATCACACATGTTCAGCTTAGGCTTGTGCTCTTACCATTTACACACTGATGTGAATCGTTAGTAAACGTTTACTCCAGGGGTGTCCAAACTACGGCCCGCGGGCCATTTGCGGCTCGTTTCCTTTTTTGGAGCGGCCCACGAGGTATTTTAGAAATAGAATGAAAGTTGGCCCGCTGTTAAACAGGTTTTTATAATGTGAGATTCAAACTTTGAAAGCTAGGTGTCAGAAACAGGCCAAAGAGTCTAAAAGTGGAGAGAGTGCGCATTTCTAGCGCAAAAAAACGGGGTAAAGAGTCCAAAAGCGGAGAGGGTGTGCATTTCTAGTGCAGAAAAACGGGGTAAAAGAGTCTAAAAGCGGAGAGAGTGCGCATTTCTAGTGCAGAAAAACAGGGTAAAAGAGTCTAAAAGCGGAGAGAGTGCGCATTTCTAGCGCAGAAAAAAGGGGTAAAAGAGTCTAAAAGCGGAGAGAGTGCGCATTTCTAGCGCAGAAAAACGGGGTAAAAGAGTCTAAAAGCGGAGAGAGTGCGCATTTCTAGCGCAGAAAAACGGGGCAAAAGAGTCTAAAAGCGGAGAGAGTGCGCATTTCTAGCCCTGAAAAACCGGGCCAAAGAGTCTAAAAGTAGCAGTAATTAAGGAGTTTAATATTAAGAGACATCATGAAATGAAACATCAATTTGAAAAATCCTAGTTTACACAACACTGTCAAAGATGAAGATAGTAAGTCAAGTAAAATGGTGTGTAAATGAAATAATCAGGAAAAAGTATATATCAAATATATTTCTTCTATATTTACTCCCTCTCATTTTTGAGAGAATAAATTTTGTATAATAAAAATTCAGTGCTGTGCAGATAAAACAGAAGCTTCTGCATGTTCACCATGTTCACCAGTTCTAACTCTGTGTTCTTCTCAAGCGTCTCTCCAAATCTGGGTCACTTAATGCAGAGTTACTGCAATCAGCTTTCATTAGGCCTCATCATCTTCCTGTAAACCGCTCAAGCACTCCAAAAGGAACATCATAGTCCGATTGAGTTCCGCCTGCTAAAAGCCCATAAACACACACTCCACACACACTACACACACACTCCACACACTCTCCACACACACACACACATACAAATGTGTTTTCATGCTCTCTCCGACTCCAATGTGCCAAATCCTATTTCTTTCTCAAATATTTATCTTCGCTGGTGGAATGGAGGAGTTGTGTTGAATGAAAATGACACAGCCGCAGATTTGCGCCAACAGCATCATGTAACCCAACACTGGATTCCTCACACAGGCATTTGTAGAGTAGGAGAGAACGGAGAACACACAGTATTTGGCAGCGTTCCTGATGATCGAGCGCTGTTAGATGTACAGGATTTAAAGATGATTATTTATTATAGAGCACTGAGGCTCAACTACAACTCAGGTGTGACTGATTACTAATCAATACAGTGATGAGAAGCCACCTCAAACATACATACATACCCTACATACAGTTCATACAGGTCCATGAAATCAGACATAACATTATAAATATTGAGAAAAAGTTGAGAAAACTCAACATTTCAAGGCAACTGCACTAGATTTTTGAGTTTTGAGGCCAACTGAAACTTTAAATGTTTAAAGAAAACCATCAACAGTTGTGCCAACTAGAAATCTATGGTTTACAGATAATTAAAGTGCTGCTTGCTATCTTTTAGGTGTAACCTCTCTAGACCCTGCGTCCTCATATGAGGACATTACATTTCTGCTTCTTTGCACCATGATACTTCATTTTTTTTTTGCCACTTACACGTACCACTTAGTGGTCACAT
This sequence comes from Astyanax mexicanus, assembly GCF_023375975.1. NCBI lineage: Eukaryota > Metazoa > Chordata > Actinopteri > Characiformes > Acestrorhamphidae > Astyanax > Astyanax mexicanus. The sequence goes on from NC_064425.1 coordinate 41,271,327, forward strand.
GACAACATTAACAAACAAAATTTGTGATCCAATAATTAGTGCTAAAGGTGATGTCACGCCTTCCACGCTACGCTCCACCTGCAATCTCCAGTCTCCAGACTACACCAGGGTTCGAATTACGGGGGGTTTTGTATGGGTCAGATCACCCCAATTAAGACTTCAACCCCCCCTAAAGGGGTAAAAACAATAATTTGGGGGGGTCAAAACATTTAAATATATTTCTTACATATAATGTTAAATACTACAAAAACAATGCAGTATCTTTGCCTGGAAGAATATAGTGATACGATTTCAAGCACCCCTGGATCAAGTGGATCAAACCATTGCATGTTAATAAGCATTTCTCTGGTTTACCTGCCTGCTGGCTCCTTATTGGTCAGGTGTGTCTAAGTTAAGTTACACAAGCTGCTCAAGCTACTTAGACATTACGTGTAAGTAGCGCTATCTACTTAGCTTTCTTAAATATGCACTTTAAACACACATTTCCTTACATAAATTACTCACATGAATTTAATGTCCCACCTTAATGCTGCTAATTTACTAGGGGTGTCACGATTTCGATATTTCATCGGAATCGATCAAAATTATGTCATGGTCTCAAGCATCAAAGTGGTTGTTGTATACAACCCATACATTTGTAGAAAAATCCCTCTGTATGAAACACAGTACTAAACCTCAAGTTTAAATTTCTCCCTGCTATAAAACGTCCAGTCATTAACTGATAGGCTCAGGTCAGGAGGTCTGTGTGAGAAATGTTCTGCAGAGAGCTTCAGGTCCTCCACTCTAAATGCACTTAATGCACGTTCTAGACATAAAGACAATACTGCACACACACCTCTGAGGGTCTGCACAGTGCCCCTTTCTCTGGATAAAGTAAACACTGGCGGACGCTGAGTGTGTTTGCATGTTCTGGCAGTAACACACACCCTCCTCCAGTCTGCAGAATCAGCGAAAGTTTTCGGGACGAGAGCATTGTGTATATTTTGGTTGGTGAGAGCTGTGAGTTCGGGCACTTTCACACCTCCTGTAAGAGCAGCTTCACTCCGGCTCCTCTTTCAGCTGCGTAACGACAGTGGACTGGGCGAGAATGTAAGCACAGCTGCCCTTTATAAAACTAAACCCCTAAACCCCTAAACCTCAGATCACACCACCCTGACCCACAAACACCACAAACACCAAGGTGTGCTAATGCTCACTTCCAACAACAGGCTGTAAAAATGACTAAAACCTATTTACTAAAGGGCTAAAACTGCTGGATTTAAGGGGTGGCAAAGGGGGGCAACTGCTCCCCTAGTGCCCCTATGATAGAAAATGCATTGTAAGGTGCAAAGATGTAAAAAGTATTAAGACATTACTTAGATATGAGTATAGATACTATAGTTTAAAACACTTCTCTAGAAGCTGAAGCAGACATCCCAAGTTGCACACACACCAAAGAATAACTAAACTTTACTTTTATATTAATTCATTTTACTTTTTTTTATTTAAATTTAGAGTATTCAGAGTTTAAATGAGTTTTATCTTTTTTCTCTGCTTTCCTTTTTTTTTTTTTTTTGAAAAAAAGCCTTTATTTGACAAAAATTGACAGTTACAATATCACAAAAAATTGCACAACATCAAAAACATTTTATATCATATTACAATAATTATTAATATTGCCTCCGCCATGATCTGCTTTCTCTCACTCACTGAACAAATCCCATCTGGGAGGGGGGAAAAACACTGCCCACCCACACTAAAAACTGGCTGTCTCACAGACTCTTTGCAGACAAACAGGCCAATCAGAACCCTCTCTGTTTTCTCTCTCTCCTTCCCACACTCGTTCTGAATTCCGGGAGATTATATGTGACTCGCGGGCATCAGGGAGCCGCTACCGAAATGCGGGAGACTCCCACAGCTTCAGGGAGACTTGGTTTGTCTGCTGAAGTATCAACTCAAGCTTTTTACTCTTTAAGTAAAAGTATAAAAGTAATAAAAGGGGAAAAAATAAAGCCATTAAGGATGAAAGCTTAGGATCCTATAGAGCACTACTCCCTTAGCAAAAAACACATTTTTCTAAAAGCTATAATGATGATAATGTTATGTTAAAATGTTAATGTTGTGAATGTATTTTAGTAGAATGTAAATATATGAAAGTTAAAGCTTTATTTGGACTGGAGTTTGTCTGGAGTTCTCTTGAGTCTCTGCACGGATCATCTTCATACTAGACTACATACGTCTGCTATGCTCTTGCTGGAGTGTGTGTGTGTGTGGGGGGGGGGATGTGTGACGTGTGCAGGTGTGATGGATCACAGTATAAACCAATATGGAGTCGGAATGGTATATGATTATACTTCTCTACATCCAATCACAATCAGATTCACTCTATCTGGATGGAGAGATTTATCTGGAGAGTGGTTTTAATGAACGATGAGAAGCCGGAATAAAAACAAGCTGAAATTAAATAAGAGTAACGAGTAACTTTTTTTTAATGTAAGGAGTAAAAAGTTCAGATAATTATGTGAAAATATAAGAAGTAGAAGTAAAAAGTCTAAAGTGAAGTATAATTAACTAGCATTTCTACAACACGCCCTATTGGCTGCCCTTCTCAAAAATGAGGGTCACGAGTAAAGGTAGATTGACTGATTGACTGATTGACTAATAAATTGATTTATCAAATGCTAGGAGTTCTCTGGTTGCATTACTGTAACCCACAGTATGGATGAGGTATAAGGGACACTGAACAGACTGTAACAGATGAATGGATTATTATGAATATCAGAGCTGTGCTGTAGAATGAGTTCGTTTTTCTCCTGTTCTGCATTTCATCATCATCACTCGTTCCACATTCAGCTGCTGAATAGGACATTGTCCCCCTCCTCTCAGTAACTGGCCATTTTCTGCATCCCTGCCCTCGCACAATCACGTATCACCACCAATCAGATCACATAATGCTCTGCTGCCTGCCAGGAATGGTGACCACAGCCTACTGACCACTGATGTATGTATGTATGTATGGATGGATGGATGGATGGATGGATGGATGGATGGATGGATGGATAGATAGATAGATAGATAGATAGATAGATAGATAGATAGATAGATAGATAGATAGATAGATAGATAGATAGATAGATAGATAGATAGATCTGTAAGTTGTAGATGAAACTGCCTCCACCATGTTTAAAAGCTGTCAGGGAAATCCAGGCAGGGAGGAGTGGAGGCGGACGTGATCGCAGGTAAGAAGAAATGAATATTTATTGAATAAATAACAAACATAAACAAACAACAAGGAACAAAGAAACAAACCAAAACAAACGAGAGATAATGAAAAACAAACAGACTGGGAGGCTAACAAAACAAACTAGGAAAACAACAAGGAACTAAACTAGATACACAGATAATAACAAAACAGGACTAGGGAAATAAACAAGGAAATAAACTAGATAAACAAGGAACTAGAAATAAACAAAGAGATAAACAGAGCGCAATAATACTAGGGAAATATACAAGAGAAACGTGGAAAGACTAACGACAGGTGAAGGTGCAAAGACCGACAAGAACAAAGTGACACAATGGGACTATATATACACAACACGGGAAGTGGAAACACCTGGGGCTGGGGGCGGAGCTACAAATTGACACAGGTGGAGAAGTACTAAGACAGAACACAGGGGCACAGGTCACATGGGGAACACACAGGCACGAGGACAGACAGGAAACAGGGCAAGGACATGACAAAAGCTGCACTTTAGCCTAGGTAGCTCTCGCTGTGAGTTGTTAGTGAAACTACCTCCACCATGTTTGGAGGCTGTAGTTTACCCTGACTAGCTCTCAGTGTGAGTTTATATTCTGCTTTAAAACAGAGCTCTGGTACAGAATATATACATATATATATATATATATATATATACATATATATACATGTATATATATATACATATATATATATATGTATATATATATACATGTATATATATATATATATATATATATATATACATGTATATATATATACATATATATATGTATATATATATATATGTATATATATATTAGGTTATATAGGCTTCAGACTAATGTTACACTCATTTTCTTTTTTCTTGTTCTCTCTCTCTCTCTCTCTCTTTCTCTCTTTCTGTCTTTCAAATACTAAAGAGTCTATAAAGAGTAAAAGCTCCAAACCATCAGCATTAAATTCTTTCTTTTTCTTTCTTTCTTTCTTTCTCTCTCTCATCCATACTGCACATATCTCCTCATCGGCATAAAGATATGGCTGTTATAGCAACCCTTAGCTGATTGGCTAGAACAGAAAGCTATTTTTAGACTGGCTTAATGGAACAATAGTCTCTCTCTCTCTCTCTCTCTCTTTCTCTCTCACTCTCATTTCAGTTCCTTTCAAATAAGCTCACATACAAAAATTGTATTAACAGTATAGTTTTAAAGCTGTTCCTTTAACTCCATTTAGCCATAACATTAAAACCTATCTAATGTACCTTATATAATGTGTAGATCTGAGGTATCTGATCTCAATACTTACATTACAACAGATCCTTTAATTGCTGTATATTGTAAGAGGGACGAGACCATTGGACCCTTGTTGCCAGTTGATCACTACATATCGGGAACTTCCCACAAGGCTTCCCTGATGTTCTTAAGATGTTCTGATCCAGTCATTGTCTAGAACATCACAGTTTGGTTCTAGACAAAGTGTTTCAGATTCGTACACTTGTCCTTTTTTCCTGCTTCAACACTGCTTTAACTTTAAGAGCTGACTGTTTACTCGCTGCCTAATGTATATGTATATATCACCCTGTTTCAGGAGCCCCTGGAACCAGATCATCAGTATCATTCAGTGATTTTAATGTTATGGCTACTGCGCTTTGTTGTGCTTACTAAATATATTTAACAGTACCTAAATGTGGTTTTAAACAATTAGTTTTTTACAGTTTTATCTTTTGTTTTCACCAAGTGGTTAAAGTGTATTATTTAAGTGAATATTGTTGAGTGGTTTGGAATTTATATCATTATCATTTATATATATATTTTTTTCTGATCGAGCTTGGATTATTTGAGATATTGGGAAAAAAATAACATACCATTGTTTTTGCACACACCACACTAACACAATATTCCAAAAGTACAATGCTTATCCTCATGCCGCTGTTGATCAATGTGTGCGATGCTATTAGACATTAGATTATCACAGGACGCCATTAGGAACCTCTACAACTCCATGCTGTGACGTCTGGTATGTTGTGTTACATATACGCTTCATACTACTTTTGTATGTGTAGCTCAATAATTATTAGCCATATCAGTCCAATTTTTAATAATTTACTGAATTTGGTAACTTTTATCTTCCTTCTGAATAACATTCAGTGTAACTTTATACAGTGGTATCAAAAAGTTTGTGCACCCCTGATCATTTTCATGATTTTCCTTTATAAATCATTGGTTGTTCAGATCAGACATTTCAGTTAAATATATCATATATAGCAGAAGAGCACAGTGATATTTGAGAAGTGAAATGAAGTTTATATTGACTGTAAGGTTGTGTGATGTTTATAGAAGCACACAAAAGCTCTTGAAATGCTGAAGAAAGGAGATGAGCTGGTCTGTGAGGGAGTCATGTTGCTGTCTTGTGAATATTATACTGTGTGTGTGTAAATCTGGGTCAGAATAATAGAAATGTCAGAATAGATGGAGCTGCTTTACTGATGTTCTCCTCCTGACCACGACAGGCCCACGCGGATCTGTCCATTATCTGGCCTTCAGCCAGCTGAGCTCAGCCTGCAGAGCTCAGCCTGCAGGACTGTCAGTGTGATCAGAGCTCCCCCACCTGGTCATTTACCCTAACTACACAGCCATCCTGTTCTCTCTTTTCATTTACATTCTCTATCTATCTATCTATCTATCTATCTATCTATCTATCTATCTATCTATCTATCTATCTATCTATCTATCTATCTATCTATCTATCTATCTATCTATCTATCTATCTATCTATCTATCTAATATATATATAATCTAATATACAGGTGATCATGTGGGAGCTGACTGTGCCTTGGGAGACCCATGAGAGAAAGCTGTCCTGTAGCTGGGCAAAAGCCTGTAGATGGGCAAAGAAAAAGCCTGTTATCAATTAATTAATCAATCAATCAATCACTCAATCAATCAACCTTTATTTACACTCGGTAGGACATTGAGGGTAACCCTCATTTTCAGAGCATTTACAAAATTAAAGGGACTGAAAAAACAAGTTTAAATTATAAAAACAAGCAAACAATATGAAATCTAATTAAGAAGAAATAAAATAATTCAGAATAAAAGGATATGCAGACAGGCTAAAATGTACAGCAATAAAGCAAAGAGATAAATAATTAGAATAATAAAATATAAACAAAATTAAAGAAATAGAGTACTAAAATATCACCACAGTTATAAATAAGTAAATAGTGGAACTAATAATAATAATAATAATAATAATAATAATAATAATAATAATAATAATAATAATAATAATAATAACAATAATACAGTTAAAAAAGTAAAAAAAGCAGTAATAAAATAAATAAAAAGATGTAAATGGGCAGAAGCCAGTCGCTGGGCATTGGCTGGGAAGAAGCCTGTAAATGGGTAGTGGCTGGGCAAAGGTCTGTGGATGGGCACAGGCCTGAAGCTGGGCAGCGGCTGGGCAGAAGCCTGTAAAGGAGCAAAATCCTGTGGCTGGTCAAACGCCTCTACATAGGCAGAAGTCAGTGAATGGGCAGAAGCCTGTAAATGGGCGGAGGTCTGTGGCTGGGCAGAAGCCTGTACCTGTGGTAAGAAAGAGAGTGAGGGCGATGGACGGGGTTAGTGTTATGCCTTTACATAACAAAAATGAACTAATGGCTCTATAAGGTTAGCAAGAAGGAGGGACGATGTCCTAAAGATCCCAACATTTCTTTCATCCTAGTATTAATACTGACTGCCAGGCCACTCTCAAACTGTGTGTGTGTGTGTGTGTGTGTGTCCAGCATTTGATCTGAACTGGTTTGGGCAGATTTGGGACAGTGTGGTTCTCCTGTCAGAGTGGAGATCTTCAGCAATATCTAATAGTAACACTTTATAATAAGACCACCCTCATACAGATTCCACAACATGTTTAATATTTGTTTATTAAAAGTTGAGAGTATGCTGTGTGTAATTTAATGTTTTATATTAAATGTGTATAGCTTAATTCACTCATTCATATAATTAATACAAACTAATAATATAAGGTATGTACTAATCTTAATAGTGTGAGTTTGGTGGGTTAGTGCAAGTTGTTGCTAAGGTGTGTCTTTGGTATAAGTGATGGTTGCTATGGTGTTGCCTGAAAGTTTCTATGGTGTTACTATAGTGTAGACATTGGCTGAAAAGGGGTTAATGGGCAGTTGCTATGATTGTTGCTAGGAATTTAATTATGTGCTGCTATGGTATCATTGTTGGTTAATAAGCACTTGCTAGATGGTTGCAGAAGTGTTGCTAAGTGTTTGCTATGTGGTTGCTAAGAGGTTGCTGTGTTTTGTGCTTATACTTTTAAATAAATTTTGGTGTTGACATTTGGCTAAATGATGAAGATCAATTATTATTATTATTTTTTTTTCAATAGGAATAATAGTATGTTTGCCTACTTACCTTCAGTTAGTAGTTTACAGTTAGGACGCGCCCTACAATATGGATACTTGTGTGCACTAAAGATGCTAAGATAAAACATATTAGCAACAGTTTACTCTAGGGGTGTGAGTGTGTCTGTGTGTGTTTACTCAGTTTGTGTGTGTTGACTCAGGTTGTGTGTGTGTGTTGACCCAGGTTGTGTGTGCATGTGTGTTAGCGTTAGCATTGCTGTTACTGTATTTTTTATTTCATTCATTTATTTTTTTAGTTCATCTATTTGGATGGGTGAGCGAATACTTTTGGGAATATATTGTATGCAGAGTACAAATACTTTGTTACATTACTTAAGTAGAAATGTTGGTTATCTATAATTTACTGGAATTATTATTTTTAGACACATTTTTATTTCTACTTCTTATATTTTCACACAATAATCTGAACTTTCTACTCCTATTTAATTTCAGCTTGTTTTAATAAAAGAAACCCCCTATCCAGATAAATCTCTCCATCCAGATAGAGTGAATCTGATTGTGATTGGATGTAGAGAAGTATACACATGTACCATTCCGACTCACTATTGGTTTATACTGTGATCCATCGTCCCGCCCCACACTCCAGCAAGAACATATATCTTTAATATATTTACATTGTTCTCTATGTAAAATACATTCATTTTAATCAGCATATATGCAACTGAAACACTAGGGAGGCCTAGTGCATCCCAAATGATAATCTTATCAACATTAACATTTTAATAAAACATTTTAGTCATTATGGCTTTTAGAAAAATGTGTTTTGTGTGTGTGTTTGTGGGGGGGCTTAGAGCACTATAGGACTTTGTTCTTAATGGCTTTATTTTTTCCCCTTATATTACTTTTACTTTTATGTTTTAAGTAGTTTTCAGAACCAGTACTTTTGCACTTTTACTTAAAGAGTAAAAAGCTTGAGTTGATACTTTAACTTTTACAGAAGTATTTTAAACCCTAGTATCAGTACTTCTACCTGCAGAGTAATGTTGTACTTCTGAAACCTTTCCATGATTTGGATGGATGAGTGAATTTTCTTTGTCTATATAGTGTATGTTTTTAGTCAGGTTGTGAGTGTGTGTTAGTGTGTTAGTGTCAGTGTGGTTGTTATTGTTCTCCTTCATTGTGTTTTCATTGTAAGCGATTACTATAATCTGTCCTCTGCTACCCGCGGGAGCGCTATTAGCATATTAACATCTGTAGCTTGTTTATCTGCCGCGCCATAATTTGCCTCTAATCAAGACTTAATAACGATAAGAGGATTTGAGGAATTAGCGGCGACTGATGAGCATTGTGTAAATCTTCCTGCTGATTAGCCGAGTGAAACACTTCATTTAGCACGATGCGCACCAGGAAGCCTGAGCCTGACTAGCCCAATTAGCCATTCGCTGTGATGTCAGAGCGTGACACGCCAGATCTGGAGATGAAAGGCCAAACTCGCTCATCTCAGAGCAACATCTTCTTATCTGCGGGATGAAAAATGCATCTGTTATCATAATTTAGAACCCCCCAGCGCTGCTGAATTATGATTGCAGATCCATTTTTCATCCTAAAGCTTCGAACGGGGCCCCAGCGCTCTGTTATCCATTATTAATGGTCTGACTGGTTTTACTGATTTATTTCTGTATCAGATTCTCCCCCACACTGTCTGATCTGGTGCATCTTTAGTTGCAGGCCTGAAAGACCTTTAGAGTTTAGCATGTTTTCAAAGTGTGATGCAATTAATGCAATTAATAACACATTCAGAGCAGAAATATTGAGTGCCCTTTTTTTGCAGTTTATAGGCGAGCCATCAACCGTGCATCGTGCAGCTGGATTTAGGACATGTCAGTGTGGCTCATAACACGCAAAAGCATGTATTAATTCTCTTAACTAATCATGGGTGTGTTTTGGGCGTACCATAAAATAAAGCAATCAGCGCTTTTTCTTGTCATTCCCTTTAAGAGACAGTACAGTACCTTGTGCTTCCACTCAGTGGCCACTTTATTAGAAACACCTACTACAGTACCTTGTGCTTCCACTCAGTGGCCACTTTATTAGAAACACCTACTACAGTACCTTGTGCTTCTACTTACTGGCCGCTTTATTAGAAACACCTACTACAGTCCCTTGTGCTTCTACTTACTGGCCACTTTATTAGAAACACCTTCTACTAAAGTACCCTGTGCTTCCACTCACTGGCCACTTTATTAGAAACAGTTACTACACTACCTTGTGCTTCCACTCAGTGGCCACTTTACTAGAAACATCTATTACAGTGTCTTGTGCTTTTACTCTCTGGCCGCTTTATTAGAAACACCTACTACAGTATCTTGTGCTTTTACTCTCTGGCCGCTTTATTAGAAACACCTACTACAGTATCTTGTGCTTCCACTCACTGGCCACTTTATTAGAAACACCTACTACAGTACCTTGTGCTTTTACTCACTGGCCACTTTATTAGAAACACCTACTACAGTATCTTGTGCTTTTACTCTCTGGCCGCTTTATTAGAAACACCTACTACAGTATCTTGTGCTTCCACTCACTGGCCACTTTATTAGAAACACCTACTACAGTACCTTGTGCTTCCACTCACTGGCCACTTTATTAGAAACACCTTCTACAGTACCTTGTGCTTACACTCACTGGCCACTTTATTAGAAACACCTTCTACTACAGGACCTTGTGCTTCCACTTACTGTCCACATTATTAGAAACATGGTGTGTATGTGTGTGGTTCTGGTTGGAGTGGATCAGGTCCTGCAGTCTTGCTGAGTTTTACACACACCACTGTCATTAACCATGTGTCCAGCAGAGGACACTATAGATCCTTTTATCCCTTAGATCTCTTTTATATGTGGTCTGACTTCTGTTATACTATAATCTAAATACTTTAAATTGCACCCATTATTGACACAGATGTCCAAATGCACACACACAGCTTTTTTAGTCCCTGTAGTAGAATAGTTCTGCCAATAGAATACGACTCTCTGAAGGAGGAAGATAATTAAACGTGTAACATTTTTATCATGTATAATGCCAGGTGTGGGCTAGCAGAATATAAAACCCCAGTATTGAGCTCTGGAGCAGAGGAACTGTGTTCTCTGTAATGAAGGAGCTCCATCCAATGCTTTTGGAAGTAAAGAGTTGGGTGTTGTGGATGAGGTGGGGTGATGACATCTGTCCAGCATCCTCACTTACGCTGCTCTTGTCACTAAATGCAATCAAATTCTGTAAGCATGGACGTCTACATTTACTGGAGTAATATTTTACCTTCAGTATCTCTACATTAACTCACATAGTTACATATATACTGTATACAACCACACTCATTTTCTCCTCTGAAGCTCTGCCTGTTTGATGTTTGTTGCTGTTTGCTTTACAAGATATTTACTGGATTTAATTGCTTAAATATCATTAAAAAAATGGAAAATTTGATGGTGTACCAAAACGTTTGAACAGTAGTGTACATCTAATAGCAGATGTGTGAACTCAAGTCACAGATTAAATGACCTGCTACTGACCTGGACTTTTAATCAGATTTAGACTTTAAGACCCAAAAATGTTTCATCTTATCTTATTTTTAACATCATTTCTTTTTTAAATGTTAAATAAATACAGATGCTGCAAGTGCTGCCAGTGCTTGGGACTTGACTTGGAACTCGAGTGCCAAAACTTGGGACTTGGAACCTGACATGGGACTTGAGTGCCAAGACTTGAGGCTTAAGTGCCAAGACTTGGGACCTGAATGCCAAGACTTGAGACTTGATTTGGGACTTGAGTGCCAAGACTTGGGACTTGACATGGAACTTGACATGAGAATTGAGGTGGAATTTGATTTGGGACTTGAGTTCCAAGACTTGGGACTTAGCTTGGACTTGAGTGAGAAGACTTGGGACTTGACATGGAACTTGCCTCTCTTGAGTTGGGACCAGAGTGCTAGGACTTGGGACTCGCCTTAGGTTACCTGTTACTTGCATCCTAGTAACTTGTGTCCACCTCTGTCTCATAGTGACTGTACTGTTATACTGCCATGTGCACACGAATAAAAGCACTTTTTTACACCATAGCAGATTAACCTCCCATTTCCTGCACTAATTCCGTTCCACATGCACTGTTACTTGTTTGTTTGTTAAAACTCGTGGCCTACTTCATCTTCACCACTTCCTACCAGCCGCTCTCCGGCCTTGTGGTCAGACAGCAGCAGAACTGCTTGATGGCACTCTCTGATAAATTTCCTCTCTCTGTTAGAGAGAGCAGTTTGTAATGTTGCCATTTCTCCTCACAACATTTCAAAGACTTTTTGGGAAAAAAAGATACCAGGTGCTGAAGGTTTTAAGGATGTTGTTTTATCCTGCAAATAGGTGTTAAGGTGTGTAACACCCATTCAGCCTACTGCAGTTTAGCTCCACCCATTCAGCATACAGCAGCTTAGCTCCACCCATTCAGCCTACAGCAGTTTAGCTCCACCCATTCAGCCTACAGCAGTTTAGCTCCACCCATTCAGCCTACAGCAGTTTAGCTCCACCCATTCAGTCTACTGCAGTTTAGCTCCACCCATTCAGCCTATAGCAGTTTAGCCCCACCCATTCAGCCTATAGCAGTTTAGCTCCACCCATTCAGCATACAGAAGTTTAGCTCCACCCCTTCAGCCTACAGCAGTTAAGCTCCACCCATTCAGCCTACAGCAGTTTCGCTTTACCCCGTTCAGCCTACTGCAGTTTAGCTCCACCCATTCAGCCTACAGCAGTTTAGCTCCACCCTTTCAGCCTACAGCAGTTTAGCTCCACCCATTCAGCATACAGCTGTTTAGCTCCACCCATTCAGCCTACAGCAGTTTAGCTCCACCCATTCAGCCTACAGCAGTTTAGCTCCACCCATTCAGTCTACAGCAATTTAGCTCCACCCATTCATCTTACAGCAGTGTAGTTTCACCCATTCAGCCTACAGCAGTTTAGCTCCACCCATTTAGCAAACGGCAGTTTAGCTCCACCCATTCAGCCTACAGCAGCTTAGCTCCACCAATTCAGCCTACGGCAGTTAAGCTTTACCCGTTCAGCCTAGAGCAGTTTAGCTCCACCCATTCAGCCTACAGCAGTTTAGCTCCACCCATTCAGCCTACAGAAGTTAAGCTCCACCCATTCAGATACACAGAACACATTCCCAAAGATTCTTTAGAGCTATTTTAGTGACACAACAGAGACATACACAGTATTGGCAGTGTTTTTAATGTTATGGCTGATCAATATGAGTAGTATTTGTACTAAAATGTATAAAAGTTTGTCTCTGTGATGGATGTACACTCATTTAATCAGGAGTGAGCAGTAGTTTGAGTTAGAGTGTATGTGCTATTAGAACCAGTTTAACCACACAGACACACGTGTTTATCATTTTATCCCACATTTGATTGTACTGTGTCTGAAATTAAATCTGAAAAAGATGACCACAAGTATGTTCCAGCAGAACCAGTTTAACCACATAGAGAACCAGTCACAAATCTGAACACACCTCTTCTCATTTTATTTTATTTTTTTTTCATAGACTGTATATAAGTATGAACAGGACATCAGCGGCTGAAAAGTGAAGCCACTACGTCTATTGCGCCCTTTGGTGGCTGGCTCCAGTACAACTTTTAACCCCGCCTATTTTTTTATTCATTTTAATCATGGGAGATGACAGAATTTTTCATCTTAAATTACACATCCAGGATCTTTAAGTCATTTCATAATATTTAAAGGGGCGTGGCGATGTGGGGATTGACGTGCTGGCTGTGCGCATCCCCCGATACGAGTGGAGGGGGTCTCAGACATGTGGGCGGGGTTTGGGCCCCACCTCCCACCTCTGCTGCTCCTGTTACGGCTCCACTGAATGAGAGTGAATGGGGACTTCCTGTCCTACTTATATACAGTCTATGTTGTTGTTTTTTTGTTCTGTTTACAAAGTAAATTCATTAAACAGGCCTGGACAAAAATGATGGTACTTATTATTAATAATGTGACCAAAGGGACGCTAAAAAAAGGTGTATCCACTAATTAACATCACAGGTGTCTACAATCTTGTAATCAGTCAATGGGCCTATATACAGCTCTGGACAAAATTAAGAGTTCAGAAATCAATATTTGGTGGAAAAACCCTTGTTTTTATTCACAGTTTTCATGCATCTTGGCATTTTTCTCCACCAGTCTTCCACACTGCTTTTGGATAACTCAAGAAAATCTCACTGTCCCTACTGTGAAACATGGTGGAGGCTCTGTTATGTTCTGGGGCTGCACAGGGTGTCTTAAATCTGTACATTGTACAATGAAATTAACAAGACTATCAAGGGATTCTAGAGAGAAATATGCTGAAGTGTCAGAAAGCGACTGAAGTCTCAGTCGCAGGTAATGGGTCTTGCAACAGGACAATGACCCAAAACACACAGCTAAATACAACCAAGAATGTATAGGGTCATATCATGGGATATGATGGTGGTTTGAGCACTTTATGATTAGAGTTTATGAGAAAATGCTTTGCTAATGCACACATCTGAACAAATCATCATTTCATCTCACAAACTAAAAGTAAAAACTGAGTTTTTATTAATAGCATTATACATTCACCACATTAAACAGATTATCTCTGTGTAATACCTGATAGTTTACAGTATTATGCAGAATTATACACATTATGCTACTGTTACAGCATGAATTTGTTCATTACTTAAAGTATCCTAAGATTAACTTCATGTTCCGGTTTGTTCCTTTCTTTCATTACAGACAGCGGTGGCAAATCCAGGTCCCGACAGTAAAAATCCATCCCAGGATTTTTACACGTGGCACCAAATTTTGGGGTGGATTTTCACAAAGTTGTCCAGGCAGTTGGAACAAAATCCTGGGGTGGATTTTTAAGGAGCTTCCGAGGCAGTTGGCAAAAAATTCTGGTGTGGATTTATAGCAAAAAATCCTGGGGTGGGTTTTTACAGAGCTGCCATGCTAAGCTGCCCAGGTAGCTGACAATAAATCCTGGGATGGAGCTTTACAGAGCTGCCCAGTCAGGAGAACCAATTCCTCTGTTGATTTTTGTAGAGCAGCTTTGCAGTTAGTACACAATTTTTACTTTTTGGGCCTGGATTTGCCATCAATGATTGCAGTGGTAACTTGACCAAAATCTGGAGGTCCACCTTTCTACAGAAAATAGATCTCCAGGAGGAGGGTTGATGACCACTGTTCTAAGACAGTTCTAAAACTGCATATGACCAGACTTACCAAATAATTCATATCAATCACATGAGATAAATGTAAACTAAGCTGATGGATCAGAGAAATCCAGGTGATAAGGATTATAAATGATGATACAGATGTTCTCCGCTGTCCAGAACAGCTTCCTGCACATCCCTATAAATGTGTAACAGTAAGACATTAAGATATGAATGGAGTTCTGTTCCTATGGGCTGCTTCTTCTGATTCAGTCTGACCCAGCACTGCTGAATCTCGTGGTAACATAGAAAATAGGAGCTGTCTGTGATCCATCTGATTGGTTTGATCCTTCTGATCCATGTTGATTTCAGCCAGGCCTCAGTGATGATCCTCTCAAACCTTCATTTTAGCTTTGCTTGTTATACTGAAAAACAAAAAATATATATATTTGTGTTAAAATGCTGGTTTGCAAGTCTTAGGCCCAATCCCATTTCCCTTGGAAAGGGGTTCCATTTAGGACACTGCATTTCTTTAAAAGCTATTTGTTAGCTTCTTGTTCAAATATTCCTGTTCCACCTTAAACTATCCAACAGTATAAGTAGCTGCTGCTGCACATGTTAAGGTGGAACAAGAACTTTCTAGCTCCCAAGATTGTTGGTATTAGTATTAGTATTCATATTTTTTATGCTTGTTATGAGAAAAAGAGCCATATTACATTAAAACTACATGATAATGGAAAATTAATTGGTTGTTGTACATTTTCCATATATTTATTATCCTAACAAGAATCGGTCACCCTACCCCTCTATCCCAACAAAAATCAGACACCCAACTCTCTATCCCAACAAAAATCAAACCCCCAACTCTCTATCCCAACAAAAATCAAACCCCCAACTCTCTATCCCAACAAATATCAGACCCCTAACTCTCTATCCCAACAAAAATCAAACCCCCAACTCTCTAACCCAACAAAAAGCAGACCCCCAACTCTCTACTTCCAACAAAAATCAGACAGCCAACTCTCTATCCCAACAAAAATCAAACCCCCAACTCTCTATCCCAACAAAAATCAAACCCCCAACTCTCTATCCCAACAAAATTCAGACACCCAAATCTCTATCCCAAAAAAAATCAGACACCCAACTCTCTAACCCAACAAAAATCAGACACCCAACTCTCTATCCCAACAAAATTCAGACACCCAACTCTCTATCCCAACAAAAATCAGACCCCCAACTCTCTAACCAAACAAAAATCAGACACCCAACTCTCTATCCCAACAAAAATTAGACACCCAACTCTCTAACCCAACAAAAATCAGACACCCAACTCTCTATCCCAACAAAAATCAGACACCCAACTCTCTAACCCAACAAAAATCAGACACCCAACTCTCTATCCCAACAAAAATCAGACACCCAACTCTCTAACCCAACAAAAATCAGACACCCAACTCTCTATCCCAACAAAAATCAGACACCCAACTCTCTATCCCAACAAAAATCAGACACCCAACTCTCTATCCCAACAAAAATCAGACACCCAACTCTCTATCCCAACAAAAATCAGACACCCAACTCTCTATCCCAACAAAAATCAGACCCCCAACTCTCTAACCCAACAAAAATCAGACACCCAACTCTCTATCCCAACAAAAATTAGACACCCAACTCTCTATCCCAACAAAAATCAGACACCCAACTCTTTATCGCAACAAAAATCAGACACCCAACTCTCTATCCCAACAAAAATCAGACACCCAACCCAAGACCCAACATCTTCATTAAAGGTCACCTTCCGCGAAAATCCGATTTTTCTTGTTTTTTGTGGAATACAGTAGGTCTCTCCGAGTTGAATGTGTACACCTGCACATTAAACTGTTTTGCAGCCCCCATTGTCTGCAGGAGCTAAGCAAAGAAATCCCCCCTCCCCCCCTCCGAAAAACGGGTGAATTTTGAATTATCTTTCTGCCTACGTAGGCAGAAACTCACAGACCAGCCCACCTTGGCTCGAGAAACTCCCAGAGGCGGAGCTGAAGCGACACAACATCACCGCTCATCAGTTAGGAGGTGGGAGGCAGTGAGCGGCAGAGCGGTGGAGGGGCGTCGCAGTGCTCCTAGCCAATCAGAGGAGAGATATTTGCATGCTGTTTGCATGTATGAATATTCATGAGCAAAGCTGGAATCCGGTCATTTTGGACACACCCCTAAAACAGTCCATTAAAAAAGAGCTATACAGAGACACCTGAGCACTTTTTTTTTTACAAAAACGGCTCACATGTCATTCATTCATACTAGAGACCACAACTAGACATTTTAAAATGAAAGAAAAAACGACGGAAGGTGACCTTTAAGTTGTGAGCTCTAAGCCCTGTGTAGCATTAAGAATTCTCTGAATTTCTCTGATGAGTCTAGTAGATCACTCCCTGACAGTAGTCACTCTCTATTCGCTAGAAACTTGGCACAATCTTTCATGGGTGAGGTGTTGACATAAGAAGAATGCCGATTGGATTGTTGGTGAGTTATCTGGAAGCCTAGTGAATGTACGATCAGTTACCTGTATATTCTTGTTTATTGAAGATGTAAAGCCACCATACCTCGCCCTTTCACCTGTGGCCATGTGTGATGTCTGAACCGTGGGATTTTTTTCTCTGTGCAGTAATGAAAGTGATGAGCATGTTTTTGAGCACTGAGCTTTGTTTAGCATTGCCCATACTTTTTTGTTCGCTGCTGATCCACGTGTGATAGGACACTTTGTGCATCTTCATGTTCCATACCAGCAGCTTCCTTCAAAACCTCAGTTTTTCCAAAGCTGATGGTGCTTCCTTTTCAGTCTTCAAGTCTCAGATTCCAAATCTGCTTCTAGATTAGACTTTTCTAGGTCTAATCTGGCTCTGTCCTTTTTTATATCCAACTGTCTGGCACGTCTGAGTTCTTTTCTTGTCTTTTCTGTCTCATTTTCTTGCTTGTTTTTCCTAGTCTGCTTGTTTTCCTCACCATGTGCTTCGAAGCACATGGCTCTGTTTTGTTTCTCTTTTGGCTCCGCCCTGGCCCTGCTTTGTCATTAGCGTTCCCACCTGTGACTCATTTGTAACCCAGCCACCTCGTTATCTTCTCCAGGTGTTTCTTGTCTGTGTCTGTGTATATATAGTCCCTTTGTTTCATTCTTCCTTTGTCTGGTCATGTGCGTTTCACATTTTATTTAATCTTTTTCGTCAGGTTTTTCAAGTCTAGTCCAGTTTCTGAATCATTTGAATTAGTTTTCATTGAAGATTACTTGCACCTACATCTGACCCTTCATCGCCCAGTGCACATGGCCGTTGTACCCGCGTCTCCTGGTCCAGTACCAGTGACACCTGCTGCTCCTGTGGTCCCCATTGCTCCTGTGATAAGACCAAAATTTTCAACTCTGGATCCTGTGCTCATGGCACCTGCCACCTACCACCTACGCTCTAGTGCCAGTGGCACCTGCTGATCCTTCTCCAGTGCTGACTACCAGGATGATAGTGCCTATCTCCATGCCTGCATTAAGGCTGTTGGCACCTTCTCCTGTGACAAGACCAAAGCCTACAGCCTTCTGTGTTCCTGTGGCCGTGACTCCCGTCACCCCTGTTCCTGTTCCTATACCTGCTCCTAGAACTATGCAATCGCTAATAGTTACTAGTGTTTCCACCTGTGTCTCATTTGTAACCCAGCCCCCTTGTTATCTTCCCCAGGTGTTCCTTGTCAGTGTATATATAGCCCCTTATTTTTTATTCTCCATTTGTCTGGTCGTGTGCGTTTCATGTCAGTTCAGAATTGTTTTTAGTTTGTTCTCTGTTCTCTCAATTTATTTGTTTGTTTAATGTTTCTTGTTGGCTTGTTCTAGTCTAGTCGATTTGTTTTTCTTTTAGTTTCATTAAAGATTTTTGCGCCTATGTTTGCCCTCTCAACCTTCAACATCTGTGGCACTGTCTTTTTGTATATGTCACTTTAGTATTTGATTCTTCAGCTAAGGCTCTTTTAGTACTTTTAGAGCAAGGTCTTGATCCTGTCTTGGCAGAAGACTTTGTTGCATTTCTTAAGTTATCTATACTTTACTGGAGTAATTATTTTTCAGACTTCTCCTTCTTACATTTTCACACAATTATCTGAACTTTCTACTCCTTACATTTAAAAAACAGCCTCGTTACTCCTATTTCATTTCAGCTTGATTTCATTTTGGCTTCTCATCGTTCAATAAAACCACTATCAAGATAAACCTCTCCATCCAGATAGAGTGAATCTGATTGTGGTTGGATAAGAAGTAGAAACATATAGCTATGGCATGGCCTAAGATTTTATTCCTAATAGCTTTATTTTCCCCCTTAAATTACTTTTACTTTTATAATTTAAGTAGTTTTGAAACGTTTAAGTACTTTTACACTTTTACTTAAAGAGTGAAAAGCTTGAGTTGATACTTCAACCTCTACCAAAGTATTTAAATCCTAATATCTATACTTCTATCAAGACTTTTTACACCTTCCTTTATAACTACTAATGAAGTTAATTATTTTATTTACTGTGCAAAACCAGGGGCAGAACAGAATGTAAATTGCAAGTATAGACATTCATGTTAAAGTTAAGACAGGCTTATTTTTGGTCTTTACCGCATCCTCACTGTCATTCTCACAATGAAAGTCTGTTAGGCCTTATTATGGTAAGCGCTCAGTGTGGTTTTGGTCACAGTGACCTCATTGAGGTGGTCTAAAAGTAGTGCAGTGTAAAGCGTACAGACTTAACAATGCATCCACCCTGTGCAGCATCCTGCAGTGCACCTTAAAATAATCACCCCCTCTCCTCAGACTGTGTGAAGATAGTCAATATTGGCTAACAGACTTCACTGTGTGGTTGGGTGGTTGAAATGGTATACTAAGTGGTTGCTAGGGTGGTTGGTAGTGTATTTTAGGAGGTTTAGGCTAACAGGGAGGATTTCCCCTTAAAACAGAAGGAAAATACCTACAGCCACTGGGCCGTACTAGCTCACACACACCCCCAGCCTCATACGCACACACACACACACACACACACACACACACACACACATCCTTCTGAACTGACCAAAGCACCATCACATATCCATTACAGCCCAACAATATCCCTCTGTGTCCCTGAGAGTGTGTGTGTGAGTGTGTGTCCCACAGACCCTCTTATTCTCTCTAAGGCTCTCTGAGTGTGGTGGGTAAAGAACTTTTTCATTAAAGCTTCATGCTTCATGTTCTGAAACTAAAAGAGTCAAACTATTTTGATTTCCATGCAAAAAATATATAAAAAATTAGAGCAATCCTGATCATTTTCATGATTTTACTTTATAAATCATTGATGGTTTGGATCAGCAATTTCAGTTAAATATATCATACAGCAGATGAACAGTGATATTTGAGAAGTGAAATTAAGTTTATAGGATTTACAGAAAGTTTGCAAAATCCTTTGCACGTTGTATTTGTTCCTCTGCATGAATTAATGCTTTAGTACTTTAGTAGATTTAGAGCAGTGTTTAGTGTTTAGTGTTTAGTGTTTAGGGTCGTTGTCTTGTTGAAGTATCCAGCCCCAGCGCTTCAAACTTCAACTTTCTCACTGGTTCTTAAACATTGTTCTCAAGAATCTGCTGATATTGACTGGAATCCATGAGACCCTCAACTTTAACAAGATTCCCAGTACCTGCACTGATCACACAGCCCCACAGCAAGATGAACCACCACCAGATTTTACTGTGGGGAGCAGTAAAGTGTTTGTGTTGGAATGCTGTGTTCTAAATAACCACCCTCCAAATAACTCTCCAAATTTTAGCTTCATCAGTCCACAGAACCTTATTCCAAAATAAAGCTGACTTATCTAAATGTGCTTTAGCTTTAGCGTACCTCAAGCGACTGTTTCTGTTTCTATTTATAGGCTTCTATAAAAACTTGCTATTGTGGCCTTAACCCTTTCTCATTATTGGATTCACCTGTGTATGTAGGTCAAGGGTCAGTGGGCTTACCAAACTAATTTTGTGGTCCAATAATTAGTGCTAAAGGTATTCAAATCTATAAAATGACAATGCACCTGCCTAATTTTGTTTAAAGAATTTTTGCAATTTTTCTGTAAATCCTATAAACTTAATGTTACTTCTCAAATATCACTGTGTTCATCTGCTATATGAAATATTTACCTTAAATTGCTGATCTGAACAACCAATGATTTATAAAGGGAAATCATTACATTTTCAGGAATGACAAAACTTTTTCATACCACCGTATGTGACATTAGAATACTAAGCACAAATAAACCTAAAGTTAATGTTCAGTAAAAGTGTCTACCTGTAATTAACTATATATATATATCATTAGAATAAACACACAAAAAACATATTTTTGGAATTAGGGACCTTAGACTGAACTTTATCAGCTATCAGCTGCTGATGTGTATAAACTCAGTGCTAGTTACGGGGTGGTAATGATTTCAGTAATGTCCGATTTGGCTTTGAGTAAAGACTGAGCTCATCTTTCCCACCTTCACTGACCTTCATTTATCTCACTATTTCCCCCACACCAACCTGTATTTATTACCCTGCACTCAAACATTTAATATCAGCTATCTTACACTATCATCTAGTCTGAGTTTGAGTTTGGACACACCTTAAATAGTTTGGAACATATTCCTGACAGTGTGAAATGGTCAGTGTCGTTTTTATCGGTTCAGTTCTCTGACTGAGGCTAAACTGGAAACATTAGAAAATGGGTTTAAAACCTAATAATTTTATTTAGTCTATTTATTATAGTAAAGAATATATGTTTTTTTTCTAGATTATCAGCTTTTTTGTATGTTTGTTGTTAGTTGGATTACAACATCAGATTTTTGTAACTTGAAGCAAAAATGGAAAAATCAGAAAATTGAGTAATTCATTTCCAGAAATGGAAAAAAAAAATGCAAACTGAAAAAATGGATGAAACCTAGTTTCTTTAGGTTTTTTTAACGGCACAGTGGCTTAGTGGTTAGCATGTTCGCCTCCCAGCACTGGGGTTTTGGGTTCAAGTCCCTATCTGGGTGAAGTTTCAATGTTCTCCCTGTGTCTGCGTGGGACACTGGTATCCTCCCACAGTCCAAAAACATGAAGATCAGGTGACCTGGATACTACAAAATGACCCAGTATTCTGAAAAATGTAATACTCTAAATTGATCTGGTGTATATGTGTAAGTGTGTGATATGTATGTAAGTTGTTTGTGTGTAAATGTATGTATGATTGTATGCCTAGATATGGATTGGCACTCTGTCCTGGGTAAAATGCTGTCCTGCAGGTGGGCGGTTGTTTCCGGTTGAGAGTACCGTACGCTTTATGTGATTGGCTGCCGCTTCTCACTGGTGTGTGGATGAGTGCTGAGTATAAATGGTTGTGTGTAAAAAAAAGTGATTGTAAAGCATCCTTGGGTATCTAGAAAGATGTTGTATAAGTGTAACTTCATTCATTCATTTTTCCTTCACTGAAATAAATGAAAAAAGTTTTATATATATTTTTAAATATATCTTAAAAGAGTCAAAGAATTGATAAACATTACACTGACCATGGAACCCTCAGCACTTCAGTAAACAGGAACATGAGTTACACGAGCGGTTTATTATGATGTTCTTTATTTTATTCATTCAAAATTTTAGGGTATTTTCTCTACAATAAGCTTTATTTATTATGTTCTGTGCAATCTACAGTACAAACCTGAAGATTTCCACTATATGGAAATGATGAATAATTGCACTATTTGATGAAGTAATGCCCAATAAACACTTTAATATCATCCTGTTGTGCAAATAATAAGCATGAAATAGACTTATAAGGTGTATGAGATATTTTTAGACAGTTTATTGATTACTGAACATCTGGAGAAACACCTGAGACACCATATCAGCTACTGAACTGCCAGAGCATGCATTTTTGCTTGTCTAATTCAAAGAGTCCTATTCTATTGGCAGAACTTTTCCTGCAGCATCGGATGCAACTTACTGTAGCTGAATGCAGCATTTATTTTAACGTGTGTCCATGATTATTTGGAGATATAGTGTATGATATGGTGAAAAACACCATGACTCATTACATAACTCCCCTCTTGCTTGGCTTGCAGTTACAGCACTGCATCAGCGTGGCCTAAATCCGGCTCTCTCTGAGCCTCGTTTCAAAATGAATAATGAGCAGAACCAGGTACCCCCCTGAGAGAACCGAAATAGATGGTTCTTGACATTTTATCACAGCTATATAACAGCTAGCCCTAGATTATAGAGAACTGGGTTATTCCATTACTTCAGCACTATTGTTTAGACGTGCTGAAGACCACTGGGAGCATGTGGCCCCATTAATAAAATACTATTGATAGATCACTGGAGCACGACACCAATACTCAATCGGACCCATCCTGGGACATGCTGTCAATGGCCACTTTATTGGAAACCTTCTAGCTCCACCTTAATGGTTTTCACTTAGAGATTGTAGATTATATCTGTTCAATGGAAGCCTGGGTAGGTGTTCCTAATCAATTGGCCAGTCATTGGAAGCACAAGACTGACTGGTGTTCCTAATAAAGTGGCAATAAAGTGAGTAAAATTACAAAATTAGAAGTGGCCATTTTATTGAAAACCCTCTAGCTCCACCTTAATGGTTAAATGTAGACTGTTAAATGGAAACCATGGTAGGTGTTCTAAATCAATTGGCCAGTAAGTGAAAACATAAAATTGGCCAGTGTTTCTAATAAAGTGGCCAGTGAGTGGAGGCACAACATTACTTTTTTTGGAAACCTTCTAGCTCCACCTTAATGGTTTACACTTGACTGTAGACTGTTGAATGGAAACAAAGATAGGTGTTCTTAAATCATTTGACAAGTAATTGAAAACATAAAAATTATAAGTGTTTGTAATAAAGTGGCCAGTGAGCTGAAGCACACCCTTTAAAATTGTTCCTAATATAGTGACCAGTGAGTCAAAACATAAGCTTGACTGGTGTTGCTAATAAAGTGGCCAGTGACAAAGCAAAAGATAGGTTGGCAGCTAAGTAGGTGTTTCTAATAAAGTGGCCAGTAAAGAAGAAGCAGTGAGGGGTGTGTGCAGGTGTGATGTGTAATTTACCATTGGAGGATAGTGGTGGGTCCTGGAGTTGAGGATTTACTGGAAAGCTGCTCTGACCACCCGGTCACTCAGAGGCTGGGTGGGGCGGAAGTTGTCCCCAAGCATCCCATCATTACCTTCAAGAAGCTCCGCCCCTTTAACATGTGACCTGAGCCTGCGAAATTCCTCAATCTGCAGCACAAAAATAAAAATCACCTGTTATGTGATGTCATTATTTGATGTCGGAAAAGCAGTTCATTTACATAGACCAATCATAGCATACGGCAGCTTAGATGTAGCCAATCAGAACAGAGATCATTAATAAACATTCACAGTATTACAGTGTCCAAATGTTTTTCAGGATGCATGTGTTCAGGTGATTTTCATTCAACGTTAGTGATGGAGAGTAAGATATTTTATGGGTGTAATTTACCTGATGTTAGTGTGTTTGTGTGTTTAAATCAGGCCAGTAAAGAAGAACCAGTGAGGGGTGCGCTCACATGCCTTAGGAATGGGTGGACCAAAGACCAAAGTTCCCAGCAACATTATTTTTTTCCTGTTAAGGATTACCTGATTTTCCAATATTTATTTCAGTTTCATTCATGGTACCTTTTTATATTATGTGATGTTGTATGTTAATTATATAGTGATGGTGTTACTAATTTTAACGTTAGTGTTTTTGGGTTAATACCCTTGATTTCATTAGAAACCACTGATGAGACAGGCTGAACAGGCTGCAGGGCAAAACTGTAAGTGAAAATCTTTCCAATGAAGTCATCCACGTTGACCAGGCTTGCTTTTATGTGTGTCCTTTGACTGATGGATCAATAATCAGCAGGTCAAAAACCATCAAAAGCCCTTCAGAAGCTTTCTGTCCAAATAGTTTCTACACAGAGAACCTGCTAAACAGGTGATCAAATACTATACAATCCATCAGGATTAAAGCAAGAAAAGCCAGTTTAGTAAAGTCTCCTGAGCTGTAGTACTATAGTCTGTACTTTGTTGTATTTTGCTTTGTCTGAGCCGTACCTACAATATTTTATCTGCGTTTTGTGAACTAAAAACAGTCACGATTAATTTTTATGTGATGTTGGACACTGTTTAGGCCATAGAAATAGTGACAGCTTAGACACTTTCTTATTTATTTTTTAATTTCTTTACTTAATGTATTTTCTACATTGTAGGTTAATACAGTGGTATTAAAAAGTTTGGGCACCGCAGATAAGTTTTATGATTTTACTTTATAAATCATTGGTTGTTCAGATCGGAAAAGTTCAGTTCAACAAGTCTGGACACTTCAACAAGACAACGACCCTAAACTTTCATGCAGAGGAACAAGTACAATGTTCTGGAATCATCATCTCAGATCATCTCAGATCATCTCAGTCCCCAGACCTGAATATTATTGAAAATTTGGTGGTTCCATCATGCTGTGGGGCTGTGTGTTCAGTGCAGGTACTGGGAATCTTGTTAAAGTTGAGGGTCTCATGGATTCCAGTCAATATCAGCAGATTCTTGAGAACAATGTTGAAGAATCAGTCAGAAAGTTGAAGTTGAAGCGCCGGGGCTGGATACTTCAACAAGACAACAACCCCAAACACTAAACACTAAAACACTGATCTAAATCTACTAAAGCATTCATGCAGAGGAACAAGTAAAACATTCTGGAATGATCATCTCAGATCATCTCAGATCATCTCAGATCATCTCAGTCCCCAGACCTGAATATTTTTGAAAATCTGTGGTGTGATTTAAAGCGTAAAGGCTGTTCATGATCAGAAACCATCAAACCTGACTGAACTTAATGTATTTAGAAAAGAAGAATGATCCAAAACACCTTCAACCAGAAGCCAGACTCTCATTGGAAGCTATAGGAAGAGTTTAGAGGCTGTTATTACTGCAAAAGGAGGATCTACTAAATATTGATGTCATTTTTCTGTTGCAGTGCCCAAATTTATGCACCTGTTTAATTTAGTTTAAAGAATTATTGCACACTTTCTGTAAATCCTATAAACTTAATGTTACTTCTCAAATATCACTGTGTTCATCTGCTATATGATATATTTAACTGAAATTGCTGATCCGAACATCCACCACTATATATTACTATATTTGTAGACATGTGAGGGGCGTATTAATTTTTTGTTGAAAACTGTATGACCAAATATTTATGGACACCATTTTAAAAAGGGCTAGAGCATTGAGATATGGAGCAGTGGAACTGTGTTCTCTGAAATGACAATGCTCCATCTGATACTTATGGGATGAGTTGGGCTGCTGAATGCAATCAAATCATCACAGCAATGTTAGTTTTGGAAATATAGGTGGAGTTTTCCAGACATGGTTTATGCCCAGTCTTGGACTACACAGTATGTTGAATGGAGATTTTCCATTGAAAGGAAAATATAAAAAAAATTATAGTTAACCATAGTGTAATTCCTCCATTTAAGCAAATCTGATGTATTGACTGGTTTTATAAAAATCTGGTCTACCTGCATTTGGGAAATGGTCAGTGGGTAGCGGTAGAGGATCCAGGTGACCTTCTCGCTGCAGGGAGGCGTGGTTAACGAGCCTTCATACACCCAGTAATCTCTTAATAACGGATCTGTGTAGATACAGAGGAACAGACAGTCTGAGAAAGTGTGTGGAGCCCTACTGTTCTTCATGTGTTCTTAAAGTTTCAATGCAGAAATTCTCATCATTAATAGAAATCTTACCTGGCAGTAATGTATTGGGATTAAAACACGGGATTATTTTGGACTTTCCCTGCAATAACAGAACAATACTTATTATTAAACATCTAAATCAGTAGGAAGGTTCTACTGAGAACGTACAGTACAGACTTAATATAAATGATACCACAGTTAGTTCCGACCCTGAAATGTGATTGGCTGAGAGGTGTTCTATGAGTGGCGTTATCAGCCGGTAATGCACCGAAGCTCTCCATGTATTACTCCGCCACATACAGGTAACCTAGCAACGATACAAGCCAAACAGTGCAGCTACAAACAGAGCAGCAATGAAACAATTTGAACTCTTTCACTCTTTTAGTGATGAACTCTGAAGCCACATGAAGTTTGGAGGTGTGTAGTGATGAAGTCTGAAGCTACATGAAGTTTGGAGTTGTGTAGTGATGAACTCTGAAGCTACATGAAGTTTGGAGGTGTGTAGTGATGAACTCTGATGCTACATGTAGTTTGGAGGTGTGTAGTGATGATGAACTCTGAAGCTACATGAAGTTTGGAGTTGTGTAGTGATGAACTCTGAAGCTACATGAAGTTTGGAGGTGTGTAGTGATGAACTCTGAAGCTACATGAAGTTTGGAGTTGTGTAGTGATGAACTCTGAAGCTACATGAAGTTTGGAGGTGTGTAGTGATGAACTCTGATGCTACATGTAGTTTGGAGGTGTGTAGTGATGATGAACTCTGAAGCTACATGAAGTTTGGAGGTGTGTAGTGATGAACTCTGAAGCTACATGAAGTTTGGAGGTGTGTAGTGATGAACTCTGCTGAAGCTACATGAAGTTTGGAGGTGTGGAGTGATGAACTCTGAAGCTACAGGAAGTTTGGAGGTGTGTAGTGATGAACTCTGAAGCTACATGAAGTTTAGAGGTGTGTAGTGATGAACTCTGAAGCTACATGAAGTTTGGAGTTGTGTAGTGATGAACTCTGAAGCTACATGTAGTTTGGAGGTGTGTAGTGACGAACTCTGAAGCTACATGAAGTTTGGAGGTGTGTAGTGATGAACTCTGCTGAAGCTACATGAAGTTTGGAGGTGTGGAGTGATGAACTCTGCTGAAGCTACATGAAGTTTGGAGGTGTGGAGTGATGAACTCTGAAGCTACATGAAGTTTGGAGGTGTGTAGTGATGAACTCTGCTGAAGCTACATGAAGTTTGGAGGTGTGTAGTGATGAACTCTGAAGCTACATGAAGTTTGGAGGTGTGTAGTGATGAACTCTGAAGCTACATGAAGTTTGGAGGTGTGTAGTGATGAACTCTGAAGCTACATGAAGTTTGGAGGTGTGTAGTGATGAACTCTGATGCTACATGTAGTTTGGAGGTGTGTAGTGATGATGAACTCTGAAGCTACATGAAGTTTGGAGGTGTGTAGTGATGAACTCTGAAGCTACATGAAGTTTGGAGGTGTGTAGTGATGAACTCTGATGCTACATGTAGTTTGGAGGTGTGTAGTGATGATGAACTCTGAAGCTACATGAAGTTTGGAGGTGTGTAGTGATGAACTCTGAAGCTACATGAAGTTTGGAGGTGTGTAGTGATGAACTCTGAAGCTACATGAAGTTTGGAGGTGTGTAGTGATGAACTCTGAAGCTACATGAAGTTTGGAGGTGTGTAGTGATGAACTCTGAAGCTACATGAAGTTTGGAGTTGTGTAGTGATGAACTCTGAAGCTACATGAAGTTTGGAGGTGTGTAGTGATGAACTCTGCTGAAGCTACATGAAGTTTGGAGGTGTGTAGTGATGAACTCTGCTGAAGCTACATGAAGTTTGGAGGTGTATAGTGATGTAGTGACTCTGCAAAAAAGTTGGTGAACTCCGCTGACCCCACTCTGTTATTTTACACTGACAGAGCACAGAGTCGCTCTTCCACTGTGTTATAATATCACTGACAGTTGGCTGTGGAATATTTAGTAGTAAGTAGTGTAATTTTACGACTGGACTTGTTACACAGGTGCTGCATCCTATCACGGTACCACAGTGCTGGAGTTTACTGAGCTCCTGAGAGTCTGAGACCCATTATTTCACTAATGTTTGTAGAAGCAGTCTGCATCACTGCATGCTGCATGTTTTTATATACATAAAGCCAAGGAAGTGAATGGAACACCTGAGTTCAATGATTTTGACGGGTGAGTATATACTTTTGCAATATAATTTATAGTATTTTATGCAGTGTATTGTTGTATCATGTGCTGTATATGTGTCACCTTGTACTGCAGGTCCTGCAGAACCTCAGTCACAGCCTTCAGCCCCAGATGTTCCTTCCCCACCTGCACACACAGCACAGCAAATCACAATGCCCATTATAATTGCTTTATGGACATATTGTAAATTAATAGGAAGTTAACTGATCTAAAAAAAGAATGTAAATACATTATTATGTTGTTATATTATCATTATATCAGTATATTAGGTATAGAATGGCCTTAAAATGACTATTTCTAGGACTCACCCTGACAGCCTTTCTTAGTACTGCTAATTACTGACACTGTGCTGGTGGTTGATGTGGTATCATTAGGGTTTAGGAGACACAATAATCATACCTGTACAAACAGGGCGATGATGAGGATGCCATTCTTCTTCCCCATGGCGTCCTCAACACTGTTAAAAAGTGTACTGTTCCAGTGGATCAGATGAAGCTACAAAACACAACACACACATTACACATTACACTCACTGGCCACTTTATTAGAAACGCCTACTACAGTACCTTGTGCTTTTACTCCCTGGCCACTTTATTAGAAACACCGGCTATAGCACCTTGTGCTTCTACTCACTGGCCACTTTATTAGAAACACCTACTACAGTACCTTGTGCTTCTACTCACTGGCCACTTTATTAGAAACACCTACTACAGTACCTTGTGCTTTTACTCACTGGCCACTTTATTAGAAACACCTAGTACAGTACCTTGTGCTTCCACTCCCTGGCCACTTTATTAGAAACACCTACTACAGTACCTTGTGCTTTTACTCACTGTGGCCACTTTATTAGAAACATCTACTACAGTACCTTGTGTTTTCAACCAACTGGCCACTTTATTAGAAACACCTACTACAGTACCTTGTGCTTCGACTCACTGGCCACTTTATTAGAAACATCTACTACAGTACTTTGTGTTTTCACTAACTGGCCACTTTATTGGAAACACCGACTACAGTGCTTGGATTCACTGGTGGCTGATGTATAAATTTCCATTGTTTTCCTAGAAACCCAGTGTTTGCCTCTCTTCCAGTGTCATGGCAGCAGGTGATGCTCAACTCTAGGCCCTTATCTTACTGCCAGGCTGCAGGAGACAGTCACAGGTGTGTGTGTGTGTGTGTGTGTGTGTGTGTGAGAGCAGGTGCGGTGGACAGGTGTTTACTCAGGGCTTTGAAACAGAGTCGTGAGCACTGTTTAAAAAGCCCTCACTATTGTGATCAACCACCCCCCCGCACCACAGTGCTCAGTGTCAGGTGTATTTCAGTACTCTGCTGATGTCATCTCTCACAAACATGTGACCTCAGATGGTTAAAATAGCACAGGGACGTGTGAGTTCACAGTAATTAACACACACACACTCTTAAACCAGCACATCCTGCACTATAATACTCTCTAACACTGAACGTTCCTAAAAATTACTCCATAATTAATAAAGGATCCACAGCTTACACTTTCCTAAACCAAACTATACAAGATTTTAACAGCCATTTTTCAAACATTCTTCATTTCCTAGAATTAAATGAAACATTTATTATGATTTCAGTGTGAACCAATGGCGGTAAACTTCAAATTGATTAATATTTACTATGAATTATTTAATATCCACTATAAATCTTTTGTTATCTAATATCTGCTATGGATGAATTCATGGTAATATCCAGCATTATTGATTCAGTAATTACTATTAATTAAGTAATTACTAAGTATCTACTATATACTTTTATAGTATAGTTGATACTTTTTATATAGTAGATACTTAAGTATCTACTATATACTTTTTGGCAACTACTATCCATTACTTAGTATCTATTATGGATTATTTACTATGTCTTATTCATTATTTACTATGGATTATTACTCAGTATCAATACTCACTGTCCAATATGAAATATTCAATCTCAACTATGAATTCATTATCCAGTGTGAATTATACAATATCTGATATGATTTATTTAATATCTACTATGAATTACTCACTTTTCGCTCTTAACTGTTATGTCCACTATTTTAAACGTATTACATATCCAAAAATAATTAGTCAGTAACAATTATGAGTTATTGGATATCTATTTTTAATTATTCAGTAGCCAATATGAATAATTCAACATCTATGATTTTTTTTTCAGTATCAACAATAAAGTTTTCACTCTGGATTAGTCAGTATCCATTGTGAAATATTTAATATACCCTCTAAATGATTTAATATTCATGAACTCTTCTGTAATTACTATGGTTAATTGAATGTATATTTTGAATTATTCATTGCTATTTCAAAACTATTATTTATTATTTAAACTATGGTTTTGTCAGTGTTCACCTGACATCTACTATTACACATTCGGTATATACTATGAATTATAAGTACAGTACCAGTCAAAAGTTTGGACACAATAATTCAATATCATGTAATGGAATCATGTAGTAAATGTAAAAATGATAAACAAACCAAAATACTCTGAAGTATTTAGGTGCTCTTATCTGGGGAGCTGTTTGTTAACTTGTTGTTGAACTTATCCTGCACAACAGAGGAAACTCTTGCTCTTCCTTTCCTGGTCCTGATGAGTGCCAGTTTCATCATTTCATCATTACATTTTTATTGTCTTTTTGACTGCATTTAAGGATACTTTCAAAGTTCTTGAATTTTTTTTTGGATTGACTGAACTTCAATGTAACAACTATACATCTTCACAACTTTATAATCTTACAATGAGCTCTCAAACACGTTAAGAGACAAGAAATCCAAGTAATTAACTCTTGATGAGTTCAGCACAGCTGTTAACTGAAAGCCTGAATTCCAGGTGAATCTACCTCATAAAATATAAAACATATTCCAGTTTGTTTTTTAATTACTACTTTATTCCATATATTTCTTTTTTAATAGTTTTGATGACTTTAGTCATAGAATTTAAGAATAAGTCAGTACCCAGTATTCTGTTGAGTTAAAGGTTAAAAAGAAAAGCTAGCGGTCGTGTGAAAACTCACTTTCAGACGGAGGATGTTTGGATTGCGTTTAGGTTAAAATGGAGCTCGTATTGGGTTTTTTTTTAGCTTCAGGAACTCTAATGTTTACATCTTTCACACAGTCTGACCAGATAGCGTCAGACTGTTCAGATAGCGCTGAGCTCTGAGCTAACTTTACAAAACACTTCCTCAGTTAGCAAGAAAACGCTAGCTCCCCTCTATCCCCTCATATACACACACACATACTGTACATTCAGCCAGGTCATGATCAGTGTTTAAAGTTTAACTTCTTTAGTTACATACTGGAGCTAAAAAGCAAATGTTGCTAAAAAACTAATAAAGTCGTATGTACAGTAGTTAGCATGGTGCTAACTGCAGGCCCTATTTATCACCAGGGTTGGAGGGGTTATTTTAGAAATGTAATCTAATAAAAATTAATAATTAGATTGATAATTACCTGTTCGTAATGTTATCTAATGGATTACTGAATAAGAAAATATGTTAAACTAAAATAAAAATAAAAACAAAAAATAATAAAAAGATAATGTAAAAAGCCTGTTTTTAAATCGATAAAACAATCTATTTGTAATGAAATAATTTAAAATCCATCTGTAACTAACATCTTAAATCAGTATAAATTCCACATTCACCTAAAATGATGTTCATTGGTTTATACTGATCTGGTGTTATCCTGTTTTGCATGTATATGTTGGTACAGCCATGTTTCACAATTACGTAATTATGCTATCTGTCACTACTGGCACCATAAGTGCTTCTATTCCGCCTGCACTAGCTATCTATCAACTCCAGACTCTATTTCCCAGAATGCACCACACACTGACATCACCTATTCACTCCCTTACTTTACTGATCACATGACAACCATGTGGATAGAGACCATGCCTTTACATTGTGTTTACTACTGCTCCCCCTCACACATCTCACGCAGGCAGTAGCAGCCTGTCACTTACACAGACACAGAGACAGCGCTGTGTATCTACTTCTTGTGCCAAGAATCAAGACGTGTTTGATTTGATTGCCTTAAGTGGCATTACACGTCCTGCGATGCAGCCCTAGATGTGAGTGTGTTGTTTCTGAATACTTGATGTGGGACTGACCTCCATGGGGAAGGCCTTGAAGTTGACAGTGTGTTCGGACCCCCGCTGGTTCTCCTTCCCCCAGTGGAAGCGGACCTCGTGCAGCTCGTACTCGTGGTCACTCGGGAGAGGGCCACCGGTCACCACTGGAGTGGAAGGTGCATGAATATTAATGTTTTTCTAGTAAAAACAATATTTTTGTCTAGGAAGGAGGAGCAACTCACATTTGAAAAATAAAAAAGTACAAATGCATTACTTAAGTAGAAATGTTATTTATCTGTACTTTACTGAAGTAATTATTTTTCAGACGACTTTTATTCTACTCCTTACATTTTAAAAATAGCCTTGTTACTCCTATTTCATTTCAGCTTGTTTTCAACGTCTAACTAAGCTTCTTTAATATATTTACATTCTAATAAAATACATTTATTTACAATGGGCATATATGGCACTGAAACCGGGAACAGTCTAGTGCAAATATCCCCCTTACATTAATTTTACTTTTACACTTAAGTGTAAAATCAGCACTTTTACAATTTTACTTGAGAAAAAGCTTGAACTGACCAGTTTATCAATCATCTCATAGCTATAAATCAAACAATTAATCCTAAAAAATAGCGTTTCTTTATTTGACTCTTCTGTTCATTAGTGTAAAATATTATTATATGGCCTATTAATAATAAGTAATAATTGTAATTATAACTCTACAGCTTCTGGGCCTGTAAGGTTGTCAACAAATGCATGTGTACACAGTGTTTCTTAGGATTGGCTCAAAGCATTAATTACACATGCAACTTTAAGGGCCTAACAGTGGCAGCTTTGTGGACATTTGTTGAGTATTAAACCCACAGCCCTGTGATAAATTACCCAGCGTGCTAACCACCGAGATACCACTGTCCCCTGTACTGAGCATCTTCTGATAAATCTAACCTTTTTCACACCCAGCTCACATTCAGGCTTCACACCATGATTTGGCTTTCCCCTCAGCTAACTGACTGCGAGCCGACTGCTCCAGCAACTGTAGTAGTTTCCAGACTGAGAGGGACCTTCCCCCGACTCATAAAAGCCAGCAGATGACTTCACACCATAGGTTGAAGACTTTTTTGTTTGGCCTACTGGGGGAAGTTTGTGTGTGTAAGGCAACTTTTTGTATTGATTGGGTTTTCCTGCTGCTATTGTAGCATCAATTTTAATGAATGCATTCACCTATTACACAATGTACCCAAAGGTGTAGGAGCAGGTTTGACAAGGG
This sequence comes from Astyanax mexicanus, assembly GCF_023375975.1. Taxonomy (NCBI): domain Eukaryota; kingdom Metazoa; phylum Chordata; class Actinopteri; order Characiformes; family Acestrorhamphidae; genus Astyanax; species Astyanax mexicanus. Next base: position 41,305,463 of record NC_064425.1, read on the forward strand.
GGGGGCACATTTGTTAAAATGAGTCAAAGCACATCCTATAGTGACTTAAAACAACATTTGCGGAATTACAGTTAGTCATAAATAAATAAATAAGGAAAAGAAAAGTGACCTGCAGCCTCTCTTGAGAGTAGAGGCTTTTCCTGGCAGGGGTGCTGAATTTAGCACCATAGTACTACCTAAATCTGCACCCCCACCGTTAAAAGCACCCCCTCTCTGCAGCGTGTGTGCACCATCTTCTTGATAAAAGCGGAAATAATTGCTTAAGCTAACTTTACTCAGAAACGTGCTCAGAGAGGGGGTGCTTTTTTGGCGGGGGTGCAGATTTCCCCACATTATATTGGGTGGGACACGTACAGTACAGCCAATAGAATAGGACTCTCTGTAGCAAATTATGACACACTGCCTCAACTGCTGGTGTGATGATCTGAGGAGCATCACATTTGACAGTAGGTCTCCCCTACTGTGATATGGGCACCCTCTTTCCTCTAAACACATGGGTTTCCTCACACACAGCAATGGTTTTCCAGGAAATTTTCTGCCAGATTGCATAATTTCCTTGGCCTGTCCAGTCACCAGGTTTATAATTTTTGGAAGCAGCTTGGTTTCCAGCTTCAGCAACCTACAAGTGTAGAGCAGGATCTACAGGTACAGCTGCAGCAACATCTGTGGGTAAATGTGCTGCAGGACACCATACAGAACCTGTAGTCCTCCATACCCAACCGTATCTCATCTTGAGATAATTGTTATTGTAATCTTGTAATCATTGTTAGTACCTGATTTGGATTTGAGCATGATCCTCACAGTGTGGCCGTCGTTGACGACCTCACAGTCTCTGCAGACCACGTAGTTGGGGGTCAGGCCGACATCCAGCAGGCCGGGGTCATACCGGGCCTCCCTGGAGTTCAGGTTAATGGGGGATTGGTTATCTCCGTTAGCTTCTGGAAACAGTAGACCCCACTCTGCACCTACAAACCCATAATAATTTAGGAAAATATTATAGATCAAAACTAACACACAGAGAGCACAAAGAGCAGTAGTGTTGATGGTATTTGAACTTATGACTTCCTGTTGTTTTATAAGCAGGCAGTTAGACAGTCACTCCACTCTATATCTGTGAAGGTTCAGAACATTTATACATTTATGAATCTAGGAAAGACAGGAAAGGTACATTTACTCAGAACTGTGTTTTTTTCACGTAGCGTAATTTACCTGCTCTATAACAGCCCTATAACAGCCTATTAAAGAAGAACTTCAATGTGAAATCAATTTAAAGTGTAGTGAAACATGATAACGAGTACAAACTTTTGTCAAAACAGCCCACCTCCGTTTGCCCACAGCATACCAAATTACATCGCTTTTAGCCAATGATCCCAACTGGCTTACAATGCTAGTGATAGAGGCATAGCATTGACCATGCAAAGACACAGCAAAGAACATTTTTTACACCTTAAACAAGCTCAAGTTGGCTCCACACTTCATTGGTAGAACTCTGAGGGCCCTGAATTTTAAAACGAGGCCCTAAGAACTTGTGCACAGATAGAAAGTGCACATACAGTACCTTCAGCTAGGTTTCCGAGCACCGCCTAGAAAAAGTAGAGGCCCACTATCAATGAATGTCTATTTTGTGGTCTATTTTCATACATAAGGTGCACCGGAATATAAGGCGCATTAAGCGACACTAGTAAGGATGCCTACATTGAAGTGAGTAAGGGTGCAGCCATGTTTCTCTTCTAATAGGGAAGCTGCAGGAAGCGCCTAAGTAAACAAAACTCTTATTCTTAAAAAATTTAAATTCTTTCAAATTCAAACGAGCACTGAATGTGAATTTACACAAAGTTCTGTCTGAAAACTGTCTGTCTGTTTATTTGTGTGAATAAAGCACTTCTGTTTATTTACAGTAAGCGTAGATTTTCACTATTTTGTCTAAGGATGAGTTTTCAATGTTTCTATAGCACTAAGGCTGGGTGCAGCAGCATTAGCATTAGCCGCTAACCACAGCGCTAGTGGGACCTAAATTATGCCAGAGAACACTACACTGAGCGCTAGCCTGTGTTAATGTAAGCCAAGGCACTATCAGCTAGCGGTTCGTCCCACGTAGCTTGTTTTAACACAGCAAACACGCAGAATACAGTCCAATATACTCACCTCTAAATGGCGAAAGAGCTAGCACTGTGGTTAGCAGCTAACGCTAATGCTGCTGCACCTAGCCTTAGTGCTGGAGAAACTACACTGAAAACTCACCCTTGTAACACTGTACTTCAGAAGAGTGGCTTTACTGCTTCTTAATACCTGACTGGTAAAATTCATGAATAAGGCGCACCGGATTATAAAATCATAAGGCACACACATCATTTTTGGGAAAATTGAAGGATTTTAAGTGCACCTTATTTTCATGTTTTACTTCACCCCAAGTCCATTTCACACCAGATTGCTCCTTTAAATGTAAATAGATCATAAGTTCAAATCCCAGCAAGGCCTTAGTGATCCACTGTCTGTCAAAAGCCTCTCAGTCTGGGACCTCATGTGACCTGCTCTAGCCTGCAGATGGGGATGAACAGTAAACAGACTAACCACAGGCTGAACATCTTATGTTCACAATATTTAATCAGTTTCAGCTGCAGATTATTTACTGATGTTTTTGAGGATCAGATCAGTAAATACTGCTGATCAAAAGTAGATTTAAAAATTAAAAATGAGGGTTAGAAAAATTTTACATTAAACTTACACTACACAAAAGTTAACTAAGTTACTAACTAAGTTCTGGTCTATAATAATAAAATGTTATAGCATCTCTATCTGGTATGCTCCTTCTCGGCCTTGCTCTGGGTGTGTTGTTGCCTTGTGTTTGATGCTGAATTTAGTTCTCTGAAGGTCAGAGACACAGATTTCTCTTTGTTTGACCCTGAGAGACGCTAAAGCTGGAGCTGCTATGTTCTAATGTAGACTTTAGTCCAGTTCTATGCTCTAATACAGGAACTAAATAAAGGCTGACGGGCCCCAGGGTTCCTCGGTCATTAGAGCTGGGGATCCTGTGGGACTGGGAGACCCCCGGGAGATTCAGGATGTGCTCATTTCCTCATTTTCCTCCTGACCGTACTGCTGACTTTCACTTTTCTCTCATGTTCTTTTCACACTTCAGCACAATGTGTTACTGGCATTATTAGTAATACTAGTAGCAGTAGTAGTAGTAGCAATAATAGTAGCATTTATAGGTGTAGTAGTTGAAAACGTATTAACAATACTATTAAAAACAGTAGTATTTTTATTAATAGTAGTTAAAAGTAGTGGTTAAAGGAGTAACAGTAGTAGTAGTAATATCAATAGTTGTAGAAGTAATAGCAGTATTATTAAATAGTAGTAGTATTGGTATTAGTATTAGTACAAGTAGTATAGTACAGTAGTAAGACGAGGAGAAGAAATAATAGTAATAGCAGCACCAATGGTAGTACAGTAAAATGATGAGTAATAATAGTAAAAGTACACACAGTAGAAGTAGTAGTAGTAGTAGTAATAGTAGCAGTAATGTCAATAATAGAAGTAGTACTACTCTTATAATAGTACATTTACCACTGCCACTATTAGTCTTACTCTTTTACTTGTGCTACTTTTATCTGTGCTTTTATCTACTACTTTATGTTTTGCTACTTTTAAGCTTCCTGCTGTTCCTACGTTTTCTGTAAACTACAACAAAAACTTATTTTTGTGTTACTAAAACTTAAACTTAAATAATTATTTATAATTTCTATACTACCAATACTTTGACACCAAGAAATTATATAAAACAAATTATATTTGGTCTAAAATTGCTTCTACTACAACTAAAACAATTATCACCACCACTACTACTGCCACTACTAGTAGTATTACTATTATTACTGGTACTACTACTATTTCCACCACCACTACCACTGCTACTTGAATAATAAAATATATATAAATATATGTAAAAAATATTATGTAAAATGTAATTCTAGAGAAAAACTCTAACAGTAAAGTACAAAAAAATGTAGTAAATACAGCACTCCATGTGGGAGATTCCTAATTACAGTAACTAACTGTAAATATCAACAGCAAAAAGCTGTAGATATTGGAAGATCAGCTGTGTAGTGGGGGACACTGGTAGTGTGAAGAAGGTAGTCCTACTTCCTGCATATTTTTTTATTTTTGTCCAAAAACAAAAGAAGTTAATCACTGAACAAATTGCTAAAGTTATTTTTCTAATTATTACATAAAAACGTATATAATTCCGAGGCTCCTGTCATTATTTATTTGCATAATGGGCATGACCCCTGCTCAACAGTGTGTAGTCTTTCTCACCATGGCTACCTTCATTTATATTTTATATCATGGTTTTATCAACTGCCCGGCCGCAGTGTTGTAGGTCATAAGAGTTACCATTTGCTTTATGGCAAAGTGTGTCTATTTTTGCTCGCAATATGGCGTAAACTCTACCTAAATAAAGTGCAAAATGTTTTTCAGATTTATCAAGCAGGTTCCATTGGCTGTATAAAGCAGTATACAGAACTGCAGTATATAATACAGTAGAGGCATTGTAAAATAACTTTAACATGCTGGAATTCAGTGTACAATAAAATACCAAAGGTCTGGAGTCTTCTGGAAGACGCAGGAGTCTACCGTATATCAATAACGGCTCACTGATGCCCACAAGTCAGATAAAATCTCTAAAAACCTAGAACGTGCACGCAAGCGACACACTTTTTCCCCCCAATTGCGTGTATGAAAGAGAAGGAGAGAGAGAGAGAGAGAGAGAGAGAGAGAGAGAGAGAGAGAGAGAGACGCTCCCCTCGTGTGCACATTCATAAAGTGCATGCAAAACAGAGAGCGTTCTGATTGGCCTGTTCTCTGCAAAGAGTCTGTGAGTCAGCCAATAGGTTTTTAGTGTGGGCAGGCAGTGTTTTTTTTTTCCCTGCATCATGGCTCACATCAATACTAATTTCCTCTCTCACTACTCTAAAGTATATCCACATCTGGTAAAAGTAAAAAACAATGCATGTCTTGCCCACTGTACAGTTCGTAATAGTGATCTCAGCAATACCCACAGGGGACTAAATGATTGCAAAAGGCATGCTATATATGGGGGGGTAGGTCCAGGTTCGGGGGTACCGGGGGTACCTCCCTGAAATGAATTTATGCAACTTGGGATGTCTGAAATACTGTTCAAATAAATTGTAGCAGGTGCACTGAAAAATAACCATAAACTATTGTAATATTTTACAGTAGGGGTGTGCGATATGGCTCTAAAATAATATCACGATATTTCAGGGTATTTTTGCGATAACGATATACTTGGCGATATAGGAAAACTAAAATAATTCATTCATTTCAGGAATATAGTATAATAGCATAACAGAATAATCATAATGTGGCAACATAAATAATATAGAATAAAATAATATAATGCAGCAAATAATATTGCAGAATATTTAGTGCATGCATATAAACTGCAAACTAAAACAATTATACAATAAATACACCTAAAGCTTCACAGTAAATAATAGACTACTTTTAAGACAGAACAGCCCTATTATCACGATATGGATTTTTAATATCATGATATTTCTGTGTCACGATATATTGTATACGATATAATATTGCCCACCCTTATTTTATAGTGCTCTTTACAATGTCAATGTATTAAAGATGCATCGTATTTCCATGTTCATTCTGAAACTGAAAGCACCCAATGACCCACTGCTTCTTCAGAACCATGCTGTGCGGCCGATAAGAAGCCAATAAGAAGCCATGGAGGAGGAGGAGGAGGAGGAGGAGAAGGGGGGGGGGGGGGTTGTTTGGGTTGTATTATAGAGGAGGTTCTGTGTTTTCATTGTTGGTTTTCCTGTTTTTGACAGAACTCTGCTTGTCTTGGCTCACCTGAAGAGGAGAAGCCTGAGAGCTCGGCTGTGTGTTTAACACTAAATCAGACTGGGGCTGTTATCTGTTATTCTCCTGACCGACATCCGTGACAGACTACACACACTCACACACACACACACACACACACACACTCACACACTGCGGTGGACTGACCCATACAACATACACACACACAGGCTGTAAAGACCACAGATTTGAAATAGCATTACACTCTTTTTAGTGCTCTGCTCAGTAAACACACACACACACACACACACACACACACAGTGCACTGTAAAAATAAAGTGTCCATTGTACTAAAGCGCTATAACAACAGTGTGTATGGACTATTTGCTGTTGGTTTAAGGTTATAATAACTTACAGGTCATCAGTTTTGTTATTGAGCTCATTAGAACCATATACAGTTCTCTCACAAAAAGTATTGTATCAAAAGATCAAAAGATCAGTTGAACATGAGACAAAAGTTCGGAATGTCAGCTTTTATTTCCTGGTACTCACATGCAGATTTAGGGCCCTCTCTGGTGAGAATGGGTAATAGCACCGAACATGCGTAAGAATCATTTTAAACTGGGTGGGTGTGATGCTCCTTTCAGAGCAGATCAATCCAAGTTTCCCCTTCTGAAGTCTCCATTGCTCCACCAGTTGCTCGCGATCAGTAAAAAAACTGAGCCAGATCCTCTTTTAGAGGCTGTACGTGTGATTTAAGTACGTAAAAACATGTGACGTGGCCAGAAGAAGAAGAAGAACTCACACGAAAAGCGACCCAACTAAAAACCCCAGTTTTTAGAATGAATATATTAGACTTAGCAGGGATGGTTGTTTCAGCACACTGGTACCATTAAATGCAATATTTTATCCATATTCTTCTCCACACAGAAATGCATCTGCTTTCAGTTTAGAAACTAAATAATACCGCTTTAAGTAGTAAGTAAATAACATTTAGTACTAGGTGGCAAAGCCCTTGCATGCAGTGACTGCCTCAGGCCTGCGACCCAAAAACATCACCAAGCTATTGCATTTTTCATTTGTGCTGCTGTTCCAGAAGCTGCATTCATCACCAAAGCCATGACATTACCTGCACCATGCTTCACAGATGAGCTTGTGTGCTTTGGATTATAAGCAGTTCCTTTTTTTTTTTTTTGCAAATTTCAATTTGGCATTCCGATTTTTGTTTGTATACCTTCTCATTGTCCACCCTGTCAGTGTCCATTCTGTCACTGTACACCCTCTCTTTGTCCAATTTCTCATTGTCTACCCTGTCACTCTTGGTCCTCTCATTGTCCACCCTGTCATTCTCCATCTTCTCACTGTCCATCCTCTCGTTGTCCTCTCATTGTCTACCCTGTCACAGTTCACCTTGTCACTGTCCACCCCATCATTGTCTACCCTGTCACTATCCATTCTCTCAATGTCCACCCTTATTGTCTGCCCTGTCATTGTCCACCCTGTCACTATCCATTCTCTCAATTTCCACCCTTATTGTCTGCCCTGTCATTGTCCACTGTCACTGTCCACCCTGTCACTTTCCAACCTCTCACTGTCTACCCTGTCACTGTCCACCCTGTCACTCTCCATCTTCTCACTGTCCACCCTCTTGTTGTGCTCTCATTGTCTACCCTGTCACTCATCCTCTCATTGTTCACCCTGTCACTTTCCATCCTCTCAATGTCCAGCCTCATTGTCTGCCCTGTCACTGTCCACCCTGTCACTCTCCATCTTCTCACTGTCCACCCTCTTGTTGTCCTCTCATTGTCTACCCTGTCACTCATCCTCTCATTGTCCACCCTGTCACTGTCTATTCTGTCACTGTTCACCCTGTCACTTTCCATCCTCTCAATGTCCAGCCTCATTGTCTGCCCTGTCACTGTCCACCCTGTCACTCTCCAACTTCTCACTGTCCACCCTCAGGTTGTCCTCTCATTGTCTACCCTGTCACTCTTCATCCTCTCATTGTCCACCCTGTCACTGTCTATTCTGTCACTGTTCATTCTCTCACTGTCCACCCTGTGACTGTCCATTCTGTCACTGTTCACCCTGTCACTTTCCATCCTCTCAATGTCCAGCCTCATTGTCTGCTCTGTCACTGTCCACCCTGTCATTCTCCATCTTCTCACTGTCCACCCTCTCATTGTCCTCTCATTGTCTACCCTGTCACTCTTCATCCTCTCATTGTACACCCTGTCACTGTCTATATTCTGTCACTGTTCACCCTGTCACTGTCCACCCCATCATTGTCTACCCTGTCACTATCAATGTCCACCCTTACTGTCTGCCCTGTCATTGTCCACCCTGTCACTCTTCACCTACTGTGCATCACAGGAAGTAAAAAGTGAAAATATAAAGTGATTAAGCTGTAAAATATGATTACTTTAGTCTAAAGTCTTATAAATATGATCAATGACCTTATGTAATCTTAAAAATGTTTAAAACCCAGGTAGCACTGAATTCTGATAATGATACAGATGCTAAATAGAGCGTAATAGTTATTGAACGATTTATAGTGGATAATAAATACTGATAATTTGATTATTATTTACAGTAAAGTTCAATGAGTCTGTTCTGAAACTGGAAGTGTGTTAATGGGTGGGACAGTGCAGCTCATGTTTCTCCCAGAGAAAAGCCAGTATGTGTGTGTGTGTGTGTGTGTGTGTGTGTGTGTGTGTGTAGCTGAATCACTGAATGAATTCCTTACCTTCCTCATAGCCCCAGTCCAGCTCGTCTTTTCCCGGGATGTAATCGGACTCCTCGATCACACTGTCTGCCATGCTGATGGATCCAGAGCCAGAACTTTCACAACTCTCCCTCTCCTCCCTCTCAGAACTGACCCGGGATCTGCTGCACCACTGCTGCTCACACTGCACCCATACAAAACACTCACATACACACTGCTACAGTCTCCTCACAATACACCACACACACACCTATACACACTCCCACTGTCTGATCAGGACACACTCACACACACCACTGCTCTCTACTGATGTCTCTCTCTCTCTTTTACACACACACACCCTCTCCTGACTCCTCCTGCCTCTCTCTCTCTCTCTTCCTTTCTCCCCACCTCCTTCTGTCTCTCTTCCTTTGCACTCTCTGTCTTTGTACTTTCTCTCTCTCTCTTTCATTGACGCTCAAACACTCTCTATTCTCTCTCCCTATACTGTATTTCTCTCTCTGTCTAAAACATGTTTCTCTTCTCTCTTTCTAAAGTGTGTATCTCTTTTCTCTCTCTCCAAAAAGTGTCTCTCTCTCTCTCTATATATATATATATAAAAAATTGTGTATCTCTCTTCTCTTTCTGTCTCTAAAAATGTGTGTATCTCTCTCTCTTTCTAAAGTATTTATCTCTTTTCTCTCTCTCCAAAGTGTCTCTCTCTCTCTATATATATATATAAAACAATGTGTATCTCTCTTCTCTTTCTGTCGCTAAAAATGTGTGTATCTCTCTCTCTTTCTAAAGTATTTATCTCTTTTCTCTCTCTCCAAAGTGTCTGTCTCTCTCTCTTCCTAAAAAAGTGTGTATCTCTCTTCTCTTTCTGTCTCTAACAAGTGTGTATCTCTCTTCTCTCTCTCTTTCTAAAGTGTTTATCTCTCTCTTCTCTCTCTCTTTAAAGTGTTTTTGATCTTTTCTCTCTTTCTCTCTGAAAAAAGTGTGTATCTCTCTCTTCTCTCTTTCTCTCAAAACTATGTATCTCTCTTTCAAAAGCATGTATCTCTCCTCTATCTCTCTCTAAAAATTATGTATATTTTCTTTCTCTCTCTAAATGTATCTCTTCTCTCTTTCTGTCTAAAAACTATAAATCTCTCTCTCTCTTTCTCTGCAAGTTTTTACACACACACACACACACAAATACTCACAAACAAACAAAAACACACACAGTCAAAGACACACAAAGAAGCTCACATTCTGATTGGCTGAAACCCATAAGTCTCTGATCTCTTAGAAAAGACTCATAGTTTGGCCTTGTTAACAGTCTGACCACACATGCTGGACTCACACACACACTTACACACACAATGGTGTTAGTGTTTAAAGTCAGAGCAAAGTTAACAATTTCCTTGTATAATTCTATATTAACTACTACTACACTGTAAAATGTTTATTGTAAATGTTACAGTAAGTCAACAGCAAAAACATTGCCAATAAATAATTATATTACTGTATATCATCGAGTGTCCAGTGAAAAACACTTATCTACAAAACAGCAACTTAACAGGAGAGAGAAAAAAAACTTGAAAACTTTCAGTGAAAGTCAATTTAAAAAGAGTTATTTCTGTTTTTTTTTTCAAGAGTTTCTATTGGTCTGTTCATCAAGAAATTTTGGCACAGTGTAAGGGACAGTTTGTCTGGTCAAATTATGTAGTAAACTAAAAATCAACAAAAATGGAGATAAGTGTTTTTCATAGGACAGCGATGATATCTACAATAGTAATTTACTGTCAGTGAATTACAGAGGATTACAATTTTTCTATTGTAAGTTTTGGCATAAAATACATTAACATACTGAAATTATTCTTTACAATAAACATTTGTACTTTCAGTGTTTAAAGTTTTTATTTGCCAGTGCATGGAGAGAGAGAAGAGAGATACATAGTTTTAGAGTTAGAGAAAAGAGATACACACTTCTAAGAGAGAGAGAGGAAAGAGATACACACTTTTTTAAAGAGAAAAAGAAGATACATTGTTTTTTGAGAGAGAGAGAGAGAGAGAGAGAGAGAGAGAGAGAGAGAGAGAGAGACAGGGAGAGAGAGAGAGATGAAGAGAAAGGCCTTATACAGTATAAAAAGAGACTGAATAGAGGGAGAGGACCTCTATTTCTCTATTTCTAATTCTCACATGATTATTTGTATTGAAGAAAAACTTCACAATCTAAAGTCAAATACTGTAATGACTGTTAAGGTAATTTACTGTTTAATTAAACTGCGTTTGTAGCTCAGTAAAAATGCATTAAAATATTGATTGTACATGTGTTACAGTGATCTGCCACATGAGCACACACACACTAACAAGATAATACTGCTAATATTGGCATTTAATTTACTGACAAAATGTATTTTATCTCAGAGAGACCTTTTAGTTAATAACAGGATCCTATGATGGAAAGTTGCTATTATAATAGAATTTGTGTGTGTGTGTGTGTGTGTGTGTGTGTGTGTGTTGTCCCATTGTCCCAGGTGAAATTGTAAAGGGCAGTTGAGCTCAATGTGTTCTGTAATCCCTCTGACCCACATTTACTAAAATTAAAAACTCATAATTGTGTAATTTCCCTCTTTCTCTAATGAGCTGTTAATTGGGTCGTTTTCCTCCCTAAAGGTTATAGTTTTACTACAGCACGAGATCACACTCAGATAACTCATACTAATCACAACCACATATCTAACATCTTAATGTGCACTCCTTTCAAATATCAGAAATAATATATGGCTTTTGCGCATGTGTATACCTGTATCTATAGTGCTATATAAAAGTTGAGAACCAGTTTACATTTAATGTTTTCCTTTACTCATTTTCTAAATTGTAGATTAATTAAAAAGACATGGAAACATTTAAGGGACACATATGGATTTATGTGGTAAACAGTAAAATAAGCGTTTATCCTCCACATGAATCCCCTGATCTAAAGCTGATGAACTGAGATGATAATTTGAGGTGATTTAAGTGGGATGAGCTGGAGCTTCACAGCGTGAAGAAAAAGCAGCAGCTATTGTTCAGCACCTCCAGAAACTCCTTCTTTCAAGACGCTGAGAAAAATATTTCAGGTGACTCTCCCTCATGAATACACTGAGATTAAAATCACACCAAGAGTGTGCAGATCTGTCCTTAAATATAAATGTGCTACTTGTAAGAACATATTCTGATTTGTTTAACACTTTTTACAGAAAAATGCTGCATGTGTTCCTGTAGAGCTTTAATATAGACGTCAATATTAAATTTACAATGTAAATTTGTGGTATATATATATATGACAAATATAAATATAATACACACATATATATATATATATATATATAGAGAGAGAGAGAGAGAGAGAGAGAGAGAGAAACAGAGAGAGTACTTCCAATTAATAATCCCATATCAATAATCAAATCATCAAATCAGTTCTCTTTAAAGCCTTCATATATAAAGCATTATAAGTGTATATGAAGACATATAAGTGTATAAATATATTTAAATAAATATAATATAAAATAAACATAACTGTCTAAATTAAAAATAAAAAGTAAGAATAACAAATTTGCAAAAATGTAGAAATGATTCATATATATGCCCATGCTGGTGAAGCAACTTGGTCTCACTGGTACAACATATAATAAGTGTGTATATAACATAAGTACATGTAATTACACTTTTGTATATATTTAAAGGTGAAAGAAGTGAAAGGAATAGGATCTGTCTGAAGGTGCAGCGCTGGCCTCTAGTGGACAATATAAAACACAGCACAGCTTTTAAAGGAGTGATTTTATACATATTAATAAAAACATGCATTAAAAACCTGATCACTATTAATAACACACATTTACTCTCAGAACACTTCACATTCATTATGATGAGTGTCTACACACCCCCATCTATGGACACACTCTCAGTCTTGCTGATACCTATAACACTATTTTGCACTAGTAGTTCATTCACAAGTTCATTCATCTACTGTTTACGTATCTGTCGCACTGCTAAATTTTAATTATTATATAACTGTGTATTTGCACTTTCTGTATGGCTGACATCAGTTATCCTCACTTTATGCACATCAGCTGGTGTTCACTGTATATTGTGTTCAACTGCACTACCTCCATTACACACACACACACACACACAAGACTGTACTTTTATACTTTTCATTTAATTTTTTTATTTCATTGTATTTATATGTATCGTTATATTTTATCTTTTTGTAACTTTGTGTACTATACATACCTGCTGCTGGATGCCTAGAATTTCCCCTTGGGGATCAATAAAGTATCTATCTATCTATCTATCTATGAACTAGTGCTGTCAAGGTTAACAAGTTAACACACAATTAATCTGTAAAATTAAACACATTCATTATTAATACATTAATCACATGACAACAATACATAAAACACATTAACAAAGCCTGGTAATGTATAATCGGTTTCATTCAGCCATGTAAACACAGCGTCAGTACTGTTCCGAGGTCAGTAGGTAGATTACTTTTTATTTAGGATTAAACAGGGCTCATTTCTATAGCAATAATAATTGTGACACAATATTTAAAAAATGTGATATTCATTTTCAACACATTTTCAATATTTGACTTGCATCTTGCATATCATTTGTTTTATTTTAAATCCAGTGTGATGGAATGCAGGCCAAAATCACAAATTGTCATTGTCTCACTGTACAAATATGTATGCGCCTAACTGTACTGTATCGACCAAGTATACTGTGATATAAAATCTTGTGAAATAAAATTTCAATGCTGAAGTATGGGTTAAATCACACACACACACTGCTTTTGAAACAATGAACCACATCATCCTTATCTCTCAGTTAGAGAGGTGTTGGTATTCAAGGCACCCCTTTAGAATGTTTTCTGTCCTATTTGTCTGACAGAAGTTGGTGATATTGTGAAAAACTCCAGCAAAATCGAAATCACCCACCTTAGCTTCTGTAATATATTTGCATTGTACTAAAATACATTAATATTCAATGGACATATACAGTGGTATGAAAAAGTCTGGGCACCCCTGATCATTTTTATGATTTTTCTTTATAAATCATTGGTTGTTTGGATCAGCTATTTCAGTTAAATATATCATACAGCAGATGAACACAGTGATATTTGAGAAGTGAAATGAAGTTTATAGGATTTACAGAAAGTGTGCAATAATTAATTAATTAAACTAAATTAGGCAGGTGCATAAATTTGAGCATCCCAACAGAAAATTTACATCAATATTTAGTATTTACTCTTTCTATAGCTTCCAATCAGATTCTGGCTTCTGGTTAAAGGTAAGCTTTCATCCTACAAAACATGGTCTTTGTTTCTCCTAAGGTTTCTTCCTCCTAATGTAAGGGAGTTTTTCGTTGCCACTGTCACCACAATTATTGGCATTACTGTGGTGCTGCTCATAAGAGGCTTACACCAGTTTTCTCTGTAAAGCTGCTTTGTGACAACTTTTGTTGTTAAAAAAAAGGCTATATAAATAAATTTGAATTGAATTAAACATTGTTTTCAAGAATCTGCTGATATTGACTGGAATCCATGTGATCCTCAACTTTAACAATATTCCCAGTTTCTGCACTGGTCCCACAACCCCACAGCATGATGAACCACCACCAGATTTTACTGTGGGGAGCAGTAAAGTGTTTGTGTTGAAATGCTGTGTTCTTTTTCCTCCATGCATAAATAACTGCCCTCTACATAATTTATTCCAAAATGAAGCTGGCTTGCCTAAATGTGCTTTAGCTTTATCTTTACCTCAAGCGACTCTGTTTGTGGCGCAGAAAAGGCTTCTTCTGCATTTCTCTCCCATACAGCCTCTCCTTGTGTAAAGTGCACTGAATAGTGAATAGTGAACGATGCACAGTGACTCCATCTGCAGCAGGATGATGATGTAGGTGTTTGGAGCTCTGGAGGTCTGTGGGTTGTCTATCTTCTCCTCTGTTTATCTGAGATTTTTCTTGTTCTGTCACTTCAGGTCTTAACTTGAACTGTGTCTGTGGTTCTTCCATTTCCTCACTCTGTTCCTCACAGTGGAAACTGCAGCTGAAATCTCTGAGATTTGAGCTTTTTGTATCCTTACTCTAAACACCATGATGTTAAACAATATTTGAGAGTTGTGTGTTTTGAGGCTCCCATGTTGCTGCTCTTCAGAAAAGATGCAAAGAGGAGGAAAACTTGCAATTGGCTCCTTAACCCTTTCTTATAATTGGATTCACCTGTGTATGTAGGTCAAGGGTCAGTGGGCTTACCAAACACATTTTGTGTTACAATAATTAGTGCTAAAGATATTCAAATCAATAAAATGACATGGGTTTGGTTTAAATTTGGTTTAAATAATTATTGCACACTTTCTGTTAATCCTATAACTTCATTTCACTTCATATCACTGTGTTCATCTGCTATATGATATATTTAACTGAAATTGCTGTTCAGAACAACCAATGATTTATAAAGAAAAATCATGAAAACAATCAGGGGTGCCCAAACTTTTTAATACCACTGTATGCAGCTGAAACAGGGAGCCGAGTGCATCCCAAATTTATAAACTTTAACATTTTATTATAACATTAAAGTCATTATGGCTTTTAGACAAATGTGTTTTGGGGAGGAGGGGGATTAGAGCACTATAGGACTCTAGGAAGCGGCCTAAGCTTTTGTTCTTACTAGCTTTATTTTTTCCTCTTATATTACTTTTACTTTTATACTTTAAGTAGTTTTGAAAACAGTACATTTACACTTTTACTTAAATAGTAAAAAGCTTGAGTTAATACTTCAACTTCTACAGAAGTATTTTAAACCCTAGTGTCTATACTTCTACCTACGGATACTTTTCACACCTTTGTTTATCTTTAAAAATCTGACAAAAAAACAAGGTACAGGTAGTTCGTATGTGCGTGCGCGTGCTCGTGCCTGCGCTCTCCACTGCTCGTGCTCGCGCTCGCTGGTCTGCTCGCTCTCGTGCAGTTCCGGTTGCGTGGCGGAGGCGGTCTGTGTGACGCAGCAGCTGCTGGAGCTCCGGGACGCTCGGCTGTTTTTATTGTTCCTTTAATAAAAGCGACGCGCAGAGAGAAACAACAGAGCCGCAGAGATAGAGAGAATAGAGAGAGAAAAGAGAGAGAGAGAGAGAGAGAGAGAGAGAGAGAGGGATAGAGGGAGAAAAGAGGAGAAACACAGAGAGAGAAAGAGAGAGAGAGAGGAGAGCTCTGTGTTCTGCTGGAGAAAGCTGCTGCTGCTGCTGCTGCTGGGCTGTATTAGCGGAGGGCGATGGCGTACGCGTACCTGTTTAAATACATCATCATCGGGGACACGGGTAAGATCTTAACACTCCCTTACTGCCTCACTCACTCCTCTACTCACCCCTCGGATCACTCCCGGGGTGAGACATGGGCTCACAGTGGAGAAAACGGGGTGATTATTGCTCCTACTTGAGCTGTTTGCTTGTTTTTTTTTAAAACGTGTTACACCGAAAACTGCAGCTGCCGAATTGTGTGACCCTAGAGGGTGCTGTTCTGCTATATCCGAGTTCCTTACGCAGACTACGTAAGTTAGCTATTTAAAAGAGTCGGATATGCTATATTAATAACAACATGATAAAAAATTGTTGTTTAAAGAATTTTGCATCACAAGTACAAGCCAAAAAAAATTGAAAAAAAAGATTGAAAAAAATCAATACAAATAAAAGATTATTACATTAGGATTAGGATGTGATAATAAAAAATTATGCATTTAGATATAATACAAAAACGACAAGAAGACAGACGAACTAGTACAGTACTAGTCAAGCCCAAAAGTAAAATAAATATATGTTTTAAAAATGTTTAAACATATTAACTAAAGATTTTGGTATTCCAGATCTATTATAATGTTGTAAGTCACTCGTAAAGCACTTTTAAAGAATGTGACAGAAGTGCAAATTAAGCAAAAAAAGGTATAGGTTTATTAATGGATTGATTGATTGGATGATTAAATAAAAAATAAAAATATTTTATGTGAAGAATTGAGAGGAAAATCTTTTTATAACATCCACAAGAAGCAGACTATCATACTTTAAATTATATTAACAATAAAAACTAACAAAAAATAAATATTGCATTTGTATCGTTTTATCATTTTATTGGATGTTTTTATTGTTATATTTTAATTGTTGTTTTTCCTCTGTTAAAGTGCAGACAGGCTTAATCATAAGGGGTTACCGATTCTGACAGCGGCCTTTACGTGGACAGAATTCGGCAGATCACAGATTTCGGTGTAACACGTAGGTTAGAAAATTGACGTGTAGAAGGAAAAATAAGCAACCTAAATTTGGGTGGGTTACACATTTTAACAGTAAAACACGCGTTTAAACAAACTGCACGGCTGTCAGAGTGGGACATCAGTGAAAACTGGGTGAAATTAGGTGTTATTTACTGCCTGCTTTATTTCAGACTGGGTGGGGGAAGGAGTTAGCCAGCATGCTAACGTTGACTAGCGCAGTCTGTCAGATTCTGCGCTAACAGAATATAGAGAAATGTAGTATAAAAACATATACACACATCTTTAGACCCGTTTTCCTGGGTTTAAGCAGATATTTATGTGCGTGTCTGTCAGAAACTGCCTGTTTATGGCTTCGTGTGTGATGCTAAGCTAACGTTAGCACCGCTAGCTAATCGCTAGTTTAGGCCACAGTGGCAGTATTTAGCTTTAGCATTAGCTTAGCGTTAGCCTGTCTGTCAGCAGATGTGTGTGAAAATGGCGTTTAGTGAGTCTGGCTTTCAGATGTGCGGCTCAGATCTTCTCAACAGGCTTTATTTATCAGCTCAGATGATGTGGAAGTGTAGGTGAGACTCTGAGGGATGGGGAAACGCTGATTCCCCGGGTCTGACTGTGGGGAGGATCTGTAAGGAGATGCCAGGCAAGGCCCTGCCAACCTGGACTGGCACTGGTTCTCCTCACTAGGGCTGTACGATATGAGCAAAAATTCATATCCCAATACAGTACATTTCATATCCTGATATACACGATATATACTACCACTCAAAAGTGTCTTTTACCACACAAAAGTGGTTATTTTTTCTTTTCATGTTTTTTTACATTGTACATTTTTTAAGACAGTTTGAAGACTGTCAGTAAAGATATATAGGAACACATGCTGAATTAGTAGCACATTTATCTTTGAGGACAGATCTTTAATCTCAGTGTCTTCATGAGGGAGAATCACCTGGAATAGTTTTCACAGCGTCTTGAAGGAGTTCCTGGAGGTCCTGAATCTTAAGCTCAACTCAAATCACCATCTCAGATGATCAGGTTTAGAATAGGGGATTGTGGAGGACTAACACTTTTTTGCTGTTTACCATGTCATTCCGTACATGTTTTCCCTTCTTTTTATGTATTTAATATTAATCTACAATGCAGAAAACCTTGTAGAAAAAACGTAGAATAGGAGGGTGTGTCCAAAAATTTGACTGGTACTGTATATCACGATATATCACATATACTGATATAACACTCAGAAAAAAGTATGTTTTCAGATTTTATTGTATTTTTATAAAATATTTTATTGTATTTTGTATAAAATAGTGATGCACAATGGTATCAGAATTAAATCGATTTCGGATAATAATTACTTCCTCTCTTTTTATAATCGGCATCAGCCGGTTTGGCCGATATTTCAGCCCAGTATTTTTTTGTTTTTAAAAAGGTAAAAAGTTTAAGTTTAAAGCTGTGAACAGACTATGTAAGGACCAGTTAGCTAAATACATTTGAAACCCAGAAAAATGTGAAACCCAAAATATGAAAGCAAATTTTTCATTTTATTGTTTGCATTCAGTTAGATTAAGGCTACAATGCAAAGCAAATGAATGTTACGTTTGTTCCTAGAGGTATACCGGAGTGTTTAGACTGTTAATAATAAATGTGTATATCTGAATTAGTTTTGGAAGATATATACATGTGTAACATCGAATATCTGCATCTGCCCAGAATTCATACATTGTTGCATTCATATTTTCAACTACACTGAAATTGTGCATCTAAATTACAGTCAGCATCATGAGTCAAATCACTTTTATATCATTTCCCTGACCTGCACATATTCCAGAACTCATCTGCTTTAACTCACCCTCCTTCCCTAAAAGCAGGTATTAATGATCTGATTAGTTGATCAAGTGTATTTGGAGCAGGAAAATCTCAAAGTGTGCAGGACAAAAATGATCAGGATAGAGAAACTGTTCTTTGAAGACAGAAGTTCATACTGAAATTCTTTAACTTAATTTAACTTAATTCAAGCCTGCAGAAACATGATGCAGTAGTGGTGTATATGTGATGTAAAGTGTCCCAATTTCGATCTCAACACTATTGCCACCCTATTATTTCCTATATGGCAACATCATTGAAGTGTACATCTCAAAGAAGACGTTAGGGTTTGGTGCAAGAATTAGGACAGAGTACATCGCTAATGCTAACACCGCATATTTAGTGCAGTAAAATGCTACATGGCACCATTCTGTGGTCACCCAAGTAACGTAAAGCCTGCAATAAAGTGTGTATTTTGTGACGTAATACTAAATGATGGATGTTTTTCGATGGTCACACACAATATATCATATCGCACAACCCTAACTGGCTCGTGAGGCTCAAGATGAAGTAAATTACAGGGTGGTTTAAATGGGGATTCTATATATTTTAGGTTAAAGTAAATTTAGATACATCGGAAGTACATAGGAACATCTAAAAATTGCTGGGTGTTTATGGTATGTTCATATGTTCAAATGTAGTGCTAATAGTTTAAGTGTTAGAAGTTGGTCTTGCTGTGTTCCATTCAAAATTGAATGTCAGCACTTCTGATTCAGTTCCAATTGAAAATTTTCTGCTCAAAAAGTCAAGAAAATATGACCAACCCTAAGTTTAGAATCAACGGTGGCTGCCTTGTAGTAGTAAAAGTTGTAGTATTATACAGTTGATCACTTCTGTCTGTTAAAGTACTGCCCTACTACTACTTGGAGATGTTTCAAGGCTGCTTCACACAAGAAACATTAAATATTGTATAATGTGTCGTAGGGGTGGGCAATATTATATCGTATACAATATATCGTGACACAGAAATATTATGATATTAAAAATCCATATTGTGATAATAGGGCTGTTCTGTCTTAAAAGTAGTCTATTATTTACTGTGAAGCTTTAGGTGTGTTTATCGTATAATTGTTTTAGTTTGCAGTTTATATGCATGCACTAAATATTCTGCAATTTTTTTTGCTGCATTATATTATTTTTCCTATATCGCCAAGGATATCGTTATCGCAAAAATACCCTGAAATATCGTGATATTATTTTAGAGCCATATCGCCCACCCCTAA
This sequence comes from Astyanax mexicanus, assembly GCF_023375975.1. Lineage (NCBI taxonomy): Eukaryota > Metazoa > Chordata > Actinopteri > Characiformes > Acestrorhamphidae > Astyanax > Astyanax mexicanus. The sequence goes on from NC_064425.1 coordinate 41,325,378, forward strand.
TGTGTTGTCATCAACTGGAATCACTAACTAGGCCAACCTGGAACATAAAGCACTATAAGATAACAGCCTTTAATCTTCAGTTAAATGTTATGTGGAAATGTGTTAAAAGTGTACAATTATTAGAATTTTTAACTACTACTTGATATTTCTCAACTCTGGTATGACACCAGCTCCAACAGTTGACAATCGAGATAAATGAAAAGCAGAAATACATCCATAGAGTGAGGAGTTTAATGCCCAGGTTTTGTGTTCCGCCCTTTTGGGCTCTTGAGCAAGACCTTTAACCCCCTGAGGAGTAATAGGTGGTTTAAAGGGGTCCATATTCACATTGAAAACACATAGAATCTGATACGTTTTGTTCCAATTTGGGCCAATCATGTAGTATTGTAAACAGGTACACAGTGCGACTCAGCTGGATCGAAATTCATGCGACTTTTATGTCAGTCCAGCTAAAAATGCGTCATTGATGCACATTAAGGAGAAGGGAAAAATGGATGACAACAGTATAGGAGCTTATAGGAAGTTTTCAGATATCCAATTTCACATCCAGATATTCCTGTCCATGTCAGTGAAGACATGCCCTTATGCTGTCCTGACCCCACAGAGACACTCTGCCCTCTCACCTCCTCACTCTATTATTAGTTTGATTTTGAATTAAGGAAGTTTCTGTTGTTATGATTGACTCCTTTTAATTGGACGAGTTGGTCACTTGGAGAATTGCACTTTTACTGTACGTGTCCACTAGCACTTTTCTTCAGTGCACTCTGCCGTGCCGGATGTTTAGGCTCAACATGACTTTACCCAGAGTTCAAAGCTAAGAAATTAAAATAAATCTATTGCTGTGACATAAAATTAATATGCATTTAAAAAATAAAGCATTTAAATAAAATATGTATACACTTGCCTAAAGCCATTTAGGGGGCATTTGGCTTCTACACTATAGTTCTATAAGTATATATTCTGCCATTTTTAGCTTTTCTTCTGTCCTTTTTAACAGTAAAACATGCATTTAAACAAGCTGTACGTCTGGCAGTGTTATTTACTGCCTGCTTTATTCCTGTGATACATGCATATTTAGACCGTTTTCATCTGTTTAACCCGACATGCAAGTTTATGTTTATCAAAAACTGCCCATTTGTTGCTTTGTGACTGATGCTAAGCTATTATTAGCACTGCTAAGCAGCATCAGTTTAGGAGCGCAAACAGTTCAGACCAACAACATTGGCTATAGACCAGATTGAAAATTTAGTGTAAACAGCTTAAAATAAACATCAGATTTAAGGGGCGAGTTCTGGGTTTAGCAATCGCTACATCAGAATTCTATCATACTGTGCTACAGTTCACATGAAAAACAGAATTTGTAGTAGGACAAGATAGCACATTAAGCTTAATAATCATAATTAAAGATGTTTCTATAAAGGTGCATGTGTATTGGGGCTATAATTTATTTTTTGTTATTGATTAATCTGATGATAAATGTTTTCCTTGTTTAGTCAGATACGAAAACAGCAAATTTAACAATTTCACCAGTTATTTTATTTTATAATTAATATATGTGTGTGTGTGTGTGTGTGAGACAGTAGGTTCATGTTTATTTATCTGCTCCAGAGAGTTCAATTCTATTGACAGTAGTTAAGAAGGAGTGCATACAAAATCTGTGGACATTTTGGATAATGTATAAACGTCATACACATCTCTCTGATACAGCAATATAAATTCCTTAATAACCAATTTTTTGTCTGATTTTCTGGCCTGAAGATCATCTTTAGGCGTTAGCGATGTCAGACCAGACGTCCTCCACATGATTCTACTGGTTAGACACGTTGTACACTGATTAAAAGCCTGTTTATCTACATTACTGCAGTGCTGATGCCTGACTTTCGCCGTCTCCTCAGCCTGCAATTTTACCCCAGTAGCCTATTTAGTCTAATTAGCAGATTTATCCCAGTCCTATAAAGTCTTGATGCATCAATGCATGTTTTCTGTTGTCTGTGGCTGAGGTTAAAGGACTAAAGAAAAGAGTTTATTTATTAATTTACTAAACCTTTTAAATCTTCTGTCAGAAAGCCTGTTATATTTTAACATCAGTACGCTATGATAGTGGTTGTGATGAGTAAACAGAGCTGTAAACTGTTCATATTGCTTAATCTTGTCTCTGCAGTGATGCTGACTGAAACCCAATCTGTTCACATAGTGCAGTGATATTGCTCCATCCAGAGCTGGATTACCGAACCACATGTCCAGACGTTTCCCAGTATAAAAGTTCAGCTGAATGTGTTGCTCAAAGTGTAGAAATAGGCTGCCCTTACCATCTGCTAGTAATATATAATATGCAGTGTATGTAAGTGGAGCTTTGTGGGGAATATGGATGAATTTTTTTATATATATATTTTATTTGAAGTATTGCAATATTTTATTTTGCATTACTGTATAACTTTTCATAAACACAGTATCAATTTTGTTGTGTTGAGTGTTGTGTTTAACCCCCGCCCACTATTTAGCTCCCTCTAGTGGTTGGCAACTGTTTTCTGATAAACCTGGGGAAACAGGATGTGGCCACACTCTCCATAAACCAGCTGTACTCTGTTTTTAGATTTTAGTGTTCTTATTGTGTGGAAAAGTACATTTTTTATTTCCCTTTCTCGATTTTATAAACATGATAGTGGACCCTATCTTACACCCTGTGCAAGGGGTGTTGTAATGCTCATTGCTATCTTACACACCACCAGCAGTCTATTTTCATGCTTTGTGCCTTCATCATTTAAATAGCGGCCAAGCTTACGAATATATCTATGCTAATGGGCGCGGTGGTCTGGAAATGAGGAGTGTTTAGGTAAATTTCTGGTGTGTTGCTATCTTGGCAACAGAAAACACAGGTGCTCTATTGATTAATTAAAACCCTGATAACAGTCAACCGTCAGACGTCACACTTAATGCACATACACCGCTGCTAACGCGCAGAAGCAGGGCGCTGTTAAAATACCAATCTGCCAAAATCAAAGTGCACCTGGCTCTTAAAGGGAACTGACACAACGATGTTTAATTTAGAGAATTAGTACATCTATTTTGCTTATTATGAGACGCACAAGGTGTACTTTTCCCATTTTTATGATAGCAAAGACACACTGACATTTACTGTAACAGAATGGGCACCTTTTGGGACACCATTTAGTAGGGGTGGCATTGATTGGCACTCATTAAGACTTAATACTAATAATATTGTTATTTTTATTAATATTATCAACGGGGCACTTAGTTTCTTAACCCCACCACATATAAGAGGGGCAGCCCATTGACAAATTAGATGGCCCTCTAATGATGCTTTTTCCATGAAGGCACTAAGAGGCACAGTTGCCCCCCCTGCCCTCCACCTACTGAGTCCACCTGTGTTGCTCTAAACCCCTAAATATGATCTAATTGACGCAGGATTGGATAAATTAGAGGAATATCCGTAAAACCATTCAATACTGCTTATTGTTTAACTTAATAATATTAATTACTTTACCCTGATTATAGTGTATCTCATTTTTTGTGTGTGTGTGTGTGTGTAGTCTAATGAGAGCTCCTGTCTGCCATCTGTTACATTGTTATTTTTCTAGATGTGTATTAAATGCAGTGTTTTCAGCTCTACAGCTCAGGACTCGAGATTTAGTGATGTAATGTGATCAGGCCTCACTACAGGCATCGCTGAGTTTAAGTAACACTACCCAAAATCCTTCTCTTCAGATTTTACCCACTGGAGGGGGGGGGGGGGGGTTTATTGTGATATTTTGTACAATACTGTATTGAGTTTTAATTATTAGTTTAAATGTAAATTGTATTGTTGTCAGACAGCGCTTCATTTAATGCACTAGATAGCGTGTTGTACTCTGTTGTTAGAGCCCACTGTTCTGATAGGATAAAAAGTTGCGTTATATAGGGTAGATGGCGCTCTTTCTCCTCATGACTGCTAGGGAGATGTGGATCAGCACAAGGCTGCGTCTGTGGGCTGATGTATCAGAACTGAGTCGCTGCATTTTCCTCTGAGAGCACTGTGATGCTACTTAGCAATGTTGCATCAGCAGCAGTTTAGCAAGAGGCAGAGTCTGACTTCACATGTATCATAGGAGGCGTGTGCTAGTCTTCACCCTCCTGGTGTTGGAGGGACATCTCTAGTGATAGGGGGAGTTCTAATGAGTGGGTTTGATAATTGGCCTTTTAAATTGGAGAGAAAATGGGATAAAAAAGAGGCAGAAGATGGTTGTTGGGTATGTAAATGTAATATTGAGCAAAAAGACATTAATATGTTTGCTCTGTATTGGTTTTTGTAGTTTGTTTTAGTGTGTTACGTGTTATTTATTCACTTCTAATGATTTTGTAATTGTTTTGGTGTGTGTGTCTCAGTGTCATTGATTATGTTTAATCTATACGTCTTCCCTGTGATCCCGTCTTCAGTGTTTGTCCTTCACTTAGCAACCGCGGTTGCTGTTGGAAACACACACTTCTGTGGGCGAACCTGTTTATATATGGGCAGACCTGCACCCCACCCCCCCGGTTAGGAAACAGACACAGATGATTTCATTAGCGCTGTTGGTTACGCTGGATTTGACAATACACACTCCAAGGCTGAATCACACTTATATGAAGTGAATGAGGCCTATAGGACTCCATTTTGTACGTGGCCTTTGTCCTCAGAGTAAAGTACACATAGGCGGAGCCGGGTGGCAGACTGCCCCGAGCACAGCGACCCGTCAGCAGTGGGGGGATAACGTCTGAGACTGATTTTTAGTGAATGGAAGTGAAGAGTGGTAGCTTTCATTGATTAGTTAGAATGATTCACAAGAAATCTGAACACATCTTTATATCATTAAATTAAAATAAAGCACTGAAATACGAGTAATGAATTACACTTCCTCAAAGCAGATTAAACATTCGGAATTCACAACCATGTGAATGCAATAAGGTGTCAAATTTATTTTATATATTTCACACTTTCTCTTAGATTTGTTTCACCAGTACTGTCTGATTCATTTTAGGGTTAGTTTGGTTCATTTCACACGTTCAGGTTTGACTCATTTCACAGGTTTAGTTTGATTCATTTCACAGGTTTAGTTTGGTTAATTTCACAGGTTTAGTTTGGTTAATTTCACAGGTTTAGTTTGGTTAATTTCACAGGTTTAGTTTGATTCATTTCACAGGTTTAGTTTGGTTCTTTTCACAGGTTTAGTTTGGTTCTTTCACAGGTTTAGTTTGGTTCATTTCACAGGTTTAGTTTGATTCATTTCACAGGTTTAGTTTGATTCATTTCACAGGTTTAGTTTGGTTCTTTCACAGGTTTAGTTTGGTTCATTTCACAGGTTTAGTTTGGTTCATTTCACAGGTTTAGTTTGGTTCATTTCACAGGTTTAGTTTGGTTCATTTCACAGGTTTAGTTTGGTTCATTTCACAGGTTTAGTTTGATTCATTTCACAGGTTTAGTTTGATTCATTTCACAGGTTTAGTTTGGTTCATTTCACAGGTTTAGTTTGGTTCATTTCACAGGTTTAGTTTGGTTCATTTCACAGGTTTAGTTTGGTTCATTTCACAGGTTTAGTTTGATTCATATCACAGGTTTAGTTTGATTCATTTCACAGGTTTAGTTTGGTTCTTTCACAGGTTTAGTTTGATTTATTTCACAGGTTTAGTTAGATTTATTTCACAGGTTTAGTTAGATTTATTTCACAGGTTTAGTTAGATTCATTTCACAGATTTAGTTTGCTTCATTTCACAGGTTTAGTTTGACTCATTTCACTGGGTCAGATTTGATTCATTTTACAGGTTTAGTTTGACTCATTTCACAGGTTTAGTTTGACTCATTTCACAGGGTCAGGTTTGACTCATTTCACAGGTTTAGTTTGACTCATTTCACAGGTTTAGTTTGACTCATTTCACTGGGTCAGATTTGACTCATTTCACAGGTTTAGTTTGACTCATTTCACTGGGTCAGATTTGACTCATTTCACAGGTTTAGTTTGACTCATTTCACTGGGTCAGATTTGATTCATTTTACAGGTTTAGTTTGACTCATTTGACAGGTTTAGTTTGATTCATTTGACAGGTTTAGTTTGATTCATTTCACAGGTTTAGTTTGACTCATTTCACAGGGTCAGGTTTGATTAGTTTTACAGGTCTAGTTTGATTCATTCACAGGGTCAGGTTTGATTCGTTTTACAGGTCTAGTTTGATTCATTCACAGGTTCAGGTTTGACTCTGGTTTAAATGAATTTGTTGTACTGGTTTGGTTGGATTTGTTACACCAATTTAGCTTTAAATTGTTTCACTGGTTCAGATCTCATTCATTTTAGTGTTTTAGATTTAGATCCCTGGTCCAGTTTGAGTTGGGTAAAATAATTTAATAATTTTAGGTTTTAGTTGTTTCAATGGTTTAGATTTGAGTGTTTTAAATGTTTCATTTTGTTTATTTGGGTTAAGTATTTTACTGGTATATAGAGTTATTTACAGGTAGACACTCACGCTTACCACTGACTATGTTTATTTAGGTTTAGTATTCTAATGTTATTTAGAGTTAACTACAGGTAGACAGTCTCACTGACTTTATTAATGTTTATTTGGCTTTCGTATTCTAATGTTATATACAGTTAATTACTGGTAGGCATACATTAGTACTTACTCATTTCATGTGTGTCCTTATGAGCTGTATGCATGTATAATGTGGAGGTAATGGGCTATGGATCTAAATGTGTGTTTTTGTGTGTTTGCTTTGCAGGTGTGGGGAAATCATGCCTATTATTACAGTTCACAGACAAACGCTTCCAGCCAGTGCACGATCTCACTATTGGTAAGCTGCTTCCAGCCACACTCATCATATCCTGCTCATTATCACAGAAATTAGAACGTCTGTCACTTCAAGAAACATAGTTAGCAGTTACATAGGCCTACACTACCAAGAGACTCTCAAGAGTGTGATAAAGACAAAGAGTTAGAAAAGAGTGAAAAATTCATTTGTTGACAAACCAAGAAGTTGATAGTTAGAATGGAATGAATATTTATATGTGTTTTTTTTGATGATCCACTAGCCTGGATACAAGGCTTTCATACTTAAACTTGACAGTTGCCAGATCTCAAAAAGATCCCTCATTCATTGCTAAAGATACTGCATTTCCAGTCCGTAGCACCACTGCAAATTTAGGAGATGATTGATAGACAATCTACTAGTGCATCTCAAAAATTGGAATATCATTGAAAAAATTGTTTTTTCTTTAGTAATTGAGTTCAAAATGAAGACATTGCATTTTATATTCTATTTTAAGCATTTATTTCCTTTATTGTTGATTATTATGAAACCCAAAAATCAGTGTCTCAGAAAATTTAAGTATAATATAAAGAACAATTGGTACTTTTGGCAGTGTGGGCAGTGTGCCAAGTCCTGCTGGAAAATGAAATCCGCATCTCCATAAAAGTTGTCAGTAGCCGAGGGAAGCATGAAGTGCTGAAAGATTTTGTGGGAAAACAAAACTGCACTGACTTTAGACTTGATAATAAAACACAGTGGATCAACACCAGCAGATGACAGACATGTCTCTCCAAACCATCACTGATTGGAAACTTCACACTAGACCTCGAGCAGTTTGGACTGTGTGTCTCTCCACTCTTCCTCCAGACTCTGCTCCCTTGATTTACAAATGAAATGTAAAATTTACTGATGATCAGTGATGGTCTGGAGAGCTGTGTCATCTGACAACATTGAATAAGAGAAAGTGTAGTGTGTTGTTTTTTTCTTGTTTGTGAGTCTCAGTTCAGCAAATCAAAAAAAGAGCTCATTTACATATAATTGTTACAAGCATAATGTGTTTAATTCTAAGGAATAAAGAGAGGTTTTCATTTTTTAATGTATAAACACAAACATGTAGTTATCTATACTTTATTCATGACAAGAAGTAAAATACTGGGAAATGCAGGATAGGGAGTGCTGGTGAGTTTGATAGCTCTAATCACACGAGCGGTTTTGGGAGGTTCAATCATCAGCTGTTTATCGTGAGCAGAGAGCTGTAATACTGATCTACTGCAGTGAACCCTGCAGCCACTAAATCTCCAGTATTTCCCCTGAGGATGGTCTGACTGGATGATGTCATCATTAAGCCCACGCTATCATATTTCTCCGTTTAGCAGCCAGTGCTGCTAGCTGGTTAATTATCTCTCTCATCTCGGTCGCTGAGACGAGCCTTCAACCCCACATACGCAGAGCAGTGTTCAATAAAATAAGATCCTGAGGGCATGACTAACTTCCTTTCAGAAAAGCACAAAAAAAACAGAAAAAATACAGTATAGAGAAATGAATGAATGAGAACTGTAAAATTAGTTTATATATATATATATATATATATATATATATATATATATATATATATATATATATATATATATATATAATACTGTTAAAAGTAAAATAACAGCAAAATATATAGTAACAGTAAAATAACAAATAATAACAAAATAACAGTAAAAACAGCAGAAAACTGATGAGCTGGAAATCAGCGGATCTTGTAAATTATGTTTTGGACAATGAAACATCTGATTTCTATTTCTAATATTTGTAAGATCAGGGCTGTCATGACAACTATTTCTTGTAGATAATATCTTGTGATACTGTATTATGTTTGTTATCTTCAGATTTTTTTAATATGGTGAATAGGGTCAAATATCAAAATAGGGTCAAATGTTTTGAGAACCAAAAGTATAATCCATAACCAAGAAATTTAAATTTGAATATTTAATATTGAATAGCGAGTTTAATATTCTGTTTTTTTTAGCTTTCAGTATTTATTTAAATTTTTTTGTTCACATTTAGCTTTGACCCTGTTTTTTACGGGTGGGTGGGGACTAGTCAGTCATTGGCTGCTGGAAATAAACCCCGCCCATTTTGTTCATTCCACTCTCTCTAGTCAGCAAAAGCCTGCGACTTCGCAGACCTATTCGCAGATCTATAGATCACAGGCGAGCTGCGCTGTCTTTCTTATTCTGTTTTGTCTGAAGATGGCTTGCTACTAGATATTGGAGCGTTGCTGTGAGAATTTGATTGCATTCAGCTTCAAGAACAGCATTAGTGAGGTCAGGATGTCCTGGATTGCTGTGTATAAATAGAAATAATAAGACTGGGTCGCTGTTTATTGGCATAATAAACTGTACAGACTGCGTTACTGCGGGACGGTAAACACTAAACGCAGGCAGTGTAAATGTTTGTGGTTCTGTTTGTAAACTCAGAGCCCCTTCCAGCACTTCCTCTCTGGAGGTATTAAAGAAACAGTTTAGCTAAAAATCAAAACTGCAGAGCTAATGTAGCTAATTAACAATTAGCTACAGTAGTTTATACCCCACCAGTTAGCACTGGAGCTAAGAGGGCAGTGGAAGCTTATGTACACCAGTTAGCATAATGCTAACTGCTGAAAGACTGTATGCAGGTGTTCAGTAATCACTAATAGAGTACATTATGTAATTTCTGACACTAACTATAAATATGAATATATGAATATAGTACAAAAATATTGTTCAAGCTTCAATTCTCAGGTCTGCACTGTCAGCACTTGAGAAATTGGATAAAGAATTTCATTTTTTTGAGGGCCAACATACTTTCTAAGTTATAAACAGGTGGACCTGTTTATAGGTGAGGAGAAAAAGGTAGAAACCCCCTGATCTTAAACATGAAGTAAAAGAAAAGAGGCATTTCAGCTTCAGGATGCTGCTCCTTGTTTTAATTGAATCCGGTTTCATATTAAGATTTTGTTTCTACTGTATCTGATTTGTACAGTATGTGGTATTTTTTTTTCTCTGGTTTCTGATTGCACTCTGTCTGTTTCCTGTGGTCTGCAGGTGTAGAATTTGGAGCGAGGATGATCACTATAGACGGTAAACAGATAAAGCTTCAGATCTGGGATACGGTGAGTGCTCTGAGAACCACAGCTCACACAGCTGCAGCATCTTCTGTCTCTACAGATAGAGAGTGTGTAGAGTGTGTGAACAATACAGCCTTTCCTACCAAATATAAATTATTCTCAAGTTTCTCACTCTCACAAACACTCTCTCTTACACAAACTCATTCTCATGCACACTCTCACACTCACTTTTACACTTTATCTCCCTCACTCTCTCTCTCTCTCACACTCTCACACTCTCTTTCACACACACTCTCTCACATTTCTCTCTCACACTCACACATACTCCCTCACATTCTCTCTCACGCAAACTCTCTCATGCACACTCTCACATTCTCTCACACAAACTTTCTCTCAAACTCACACATAAACTCTCTCACACTCGCGCACACTCTCTCACATTCTCTCTCACACAAACTCTCTCACACTCGCACGCTCTCTCACACAAACTCTCTCACACTCACACAAACTCTCTCACACTCGCACACACTCTCACATTCTCTCTCACACAAACTCTCTCACACTCACACGCACTCATATTCTCTCTTACACAAACTCTCTCTCTTACACTCACACACACACCCTCACATTCTCTCTTACACAAACTCTCTTTCTCTTTCACACTCACTCACTCTTACTCATTTTCACACAAACGCACTTCCTAACTTATTTACTCTCATTCATTTTCACACTCGCTTTTACACACACACAAACACTCTCATACTCACCTCCACACACTCACTCACTCACCACTCATACACTCTCTCACACTATCTGCCACTCACACTTACCCACTCTTTCTCTCACACAAACTCACACACTCACTGACTTGATCTTATCAAAAAAAAGAAACATTACATTAGCAATACTTTTGTCTATGGTGTGTTTGTGAATGTGAAGAACAACATTTTTCATTAGTTTTGAAGAGTTTATTAACAAAAATATAGAATATATATATATTTTTGTTAGTTCTATGATGTAAATAACTGAAATGAAAACACTCTCTCTCTCTCTCTTTCTCTCTATGGAAAGAGAAAGTGTGATGTATTAAATATTGAAGAAGTAACAGAAGCGTGGCGGCGCGGCTGCAGGGTGGTAATTGTTGATGTCAGCAGCTGGACTGCCCTGTTAAGGGGAAGTGTAGAATAATAGAAACAGCAGTTACAGGATGGTCAAGAACCTCATGACCAAATCAGCAACATCAAATCAAAAACAGCATGGAAAACTTTCAGTGTTTCTGTGTTAACGCTCAACAGCATTTACCACCAAACCCTCTCTGTTTGAGATATCACATGTCATGATTAGTGCTGTTAACACACTAACACGCACACAATTAAACCTCGGCTTGTTAATGAAAAGTTTTAATGAATGTTTTGCTCTAGCTTCCATATTTTTTTACTTTATTTACAGAGCCTGGTGATGTAATAGAGATTTCCTTTAGCAATGTAAAACCAGCGTTACTACTGCTGAGTTCTTAAGGTAGATTATTATTATTATTTACCCTTTTAATTATGTTAAAATATAACATTTTTCTTTCACCCCCCCCATCTCAAACATACACACATAAAGTAAAGCATAACTTTACCATGTTTGCTGCTCACCTACCTGTTTATTCCTGTGTTTATCTATTAAAGTTACGGTTAACCGTAGAAGTACTTATTAGAAGTAGCTATTTGAGAAGAGCACTGCATGCAACTAAATGCAACTCCCCCTGGCATGCCGGTGCATTCATCAGCAGTATGTGTACAACGTATTACGCTAGTGATTCTGTATCTACTGTAACTGTAGACTAATCCTCATTTTTAAACAAAAATAAAAGGAATCTGTTGCACTCATTCTGCTGCAGGTGAACCTGCGCTTAAAGAGAACATCACCTGGAAAACTAACTCGCCAAACTATCAGCATCCTACAAACTAATCATTGTGAAGTATAAGGAGATCCGCCCACATAAATGACAACAGGACTAAATGTACCTACCAATGACAGTGTAAAAAACACATCCCTGATGTGCACTCTGTTCTAGATTTTTAGCTCGGAAACGCCCTAAAACCTATATATAAAAATAAATAAATAAATAAACACACTCTCAGACTTTGGAAGATTACCATAGTAAACTGTTAAATTGCAGGTGTGCCGGTCACATGACCACGTTTGCATGTGTCAATAGAGACGGGTAACGAAGGAGGGCCGAAACAGCAGGTGAAAGTTTCAGTTCGCTGAAGATCAGGATCAGTGCCAAAGAAAACAACACTAAAAGCTTCACCTGCTGTCTGCAGGCCTCCTTTAAACAGCCTGAATCTCACCCCAGTGTTAATGGCTGCACAGGGCTGACGTTTATTATAGTTCTTAAAGGGCTGTTTGGGAGCACTTCAGGTCTTATGATGAGTAAAGAGTCAATAAGTTATCAATAAATTATCTGTAATTTATCACATTTGTATTTTTTTGTTTTGTTTAATAAAGTCGTACACTCTGAGCTGGAGAGCAGGGGTGTCCAAAGTCAGACCCAAGGCCTAAAGCAGCTTGTGGACATGTTAATTGGGCCTCAGAATAATTTTTAAGAATACATTAACCATACTAGTGACTTTCAAGCACGTTTTTTTTTTTTTTTTTTTTGACTTTGGCAGCAGTACACTTAAATTCAGTTTTTAAATAAATTAGATTCAATTAGATTTTGTAGAGGTTTTCTACATTTTATTTATTTTTTTGTTAATTTTTTTTTTTTTTTTGGATACAAAGTTAAATTAATGATAATAATAATATTGAGGGGGAAGTGCAGAATAATAGAAAAATAGAAAATAGAAAAAACAGATACAAAATGGTCAAGATCCTTGTTACCAAATCAGCATCATAAATGCAAAAAAATCCATAATAAAAAATCAGCATTTTTTTTAACAAAGGTCTTTTCATAATTATGTTTATAATATGCACAAGATCATACACTGCATATATCTGCATATACACTGCATATATATCTTGGACTTGTCTCTTCACTAAGTAAACAGATAATTATATAAATATAGACAAGAGTATATAAGCACATTCATTTGTTAAAAAAAAAAGGTAAAACGTGTATAAATACATAGATAAATGTAAACAATATACATGAATAATATTAAACACTGAAATAGTTTCCAAACTGGATCATTATGAGCATTATGAGTCCATATTGTGTAAATAAGTCAAAACAGGTTGCCAGATATATTTGACATTTTTGACATGTCAGCTATGTTGGCAGATACTTATGTTATCGAAAATATTCTGCCACGACTCTGTGAACATACTAATAAAAAGTTCCTCTTCACATTTTAGCTTTAGTGCATCTAAGAGTTTTATATCAATTTAACTCAATGTTGGATATATAGTTCCAAGTGCATTCGCCTGCAGACTAATATTCAAAACCGTATCAATTAATGACAAAAATAAGGAAGGGAATTGAAAACAGTTTGTGGAAAATATCAGCATTTTTAAACTGTCAGCAGTTCTGACTGGAAAAGTTTTAATCTGGAATCGAGCATTTCACACCAAAACCTACTCTATTTAAGATCACCATATCATGAT